>NC_052149.1:176235855-176835855 GCF_902713615.1 Scyliorhinus canicula | reverse complement strand
GCCTCCACGCTTGGGGGCCTCACATCCTTCCATTGGAGCAAGAGCCATTCCTGTGAGTAAAGCAATTGGAGCAATTTGTGTAGCAGCCAGTTAATAAATATGAGATTTCTGAAGTGTGCATGGTATTCCTGCGTTCATCGAATCCGAGAATAATACGATGCAGAAGAGGCCCTTTGGCCCATCGGGTCTGCGCCGATGCATGAAAGGCACCTTTGCTGCCTACCGAATCCCATTTGCCAGCAGTTGGCCCGTAGCCTTGAATGTCATGGCGTGCCAAGTGCTCATCCAGGTACTTCATCCAGGTACAGCACGGTAGCATAGTTTGGGCAGCACGGTTGCATAGTGGTGAGCACGATTGCTTCACAGCTCCAGGGTCCCAGGTTCGATTCCCGGCTGGGTCACTGTCTGTGTGGAGTCTGCACGTTCTCCCCGTGTGTGCGTGGGTTTCCTCCGGGTGCTCCGGTTTCCTCCCACAGTCCAAAGATGTGCAGGTTAGGTGGATTGGCCGCGATAAATTGCCCTTAGTGTTGGGTGGGGTTACTGGGTTATGGGGATAGGGTGGGCTTGGGTAGGGTGCTCTTTCCAAGAGCCGGTGGAGGCCCGATGGGTCGAATGGCCTCCTTCTGCACTGTAAATTCTATGAATCCTATGAATCTATGAATGTGAGGCATCCCGCCTCTACCTCTCTCCCAGGCAGTGCATTCCAAACCGTCACCAAAAAAAGGTAAAAAAGGTTTTCCTCAAATTCCCCCTAAACCTCCTGCCCCTCACCTTGAACTTGTGTCACCTCGTAACTGACTCTTCAACTAACGGGAACAGCAGCTCCCTATCCACCCTGTCCATGCCCCTCATAATATTGTACACCTCGATCAGGTCGCCCCTCAGGCTTCTCTACTCTAGCAAAAACAACCCAAGCCTATCCAACCTCTCTTCATAATTTAAATGTTCCATGTTGCCATGGAAATGTTGCATTCTCTCAAGAAATATGTCACATCGTCACCATGTTTCCAGTTTAATTTTGATAATATATGTACTCAAATGCTAAGAATAGCAATGGGAGCTGGAATGGTTCAGTCTGTAGCTCTCCTACCACTGAGCTGGAAGACCATGGAATCAAGTTCCACTCCAGGATATGTCAGCCACTGTAGCATAAGAATGGTTGGGCAGAGCAAGGGTTAATGTGGGACCAGAAAGCATGGTATGATGTACCATGGGAGTCACATGTTGGTAGACTGTATCTAGTAACTTCTGGAAGGAACTAGCATGGAGACAGCGCCCATGTACGGTCATGCTTTGGAGAAGTAGCGTAGTTATGGGTTACTAATAAATGGGTTATGTTGTTTTTAAAAATCTTTTTATTGGTATTTTCTAGAATCATAAACAATTATGTACATTGCTGGTCGTGTTCATTCACTGTACCATACAGAAAAGTTGTCTTTTCCTTCCCTTGAGTTTTCCTATGTAGAGTAATGGGTTTTGTTGTTGACCAAGACTGGGGGTTTGGAAAGGGTAGTAGATGGTCAGTTACATTTCTGTCCATTTAATTATAATACAGCACATAATAAAAGGCTGCTTATATTAAAGTTACAAACTTGGTGACTGTAGTTTATTGGGCTCTACCAAGGAGATCCGGTATTTAAATTAAAATCTAATTTCACTGTTGCCTCACGGCGCCGAGGTCCCAGGTTCAATCCTGGCTCTGGGTCACTGTCCGTGTGGAGTTTGCACATTCTCCCCGTGTTTGCGTGGGTTTTGCCCCCACAACCCAAAGGTGTGCAAGGTAGGTGGATTGAATACACTAAATTGCCCCTCAATTGGAAAAAATGAATTGCGTACACTAAATTTATAAAAAAAAGAAAAGAAATCTGATTTCTCCTGTGTTGCAACTCCGAGTCAAATGGGGCTGGAATTGATCACGCACAAGCCCAGGGTATTGTGACAGTAACACTTTCCTTTTTCATTTTGCATGCTCCGTGAACCCTTCTTTCTCTTATATCGAGCCAGTAAAGTGATCAATCACCACATTCCAATACAGTGACCAAGCACAACATGCCCCGACTTGCCTCTATCAGGTTTCTGCTCCGGACTCACAAGATGTCTTTACTTGCCATTTTTTCTTGCTTTATTCGCCTGTCTGCCTGTTACAATGTTCAACCATACAAGCCTCCAGACCTCTTAGAGAGAGACACCAAGCAATCTTCCAACAACCACAAAAGAACCCAGTCACTGGTACTTGCAAACCAGTGCATCTTGGTGTCAGGCACGAGCCTGAACAAATGGGGAGGGTTAGCAGCAGGCAGGGCACCTGGCAGTAAAACCACTCTCACTTGCCAAATCACAAATGTTGGTTGATATGAAGGAGTGATCAAACAACATTGTGGTGATGCCACACAACTTGGGGAAAGCTGAAAAGGAAAGGTAAGAAAATAGTAAAATTCAGAAAGAACAGAGTATAATAGGTCAGGCACCTTTATTCATAAATTGGCCGAAGGTTTGCTTAAGTAACAGCAATGACAAGATTCAAATGTAGTAACTGCTTGTGAAAAGTTTTGGGATGGCCTGATGATTTGAAAGTAAGATAGACACATTCTTTCATGAGAGGAAAAATCAAACGTACTAATTGAATGTAACCTCATTCTACCCTCTATAGACATGAGGTATTCCAAAATTCTGCTGTTGCTTGTGTCCCATTTATCCAACAGCCCATTCTTGCTGACCTGCAGTGCCTCCCAATGGGCAGCACGATAGCATAGTGCTTAGCACTGTCGCTTCACAGCACCAGGGTCCCAGGTTTGATTCCTGGCTTGGGTCACTGTCTGTGCAGAGCCTGCACGTTCTCCCTGTATCTGCGTGGGTTTCCTCCGGGTGCTCCTGTTTCCTCCCACAAGTCCCGAAAGACGTGCTGTTAGGTAATTTGGACATTCTGATTTCTCCTTCTATTTACCCGAACAGGCGCCGGAATGTGGTGACTGGGGGCTTTGCACAGTAACTTCATTGCAGTGTTAATGTAAGCCTAATGTGACAATAAAGACTTGTTATTATTAATTAAGCAATATATTGATTTTACATTCTCGTTCTTGTTTCAAATCCCTCTGTGACCTCACCACTCCCTCTCTTCCTCCAACCCTCCAATCCTCCAAGATCTCTGACCTCCCCCGATTTTGACCTCTTCAGCATCCCAATTTTAATTGCTCCATGTTTGATGGCTGTGCACTCGGTTGCCCAGCCCCTAAACTCTGGAATTTCCCTTCTGGAGCCCACCACCTCTCTCATCTCCGTTCCCACAAGTGTGACGTGATGCATATTGGTAGGAAGAACATGGAGCGACAATATAAAATAAGGGGTAAAATTCTTAAAGTGGTCCAGGAGCAGAGGGACCTGGGTATATATGTACATAGATCGTTGAAGATGGCAGGACAGGTCGAGAGATCAGTTAATAAAGCATAAAGTATCCTGGGGTTTATTATTAGGGTCATAAAGTGCAAGAGCAAGGAGGTTATGTTGAACTTAAACAAGACACTAGTTAGACCCCATCTGGAATATTGTGTATGGTTCTGGGCGCCACAATATAGGGAAGATGTGAATGTATTGGAGAGAGTGCAGAAGAGAATGGATCCAGGGATGAGAAACTTTAGTTATGAGGGTGGATTGGAGAGTGATTGGGATTGTTCTCCTTGAAGACAAGAAGCCTAAGAGGCTATTTGATAGAGATGTTCAAAATCATGACAGGCCAGACAGTGTAGATAGGGGGAAACTATTCCCCCTTGTAAAAGGATCATGAACAAGAGGTTATATATTTAAAGAGCAGCACGGTAGTACAGCGGTTAGCACAGTTGCTTCATAGCTCCAGGGTCCTGGGTTTGATTCCCGGCATGGTTCACTGTCTGTGCAGAGTCTGCATGCTCTCCCCGTGTGTGCGTGGGTTTCCTCCGGGTGCTCCGGTTTCCTCCCACAGTCCAGAGATGTGCAGGTTAGGTGGATTGGCCATGATGAATTGCCATTAGTATCCAAAAAAGATTAGGTGGGGTGATGGGAATTGGGTGGAGGCATGGGCTTAAGTAGGGTGCTCTTTCCAAGAGCTGGTGCAGTCTTGATGGGCTGAATGGCCTCGTTCTGCACTGTAAATTCTATGATTAGCTCTATGATTGGCAAAAGAAGCAAATGACATGTGAGAGAAAACCTTTTTTCACAATGAGTGGTTCGGGTTTGGAATACATTTCCTGGAAGTGTGATACGGGCAGGTTCAATCGAGGCATTCAGGAGGGCATTACATAATTATTTGATTAGAAACAATGTTAAGCGGTTTGTGGAAAAAACAGGGGAATGGCACTCAGGGCTCGATTCAACTAATTGGGAATAAAGTCCCATAGCGAGTGCATTTAGCTGCGTGTGTCCCAGAAGTCACAGGGCTGCGAAATACACAGCTATACAACACGACTCACGTTGTGTAAGAGACCTCAGCAGGGAACGCATTGGTCGAGGCAACGCAGAGCCCTGGTTTTTACACCGGGGAGCTTCGCTTGCCGGAACTGCCCAGTGTAGCGAGAGAATGGCGTCCTGCTCTCCGAAGCGACCTCCAATCCCACCCAAATACATAATGGGATGATCATGTGCCCACGGATCCCTCCCAACACCCGCACAGGGCACCGGCAGCCCAATCAAACGTGCATAAAAATGCCAGCTTCTCACCTTGGTATTGCCCATGCCAGCTGGCAGTGCCACATCAGCATTGCCAGGCCGGCACCCAGGTGACACTGCAAGGGTGGCAGGCTGGCATTGCCAAGGTGCCCATGTGGCACCAGAAGTGCCAGGGAACCATCCTGCCAAAGGGCATGCAGCTGAGGGCCTCTGATCCCATGGGAGGCTCCCATGAGTGTCATTCCAGCTGGTCCTCATTGGTGGACACCAGTGCTGAAAGGCGCCCACCCAAGGTCTCCCAGGCAAAGGAGATGAATCCCAAAGCATCAGGTACCTCGGGAATCTACTTTTTTTTCTCTTTTCTTTTTTCTTTTTTTTATTTTTTCCAAATAAGGGGCAATTTAGCATGGCCAATCTACCTAACTTGCACATTTTTGGGTTGCGGAGGTGAATCCACGCAAACACGGGGAGAATGTTTAAACTCCACATGGACAGTGACCCAGAGCCGGGATCGAACCTGGGACCTGGGCGCCGTGAGGCCGCAGTGCTAATCCCCTGCGCCACTGTGCTGCCCGGTACCTTGGGAACCTGCACATTAGAGTGAGACTAGCTGCCTCGCTCTAATATTCAGATTGGCCAAAAAGTTATCCCACCTATAATGGGCGGGATTTACATTTCAACGATCCAACGGGATCTCATAAAGTGTGGCGAGACGGGGAGATCCCGGGGACGAGGTCCCCAGCTTTTATTGACCATACTGTGCCATAATGAGTTGCTTTTCAGACGTTGCGTGACCATTGAATCATGTCCAATGACATTCAAATTTTGTTCAACAACTATATAAATGCAAACTGTTGCTGTAATTGTTGTAGTATATATTTTTCCTCTGTAGATTAATTGAAGATTTAAACAAACCACCGTCTGACTGACACAAAGGTCAGCATTTTTTCGGCTCTTTCAGGACAGGTTAAGACTGCAGGGATGGCTGGCAAAATGGCTGGAGAAAGCATGGGTGTTTTCCCAACGCATTCCTGCCGCCATCTCATTTTGCTGACTTATTGGCCTCACAGAAGGTTCATGGGAGGGAGCTCCTCCATTATGGGCATTACACAGAGAGAGCGTTGGAATTAATCACCACCCTGTAATGTTCTTTGATTATGCTGATGTTGAATCTTGACGTGGTAATGTTAACAAAGAACATTAGACTTTGTTTTACAAAAAAGCTATTTATTATTAACACTACTCTGAAGAATTACTATAATGTCTAACATTAGTACAGTTGGAAAAAATGGTCCAACACTAACTTACACTAAGATACTACAGAGTTACTCTAATATGCAACTGCTATCAACTCCTTACTAACACCTTGTCCTGGAACACATGCGTCCAAGTCACTTGCCTGCATACTCGCACCACTTGCTGGTCGGACGCTGGAACTACAACAGTAAAACATGTAACTTGTAATACACATACAGATGTTGATGATCTACTCATATTATATACAGATGATAATCTACCTATCATCACACACCCTAGTGGCAATTGGTAGCACTGGTGCACTGCAACTACCTCCAGCGATTGCTGAGCGAATCGGTGACCTCAAATTCACTTCAAGGGCACATGGCCACTCTCCATCCAGCTCCAGATTCAGCAATGTCCCACTTCTGAAGAACTCTGATTGGGTGGAAGCCAGGGGCTGGTTTAGCACACTGGGCTAAATCGCTGGCTTTTAAAGCAAACCAAGCAGGCCAGCAGCACGGTTCAATTCACATACCAGCCTCCCCAATGTGGCGACTAGGGGCTTTTCACAGTAACTTCACAGCCTACTTGTGACAATAAGCGATTTTCATTTCATTATTGTCTGTTGTTGGTAAAGTGCAGCCCCAGATCCCACCAACCACTGAAACTTTCGTCTCCAGTGGTGAGACACCTGCCTTCGTGAGAAAATTCAGCCCAAAATGACTACTGAAAATAGGATTGAGGATATGTATTCATGAATAATTCATCTAAAAGGTTGATTAAAGAATATGGCTGTATTACAAGATTTTTGCAGACAGATTGTTTTCACAATTTTAAAACATATATAGATTAAAATATGCTCTTGAACTTCAAACTTTACAAAGACTGGCACATTTGTGCACTGCTATGACAATCAGATTGTGAATTGAACTTAAATAGTGAGTTAATTCTGCCGCTTTATAAATTATTGTTGCAGCTACACTTAACATACAAACAGACAGGGAGCGATTCAATGAAAAATTTCCACACATTTGGCGGCGTGTTTTGCGACGGCTATGGCCCTTATTCAACAGCATTTCAGGCCAAAATGAGCCCCTCAAGGTTTTTGATGTTACTGGCACCATCGCCATCTAATTTTCCCAACTCGTGCCTCGTGCCAACAAGGGGGAACTGCTTTTAAATACTCCCTCACTACTCACTCCCAGTCAACACACAAGCACAGCAGCGCACAGACCTGCTCCTTGCTTTGGGGATTCCAACCTCACAACGGGGTTGAGAGGCGGGACACCCTGTTCCCCCGAGGGGTCAGAGGGCCAGCAGCAAGGTCAGTAATGCTGCCTGGGAGGCAGTGGCAGTGGCTGTCAGTACGGGCAGCATGGCAAGGAGGACCACCGTCCAATGTTGGAAGGACCAAAGACCTCCACCGAGCTGCAAGGGTAAGTTATCACCTCTCTCCTGGCATCAGTTCCACCTGACACCCCTCAAATTCCAAAACCCAAACTCCTCCTCTCCAATCGACTGGCTGATACCTCACACCCTCCCCACTTCTGATCTTTGTCCTTGTTCCTCAGAACGCCCGGCACCCATTAACACAACACCTTCATTTCCAGGTGCAGTGCCTCCATATGCCATCTGCTATAAATCTCCCTCACCCATCAAGCATGCTGTTCACAATGCCTTCCCATTGTCCCACGGGAGAAGATAGCCTTAAATAAGCAGGAAAGGGCGAAGGTGGAGGGAGGAATCCCAGGAGTCCACAACCTCTGTGAGGAACAGGCCCTGGTAATCGCAATGTTGCCCGAGGAGAAAGCAGTCACTGACAGCGAGATAAGCCTGCGTCGGAGAATTGAGGATCCATTGCCACTTCACCCAGATGACCTGTCTCAAGTGAGTTGTTCATGTCAGACAAAATGATCCTTCCCTCTCACTGACCACATGTCCATTATCTCACATGATCATCATCTGATGAGGCTGGGCTATCTGGATTCATACCGCCACCCCCCCCCCCCCCCCCCCCCCCCCCCCCAACCCCCTCCCCACCACTGCCACTCCATACCCGTGCTTGCAAAGAAAACACCTCAGAGGAGAGCTCCCAGTAGACCATTGGTGAGGCTTCACACTACCACCTGCACCTTCTACCAGCACAGAGACACAACTCGATGGACAAAATTTGTGGACATGCCTCTGGGGCACAATCTGGTGAGCACCACAAAGTTGCTGATGTACATCAGCTGGAGGCAGGAACATCCAAGGAATACAGCAGTTAGAGGTCTGCTGGATCCTAGGACTCAGCTTCGTCCCAGTCAGATGCTGATCCTCTGGACAAGGACCTCCCAGAGCTTATGCAGATAATAGAACACAGCCATGAGATTCAGGAGGGGATGTCAGTGACTGCAAGGCCAATTGGAAGAGTCACAAAGGTTGCAGGTGCAGGAGTTGGTGCCACCAATGAATGGCCCTGAGGTCGACACTGTTAGGGTGGTGATCGCAGTGGAACACCTGGAGCATGACATCTGCGTCTTGAGTGGTGGTGCCCAGACATGGCTCAGTTTGTGAAGGCCATGGCTGAGGACCTCAACTGCATGTCCCAATCAGTAAGGGACGTGTCGCAGATGCAGATGAAGATTGCTGAGACTCTGCAGAGCATGGCCCAGTCACTGAGGAGCATCACTTGGGGTGTCAACACCATGGAACAGACAATGGGGAGCCTCCAGGACCAGAAGCACCAGATGACTCAGAGGCTTCTGGAGCTAACTCCAGCTGCTCCTTGATCTGGTGGAGACCCCCTGTACCCTGCAGGCATTGTCAAGAAGGAGGAAGCACTGGAGGCCCACAGGAGAAGATAGGCTAAAATAAGGAAAGGGCCAAGATGGGGGGGGAGGAATACCAGAGATTCGAGTCCTCACCCGGTGTGAGGAACAGGCCCTGGTAATCGCGAAGTTGCCCGAGGAGAGAGCAGTCACTGAAAACATGATAGGCCTGTGCTGGAGGCCCACCAAGGAGATGATGGTCGTCTCCAGCTCTTCCAAATCCCCTCTTCCTGACACCAACGCATCTCAAGGACAGCGGGTGGCACGGCGGCACCGTGATACCTATAAGTTCACTCTCCCCTGCCCATCCCCTCCGGCTCCAGGTCCTCCAGAGGATGTCACCAAGGGCATCAAAGGCCGCTGTACATGGACAAAAACAGGCTGCCTCCGCCTGATGTGCATCCTGGGGACACATCTAGATGTAGCAGTAGACCATGGAAAGTCACGAAGTGTGAGGAATACTGAGTGGGCATTGGGAGATCACTATCTGTCACTAGGGGGAATTCAAATCTGTCACAGTGAAATGCTCACTGTTAAAACGTGTCACATCGAATACACATGAAACCTCTGTCAGGTTAAAATTCACAGTGGGTCTGCCCGCACCCTCCCCCCCATGTTGTCCTCCACTCTCCCCACTGCCCTGTTCCCCTGGGCACAGTGATTCAAGGTCAAGATTCCCCAATGCAGACCCCATTCAGAGAATGGGTGTGAGCACACTGTCAGCAGAAAGACAGGAGTCAGAGTTTAGCAAAAACTGAGGAGCACCAGAGCTTTCTTCGCAGCAAGTTATCATCACTCTTCCACCTTGTATGATGACCCGCTGACAGTGCCAGCATGGCCCATCATCCTGGAGTGATGTTACACAGGCCCTTGCAGGGGAGAACAGGGTGGTCGGGCAGGTTGTGGTGTGATGGAGGGTGGGGAATAGGGGGAAATGGGGGGAGGGGGGGAAAAGGGGGAGCGCGAGTAGTTTGGGAGGGATGGGAATGAGCAAAGGAAGGGAGATGGTGGTGGGCGTGGGGATTGGGGAGAGGGGAATGGGGGAGTGCAGAATGGGAGAGAATGGGGGGGGAGGGAAAGCGGGGGGCTGAGTTGATGGAGATAATGAGGGCCTCCCAGCTCCTCCTGCACGTTCGGACCCTTGCCGCCGCCTGTCCTCCGGCTCTTCTTCGGGCTCCTCTTCCAGCACCTCCTGGCCCCCCTTATCCTGCTCCTCCTCCTCCTCCTCCAGCAGGTCGCCACGCTGCTCTTCCAGATTGTGGAGGGCACAGCAGCCCACAACAAAGGCACCACCAGAATGGTCGAGGAATTAGAACTACATCTTCAGCAACCCAATGCACAATCTCAATGGCAGCATGGGTGGCAACTTGGGCCTCATTATAATGGGGTCTTTGCCTCGGTCTCAGGCCTCCACACTGGCATCATCAGCCATGGCCTCAGTGGGTAGCCCTTGTCCACCACAAGCCAAGCCAACCTGGCATCCTCAAAGACATCTGCAAGTGCCCCAGGATGTAGGTATCATGCTCATTCTCAGGGTAGTGGCCATACACGTACATAAGTCTGAGGCATTGGCTGCACATGATCTGAACATTCAGGGAGTGGAATGCCTTCTTGATAATGTTGCGTACTCCCTGATGCCCTAGTGTTTGAAGGGTGACATGCGTGCCAACGTTTGCCCCCTGGGCCTGGGGAATCCCAGTGATGGCAGAAAATCCTGCAGCCCAAGCACCTTGGTGGTCCTGGTGCAGTTCGAAGATGAGATAGTCTGACGTCAGGGTATACAGAGCATCCGTGATGGGGCTGGGGTAGGGAAGTCTGGAGGCGACAGAGAGGGGGCCTGACTTCAGAAGGGGGCATCTGATGGAGGCAACATCCTCCCCCCCTCACATAACCCCGTCCGTCCCCCCCCCCCCCCCCCCCCCCGTCCCCCTTCACGTCCCACCTTAAATTTAACTCTGATCAAACTCGTTAGATTTTTGGGGTTCAAAATTCAATCCTCTGACCTGCCTAAAAATTGAGGGTGGGCAGGAAATAGCCCTTAAGTAGTCAATAATTAACCAGTTAAGGGCCGCCACTTGGGCAAGTGTACACTTTATTCCTGAGGCATTGCCTGCCCCAGCATTAAATCGCTGTGTGGTCGGGTATGTGGGAAGCCGGAGGGAATCCTGTCCCTTCAATTTCACACTCTCCCTGCCCGCCCCCACTAAAAACCCACCATTGGAAAAGCATAAAACTTTGGCCAATATCCTAATTGCTACACTGTCTACTATCATTGGACTGAGTCATCAAACTAGACCATCTGATAGTCTCTGCGAAAGGACAACATGGAGGATGGTTGGAAATCTTCTGACCATTCCATCTGACAACAGTCAACCTTTGGAGCGTCACTGAGAAACCAAAAGGCAAAAATGGAGGGTGAAAGCAAATCAGGTGTTGCAGCTACAGAAAAGATGCCTTCAGCTGATAAAGCTCTCGAATTTACTCAGAGAATACGATGCTAGAGAAGATTTAAATAAAATGGTAAGTAAGAGTGAAGTGGAATTTGTCAAGCATGAAAATGGTTTGCAGCATAGACCACAGGTCTTGAGTGATTCATTTTGAGATAATAATAAATTTAATCAACTACAATTATAATCATCAACATAGGACACTTGTAATGAAGCAGAGGACACTTTATAATAACGATATCTGGAATTATATTATGTCGCCCATTAAATTTTGATAACTTCATGTCCAATTAGTTGAAAAGTTCAATTCTGCACTGATTTATGTTTAGAATGACCCAAATCAAAGTGGATTTGGTGATATCAAGCGAAATCAATAACTTCCATTTATATAGTTCCATTAACATAACAAAATGCCTCAAGGTGCCTCAGAGGGACATTGCCAATCAAAATTTCCCACCAAGTCGCATAGGAGAAAATGGAAAGGTGACTAAAAATATGGTCTAAAGGCAGGTTTCAAAGAATGGAGTGTCTTAAAGGACCCGAGAGATTGAGGCAGAGAGATTTACAAAGGTATTTCCAAAGCTTTAGGGTGCACGCATCTGATGGCACAACCGACAATGGGAAGCAGTTAAAATTGGAATGGACAAGGGGCCATAATTGGAGTGAGTGGAGATCTTGGAGGGCTGCGGAGGCTGAAGTACAGTGAAAAGTATTTTTCTGCAGCCAAGGGAATGTACGCAGTACATATTCGACAAAAGAATAATCGACAAAATAAATTGACAAATGGTATATCAACAAATAGTGATTGGTTACAGCGCAGAACAAGGGCCAAACAAGCAATACATGAGCACAAACAGCATAGGGCATCTTACATAGTGTTCTTACAGCTAGAACAGATTACAGGGATAGGGAGCCGGATTCCAGGGATGGCGGGACTGTCATATGAGGAGAGATTGCCTAGGTTGGGATTGTTCTCGCTGGAGTTCAGAAGAATGAGGGGGGAATCTCATAGAGACTTATAAAATTCTAACAGGACTAGACAGGGTAGATGCAGGGAAGATGTTCCCAATGATGGGTATGTCCAGAACTAGTGGTCGCAGTCTGAGGATTCAGAGGAAACCATTTTGGACAGTTTTTTTTTCTTAATGTTTTTATTTGGTTTTTGAACAAAGTATATTTACCGTTATGTACACAGAATAAGAAATATATATATATATATATATATACATATATAGAAGAGAAGGGCACACCCAAACATACCAAAAATAAAGTAATAGTAAAAAATAAAATAAAAAATAAAAAGAATAACCGGTAGGGTATTGTGCACCAGCTCAACAGCAGCAACTCTGCACAACTGGCAAAATTATTTACAATGCATAAGTAGGCGACTGTTTGTGAGGTGGGGGGGGGGGGGGGGGGGGGAGGGGGAGGGGGGGAGGGGGGGTGAAGACTGGGAAGGTAACTATACATTTGGGTACTGGAGAAACAATTACAGTGGGAAATACTCAAATGGGTTTGATGTTGGTGTTGTCACTTGCTTCTCCCGGACGGATCTCGCTGCCGTTGTCGTCTCGCACTCACCTCGGCTTCAGCCATTCCTCCCGTCTTTCGCCTGTATTCTCCTTGTTCTCTGTTCCTGGAGATGCCAAGTTTGTTATTGTATCCTGTACCCTCCTTCCGGCTGTCATTTCCCTGCCTCCCTCCCCCACCCACCTCCCTGGGTCTCCTCTCTTGTTCTCTGTCCCTACCTTCTCCCCCCTCCCTCCCCCTTTCCAGTGGTTCGCCTTTCTTTCCTCTTGGGTTTAGCTGTCCCCCTCCACCCTCTCCCGGTCTATCTCTCCCTCTCATGCTACTTTCCCCTGATTCTTGGCTACCTGGCTATTCTTCTGCTTGTTTGTTGGCCACAAACAGGTCCCGGAACAATTGGGTGAATGGCTCCCACGTTCTGTCCCACGTTGGACCCTCAGATGGCGAATTTGATTTTCTCCATTTAGAGAAATTTAGAGAGGTCGGACAGCCAGACTGCAGCTTTGGGTCATGCTGCTGACCACCAGCCGAACAGGATTCTACGGCGGGCGTTCAGGGAGGCAAAGGCAAGGGCATCCGCCCTCCTCCCCAGGAGTGGATCCGGCTGGTCTGATACCCCAAAGACTGCCACTTTCGGGCATGGATCCACCCTCATCCCCACCACTTTGGACAATGCCTCTAAGAAGGCTGTCCAGTACCCAGCAAGTCTGGGGAAAAGACCAGAACATGTGAGCGTGATTGGCCGGGCCTCCTTGGCACCGTTCACATCTATCCTCCACCTCCAGGAAGAACCTACTCATACGGGTTCTTGTTAAGTGGGCTCTATATACCACTTTTAGCTGCATCTGGCTGAGCCTTGTGCACATGGAGGTGGTGTTGACCCTGTGCAGTGCTTCGCTCTAGAGTCCCCACCCTATCTCCATCCCCAGGTCCTCCTCCCATTTCTTTCTTGTTGCGTCCAGTACGGTGTTGGCCCTCTCTACCAGTCGCTCATACATGTTGCTACAGTTTCCTTTATCTAGTATGCTTGCGTCCAGTAACTCTTCCAGTAATGTCTGTCGTGGCGGTTGTGGGTACGTCCTTGCCTCCTTTCGTAGGAAGTTTTTGAGTTGTAGATACCTTAGCTCGTTCCCCCTGGCTAACTGTCAGTCAGTGCTGGTGTGAACCTATGGTTGTTGCAGATGGGAGCCTTGTCCGACATTTTGTACAGGCCAAATTGCTGCCGCAGTTGGTTCCAGGATTGGAGGGTGGCTGTCACCACCGGGCTGCTGGAGTGTTTTTTGGGTGGGGATGGGAGTGCTGCCGTGGCGAGGGCCCGGAGGGAGGTCCCCGTGCAGGAGGCTTCTTCCGCGCGCACCCACTTGGCTTCTGGCTCCTTGATCCATCCCCTTATTTGCTCGGCTGTCGCCGCCCAGTGGTAGAATTATAGGTTTGGGAGGGCGAGCCCCAGGGCCGGCTCAAGGCACCGGCAACTCGGGCAGTCGCCCGGGGCGCCATGTGCTAGGGGGCGCCAGAGACTCGGGTCCCGCGCATGCGCAGTTGGGCAGGTGCCAACCAGCGCATGCGCGGTGGCCGCCCTCCCCCAGGGCGGCCCCCCCCCTCGGTCCGCTCCCCCCTCGGTCCGCCCCCCCGCTCGGTCCGCTCCCCCCACCCACCCCACGGTCCGTCCCCCCCTGCCCCCCGCTCGGGTCCGCCCCCCCTCGGGTCCGCCCCCCCCCTCGGGTCCGCCCCCCCCTCGGGTCCACCCCCCCGGGTCCGCCCCTCCCCGCCTTCCCCTCGGGTCCGCCCCCCCCCCCCTCGGGTCCGCCCCCCCCCCTCGGGTCCGCCCCCCCCTCGTGTCCGCCCCCCCCTCGGGTCCGCCCCCCCCCCCCGGGTCCACCCCCCCCTCGGGTCCGCCCCCCGCCCCCCCCGGGTCCGCCCCCCCCCTCGGGTCCGCCCCCCCCCTCGGGTCCACCCCGCCCCCCCTCGGGTCGGCCCCGCCCCCCCCTCGGCCCCCCCCCCCCCTCGCCCCCCCCCCCCCCAAGGGCGCCGAAGTTCAGCTTCCCCAGGGCGCCAGCAACCCTAGGGCCGGCACTGGCTAGCCCCCCCCCCCATACGAACGCCATGATTAGCTTGTCCGGTGCTTAGAAAAAGGCCTTGGGGATGTAGATCGGAATGGATCTAAGTAAGAAGAGGTACCTGGGCAGTACGTTCATTTTGATCATCTGGACTCTCCCCACGAGGGAGAGTGTGAGTGTGTTCCATCTTTGCAGGTCCTTTTTTACTTCCTCCATCAGACTGGTGAGGTTCTATTTGTGAATCCCTTTCCAGTCATGGGCTATTTGGATCCCCAGATAGCGGAATTTGTGTCGGACTTGTTTAAACGGCAGCCCCTTTAGTGCTGCCCCCCCCCCCCCCCCCCCCCCTAGTTGTGGGTGTACCGGGAAGTTCTCGCTTTTGCTCATGTTGAGTTTGTAGCCCAAGAAGGCGCCAAACTATTTCAGGAGTGTGATGATTCCATCCATGCTGCTTTGTGGGTCCGAGATGTAGAGGAACAGGTCATCCGCATAGAGTGAGACTCTGTGCTCTCTGCTGTCCCTTCGGATCCCCCTCCAGCTTTTTGCTGCTCTGAGTGCGATTGCTAGTGGTTCGATCGCTAGAGCGAACAGCAGCGGGGACAGTGGGCATCCTTGTCTGGTGCCTGTGTGCAGCTGGAAGTATCGGGTGTTGGTGTTGTTCGTCCGTACACTCGCCATGGGAGCGTTGTATAGGTGAACCCTGTTCCAAGCATGAACTGCTCCAGTACCTCTATGAGGTGTTTCCATTCGACTCTGTCGAAGGCCTTTTCTGTGTCTAGGGAGACGATCACCTCTGGTGTTCTCTCCCCGGAGGGGGTCATTATCACGTTCAGCAGGCACCTGATGTTCAAGGTAAGCTGTGTACCTTTGACAAAGCCTGTCTGGTCCTCTGCGACCACCTTGTGGTAATCACCACTGTTGTATATATTAGGAGAGGTGTGGTAAGGCCCTGTACTCCAGCTACGGGGGTAGTCCCTGCCTGCTGGCTCCGCCCAGTAGGCGGAGTATAAATATGTGTCCTCCCCGTACAGCAGCCATTTTGCCAGCTGCTGGAGGAAGCCACGCATCTTAGTCTAATAAAGCCTCAGTTGTATTCAAGTCTCGCCTTTGTGCATTGATCGTGCATCAAGTTATTACACTAAAGTTTTCAGAAGATGGACCTCCGCATCAAGCTGGACCGCCTGCAGCTGGATCCGCAATCAAGCGACGCCAAAAAGGACTTTGAACATTGGCTAGCTTGTTTCGAAGCTTACATCAGGTCTGCACCAGACCCAATTCCAGAAGCTCAGAAGATCCAGATCCTTTACTCGCGGCTGAGCTCCAACGTTTTACCGCTTATCCAGGACGCACCGACCTACGATGAAGCCATGACGCTACTGAAATAGAACTATGCCCAGCGGAAGAACACGCTCTTCGCCAGACACATACTCTCTACTCGTAGTCAGCTGCCTGGTGAGTCCGTAGAAGATTTCTGGCGTGCTTTAATTCCCCTGGTCAGAAACTGTGACTGTCAGTCCGTCACGGCCACGGAATATTCGAACCTCCTCATGCGGGACGCTTTCGTTATGGGGATAGGGTCAGACCACATCCGCCAGCGACTTTTAGAGGGGGTCACGCTCGACCTCGCGGAAACCAAAAAGCTGGCGCTATCGATGACAATCACCTCACGCAATGTCCAGGCCTACACCCCGGCCGCGCGGCCCACCCCTCCTACGCATCGTGGACTCCGCAGTCGGCCGACCCACCGGGGACCCCACTCAGCCAATCCTAAGCCTGTGCCACGCGCCAGCCAGCCAAACCCGAGGGCCCAGATGTTACTTCTGTGGCAGCAAAAACACTCCTGCCAACGCTACCCAGCCCGCAGCGCCCTTTGCAAGGCCTGCGGCAAGAAGGGGCACTTCGCCGCGTTGTGCCAGGCCCACTCAGTCGCCACTATTGCCTCGACCCCCCCGTGCGTACGGAAAATGGGCGCCGCCATCTTCCTCTCCTCAGACCACGCGTGGTTGGTGGGCGCCGCCATCTTCCCCTCCTCGGAATACGTATGGCCCATGGGCACCGCCATTGTTTTAAGCCCCCGCCACGTGCAGCCCGTGGATGCCGCCAGCTTGTCCACCTCAGGATCTTCAGGCGCAGCCATCTTGTCTCCCCTATGGCACATGGGCGCCACCATCGTACAGGACCCGTGCCGCCCGGGCACCCCATCATCCGACACCAGCGCCGACCAGCCGCGACTTGCCTTGGTCATGATTGACCAGTCTCGCCCGTACAATCTAGCCACCGCCTCGACAAGCCGGAAGATCGATGGGCACGAGATCTCCTGTCTGCTGGACTCCGGGAGCTCCGAAAGCTTCATCCACCTTGATATGGTACGGTGCTGCTCCCTCGCCGTACACCCCGCCAAACAGAGAATCTCACTGACCTCTAGGTCCCACTCCGTGGCGATCCGGGGGTACTGCAAAGCCACACTCACGATCCAGGGCATAGAATTCAGCGGCTTCCGCCTCTACGTCCTCCCCAACCTCTGCCCTGCCCTGCTACTCGGCCTGGACTTCCAGTGTAACCTCCAGATCCTAACATTGAAATTCGGCGGGCCCCTACCACCCCTTATGTGTGCGGCCTCGTGACCCTAAAGGTTAACCCACCATCCCTATTCGCGAACCTAACCCCAGATTGCAAACCCGTCGCCACCAGGAGCATACGGTACAGCATCCAGGACAGGACCTTCATCAGGTCCAATGTCCAGCGGCTGCTTCGGGAAGGCATCATCGAGGCCAGCAACAGCCCCTGGAGAGCCCAAGTGGTAGTAGTTAACAATGGACACAATTAAGAATAACAAAGGCCAAGCTAGACTCTTCGGCGCCAGCAGGAGTCCCGGACAATAAGATACAAACAGCCCCAAGAACCGCCCAGTGATCGAGGAACAGCCCCGTTATTGGGGAAATTCAAATCAATCGATTGGGAAGAGACCCAATCGATTGCAAGTTTATAGAGGGTCCGCCCAGATGGGCGCGAAACCCAAAACAGTATAAGACAGAGACCCCGACCCCAGCTCTCTCTCTCTTTGCCGGCCCTCCTAGCAGAACACCAGAACGAGCAACACATATTCAGACGAACTGCTTAGCCATCCTCGGCTATGTGGTCCAGAATGGAGTTCTGGGGCCCAACCCCGACTGCATGCACCCCCTCGTGGAACTCCCCCTTCCCCACTGCACAAAGGCCCTCAAACGCTGCCTGGGGTACTTTTCTTACTACGCCCAGTGGGTCTCAAACTATGCGGACAAGGCCCGCCCACTCATCCAGTCCCCCTGGCGGCCGAGGCTCAACAGGCCTTCAACCGTATTAGGGCCGACATCACCAAGGCCGCGATGCGTTCAGTTGACGAGACATTACCCTTACGTCGCTCTGGCCGCCACCCTCAACCAGGCAGGCAGGCCCGTGGCATTCTTTTCACAAACCCTTCATGCCTCCGAAATTCAACACTCCTCCGTCGAAAAAGAGGACCAGGCTATCGTTGAAGCTGTGCGGCATTGGAGGCATTACCTGGCCAGCAGGAGATTCACTCTCCTCACTGACCAACGGTCGGTAGCCTTCAGGTTTAACAACACACAGCGGGGCAAGATCCAAAACGATAAAATATTGCAGTGGAGGATCGAGCTCTCCACCTACAACTACGAGATTTTGAATCACCCCGGTAAGAGCAACGAGCCCCCCAATGCCCTATCCCGAGGTACATGTGCCAGCGCACAGGTGGACCATCTCCGGACTCTGCACGACAACCTTTGTTACCCGGGAGTCACACGGTTCTACCACTTCATCAAGGCCCGCAATCTGCCATATTCCATCGAGGAAGTACGGGCAATCACCAGAGACTGCCAGGTCTGTGCGGAGTGCAAACCGCACTTCTACCAGCCGGACCGCGCGCGCCTGGTTAAGGCAACCCACCCCTTTGAATGCCTCAGCGTGGATTTCAAAGGGCCCCTCCCCTCCACCGACCATAACACGTATTTCCTCAGTGTGGTCGATGAGTACTCCAGATTCCCCTTCGCCATCCCATGCCCCAACATGACGTCTGCCACTGTCATCAAAGCCCTCAACACCATCTTTGCTCTGTTCGGCTTCCCCACCTACATCCACAGCGACAGGGGATCCTCATTCATGAGTGATGAGCTGCGTCAGTTCCTGCTCAGCAGGGGTATCGCCTCCAGCAGGATGACCAGCTAAAACCCCCGGGAAAAGGGCAGGTGGAGAGGGAGAACGGGACGGTCTGGAGGGCCGTCCAACTGGCCCTACGGTCCAGAAATCTCCCGGCCTCCCGCTGGCAGGAGGTCCTTCCCGATGCACTGCACTCCATTCGGTGGCTCCTATGCACTGCGACTAACGAGACACCCCATGAACGTCTCTTTGCCTTACCCAGGAAGTCCACATCCGGGGTGTCGCTCCCGACTTGGCTCGCAGCTCCAGGACCCGTCCTGCTCCGTAAGCACGTACGACTCCACAAGGTGGACTGGTTGGTTGAAAGGGTGCAGTTGCTCCACGCTAACCCCCAGTACGCCTATGTAGCGTACCCCGACGGCCGCCAGGATACTGTCTCCCTCAGGGACCTGGCACCAGCAGGTTTCCCACACACACACCCCTCCGGCACGGCACCACCCTCCCCTCCCCCGGCGCACGCAGCAGCAACCCCCCCCCCCTGGGCCTATCAGTCCTCCCCCTGCCCAAGCATGAAGAGGATTTTGGCACGCTACCGGAGTCACCGAGGGCCAGACCGACACTGGAATCGCCGCCTCCACTGTGTCGCTCCCAACATCAGATCAAGGCCCCAGACAGGCTAAACCTGTAATTGGTTCGGGACTGTTAAAGCACCTTGTACTGGACTTCAAAAGTTTTTTTGCCTCTGTTAAAACTTGTTCTGTATATAGTTCTCCGCCAACCCCACCGGACTCAATTTTATCAGGGGATGAATGTGGTAATCACCACTGTTGTATATATTAGGAGAGATGTAGTAAGGCCCTGTACTACAGGTACGGGGGTAGTCCCTGCCTGCTGGCTCCGCCCAGTAGGCAGAGTATAAATATGTGTGCTCCCCTTACAGCAGCCATTTCACCAGCCGCTGTAGGAGGCCACATATCTTAGTGTAATAAAGCCTCAGTTGTATTCAACTCTCGTCTTTGTGCAATTGATCGTGCATCACACCTCTGGTACACAGTCTTCTAACCTTTTGGCTAGGATTTTGGCCAGTATTTTGGCATCTGCACTCAGCAGTAAGATGGGTTTGTATGACCGACATTCCGTTGGGTCTTTGTCTTTCTTAGGTATCAGCGAGATTGAGGCCTGTGCTAGCGTGGGTGGCAGTGTACCCCGAGCTAGCGAGTCTGTGAACAGCTCCCACAGATGCGGGGCCAGTGCTGTTGCAAATGTTTTGTAGAAGTCCGCTGGGAACCCGTCTGGTCCCGTTGCCTTCCCCGCCTGCATGGAGCTAATGCTGTCCATGATCTCTCCCAGTGCTAGTGGTGCTTCCAGGCCCCATTTTCTGCCCTCCCCCACGACTGGAATGTCCTGTCCATCAAGGAACCGTTTCATCCCGGACTCCCCCATTGGGGGTTCTGAGGTGTACAGCCCTTGGTAGAAGACCTTGAAGGTTTTGTTGATCTTTTCTGGTTCTGTTTTGAATGTGCCTCTGGTACCCCTGATTTGTGCCATTTCCCTGGTGGCTGCCTGCTTTCTCAGCTGCTGTGCCAACAGATGGCTGGCTTTGTCTCTGTGTTCGTATAGGGTCCCACGTGCCTGGCGGAGTTGGTGCACTGCTTGCCTGGTGGAGAGCAGATCAAAGTTTCTTTGTAGTTCTTTCCTCTCCGCCAGGAGCTCTACGGTCAGTGCCTCAGAGTATTTACGGTCTACCTCCAGTATGGAGTCGACCAGCTGCTGCCTAGCCGCCCTAACCTCCCTATGTCTTTGCGCTTTGAAAGCGATGATTTCCCCACTTAGTACGGCCTTTAGCGCTTCCCAGAACGTGGAGGGTCAGACTCACTACCCACTTCCTAACCATGGCTATATTTGCCGCACAGTAATAGTTGCTAAAGTTCGGCAGTGCCAACCCATCCTCCACTCAAGTACACTCTTGCAACACTTTCTTCACTCACAAGGTTTTACCCGCCCACACAAAGCCCAAAATCACCTTGTTTAATCGTTTAAAAAAGGCCCTTGGGATAAAGATGGGAGGGACTGAAAAACAAACAGAAATGTGGGGAGGACCATCATTTTCACAGTCTGTACCCTCCCCGCCTGTGACTGCGGGAGCATGTCCCACTTTCTAAAGTCCTCCTTCGTTTGCTCTACTAGACGGGTCAGATTTAACTTATGTAGTGTGCTCATTCCCCAATGTTGTCGGGGAGAATACTGAGATACAGGCTACTAGACTAGAAGGGCTTGAGGTACATAAGGAGGAGGTGTTAGCGATTCTGGAAAGTGTGAAAATAGATTAGTCCCCTGGGCCGGATGGGATTTATCCTAGGATTCTCTGCGAAGCTAGGGAGGAGATTGCTGAGCCTTTGGCTTTGATCTTTAAGTCATCTTTGTCTACAGGAATAGTGCCAGAAGACTGGAGGATAGCAAATGTTGTCCCCTTGTTCAAGAAGGGGAGTAGAGACAACCCCGGTTACTATAGACCAGTGAGCCTTACTTCTGTTGTGGGAAAAGTCTTGGAAAGGTTTATAAGAGATAGGATGTATAATCATCTGGGAAAGGAATAATTTGATTAGAGATAGTCAACACGGTTTTGTGAAGGGTAGGTCGTGCCTCACAAACATTATTGAGTTCTTTGAGAAGGTGACCAAACAGGTAGTTGAGGGTAAAGCAGTTGATGTGGTATTTATGGATTTCAGTAAAGCGTTTGATAAGGTTCCCCACATTTGGTCTATTGCAGAAAATATGGAGGCATAGGAGTCAGGATGATTTAGCAGTTTGGATCAGAAATTGACTGGCTGGAAGACGACAAAGGGTGGTGGTTGATGGGAAATGTTCAGACTGGAGTCCAGTTACTAGTGGTGTACCACAAGGATCTGTTTTGGGGCTACTGATGTTTGTCATTTTTATAAATGACCTGGAGGAGGGCGTAGAAGGATGGGTAAGTAAATTTGCAGATGCTACTAAAGTCGGTGGAGTTGTGGACAGTGCGGAAGGATGTTACAAGTTACAGAGGGACATAGATAAGCTGCAGAGCTGGGCTGAGAGGTGGCAAATGGAGTTTAATGCAGAAAAGTGTGAGGTGATTCATTTTGGAAGGAATAACAGGAAGACAGAGTACTGGGCTAATGGTAGGATTCTTGGTAGTGTGAATGAGCAGAGAGATCTCGGTGTCCATGTCCATAGATCCCTGTAAGTTGCCACTCAGGTTGAGAGGGTTGTTAAGAAGGCGAACGGTGTGTTAGCTTTTATTGGTAGCGGGATTGAGTTTCGGAGCCATGAGGTCATGTTGCAGCTGTACAAAGCTCTGGTGCGGCCGCATTTGGAGTATTTCGTGCAATTCTGGTCGCCGCATTATAGGAAGGATGTGGAAGCTTTGGAACGGGTGCAGAGGAGATTTACCAGGATGTTGCCTGGTATGGAGGGAAGATCTTATGAGGGAAGGCTGAGGGACTTGAGGCTGTTTTCGTTAGAGAGGAAGAAGGTTAAGAGGTGGCTTAATTGAGGCATACAAGATGATCAGAGGATTAGATAGGGTGGACAGTGAGAGCCTTTTTCCTCGGATGGTGATGTCTAGCCGGCGCAGTCGATGCGGAACCGGTCGGGATTCACTCTTCGCGGCCCCTCCGGCGATTCTTCGTCGGGAAGGGCCGAGAGGCCACGCAAATATTCCGAGTCCTGCCGGCACCGTTCACATCTGCTCTTACCTGGCGGGACCTCGGCGTATGCGCGCATTGGCGCCGATCCCACTGCGCATGCGCAGACCCGCGGTGCCCATCTGACACCGGATCAGCAGCTGGAGCAGTGTGGGTCACTCCAGTGATGTGGTGGCCCCCTGTAGGGGTCAGAAGCACTGCTCCTGAGGCCATGTTGATGCCATCGAGAAACGTGATGGCGTTTCCGACGGCGTCAACACTTAGCCTCAGGATCAGAGAATCCTGCCACCTATCCCCTATTGCCCCATCTCCCATCAACTTTTACTTGCCACATATACCCTTGCGTCCGATCCCTCACTGCCCTCCGGGAGGCCGACGATCCGCAGGTTCTGTCTCCGGGACCTATTCTCCAGGTCCTCCGCCTTCTCCTGCAGCCTTTTCTGGTGGTCACTCAACAGCCCACCTCCGCCTCCAACAAGGTTAAATGATCCTCTTTTTCAGACACCTTCTCCTCCACCTTCTGAATCGCCAGACCGTGGGCTTCCAGCCCCTGTTCCATTTGATCAATCGTTGCCTTAATCGGGTCTAACCCTTCCCTCTTTTGTTTAGCGAAGCTCTCCTGAATGAACTCCACTAGCTGCACCGTTGACCACTGTGCCACCAAACCAGGATCCTGCACCTCCGCCATGCTTTCCCATGCTGCAGTCGCCTTTGTTACTCGACAAATTCTTCGAATATGGCCACTTCTGGTCCACGGCTCCACATACTGGTGGGGGATTTCTCCTCACTGTCTCACTCTCCACCAACTTCTCTCATAAAATTCCGAGAAAATCGGGAGAAAAAGTCCAAAAGATCCGTCACGAGTGGGAGCTACCAAATGCACGACCTTCTACTCCATGGCCGCCACCGGAATTCTGAAATCCATCAGCCCTGACACCATGTTCCTGGAATGATCACTGAAGGTTCCTGGAACACACAGTGATGCAATCTGTCACCAAAGCCCTTTTGACTGCAGGATCTAAAGGATTTCCAGGCCACAGGCTTGAGATGAACATTTCTTTTACTTTTTTAAAATTCAACCTCCCTCAACATCTCAGTTATTAAACATGATTCCAATGCCTATTAGCAATCAGATGGTTCTAGTCTCCGAGGCACTAAAAGAGGAGCAGAATTCAGAGCCTTGCAGTTTTGTTTCACTTTTGCTGCCCTTTTACGCAGCTGTGCTCGGGTTGCCCAAAGGTGGCATGAGGCCTTTAAAACTGCGTGGAACAGAAACATCTGACAGTTCAGGAGTTGGATTGCAGCAGTGCAATTCAGGTTTACAGGTGCCAGGGTGGATGTGCTGAGAGTGGCACGGTGACACAGTGGTTACCACTGCTGCTTCACAGCACCAGGGACCTGGATTCAATTCCGGCCTTGGGTGTCTGTGTGGAGTTCTTCCTGTGTCTGCGTGGATTTCGTCCGGGTGCTGCGGTTTCCTCCCACAGTCCAAAGAACTGCAAGTTAGGTGGGGTTTTGTGGTTACAGGGATATGGTGGGGGAGTCGGCCTAGGTCGGGTACCCTTTTGGAGGGTTGGTACAGACTCGATGGGCCAAATGGCCTCCTTCAGCATTATTGGGGATTCAATGAAGGGCTGAAAATTTTGCCTTGAAAGATACGTTTCTCTTTGTATATCCAAATGTTTTATCATGCCATCAGTTGGTTCAAAAAGATGTGAAAACGTTTTCGATGGTGAAATTCTAAAACCTATTTTTAATGTGTATAATTATCCCGACTCATTCACACAATCTTGTGTTGGTAATATAGCTACAGGTACAGGTACTTAGGTGATGTGCAAAACATTGGCATTTGCTGTGTTGTGTTACTGAACGGAGGAGAAAACTGCAACTTTGCCATATGCCAGCTGTGGTTCAATGATAGCTCTCTTTGCCTCATTCACCAGGAAGTTGTGAGTTCAAATACCATTCCAGAGACGTGGGCACAAAACCTAGGTTGATATTTCTCAGCAGTGCAGAGGGGCTGTATGTAGTCTTCAAAATCTAAATACTTCCTTCTTCAGTTAATGCTTAACAGTACTGTGCAATCATAATTGTCAGGGTTTACCAATTTCAGTTGTGGCACTTAAAATGTTGTCCCCACACAGCCCAAATTGCTAAGTACATGATGTTACAGAGACAGTGATGCTTTTTCTTGCAAGGGGCAAGTTGTTTTGCCACTGGCAATTAGCCCAGAAAGTTGTAAAGATCTGAATTTCCCCTGACCCAGTTTGTCTTCGAAGACATTATGCTAAGAAAACTATTCCACAGCTTCATTAGGATGCAAACAAATGACTGCTGTCAATGATGAATAAGCTGTATTAACTCTACATCAAATGCAGAATACCCATTCAATCCTGGTAGACTATCTTCACAAAAAGTAATATTTCCTGTAAATCCAAGAGCTTTATTTATAGGCACATTGAAAGTTTGTCCACGTATAATGAAAAGAAGCATTGAGGTTGTAGGGATCTTTTGGATTTACAACAAAGACAAGATAATAAGAAAACAAATTGATGTGAAAGTTTCTTGAGATTAGGTAAATGAGCTGTAACAGCCCCCATTGTGGTCTAAGTAAGGCATTTTTACTTTTTTTTAACCTAATCTACATGCAGAGAGCTTTAGTCCACCAATAATGGTGGCTTTGTGTCATGTGGGCATTTAAACTGTTAAAACTCCGAATGCCAACAGCAGCCCACCTCCAATCACAAACTTATGATTTAATGGAGGTGGGACGTGAACAGGGCAACCAATCTTCCAGGGAGAGAGTTGGCTCAGAATCTCATTGTTATTCACCATTTTGACATTTTGAATTTGACTGCGGATAGCTGATCCCAGGTATCCAGGAGTTAAGGCCCACTGTGAACCCAGTATTCTCCCCGGGCAACCCCCACTATCAGACATTCACTCGGATTTTTGCAATCTCCTCCTGATTCCACTACCCTCCCCTCCAGGAGACCTCTGACTCCTCCTCCCTATGCTTCCAATCTGTGGATCTCCACAGCATGTGGGGTGCAGCCATCTCAGATGGCCACCTGCAAAGGACCATGGGAATTATGGCCAACCCAGGACTCAGACAGACACAGAGCTTGTGTGTGTATTTGCAACCCAAATAGCTAGACGCGATCGAAACCCCCGCTCATTTGCATTCTAATGGCCCATTTCCCCAGAACAATAGGACTGCACTCAAGAAACCGATGCAGCCACAGACTGATCGGCGCCACTCCCTTTACTCGGGGAGCCCAAACAGCCAAGGTCAATGACCGCTAAGGACACGCTCAGCCATCAAGGCACCCACCCCATTATTGACCAAAATCAAAGGCAGTGATCGAAGCCTGCCGAATTATTGGGTCCAAGTTAAGGACCGCCCGAAACAGTGCAAAATCCCAGAGGGATAGGAAGAGACACAGCCATGTGCTCGGTCTCTCTTGGATCTGGCCTATGCCAACCCAAGTGCAGCATAACAACCAGACAGACAAGTTCAAGACCAACCAACCCTACCCGGCGGATGAGCCCAGCAGAAACAGAGCCACTTCTTCCACCCAGCCACGCAAGATCCGGACAAAGGCCTTGTCCATCGGCATGGAGCCAGTTGCCCTGTAGTTAAGTATAGGTTATGTAGTTGTTAGGTGTAGTTTAACTTGTAGTGTTTTGTGTTGCATGTCGAAGTAATCCTTGTGTGTAAATAAACCACCTTTGAACTTGAACTGACTAACTGGTTGTGTGGTCCTTTGATCGATATCTGGTAAAGCCTTGTGGTGGTATCATTTGATACCTGGCGACTGTAAAGAGCATCATTATTAATTGGCAATATTATTGGTAATTCTGGTGGCGATTGGCAACAGGGGGTTGTGACATCCGGGTTTCCCGTGCTTTACTGGCTCCCTTTCCCTGCCTTGTCCCCTGCTTCTGATCGGGCTGATAAGTTAAATTCCAGCATTTTGTGTCTATGTCAGTTAATGCAACAACGAGTCAGACCTTGCATTGTGCTTTATATTTATGCCGCATAAACTCAAGTTAGTTACTGAAGATGAGTCAGACCTTGAAACCATCACTAGTATCATCTTTGTTATCAGTCCGATAAAGTCCTTTCAACCACAATGCTTAATTTCGTTATACGTGGACAAACTTTCAATGTGACTATAAATAAAGCTCTGGGATTTACAGGAATTATTACTTTTTGTGAAGATAGTCTACCAGGATCGAATGGGTATTCTGCATTTGATGTGGAGTTAATGTAGCTTATTCAGTATTGACAGCAGACCATTGTCTGCATCCCAATGAAGCTTATTTAGCATAGTGTCTTCGAAGAGAAACTGGGAACAGTATTGAAAGTCAGATTTTACTGCTTGATGGGCTAACTGTCAATGGAGAATGAACTTCCTTCCACTCAAAGGAAGGAAAAAGCACCATTGCCTCTTTGATATCAGATTCCAAGAAAATGGAATTGAGTTACTCAGAAGCAATTACTTACATACAGCAGTTCCCTGCAAAAACAATCAGTTAACATAATGTAATGGCTGGCCTTGTATATAACTATTGGTTCATAACTAACAATTTTGCTTCAGGAAAGGAAATAGTTATAATCTAATGCCATGTTACCTCACAATATGCGGGGAGGTGGCGGAGGGGGAGGGCGGGAAGGGAGACAGAATTGTAGACTGAGCATGATGTGGAAGGAGCCTGCAGAGAACTGCAAGCACATGGAAGGCATACAAATGAGAAAGATAAGAAGAAGAATTAAGACTAATGGCTGTCAAGCTAATTATTTAAACAATAAAACAAAAACAATTAGCCTAAATTGTATTTTTATTTTGTTTCCAACTTATTCAACTGAAAAAAATAGGATAGATTAAATTCAAGAACCTGTACAAATGCGCAAATTTGTATTAAAAAGTCCAGAGTGATTCTCCAACTTTAAGTGGGCTTGCAGGGCCCCGGCGTGCGCCGCGTAGTGCCTGCTGCCGATATGGGGCCCTGCACTACCGCTTGCGGCGCCGGCCCCGCGCAACATGGTGGACCCACACAGCGGACCGGAATGGAAGAGGTTAGGCCCCCCCCCCCCACAGATTGCACACACCCGCTGATCGGGGGCCTGGCCGTCGTGGAGGCACCCCCCCCCCGCCGAGACTGATCCCCCCACACAGGATGGCCACCGCATCTGCGACGCCGAGCTCCCGCCGGGTGGAACCATATGAGAATCACTCCGACGGGAACTCGGCCGGCCGACCACGGAGAATCGTTGTGGGGGGGGCCTCTTTCAACTGCCCCAGACTGGTGCCGCGTCGACTGTGCGCATTGCCAACGATTCTCTGGTCGACGGAGAATCACTCGAAGGCAACGCCAGTCCGACACCCCTTTCGCCGCCCCGTGCCTGGAGTGATTGCGGCACGGGGGCTCGGAGAATCCCGGCCATGGTGTTTGAAAGATAAATGGTGTTTGACAGATTTATTCAAACTTTTTGCGTACATAACTAGGAGGGTAGACAAAGGCAAGCCATTAATTAATAATAATAATCGCTTATTGTCACAAGTAGGCATCATTGAAGTTACTGTGAAAAGCCCCTAGTCACCACATTCCGGCGCCTGTTCGGGGAGGCCGGTACAGGAATTGAACGCACGCTGCTGGCCTTGTTCTGCATTACAAGGCAGCTGTTTAGACCACTGTGCTAAACCAGCTAATTGTGATGTACTTGGATTTCCAAAAGGCACTCAATAAGATGCCACACAAAAGGTTAATATGCAAGGAAAGGGCTTAGGGTGCTGGGGTAATATATTGGCATGGATGGAAGATTAGTTAATGAACTGAAACAGACATTTAGGATAAAGGGGCAGTTTCAAGTTGACAGACTGTAGTGAGTGGCGTATCAGTAAGAATCAGTGGTGGGGTCTCAGCTATTTATGGAACATAAGAACAACAGGTAGGAACCGGAGTAGACCATTCAATGAGATCATGCCTGAGTTTCTATTTCAGCACCATTTTCCTGATGTTTTTAATTTGTAGAAATCTATCAATCTCAGTCTTGAACATATTGAGCTTCCACAGCCCTCTTGATGGAGAATTCTAAAGATTCACCAGCCTGTGAATGAGGAAACTCCTCCTTATCTAGTTCTAAATGGCCTACCCCTTATTCTGAGAGTGTCAATCTTAAACAAAGAGACCAAGAGAAATATATCAATATCTGATTTATGGTACAAAGCTAGGTAGGAATGTATGCAGTGATGAGGACCCCAGAAATATATGGATAGGTGAAGTGAGCAAGATATCTGATGGAGTATAATGGAGAAGGACAAGTGTAAAGTCATTCTCTTTGGTGGTAAGATTTGCCAAGCAGAATATTACAAAAAGGCATTACACCTTTAAATGTTGATGACCAGAGAGACTTCTGTGTCTTCTTGAAGGTTATCTGATAGATAGAGCAAACAATGAGGAAGGCATATAGCATGTTTATCCTTAATCCAAGTGGAGTAGAAGAACAAGGAAATCTTGCTTCAGTTGTGACATGAGAGGAACTGCCCGTGATATCAAGATAGAATTTGACAGAGTGTGGCATCAAAGAGCCCTGGCAAAATTGAAGTTAATGGAAATCAAAGGAAAACTCTCCACTGGCTAGAATCAAACCTAGCACAAAGGAAGATGGTTGTCATTGTTGTAGGCTAATCATCTCAGACCCCGGACATCACTCGAGGAATTCCTTGGGACAATGTTCAAAGCTCATAATCTTTGATTGCTTCATCAATGAACTTCACCCCATCATAAGTTCAGAAGCGGGGATGTTCACTGATCAGAGCACAATATTCCATACCATTTTCAACTCTTCAGATGCTGAATTAGTCTGTGTCCGTATGCAGCAAGAACTGAACAACACTCAGACTTGGGCTGATAAATGTCAAGTAACAGTCAGGCCACACAAGTGGCAGGAAATGACCATCTTCAACAAAAGAAAATCTAACCATCTCCCCATGATAGTCAATGGCATTACCACCGCAGAGTCCTACACTATCAACATCCTGGGGGTTACCATTAATCAGAATTTTAATTGAACCAGTCACGCAAATACTGTGGCTACAAGAGCAGCTCAAAGGTAGAAAATTCTGCAGCAAGTAACTCACCTCCTGTCTTCCTCAAGCATGTCTACAAGGCACAAGTCAGTATGATATAATACTCTCCATTTGCCGATTTGAATACAGCTCCAACAGCACTGAAAAAGTTCAACAACATCCAGGATGAAGCAGCCTGCTTGATCGCACAACCTTAAACATTAGCACACAATGACATTGTAAACCATCTACAAGATGCACAATAGCAACTTGTCAAGTTTCCTTTGACAGCATCTTCTGAACGAACAACCTCTGCTACCTAGGACAAGGGCAGATGACATACAGGAACACTATCGGCTGCATGGTGCCCTGCAAGCTACTCACCATCCTGACTTGGCTCCATATTGCTTTTCCTTCACTAGATCGAAACCCTTGAGGACCCTTCCTAACAGCAGTAGGTGTACCAAATCAGATGGGCTACAGCAGTTTGAGAAGGTGGCTCAACACCACTTCTCAAGGATGGCCAGCCAATGCTGGCCTTGCCAGTGGCACCCACCTCCCATGAAAGAATAACATAATAGTATAGCGCTTTGGTACGATCACATGTGGAGTACTGTGTGCTGTTCAGATCTCCATATCTAAGGAAGAATATTCTAGTATTGGGGATAGTATGTTTCAGTAGATTAGTTCCTAGCGTGAGAAGGTTGCTTCCTACATGAGAAGGTTGGTTCCCAGCCTGAGAAGGTTGATCTATGATGACAGTCCGTGTAAATTTGATCTATATTCTACAGAGTATTGAAGAATTAGACGTGAAGACGTTGAAACATATAAGATTCTGAAGGGGCTTGACAGGTTAGGTCCTGAGAAATTGATCTGATTGCTGCCCTGGCTAGGGAATCTTGAACACAGATACACAGTCTCAGGATATGTGGCTAATTATTTAGGTTTGAGGTAAAGAGACTTTTCTTCACTCAAAAGGTTGGAAATCCTTGGAACTGTTTACTCCAGAGAATGCTCCATTATTGAGTATTTTCTTCGTTTTTGTTTAACTTTTCTTTAATGCACTCATTTTCATTATAAGGTAAACACATTTTACACAGGAAATTGTAATATCTGCAGGAAGACAAGTTTGGAATAGATTTTATAGCCAAATGACTGTATTAATTTATTATCTTCTCATTTAAATTGTAATGATATATCAGTATACGTGCGTCATTACTTCAAAAAGTCTCAAGAATACAAACCCCATCTCCATCCTTAATCATTCATGTTGAGAATATGTCTACATTTTGACTTTCACATCAACATTATTCAATCAGCTGCACAATCCCCACCTGCACCCAATAACATTCCTGCATGCAAAATCTCACCTGTAAACAGCAAATATTTAAACACACGCAGAGGGTGCCCCAGTTTTCACTGGCTGCCCCAATATCTACCCCCCCCCCCCCCCTTTCATGTCCCCCCACTTATTGGGCACCCAATTTCACCCTTCAACCGTCTCATAGTCCCTGGAACCCCCACTCACACTCCCTCTAATGGGCAAGCCCCCCCCCCCCCCCTCCCCCCCAGGCCCAACACCTGGCAGTGTCAACGTGACACCTGGGCACATTGGCATTGCCATCCTGACACCCTGACAGTGCCAGCTGGACACCCTGGCAGTGAGCTTTGAGCACGAACACTGGGAGAGAACATTTCCTGAGGAAGACACAGCCAGAGTGAGTGCGTGTATCAGGAATTTGAAACAGAGTGGGTATTGAATTGGTACGTTTTTCACTCTTTCCATTTTTGTAAGTTCAGTAGTCCAGTTAAAAGTGTAATAAGGAGCTGCCCCACCCAGCTAACTGAGGGACAGTTAACTGTCAATCACCTGAAGCCTGATTAGGCCTCAATCGGTGCTGCAAACATACTTTTAAATTTAACTGCTGTGTGCGTCATGTGAGTCATCTCAGCACTATTTAAGAAAATGCCTTCAAAGCGCACTCACATTGAACCTTGCGCACAAGCAGTGGGAGAGAACACACTTCCTGAGTGAGATACAGCCAGAGGGAGCATGGGTGTCGGGAATTTGAAAGTGTAGAAATTCGATGAAGAGTGGGAAGAGGTGCTTTTTGCTTTTACTCCTTGCTTTGTAACTTTTTAAATCTTCAGTGAGTGGTCTTTCCCTGCTGCAGCAGTTGAGGATGCAGGATAGAGAGTTGATTGGTAAGTAGTGCGTAGTGTCTTTACTATTTTTAATCACTTATAGTTTGACAATACTTTTGGTCGTTTATAATCTGCAAGGACTATAATTGATTGTAATGAGGACCAGGAAGGAAAGTCCCTGGAGAATTGGATATAATCTAATATCAAGCTTCTTCCAAAAGATTTAGTTAAAGAGGTAAGTTATGGCAAGAAATAGAGTCATGGATGTTTACAGCATGGAAACAGGGCCTTCGGCCCAGCTTTTCCATGCCGCCCAGTTTCTATCACTAAGGTAGCCTCACTTGCCCACATTTGGCCCATATCCCTCTATTCCCACCCTGCTCATGTAACTGTCTAACTTTTTTTAAAGGAAAAAATTGTACCTGCCTCTACCACTGTCTCTGGCAGCCCATTCCAGATGCTCAGCACCCTCTGTGTGAAACAATATCTCTCCCTATCCAGCTGCTCCTTATAACTCAGACCAGCAAGCTCCGGTAGCATCCTCATAACTCTCTCCTGCACTCTTTCTAGTTTAAAAATATCCTTCCTATAATAGGGTGACCAGAACTGAATGCAGTATTCCATGTGTGGTCTTACTAATGTCTTGTACAACTTCAAAAAGACATCCCAACTTCTGTATTCAATATTCTGACCAATAAAACCTAGCATGCTGAATGCCTCCTACACCACCCTGTCCACCTGCGGCTCTGCCTTCAAGGAGCTATGAACCTGTACTCCTAGACCTCTTTGTTCTGTAAATCACCCCAACTCCCTCCCATTAACTGAGTAGGTCAGGAATATTTCCAGTGCCCGGGGTCAGCAAGTGTAGACGAAGTGTCTCCAGTTACAACTGCTGGAAGCCCAGGCTTCGGAGTTGGAGCGATGTCTAGTGACATTATGGAGCATTCGCAATGCTGAGAATGTTGTGGAGTGCATGTACAGAGAGGTGGTCACACAGCAGGCTCAGACTCTACTGGTAGGAAGGGAAGGGCTGATGACCAGGCAGAGCAAGAAAGATAGGCAGGCAATGCAGGGATCTCCTGTGACCATTCCCCTGCAAAACACTTTGGATACTGTTGAGGGGAATGACCTCACAGAGTGAAGCAGCAACAGCCAAATTTGTTGCTCCACAGTTGGTTCTGTTGCAGAGGGGAGGAGTATGAAGTGTGGCAATGCATTAGTTATAGGGGATTCAATTCTAAGGAGAATAGGTATGTGTTTCTCTGGTCGCAAAGAAGGCTCCAGGAGAGCGTATTGCTTCCATGGTGCAAGGGTCAAAGATGTCTCGGAGTGGTTACAGGTCATTCTGGAGGGGGAGGGTGAATAGCCGAACGCCGAGGTGAGGTAAGAATGACTGCCCTTGACATTAAGCTGCCATTTGATCAAGTATGGCATCAAGGAGCCCTAGCAAAACTGAACTCAAGGTTGTGGTTGTTGCCAGTCAATCATCTCAGTCGTGGAACTTGCTGCTGGAGTTCCTTCTTCAGATGGTCATCGATGACCTGGCCTCCACCACAATGTAAAAAGTAGGAATGAATGCATATGATTGCACAATGTCGATCACCATTCATGGCTCCTCAGATACTGAAGCAGTCCTTGTCCAAATGCAGCATGATCTGGGCAATACTGAGGGTGGGCTGATAAGTGGCAAGTAACATTCACACCACACAAGTGCTAGTAAATGACCATCCCAACAAGAGTGAATCTAACCATCTCGCCATGACATTCAATGGCATTACCATTGCTGACTCCCCCACTATCAATATCCCATCAGGGGGTGTTGGTTACCATTGACCAGAAACAGAGCTGGACATACACCATCCTATCTATCAGAACCAAATCGCCGTTCCTTCACTATCCCTGAGTCAAAATCCTGGAACTGCCTTCCTGACAATACCATGGGTGATTCTGCAACACACGGACTGCAGCGGTTCAAGAAGATGGCTTGCCACTACTTCCCCAAGGAGATATAGGGATGGGCAATAAATGCTGGTCTAGCCAGTGATGCCCTAATTGCATGAATGAATAAAAAAACCAAGCTAGAGAAGTCCTGCAGTGCACGTGTTTAAATTTGTGTTGGTCTGCTGTCTGCTGCGTAACCATGCCATCATGAAGGCATTGCTATGTAGCTCGACAGCAACGAGGTGAGGAGTGGGAGCAAGAAGAGGAGATGGAAAAGGAATGAAGGAGACAGCCAGCAGAGACCCTTTCTGGCCACGCTGTCTGTGAATCACATACAACCTAGTAAACACAAAGCCAATTTCTAATTTACCAACAGTTCTGCATTTTACCTTCAATCCATTATTGCACATTGTACCAGCTGTTTGGCCATGACACAAAAAATAAAAATGATTTTGTGTTATTTATCTGACAACACATCCCTGCTGGTGAAGTGTCTTGTATTGTGTAGTAACAGAAGAGTGTTTGTGTGTGCTTTCAGTTCTCTATCTTAGATTGTATGAGCAACATCTCTTAATAAAACCTCTCATTGTGCTTGAATGAATCCAGAGTGTGGCACCTCCATACCTTTTCTCTTTGTGGCAAACTCAGAGGTATAACATACTGAAGTAATCATTGCAAACCACATTTAGAAATAAAACCGTACCATTCTACATGCAATCATCAACTACTGACCTTTGTACATTCCATTGGTGCATGCCTCCCGAATGCTTTTGCCCATCCTAGTGCTCCATGGCAGTGTTAGACTGGTCGCAGCTTAGCTATTGGAACTCTGCTGCCTTTCAGATGGCCTTGAACCCTAGAAGGCCTGGTTTATGACTGCACAACCTTGACATGGGCAGCAGCAGTCTTGGGCTAGCTCATTGGCAGGCAACAGCAAATAAAGAATGGCAGTGATGGGAGGATGAATGCTGCCATTCTGAGAGAAGACAGCACTTGTGCTTTAAGGAGCAATGCCACTTCACTGGAATGGCGCCTCAGCATCCTAGTCATGCACATGAGGATGAATATTTGTGCTTCTGTGAGACCTCCAAATGCCTTTGGGCACAGTATCTGCAAACATGATGGTAGTGGTTTGAAATTGCATGTGAATAGTCTGAGCTTCCAGAACAACAGACAACATCATAGACATGTGATCTTGCAATGCAGCACTCAGACACTGCGTGCACTGCTTCTGCTTGTGAACCGAAGTTCAAACACCACTATTAGATGCTGATGCTGCATCATGGTTGTGTCTGCAAGTTTCTCATTGATTTGGTCGACACTTCCATGCTGGATGGTTTAGGCTTCAACCTCTGCACATAGCCCTTTTCCCAGTTAGAGTTGGATCCCCCATGCTCCTTGACATTGCAAACAAGTTTCATGACAGGCTAGAACCAATCATTTCATTGTGCGTACCCCTCAGCATTCTTCTCTAGTCCATCCAATCAAATGAGCTCATCTGAGACATCCGCAGCAGAACCTGTTTGCGAGCATGCCATCTGGCGAGCGGACACATGGGCAGCACGGTAGCCTTGTGGATAGCACAATTGCTTCACAGCTCCAGGGTCCCAGGTTCGATTCCGGCTTGGGTTACTGTCTGTGTGGAGTCTGCACATCCTCCCTGTGTGTGCGTGGGTTTCCTCCGGGTGCTCCGGTTTCCTCCCACAGTCCAAAGATGTGCAGGTTAGGTGGATTGGCCATGATAAATTGCCCTTAGTGTCCAAAATTGCCCTTAATGTTGGGTGGGGTTACTGGGTTATGGGGATAAGGTGGAGGTGTTGATCTTGGGTAGGGTGCTCTTTCCAAGAGCCGGTGGGCCGAATGGCCTCCTTCTGCACTAAATTCTAAATTCTATGATCTATGTGCTACCTTTGTCCCCGGCCTGTAGTTCACTTGAGCCCAGCGGGAAAGCCATGGCTGCATGCTTACACAATTTGCAGTTGACAAATTAGAACAGATTGTGGGATGTGAGGAGGAGGTGGGATGTGAGGAACATGATAGCATCATGTTCGATGGTTTCAGCTCCACCGCGAGCTATGGCCTTGACAAAGGCATTCCAAGTGGATGAGCACTTTTTCCTCCATGGAGTTAAGGGCATGTAACCGCACCTATTCTCTGCCGGTTAACTCCTGCCACATCCGGTTTTGCTCCAACTAGTCCTGCAAGGGAGAGGAGGAAGTATGCCTGTTACCGTGAAATAGCTGGTGCTTTGTGTGCAAGCCGTGAGATATGGCTGTGAGGCTTGCAGTAGTGCTAAGTGTGTTAGGGTATGGTGAAAGTATGAATGTGAGTAAAGTAGCAGATTGCTTGAAGCTGGAATGCTGCCTACATCAGAAGTAATGAATTTTACTCTCTTTGCCTCAGACCTACTCAGAATTCTTTTCCATTACATAAGACTCAGAATAATTATCCTGAGCAGCGACATTGAAAGGAACATTTCTTGTTTTACTACATAAATCTTGCAGGCTTAAACTCCCATTTTATATTAATTCCCTTTTGCTGGAAAGTGAGCTTGAGATTAACAAGCTATATTATTAGTAAAATGTTCCTTACAAAGATTCTTAGTTTAATAATGAGATTCAGAAAACTGCACGAAAGCTCATTTTCTTCTCCATAAAGACATGATGATTTTTTTCCATAAAATATTTCAGTCATGTTTTCCTTTTCCAAACCTGGGTATGCACGGAAAAGAAACAACTGTGGCTCTTACAACTGATTTTGCTTCTGGAAAGCAAGGTTTTAAATGGCTGTACTTGATCCAGTCATTTGCATTTATGTCAAGTTGATTTGTCTTGGCAATCATCGTACCCACTCTCTTTCGACTCCAATGGCTTTTAATATTAATTGTACTTAATAAACTGGATGTGATTGTATGGTCATGCCTGACTTTTTTACAAGTACTTGGAATCGAGTGTAGGGCAAGCACATTGCTATTGCCGAGTGCTAATTAGGCCACTGCATTTAGTTGTGATTTTGGTATTCAACATCCAAGCATAATCATTAAAATACTCAAATTGAGGCATTTAAATTCCTAATGAAAAGACAATGGTAGATGTAAAATCAAAACTGTTGCCAGACCGGAGAATATTAGGATATATCTCTGCAATCATAAAGTATAATACTACATGATTATGATGCTCCTGTATTTTAAGCAATATTTTTACAGTGTCTGCATTCTTTGCGGTTAAAATGAAAGCAATATTAATATTTGAAGGTGAAACAGTAAAGTATGTGTTTGTCTAATGCAAAAGAATCTGAGAGTAAACTAGCCTGGAATATAAAACCAGATTGTAAGAGCTTTTACAAGTACATACGAAAGGAGGAGAGTAGTTAAAATAAAAGCTGTTCCCCCAAAAGCAAAGACAGGAGAAATTTTCATAAGGAACAAGAAATGGCAGTGATATTGAATATTTTGACCTCAATTTTTACAAAGCCTGAACGCTTGAACCAAAAATGCACTGGAGCCCTCAAAGCCAGCACCCACATTTTTGTTGTGGGGGTGGGAGCAGATGTATTTTGTACATATGGTTCGTGGAGGCTGCAGCACATTTAGAAGTGCAGCTAGCTTCAAACAGAAGCAATTATAGGTACCCAATTTTTTGAAACAGACCTTGTGGGCTTTACAAATTTTATTGAAAGGCCTAAAACTACCAGAGTTATTTGGAGCCTTTATAAAAATGTATTCTTTCATGGGATGTGGGTGCCAGTGATAATGCTAGCATTTTCTGCCCACCCCTTATTGTCCTTGAACGGAGTGACTATCCAGGCGATTTCCAAGGGCAGTTAAGAGTTCATCGCATTGCTGTGGTTTGGGAATCACGTATAAATAAGACTGGTAAGGATTGCAGATTACTTCCCAATAAGGACATTAATGAGCCAAATGGGTTTTTACAGCAATCTATGATTGTTTCACGGGCACCACTGACTGGCTTACAATTCCAGATTTTATGAACTGAATTAAAATTTCACCAGCTGCAGTTGTCGGATTTGAACCCATACCCCGAGATGATTAGCTTGGGTTTCCAGATTACAATTCCAATGGCATTACCACTTCACCACCATCTCCCCCCAAGTTAAGGTACACTTTGGGAGAGGTCAGGTGCTCCCTTGAGTTTGCTAATAGTAGGCATGAATGTGCGTAAAAAATGGATAAGGTATATGGAACAGCCAAGCTGTCAAGTGCTTTATAGTTAAGTTGGTTTAGGGGTTCTAAAGGGTAATGCGGATGTATAGGAGGTGGTCATGGTTTGTCAGGAGTTTCTGTGAAGTTGGCATGGAAGCTAAAAGGGCCATAGGGGTGGGACGTTCTGCATAGTTTGACATGGAAGGAATGAGGCATCATGCGATAGATAGAAGGGCATATGATGGCATGGAGGGTATGAAGATCCATGGGGGTAGGTAGAAGGCATAGGTTGGGATGGATTATATAGGGGCATGAAAGAAGGGTAGAGGGCATGATATGGCATAGGTTAGCATGGATGGGTCATGGGGAGTGTGTGGGGGTATGTGGGTGAAGGCTTGAGAATTGTTTTTTGTTTTATTGTTTTAATTGCAAACAGCCTGCCTCTACACCCAGCAGCTCTTGTAGCTGCCTCCACATTGTTTCTGGTGCAGTGGGTCTGACTCCAGTTAGCAGCCACTACCCTGGAATAAAAATCTGAACATTTGGGGGACTATCTCCTGCCTCGGTTTTGCAGAATTGGAATATTTCCCAAGCGAGTATTTGGGCTATTCTGTCTGTCTTCACATTAGAATGCATAAGTTATATAACAGAAAGAAAGGGTAACTGTGATGGCTTGAGACAACAGTCTAGAGGCTTCCAGTACTAAAACTATTGGCTGGTGAAATGTCACAAGATGTGCAATGACGTCAGCAGAGTGTTTTATGCAGAACATAATAGGATGAATCTAACCTCTCCGGCTCCAGGACCCACACTTCCCGGGCCCCTGCTCCCAGGGCCCCGCGCTAACTCGGCATAACTGGTTGGGTTGACTCAGGGGTTCTCAGCTGCCTCTGCTCAGGAATATTCACAGGAGTCTCATCAACACCAGTGGAATGCGTCTGCTCTGAAACGAGAGTTGTCACCACCCAGCACCTCATAATAATAGTATTCTTTATTAGTGTCACAAGTAGGCTTACATTAATGCTGCAAAAAAGGTTACTGTGAAAAGCCCCTAGTCGCCACACGATGGCGCCTGTCCAGGTAATCTGAGGGAGAATTCAGAATTTCCAATTCACCTAACAAGCACATCTTTCGGGATCGGGGGCGGAAACCGGCGCACCTGGAGGAAACCCCTGGTTTCACCACATTCACCACATATGACACGGGCCCAAACTAGGACAGAATCCACCTGGCTAACCAAAGTGGGCTTGGGGTGAAGTTCCAAATTAAGCCCGGGGCCCCTAGCCAGAATGATCTTTCATCTCTTTGCGTAGCCCATTGACTTCCCTGGGACGCTTAACATGACATCACCCTCTCTGCCAAGTTAAAAAACACCAAATCCAAACGATATCTGAGGCGACGGACCAACACAAACTCGGCAGGTGTGACCCCCATTGTGGTGTGGATGGGGGGATGGGGGGTGGGTCGTTTTGAATGCAAACAGAAAATTAGCAAGCCAAAGGTACAACGGTCTGCCTGATTATTTCCTTGTGGCCTTTTCAAAAGTCTGTATGGCCTTCTCAGCCAAACCGTTGGACGCAAAGTGGTAAGCTCTCCTGGTGTGGCAAATGCTTTTGCTTGAACAAGAGTTTTTTGCAAGTTGCCCCCTGTAAAAGGGGTGCCGTTGTCAGATACAATGGATTCTTGAAGTCCATTTATAGCGAACACCGTAAGGCATCCACCGTAGATTTTTTTTCTTTCTCTTTTTTTAAAATTTAGAGTACCCAATTGATTTTTTCAAATTAAGGGGCAATTTAGCATGGTCAATCCACCTACACTGCACATCTTTGGGTTGTGGGGTTGTGGGGGAAACCCACACAAACACAGGGAGAATGTGCAAACTCCACACAGATAGTGACCCAGAACCAGGATCGAACCTGGGACCTCGGCGCCGTGAGACAGCAGTGCTAACCATTGCACCACCGTGCTGCCCAGGCATCCACCATAAATGCTGAGCTTGTGATCCCCATTTCCTGTATAGACAACCACTTGGAGTGATCATCCAACAAAACCAAAATGATCCTGTCCAAGAAAGAGCCTGCATAGTCCACATGGACCCTGGCCGTGGGCAACCCACTCACTCCCGGGGGTGGAGACTGGTCGATGGAGGCAGAGATTGTTGAGTCTGGCAGGGGATCATTGCTGTATAGTTTCTTTGATGGCTTTACCAATGCTTGGCCACGATATTGAGCTGCGTGCCAGAATTGTCATCTTTGTTTGTCCTGGCTGAGCAGCTCCTATAAGATGGGTCGCCTGGCTGGTGGTGGAATGATGACTTGTGGGCCCCAAAGGATCACTCCATCCTCACAGGTCAGTTCATCTTGGAGGGTTAAATAGGGCCTCAAGTGCCCGGATTTCCCATGATGCCGCCCAATCTGTATCACCTGCTTTACTTTCGACAGTATTGGATCCCGTTGTGTCCAGTTCTAAATGTGGCCAGCCAGCCCTGTTAAAGCTTCTGAGAAATTTCAGGCCAATCTCCTGGGGCACTGGTGGAGGTAGCACGCTTTTCAATAGGGGGAGTTGGCCAATGCATCTACATTGGCATTCTGCATGCTAGGTCTGTGCTGGAAGGCATGGTTGTAAACCACCATCAGCAGCAAGACCCAACATTGCACCCTTGCAGAGGCTATTGGTGATATTGGTTTAGCCTCTCTCAAATGGTCCAATAGTGACTTATGCTCGCTGATTATAACGAATCACAGTTCGTACACATATTGGTGGAATTTCTTCACAATGTATATGATTGCTAATCCCTTTTCTCGATTTGAGCATAGTTTTGCTCCACTTCCAAAACGATCCTCAAGGCAAAAGTGATGGGTTGTTCGGAACCATCCCCCATTTTGTGGGATTATACTGCCCCTATCCCATAAGGCAGGGGTGGGCAAACTTTTCCGTGCAAGGGCCACATTCAGAAATTCACAATTTTAAAGGGCCGCATAGTATATTAAGTAAAATAATTACTTCACCCGGTTATGATTCTGGGCACCTCATATAGAACACAGAACATAGAACAGTACAGCACAGAACAGGCCTTTCGGCCCTCGATGTTGTGCCGAGCAATGATCACCCTACTCAAGTCAACGTATCCACCCTATACCAGTAAGTAACCCAACAGCCCCCCCCCCCCATTAACCTTAAAAAAAAATTTTTTTTTAATGACTTGGTGGGCCGCATAAAGACCTCGGCCCGTGGGCCGTAGTTTTCCCACCCCTGCCATAAGGAGACATGTCACATATGAGAACAATCAGTTTCCCAGGATTAAGTGAGCTGAAAAGTTTGAGGATTGCAAAGCTTGCTTCACCAAGTAAATAGCTTTTTCTTGTGTCTACCTCATTGCCACCATTGATGTGTTTGCAGTGGCTGATGTAATGGTGCCAATGTTGTGTCTCAATTTGGAATAAACCTGTCATAATAATTTACAAAGCCAAAGAAGGATTTGAGCTCACTTACATTCCTGGGTTCTAGGACCTCATGGATAGCCTTGACTTTCTCCTCAAGGGAATGTAGACCTGTTGCATCGACAATGAATCCTAAATATGTCACTTCTGAGGCCTGGAATGTACATTTTGCATATTTGAGATGGACACCTGCATTTCAGAACCTTTTTAGATTTCCTCCAGGAGAGACATGTGCTCTTCAGGAGTAGTCCTGATGACTAAAACATCGTTGAGGTAGACCATCATTTTGGGAATCCCTTGAAGTAGGTTTTCCATCGTACAGTGGAAAATAACGCATTATGCCAAGTGACAACCTCATGTACTGAAATAGGCCCTTACGTGTATTTATGATGGTGACCCTCTGGGACTCTTCGTTCAATTTAAAATGTAGGTGTACATGGCTGAGATTCAATTTATAGTAGGTAAGGCCTCCAACCAGCTTGGCATAGAGGTTATCGGACCTGGGGATCAGGTACCTATCCACTTGCTCAGCCTGATTGATGGTAATTGGTCATCCACACAGGTTCTTATGGAGCGATCAGCTTGAGGATGGGATTATGGGGGCTGCCAACTCAGAAAGCTGAACCAGTCTGATTGTGCCCAGATCTTCTAATCACTCAAATTCAGTTTCAATCTTCTGATGCAGGGCATAGTGGGCTGGTCTGGCTCTAAAACACTTGGGTATTGAATCCGGATTGACATAAATATTGGCTTTCATGACTTTGATCCGGTCTAGCTTGTTGTGAAAAATGCCCTCATACCTTCACAGAATATCTTGAAGGACATTATTGGAAATTTAAAAAAATTCCATCCAATTGAGTTTCCATTGTTGTAATCAATCCTTTACATTAGGTTGGGTCTGTGTCTCTCCACGGCAACCAGGGGCAGATGGGCCAATTGCTCTTAGTCTGCCACTGATGTGTTGGTGATCCCAAGGATTTTCAGAGTTTCCCCAGTGTAAGTGAAAAGCTTGGCTGTGGTGCTGCTCAGATTTAATATTTGAGCTCCGTCACGAATATACTTGAAGTTCTGCTCTCCCACAATTGTCATTGAAGACCCAGTGGCGACTTCCATTTTCAAGGATTTACTATTCACACTTAGGATAATTTCAATGGGAGCTGTCTTGTTTACCTGTGTGCTGATATGCCTGTAAGCAATATCATAGATAGCTGGTGGTGCAATCTCCAACCAGCAGATGGCGGTACAGACACATCATACGGTCTCAAGACAGTGGTCATGTGACAGGGCACTCCAATATAAGTGGGGGCACATCCGGTCACAGCAGATGGTTATAAGATGTACAAGCGAACAGTCAGGCTAGGTATAGTTCCAGAGGAGTACAAAGAAATCCATGATAACTTGCTCTGCAATAGATCGCTATCTTACCACATGTGATTCAATAAAGATCCCTGTTTTGGACAAGGCTCAAGTCGTTTGGCAGATTCCTTGCTAGAGATCGAACACCAAACACAAAATTCTTGACTGCGTTAAAATGGTACATTGCATGCTCCTCCTCAGAGTGCCTCTCCACATTGTTCAGTGACGTTATGGACTGCTGTTGCTGTTGTTTTTTTGTATTGGTGCACTTTGTCTTGCGCAGAATGTGCTTTAATATGGCCTCTATGATGACAGCGGAAAGAACTCTTGACAATGGCAGGTCTCTTGGGGATGTTCCCACACATTGATAGCAGCCCACCTCTGTCTTAGGGTGACGTCCTGTTCTTTTCCAGTTTATTGACCCAAGGACGGTGTCTGGTTCCCTGCTGTGGCTGTTAATCCTGCTGCACATCTCATAGCCATACCACCCCATACTTCATTGACTTTCCCTTTGGCCACGCTTTGGAGCTCAGTGGCACCTTCTTCAGCGCACTTCATCACCTGAGCTATCTTGATCGCTTTACCCAACGTTATAGTACTTTCAGCTAGCAGTTTCTTTTGAATGTTGATATTATGAATTCCACAAACTAAACAGCCACACAGCATGTTGCCAAGTGCGGTCCTGAACTTGCAGTGCTCAACAAACTGGTGAAGCCTGGCTATGAAGGCTGAGATGGACTCTTCAAGGTACCTGTCAGCGGAATTGAATTTGTACCGCCAGAAGATGATCGACGGTCTGGGGTTAAAATGTTCAATGACCACCTTGACTATCTGGTCAAAGATCTTTGAGTTGGGTGCCTTTGGGGACATGAGATTCTTTATCAAATTATATGTTTGGGGCCCTCAAATTGGCAGAAATATCACCTTATGCTTGTCTTCCCCTGTGATCTTGTTTGCAGTGAAGAAATAGCGGAGCCATGCGATATATTGGCTCCAAGTTTCAGCCCCTTGGTCAAACAACCTAGTTTATCGATAATTGACATTTTCACTCATGTTTTGATGTTTCCCAACTTTTGTTGGTCTTTCTATTTTCAATTACTCCTTCCTTCCCTCCTCAAATCACAAAGTGCTGCAGGCTGTTATCGAACCTTTTACTTTGTTGTCAATGTTCCAGTAGTAACAAAGGGGTTTATTAATGAAATGCAAAGGCTGGTGTATATACAGGCACAGAACACAATAGGATGTATCTTATCTCTGGCTCCGGTGTCCATACTAGCAGGACCCCTGCTCCCAGGGCCTCGTGCTAACATGCTATAGGCCAGGGTTTGCTCCTTAAAGGGGCCATGCTACCACAGTAACATAGGGACTAATAAGTGTGAGGAAATTAAGATAATTGGCAGAACAACGATACTGGTGAAACTCAAGGGAATAAAATCTGACAAATCCCCAGGACCTGATGGCCTACACCTTAGGGTTTTAAAAGAGGAAGCTGCAGAGATAGTCGATGTGCTGGCTGAGATCTCGAAAAGTTCCCTGGATTGTGGAATAATTTGAGCAGATTGGAATTTAGCAAATATAACAGTGCTCCTGAAGTAAGGAAGGAGAGAGAAAACAAGGAATCACAGGCCAGTTAGCCTGAGATCAAACATCAGGTAAGTGTTGGGATCTGTTATTGAGGCAGCCTTAACAATATACTTGGAAAACAGTGCGGTTTGAACAATTCAAAATAGTTTTAATGAAAGGAAATCCTGTTTAATGTATTTATTAGAGTTTTCTAAGGATGTAACTGGGGAGGTAGCTGTGGTATACTTGTATTTCCAAAGGGCATTAATAAGTTGCAGCATATTACGTTAATGCACAAGATAGGGGATCATGGAGTTTGGGTGATTATATTAACTTGGATAGATGATTGGTTAACCAACAGAAAGCACAAAGTAGGGATGAATTGAGCACTTTCGTTGGCAGCCTGTGACAAATGGAGTGCCCATAAGGATCAGTGTTGGGCTTCAGCTAGTGCAATCTTAAATGAAGAGACAGAGAGTAATATATCTAAGTTTCCTGACTGTGGTGAATGAGATTCACACGGCATTATAGTTACCAATGTCACTCTGTTCCAAGTGTATACATGTATCAATATTGTAAGAGCAGTTGCACTACCTGACCACCAGGGGGAGTAGCTCTGGGAGTACTCGAGAGTTTGTACTGGACTCCCCCCTTGGCTCCACCCAGAACACCTCCCCCTGGAGCTGCTGTATAAAGATCCGTGCCACAGAGTCAGCCAGCCAGTTCACCGAAAGTTCAACGGCTAACAGGCTGGCTCTGTTGTAAGTATATTAAAACCGCTATTCTAATCCTACAAGCATGTGTCCGTAGAATTGATGGTTCCATCACTGACAATACAAAGCTAGCTGGGAATGCAAGCTGTGAGAGGGCGACAAAGAGGCTGCAAAGAGTTATAGAGATAGATTCAGTGAAAGAGAAGCAAGGAGGCAGATGGAGTATAAGGTAAGGAAGTGAGAGATTATTCACTTTGTAAGAATACATAAACAGAATGTTTTTTAAAGGTATGAAACATGTAAATGTTGATGCTTAGTGGGATTTGAGTGTATTCATACAAGGAACACAAACAGTTAGCGAGCAGGCACAGTAAGCAATTAGGAAGACAAATGGCAGATTGACTTTTATTGCAAAGGAGATTGGAGTACAAGAATAAATAATTTTTGCTGCAATTGTATGGTGCTTTGGTGAGACAACACTTGGAATACTATGCAATTGTAGTCATTATATTTAAGGAAGGATATACTTTCATTGGAGACAGTTAGAGCAAATATTCACTCGATTGGTCCCTCAGATAAGGTGGTTGTCCCATGATGGGAGGCTGAGTAAAATAGGTCTATATTCTCTGCATTTTAGAAGAATAAGAGGTGGAGCTCGATTCAACAAAATGATAAAAAAAGTCAGTCCCCTAGCGAGCGTGTTTAGCCGCAAGTTACCTGGCGCTCACAGTGCTGACAAAACCCATTGCTATGTAACATGACTCACATTATATAAGGGGCCTGAATGGGGAACGTTTGGCCGAGGCCACATATAGCCCCATTTTGTACAGTGGGGAGATTCGCTTGCTTTAAGTCCCCAATGTAGCTTGAGGCCTCCAATGCCATCCCCGACTGCCCCTCCCAGCCCGAACGTACTATAGGAGAGTGTCCGTTCCCCCCCCCCCCCCCCCCCCCCCCCCCCCCCCCCCCCCCCCAACACCCAGGTAGAGCACCCCCACACCCCCAGCCCGATCATGCACATGCAAAAATACCAGATTGGCAACTTGGCAGTGCCAACCTGCACTCTGGCATGCCCATGATAGTTGGCAATGTCACCCGGGCATCTTGGCAGTGCCAGGCTGGCACCCAGGTGGCAGTGCCAGGGTGTTAGGCTGGCACTACCAGTGTACCCAGGTGACACTAGCCGTGCCAGGGCACCATCCTGTCCAAAGAGCATGCAGCTGGAGGCCTCTGATCCCCTGGGAGACCCCCACAAGTGCCGTTCTGCCTGGTCCACTTTTGTTGGCACCAGTGCTGAACGGCGCTCGTGCGAGGTCCCTGAGGCAAAGTTGATGAATCCCAAGGCCTCAGGTACCTCGGAAATCGGCACAGTAGAGTAAGGCTTACTGCCTCACTCTAATATATAGATTTGCCAAAAGGTCATTCCCCCCACAATGGACAGGATTTACATCGCAACGTCTCACGAGATCGCGTTGGATCTCGCAAGGCGTTGCCAGCCGAGTAGATCCTGGGAGCCAGGTCTCCAGGCTTCTATCTGCATCGCTGTGCCAGGGCAAGCTGCTTTTTGGGCTCAGCATGGCCATTGGATCCCACTCCTCATCTCATAAAACTTTCAAGATTTTGAAAGGACTTTTCTTTCTCCTGGCTGGTGAATCTCGAACAAGGAGATACAGTTTCAGGAGAAAGGGCTGATCGTATGGGGGGTGGGGAGGCAGTGGCATATTATTATTGTCGCTGGACTAGTAATCCAGAGACCCAGAGTCACGCTCTGGGGACCTGGCTATTAATCCCAACATGGCAGATCGTTAAATTTTATTCAGTAAAAATCTGCAATTGAAAGTATAATGCTGACCATGAAACCATTGCCGACTGTCATAAAAACTCATCTGGTTCACTAATGTCCTTGAGGGAAGGAAATCTGTCGTCCTTACCTGGTCTGGTCTACATGTAACTCCAGATTCACAGCAATGTAGTTGACTCTTAAGTGCCCTCAGGGATGGGCAATAAATGCTGGCTCAGCCAGCGACGCCCACACCCCATGAACAAAAAAAATATCAGACTGAGATGAGGAGAAATTTCTTCACTCAAAGGGCTGTGAATCTTTGGAATTCTGTACCCAAGAGAATTGTGGATGTACCATCATTGAATGTACTTAAGACTAAATTAAACAAATTTTTTGTTTTTCTCAAGCGATATGAGAAGTGGGTGTAAAAGTGCAGTTGAAACACAAGGTCAACCATGATTGTATTGAATGGCACAGGAGGCTCGACAGCCATATGGTCTTTTGCTGTTCCTATTTCTATGTTCTTATGTCCTTATGTAGTGTGATGTGGATTGAGGTGGTTAACATAAACCTTGTGGTAATGGTTCCAAAAATAACAAGGGTTTCAGAACTCATTTTAAATATGCTGGAGGTTTATAGAAAAAGTCCATCTCCAAAATACTATATTCACCTTGTCTGAAGGGTTTGCATCTTCCAACAAAACTATGTTCAGCCTCAACAAGAACAACAATCTGTAGTTACATCGTGTTACAGCCAGCTGAGGAGGAGTGAACTGTCTCCTCTTTATTCCTCCCCCACAGTTGGTTGCAACAAAGGTTTTGCGCAATTTAATTTTCTTGTCGATGCCTTTCCAATCCAAATGTATTTACTTTCCATTTAGGAGCCAATCAAAGCAGGTTTTCTTGCGTCGCAGAAAGAGTAAATTTATTAGTTACTAAACCCACAAAAAAGTAATATACCATAAGATATAGGAGCAGAATTAGGCCATTTGGCCCATCGAGTCTGCTGCGTCATTCGATCATGACTGACATGTTCCTCTTTAATCTTTATTGTCACAAAGTAGGCTTACATTAACACTGCAGTGAAGTTACTGTGAAAGCTCCTAGTCACCACATTCTGGCACCTGTTCGGGTACACAGAGGGAGAATTCAGAATGTTCAAATAACCTAATAGCATGTCTTTCAGAACTTGTGGGAGGAAACCGGAGCACCCGGAGGAAACCCACGCAGACACGAGGGAAACATGCAGACTCCATACAGACAGTGGCCCAAGTGGGAATCGAACCTGGGTCCTGGTGCTGTGAAGCCATAGTGCTAACCACTATGTTACCGTGCTGCCTATCCCCATTATCCAGCCCTCTCCCCAAAATCTCCATATTAATCAAGAAATCCTCTTATTAATCAAATACACCAGATTTTGCTTGTGATTCTGTTATCTTCAGGGCTACAGACTAAAAGCTGGTTGGTGAATCAGACAGAATAGTCTGCTTTCAGACATGATGTGGAGATGCCGGCGTTGGACTGCAGTGAGCATGGTAAGAAGTCTTACAACACCAGGTTAAAGTCAAACATTGTTTGAAACAAACATGTTGGACTTTAACCTGGTGTTGTAAGACTTCGTACTGTGCATTCAGACAATTTAGCCTCTCAATCCTGCTCCACCATTCAATATGATCATGGCTGATCTCATCATGTCCTCAGCTCCGCTGTCCTGCCAGTTCTCCATAACCCTTTAACCCATTACCAATTAAACATTTGGCTAACTCCTCCTTGAATTTATTCCCTGTCTCAGCATTCACCGCACCCTGAGGTAGAGAATTCCACAGATTTACAGCCCTTTGGGAGAAGTCGTTTTTCCTCATCTCTGTTTTAAATTTGCTACTGAGACTATGACTCTCGTTCTAGAATTCCTCAGAAGAGGAAGCTTCCACTCCACGTCAAATTTATTTGTACCTTTTATCATTTTATAGACGTCAATTATATCTCCTCTAATTCTTCTAAACTCCAGAAACTATAGGCCTAAACTGTTCAATCTCTCTTCATACAACAAACCCCTCATCTCTGGAATCAAGCTAGTGAACGTCCTCTGAACTGCCTCCAATGCCACACAAGCTTTCCTCAAATAATGGGGCCAAAACTGTGCACAACATACCAGGTGCGGTCTCACCAGTGCCTTGTACAGTTGCAACAATATTTTCTTACCTTTATGCTGTATTCCTTTAGCTATAAATGCCAACATTCCAGTTGCTTTCTTTATTACCTGCAGTACCTGCATGGTACTTTTCTGCGACTCATGCACGAGGACACCCAGATTCCTCTGCATCGGATCACTCAAAGTTTTTCCCCAGTTAGAGAAGTTGCCTTCCCATTTTTCCAACCAAAATGCATGATCACGCTAAATTCCATCTGCCACATTTTGGCCCACTCTCCTATCTATGTTCAATTGTAAGGTTCTTATTTCCTCATTGCAACTTACTGTCCCACCTATTTTTGTGTCGTCTGCAAATTTGGCTGCAGAATCTTCTATCCCAGTATCCAAGTCATTAATATAGATTGTAAATAGCTGGGCCCAAGGACCGAACCCTGTGGCACCCCACTAATTACATCGTGCCAACCAAAAAAAATCCATTGATCCCTGCTCTCTGTCTTCTGTCCATCAGCCAGTCTTCTATCCAAGCTAATAAATTACCTCTAACCACATGTGATCTAACCTTGTGTATTAACCTTCTTTGCGGCACCTTATCAAACGTCTTCCGGAAGTCCTGATATACTTCATACACAGGATCCCTATTATCCACTTTGCTTGTTACATCTTCAAAGAACTCTAGCAAATTAATCAATCATGATTTGTCCTTCATAAAACAATACTAACTCTGATGGATTGTGTTTTGACTTTCCAAATGTCCTGATATTACCTGGTATTACTTCCTTGATAATTGTTTCTAACAATTACCCAACAACAGATGTTAAACTAACTGGTCTGTAATTTCCCACATTCTGCCTCCCTCCCTTTTTGAATAAGGGCATTACATTTTTCCAATTCAGTGGAACCTTTCCTGTATCCAGGGAATTTTGGAATATTGCAACCAATGGATCCACAATCTCTGCTGCCACTTCCTTTAATACCCTAGGATCTAGGTCATTAGGTCCAGGGAGGACTTGTCTGCCCTCAACCCCAATAGTTTGTTGAGTACAGTTTCCCTATTGATGAAGACTGTTCTAAGTTCCACCCTTTCTATTACCTCTGAATTGCCCATTCCTATTGGAATGGTACTAGTGTCCTCCCCGTAAAAACTGAGGTAAAATAAAAGATGTGCTGATACGCATGCATAAATTTCAAGAAATATAAAGTTAAAATAAGATGCAATTTCGTCATTAGGTTGTCCTAGAGGCGTAGATTGTTGAATATTGCAGTTGGTTGAATTTAGTTAGTTTACTTTAAGATCCAGGACTTGAATTGAAGTTCAGTTAGCCACATATTGCTGGAAAAATCTTCAGACAGAGAGAGAGAGAAGAGGTAGAGAGAGAAAGAGATTCCTTACTACATCTATCAGGAGTTTTCCAGATAGTTTCAATTGTGTCTCTCTGTCCTTTGCTTGACAAAATTAGTTCTTAAATCTTCTCCCTGGATATTTCACAAATGTTATTTGATTAACACGTCTTTAGTCATTGTTGCAGACCAAGTGGTCACATTTTTATCTTTTATCACAAACTGTTGACACATTTCAAGATATTTGAAACCAAGGTGATCGGGTTATTTTGTCCTCCATATGGTGTTTAGTTTGGGATATCTGGCTGGTTAGCAAGTCCCATTACCTTGATAGAATTAGTATTGATTAAAGTCTAGCACTTTGCATTTTTAATGCCTTCCTTTCAAGATTCCTGTTTTGAAGTGGACATTGATACCATCCAGGTGTACAATTCCATGCAACGTGTCAGGGCAGATCTGCAGTGCAATCCATATAGAAACTTTCAAGAAAAACGGTAATCCTGCAACACCAGACATTCGGTCGCTGGTAGTAGTCATCTTTGGCCAGTGTCTTTTCTTGTTTTTTTTAGAAAAAACAGGTCCTCTTTAAACAATTTCCCTTGGAGTGTCAATAGGTCTAATGTAATGCAACTTTCCAAGCTGCTTCACAGGAGCACTATAAAGAAAATTTTGGTACTGTGAGCCACATAAGGAGATATTGGGGCAGATGACCAAAAGGTTGGTCAAAGAGATAAGTTTTGTAGAGTGACTGTTATAGAACAATGTTGTTCCTGGTGACTGCATGCCTCTCAATGTAGGCATGATATCCTCTCGTGGTTGGGTGGAGGAGGGGGAGCCATGGTTCAGGTGGAGAGTAAGAACCCCTTGTCACCCAGCAGCCACATTTTGGCGAGCCAAATATGGCACCAACAGCTGACTGTCACTGCATGAAAACATTATGGCTGCTGCCAGGGTAAAGTCATAGGGCATGATTCAGTGACCCCGTTGGACCCAGCGCGGATCTGGGTGCAATGGGTGAATGACGCATGAACCCCAAACCGAGGTCCGCGTCTAATGGCTCATTTAAATACCTGGACAGCAGATTCACCTGGTGTGCACGACTCAATGGCTGGGCCTGCAAGACCGTGCTAGGGCGCCATCTAGTATTGATCAGGAGTGACGACACCTCGGGGTCTGCCAGGACATTGGTAGGATGGTACCTTCGCACTCCCCCGTCACCTAGGAATGTTGGCACTCCCAGACTGACACTCTGGCAGTGCTGCCCAGGCAACCTGACATTCCCAGTGTGGCACTGCTAGGGTGCCAGGCTGTCAGTGCCAGGTTGCCCTTGTGTCAGGTTGGCACTGGCAGGGGGCAGGACCTTGGCAAGCAGAGGGGGGGAATAAAACATTGTTTTTTTTTAAAAGCTGGGGGTTGGGGGTGAGAGGGATTGCCAGGAGCCTCCCCAAGGTTTGGAGGTGTGAACAGGGGTCAATAAAACGGGATGGGGAGCCTCAACCTGTGAGGAGCCTTTCCTGCCAGCAAGCTTCAGCTTGCCAGCAGAAAATCCCTCTAAGTGCAACCTCAGCGGGAAAAACACCCCTCCACCCCCCGAGGCCAAAATGATTGGCAATTGTTGTTGGATAGCGGGATATTTCTCAGTTCTGCAGCCACTGAGAAACATCCTTTTCAACGCATCCAACAGTGGACTTTAAATCGCAGCCTATAGTCATAGGGGTCTTCCAGCGCAGAAAAGGGCCTTTGGCCCATTGCGTCTGCACCAGTCAAAAACAACCATCACATATTCTAATCCATTTTCCAGTACTTGCCTTGAAATCGCAAATGTACATCTAAATACTTCTTAAATGCTATGAGGGTCTCTGCCTCCACCATCGTTTCAGGTAGTGAGTTCCAGATTCCCTCCACCCTCTGGGTGAAAAAGCTTTCCCTCATGTCCATTCTAAACCTCCTGCCCCTTGCCTTAAATCTCTGCCCCTGGTCATTGATCCCTCTACCAAGGGGAAAAATATCTTCCGGTCTACTCTATCTATGATCCCCTCATAATTTTATACATCTCAATCACATCCCCCCTCAGTGTCCTCTGCTCCAAGGAAAACAACCCCAGTCTATCTAATTTTTCTTCATAGCTAAAACTCTCCAGCCCAGGCAACATCCTGTTAAATCTCTGTCCCCTTTTTAGAGCAATCACATTCCTCCTAGAGTGTTCATTCACTGACAGACCTTCTGGGCTTGGCTACAGACCAAGCGGAAGCCCATGTGGTTTTAGGATGTCTCTGCATTCAAATTTGTTGCCTGGAGAGCATCACGTGTGCAGTCAATTCTCCCCTGCACCCCAGGGAAACCTGCCAGGTTGGCAAAACCATGTCTTCTCCTCTTGCTTCTCTCTGTCCAGTGAGAAAACAATGAACTCTCCTCTCCTTCTGGGCAGGGCTTCTGCCAATTTCCTCCAGTGAAGGATGGGACTCTTTGAGTTGTTTCTAACTTTGCCTGCTACTACTATGAAGGATTCTTTGGCATCGATATTTATGACCACGATGAACTTAATAGCTACTAGCAGCACCGGCCTTTCCCTGTTGGGTGACCGCAGGTTTTATGCAGGAGGCAGTACAATTCCGTTACTATCTCGTGGGTGAAACATAGGTGCCAAATATTCCAATCTTGGCTGAAGTGGATCATTAAAAAGTACTCCCGGAAGACCCGAGATTGTCAGGACCGTGAATTGAGAGACAAACTCCGCCACTGTCAGTTGTTTGCGCTCTATTTCCAAATCATAGTGCAGTTCAAGAGTACCTGCAACCAATGCAGCACGGTAGCATTGTGGATAGCACAATCGCTTCACAGCTCCAGGGTCCCAGGTTCGATTCCGGCTTGGGTCAGTGTCTGTGCGGAGTCTGCACATCCTCCCCGTGTGTGCGTGGGTTTCCTCCGGGTGCTCCGGTTTCCTCCCACAGTCCAAAGATGTGCAGGTTAGGTGGATTGGCCAGGCTAAATTGCCCTTAGTGTCCAAAATTGCCCTTAGTGTTGGGTGGGGTTACTGGGTTCTGGGGATAGGGTGGAGGTGTTAACCATGGGTAGGGTGCTCTATCCAGGAGCCGGTGCAGACTCGATGGGCCGAATGGCCTCCTTCTGCACTGTAAATTCTATGTAAATTCTATGTACGTGCCCAGTACTGTGAACAGGTTTCCTCCTGATAGGTCTTGCAATTCCTCTGACCGTTGTAAATCCAAAAACATTGCAAAACCTCTGCACTGACGATCCATACTGTACTTCCACTCACTCTGCAGCACAAAAGAAAGTCAAAAGTACATCACCTAAAGGTTGCTTGCTTAGTCCTTTAATGGTGTTGCGCAGTCCAGCATGGCAGATTCTGCATTAAACCTGTGTTAGAGGCTGTTTAACACCATGATCCACCACTCTGCATGCTTCCAGCAGAGCACACCAAAACCTTTAAAACAATGAGGCTCCACAATGGGCCAATAGCAGTGGCATTCCTGAGCCAAATTTCATTACAAATGTCTTCTTGCATTATTCCCCTCAGTCTGGTCAAAGCTAGGCCTCCCTATTAAAAAATCTGACTGACTGTGTCAGTTGGCGAGATTCTCTGTTTGGAAGACTATGGGTGGGATTCTTCATCCCTCCGCACCCGTTTTCTGCTGCGGCGTGCCCCCACCCAATAGCAGGACCCTCCGCCCTGGCTGCCGGCTAATGGGGTTTCCCATTGTGGGCATTACCACGCCATCAGGCAATCCACGGGCGTGAGTGCGATATTGGCAAAATGGAGAACCCCGCAAAGGAAAATTCAGCTCAATGAGTGGGATTCTCTGTCCAGTGACACCAGAATCGCGAAACGTGATCAGGCGGGGAATCGGGCGTAAGCAGTAAATCATGCTCCGGAGTCTCAGTGGCAGCGTTAATGCGTTCCACACCCTGTGCCAGCATGGGAATGCAAAACATACAGTAGCATTCATTAACATACCATTAATGGGTCCGACCTGGTAATCTCCAGCCTTCAGCGATGCTCCACCTTGTTGCTCGTTATGCTTCCCTTAATTTGCTCTGTTTTAATTACCTTTGCTCAAGAGTCGGCAGGTATCTTTCTGATACCACCACAAGGTTCAAAGCCGAATACTGATCAATGATTCGATACACCAGTTAGTAAGTTTGAAATCAATGCCCATTTATTTACACACACAGACAATTATTACTCATGCATAAACTCTACTCGCTAAACTACAACTACTACTAAAAGCCTATACTTAGCTTCGGGGGGGGGGGGGGGGGGGCACTCAGTCAGATGAACAATGGCCGTTGTCCGTTTCTGATACTGCTGGCTTCGAACTGGTATAGAATAGTAGCTAGGAGCGCCTATCTCGTAGCGTGCGTTGACCTTAGACTTACTTGGCTGGTGCTTGGCGGGCCTCTCGTTGCTGAGAGACAAAGGCCAAGGTGAAGGTGATGAAGAAGAGTAAGCGAGCGTTCTGACCTTGGGGACTCTGCTTTACAGTCCCCAGGGTTTTGCGCCCTTCTGGGTGGACCCTGGACTTAGTCCCAATTAATTGGACCATGTCCCAATCGTTTGTATTGATTCTCTCCAATAACGGGGTCGTTCCCCAACCGCTGGGCGGGCTCTAGGTAACCGTTGGCCTGCCTTTATTTTAGTCTCCACTGGTGCCGGGGAGTCTGTCCTGGTACCGATTGTTTCAATGTTTCTTTTTGTCCCCTGAGATAGCTCATTACTATGCTAATAGCTTGTCGTTTCAGTTCTGTCTGGGCTCTGCAAGTTCCAATCCACATGAAACCTTGTACCTGCTTGTTTTTCTAGTGCTGTCTATTTTTCCCTGCACTCTTTGCAAGTATCCATTTTGGAATCAGGACGTGGCCACCGCAGGTGGCTACAGCCTCCACCAGGTGGAAGTGACGGCGATGAAATTCACTCGTGATATTGAATAACAGGGACTGGACCCATGGTGGCTGAGGGAGGCAGAGCCTAAAAGAAGATATTCTAAAGACGCAACAGTGGGTGGACAGTTGGCTGGGGTTTGTCTGCCCAGGCCGGAGGGAGTAGTGGGGAGCGACCTGGTTAAGTTCGTTCCAACTTAACCGGCGTCTATCTTTCTAATCTTACTTGTCCTTATGCTTCATATAGGTGAGTCCCTAGGCTGTGCATCAGATGTGGAGGCGGCCTGCTATGTATCCCGCTACGTTACCTGGGTCGCCTTTGGCAGCCGTCCTCTTCAGCGACCGGGCCTGGATGGGCCCGCAGTCATCCGGGTGTCACGGGTGGTATGGTGCCACCCTGTTCTGCCTGCTGCCCATAGGATACGCCAGGATCAGGTGGGAGGGATTCAGAGGTGCTGCTGTGTTCCAGGACCTCTCCTGTGGGAGTCACTGGCATGGAGCCATCACCCCCTCCTTTTTCAGTGATCCCAATGTTCCCCTGGCTACTCCTTGGAACAGAAAGCACTTAACTCTGTTTGATGTGGCCCAGGAGCTGTCAAATAAACCTTGGTATTTTTAAACAATGTGGTTAGTTTCACAACTGACTACTTCAAAGTCACATTAGGGGCTGGAAAAAGGGGCTGGTTTAGCACAGGGCTAAATAGCTGGCTTTTAAAGCAGACTAATGCAGGTCAGCAGCACGGTTCAATTCCCGTAGCAGCCTTCCTGAACAGGCGCCGGAATGTGGCGACCAGGGGCTTTTCACAGTAACTTAATTTGATGCCTACTTGTAACAGTTAGCCAGTTTCATTTCATTTTCATTTTCATTTTCATTTCATCATTTCATTTTCATCACAATGAAGGGAAATTAATAGAAAGCACTTAATTCTGTTTGAAGTGGACCAGCAGCTGTAAATCGAAGCTCAATGCTTATAAACATTACGATTAGTTTCTTCAAAGTTATTCAACCATGAAAGGAGATGAATGGAACAATGCTGAAGCTGTCAATCACAGCCTTGCAAAGTCAATATCAAAGAGAAATGAACAAATGGCTTGCAGATCAAAGATCTGAGGGAGTTATGGCTGACTGGTTTTCTCTTTCCAGGAATGGACAGATGCTGCTTCCTGTGTCTGAGTCAGCACATTTATTGCGCAGTTGAGTTTTAAGGTGGTGATTTTTTTGCACCGCCTCTGTCTGGCTTCTAGACAGGGGCCTCTCTTCTGGAGGTGTTCCCTAACATGGGTCTCTCTTCTGGGGGGGCTTCCAGAATGGGTCACTTTTCTGGGGGGTCCCTGATGGTCTCTTTAATTATGGAGTTTTTGTGGGGGGTCTCTTTATTTAGGGGGTCTGTCGGGGTGGTCTCTTTATTTAGGGGGTCTGGGGGAGGTTTCTTTAATTAAGGATCACTGTAAGGGTTTCTTTAATTAGGGAGTCTCTAGGGATGTATCTTTAATTATGGCATCTCTGCTGGGGGTCTCTTTAATTAGTGGGTGTGACAAATGAAGGATTTCAGATATATTGGATTATAATCATTTGACAATTTAAGGGTTAAACACCTGGGTTAGAGTGTGTGGTATTACTTTGAAAAATAATTTTGTTTTGCAAGACCAAAAGGTTTTTAGGCACCAAGGGTGAAATTGGCCAGAGTAAAAGCCTAGGCTAATACATTGTTGTTTGACTAGGGGGAATCCCTGGGGAGTTAATGTGTTTCAGCCTGGAGAGATGATGTCATTTCTGGATGGAACTAAGATATTCAAACTTTTTGAAAAAGGTTTTGAGTTGAGTTCTGATCTGGCCAACACTGAGTCCACAAGTAAGGTTGTTTGCTCTCACAATAGGTTAGTTAAAAGATTAATGGTATTTAAAGTGTTACAGACTTCTCAGAGGGCAAGAGCACAGTGGGTAGCATTGTTGCTTCACAGCTCCAGGGCCCCAGGTTCGATTCCCGGCTTGGGTCACTGTCTGTGCAGAGTCTGCACGTTCTCCACCTGTCCCCATGGGTTTCCTCCGGGTGCTCCAGTTTCCTCTCACAGTCCAAAGATGTGCAGGTTCGGTGAATTGGACATTCTGAATTCTCTCACACTGTACCCGAATATATGCCGGAATGTGACGACAAGGGCTTCTCACAACAACTTCATTGCAGTGTTAATGTAAGCCTACTTGTGACAATAAAGATTATTATTATTAGGAGGGAAGCTGAAACAAACCAGTTGAAGCAGGTTTTTGAAGATATCTAGCCAGAGTCTGCAGGGGTTATAGAACATAGAACATAGAACACTACAGCGCAGTACGGGCCCTTCGGCCCTCGATGTTGCGCCGACCTGTGAAACCATCTGAAGCCTATCTGACCTACACTATTCCATTTTCATCCATATGTCTATCCAGTGACCACTTAAATACCCTTAAAGTTGGCGAGTCTACTACTATTGCAGGCAGGGCGTTCCACACCCATACTACTCTCTGAGTAAAGAAACTGCCTCTGATATCTGTCCTATATCTCTCACCCCTCAATTTAAAGCTATGTCCCCTCGTGTTGGTCATCACCATCCGAGGAAAAAGACTCTCACTGTCCACCCTATCTAACCCTCTGACTATCTTATATGTCTCTATTAAGTCACCTCTCAGCCTTCTCCTCTCTAACGAAAACAACCTCAATTCCCTGAGCCTTTCCTCGTAAGACCTTCCCTCCATACCAGGCAACATCCTAGTAAATATCCTCTGAACCCTTTCCAAAGCTTCCACATCCTTCCTATAATGTGGTGACCAGAACTGCACGCAGTACTCCAGGTGTGGCCGCACCAGAGTTATGTACAGCTGCAGCATGACCTTGTGGTTCCGAAACTCAATCCCCCTGCTTATAAAGGCTAGCACACCATATGCCTTCTTAACAGCCCTATTAACCTGGGTGGCAACTTTCAGGGATTTATGTACCTGGATGCCGAGATCTCTCTGTTCATCTACACTACCAAGAATCTTGCCATTAGCCCAGTATTCTGCATTCCTGTTACTCCTTCCAAAGTGAACCACCTCACACTTTTCCGCATTAAACTCCATCTGCCACCTCTCAGCCCAGCTCTGCAGCTTATCTATGTCCCTCTGTATCCTATAACATCCTTCAGCACTATCCACAACTCCACCGACCTTCGTGTCATCTGCAAATTTACTAACCCATCCTTCTACACCCTCTTCCAGGTCATTTATAAAAATGACAAACAGCAGTGGCCCCAAAACAGATCCTTGCGGTACACCACTAGTAACTGAACTCCAGGATGAACATTTGCCATCAACCACCACCCTCTGTCTTCTTTCAGCTAGCCAATTACTGATCCAAATCGCTAAATCACCTTCAATTCCATACTTCCTTATTTTCTGCAATAGCCTACCGTGGGGAACCTTATCAAACGCCTTACTGATATCCATATACACCACATCAACAGCTTTACCCTGATCCACCTGTTTGGTCACCTTCTCAAAAAACTCAATAAGGTTTGTGAGACATGACCTACCCTTCACAAAACCGTGTTGAGTATCGCTAATCAACTTGTTCTTTTCAAGATGATTATAAACCCTATCTCTTATAACCTTTTATAACATTTTACCCACAACCGAAGTAAGGCTCACAGGTCTATAATTACCAGGGTTGTCTCTACTCCCCTTCTTGAACAAGGGGACAACATTTGCTATCCTCCAGTCTTCCGGCACTATTCCTGTCGACAAAGACGACATAAAGATCAAGGACAAAGGCTCAGCAATCTCCTCCCTGGCTTCCCAGAGAATCCTAGGATAAATCCCATCTGGCCCAGGGGACTTACCTATTTTGACATTTTCTAAAATTGCTAACACCTCCTCCTTTTGAACCTCAATTCCATCTAGCCTGGTCGACTGAACCTGAGTGTTCTCCTCGACAACATTGTCTTTCTCCAGTGTAAACACTGACGAAAAGTATCCATTTAATGCTTCCCCTATCTCCTCTGATTCCACACACAACTTTCCACTACTATCCTTGATTGGCCCTAATCTTACTCGAGTCATTCTTTTGTTCCTGATATACCTATAGAAAGCCTTAGGGTTTTCCTTGATCCTATCCGCCAACGACCTTTCGTGTCCTCTCCTCGCTCTTCTTAACTCTCCCTTTAGGTCCTTCCTGGCTAACTTGTAACTCTCAAGTGCCCTAACTGAGCCTTCATGTCTCATCCTAACATAAGCCTTCTTCTTCCTCTTGACAAGTGCTTCAACTTCCTTAGTAAACCACGGCTCCCTTGCTCGACAACTTCCTCCCTGCCTGACAGGTACATACTTATCAAGGACACGCAGTAGCTGTTCCTTGAAAAAGCTCCACATTTCGATTGTACCCATCCCCTGCAGTTTCCTTCCCCATCCTATACCTCCTAAATCTTGCCGAATAGCATCATAATTGCCTTTCCCCCAGCTATAATTCTTGCCTTGCGGTATATACCTATCCCTGCCCATTGCTAAAGTAAACATAACCGAGTTGTGATCACTATCACCAAAGTGCTCACCTACATCTAAATCTAACACCTGGCCGGGTTCATTACCCAGTACCAAATCCAATGTGGCCTCGCCCCTTGTTGGCCTGTCTACATACTGTGTCAGAAAACCCTCCTGCACACACTGCACAAAAACTGACCCATCTATAGTACTCGAACTATAGTATTTCCAGTCAATATTTGGAAAGTTAAAGTCCCCCATAACAACTACCCTGTTACTCTCGCTCCTGTCAAGAATCATCTTTGCAATCCTTTCCTCTACATCTCTGGGACTATTCGGAGGTCTATAGACAACTCCCAACAGGGTGACCTCTCCTCTACTGTTCCTAACCTCGGCCCATACTGCCTCAGTAGACGAGTCCTCAAGCGTCCTTTCTACCGCCGTAATACTTTCCTTGATTAACAATGCCACACCCCCCCCCTCTTTTACCATCTTCTCTGTTCTTACAGAAACATCTAAATCCTGGAACCTGCAACAACCATTCCTGTCCCTGCTCTACCCATGTCTCCGAAATCGCCACAACATCGAGATCCCAGGTACCAACCCATGCTGCAAGCTCACCCACCTTATTCCGGATGCTCCTGGCGTTGAAGTAGACACACTTCAAACCAGCGTCCTGCTTGCCGGTGCCCTCTTTCGAACTTTTAACCCTATCCCTGACCTCACTACTCTCAACATCCTGTACACTGGGACTACAATTTAGGTTCCCATCCCCCTGCTGAATTCTAACAGGAACCAAATTTGTTCAGGAAAGCAAGTATTACTCTGTGCCATTGGGATGTAGGACGGATTGAGAGCTGTATGTTTTCTTTCTTTCTTGTTGCTTGATTACGAATAGAGATCATAATGAAGTGTATTGTATTTACTGTACTTATTAGTAATGTTTGAGGGGTGAGGTTCAAGGTTTAAATACATTGTTCATAATAAAGTTTTGTTTAAAAATACCAAATCCCTGTTTTTCATGCAATCATTCCTGGAGTGAATTATTCTTTTTGCACAGCCGCAAATTAACTAAAATATTAGTATCCTAGCCACTGTTGGGGTCTGGTCTGGGATTGAAATATGGGGCATGGCAGGAAGGGGTTTGGTGGAGGTGGGCAGGTCAAGCATTGGGGGGGGGGGGGGGGGGGGGTGGCCCTCTAAAAGACTTTGGGGTCAACTCATTTAAATAGTTACCCCCTTGGCCCACCGCAAGACCCATTGTAACAGGTCCACGCTTGTCAAGACCTACACTAATTCTTGCCCACCTGATTTCTGGCCCATAGGATCGGAGATTCACGAGAGACCTATGAACATGGTGCCCGGCCTGTTAGTAGGATGCAATAGGATCTTAATGACCGAATTGCATCCTCCCACTGGCGTGGGGTGTGAACCTCGATCCCGGCATCAGCATGATGTAGGAGCATTGGAAATGGCCAGCCCCGATCCCATTTTTGGGATGTGAACAAACCAGCAGCGTCTCTCAAAGCACAGGCAGCACGGTAGCATTGTGGATAGCACAATCGCTTCACAGCTCCAGGGTCCAAGGTTTGATTCCGGCTTGGGCCACTGTCTGTGCGGAGTCTGCACATCCTCCCCGTGTGTGCGTGGGTTTCCTCGGGTGCTCCAGTTTCCTCCCACAGTCCAAAGATGTGCAGGTTAGGTGGATTGGCCATGATAAATTGCCCTCAGTGTCCAAAATTGCCCTTAGTGTTGGGTGGGGTTACTGGGTTATGGGGATAGGGTGGAGGTGTTGACCTTGGGTAGGGTGCTCAAGATCCGGTGCAGACTCGATGGGCCGAATGGCCTCCTTCTGCACTGTAAATTCTATGAAAGCAGTTTAGATTTAGCAATTCCTGAAAAGGCTGGCAGATTGAACGGTGGTCAGACAAAGATAAGAATCCTTAAGCTGGTTCCTGAAGAATCTTTCTCTTTCAAAGCAGTTTATCTAAGTCACCTCTTTGTAGCAAGTATTCCTGTGCTGGCTTACTGTTTTAAAAGTGGATTTTGACCGGAGATTGGTTTTGCTTGAGTGGGAATAAAAGACAGCAGGTAGGGGTTTGTGCTTAATTTTATTGTTAAGCATTGTTTAACAGGTAATTGTAAGCTATTTTCTTGTATAATAGATGGGAATCTCCGGTTCCCCAGCCGTGTGGGATCACCGTTTGCGGACAGCAGAATTCCGTCTTCCCGCCGTTTGTCGATGGAATTTCCCATTGTAACCACCCCATGCTGCCAGGAAATCTGTGGGTAGGGGTATAGAGTAATACGATAGGGTAGTAGGCAGCATGATAGCACAGTGGTTAGCACAGTTGCTTCCCAGCTCCAGGGTTTCAGGTTTGATTCCCAGCTTGGGCCACTGTCTGTGCGGAGTCTGCACGTTCTTCCACGTTCTTCCTGTGTCTGCGTGGGTTTCCTCCGGGTGCTCCGGTTTCCTCCCACAGTCCAAAGATGTGCAGGTTAGGTGGATTGTGCATGCTAAATTGCCCGTAGGTTAAGTGGGGTTACTGGTTTACGGTGATAGGGTGGAGGTGTGGGCTTAAGTGTGGTAGTCTTTCCAAGAGCCACTGCAGACTCAGTGGGCTGAATGGCTTCCTTCTCAACTGTAAATTCTATGATAATCTATGATACTGCTGGTGAGAAAAGTGAATCACAATGACCAGAGAATTCTGGATGTTAAAGTTATGTTAATGCTGTTTGTAATAAAGTTTGTTTAAAATACCATATCCCTATTTGTGCATGGAATTACTCTTGGAGCAAAGTATCCTTTCCTCACAGTCTTACAAATTAAATAAAATACTGTCTTTTTTGTCCGGTATCCTAGCAACTGTTGGGGTCTGGTCCCTATCTTAAATAACCTCTGCTAATGCACAGGATGAGACTGCAGCGCACAATAGATAACTGCATGTTTCTCTGAACATTAAATGCCTCGCAATTTTTTTATTCGGTGCAATTTTTGGGGAGATAATTTCAAAACTTTATTGATTACATTAATCAAAATAATTCATTCTTGATTTAGTCACCTTCCTTCTCGGTGTATTGCTTCACACTTATTAAGACAATTTGCTTGAAAGCACAGCCTTTAAATGTAACTCCATTGTTCTCTAAACCTCTGCTGTTGAAAAATTATTTTAAAAAGCCTACCACTGACCATTGATCTAAAACATCTGTTTCTCTTTCCACTTATACTGAGAGACCTGCTGAGTATTTGCCATTTGACCTTTGTTTTTGATGATGTACAATTCCTTGCACTTTAAATCCTTTCCTTCTTTTCCAAATCTTGTTTCACACGATGTTCCCCCTTTCTTTCCTCTGTGCGCCAAATGGACTACAAAAGTGTTGCCACAGCCAAATGCCAGAGGCAATTATCTCTACTATGTCTGCATGCTTGTGACAGTATTGCATGGTTATTAGATTAGTTGTGGAAAATAAATCAATCTCATGCAGGAATACTTTATGTACAGGGTATTTAGAATCTAGTTTGCTTTATTTATAATCTTTTTGGTTGCACCTTCTTCCAACCAACTGTCAATGTTCAGAGGACATGGAATGGTTAAATGACAGAAGTATATATTGGTGCATGTGATTTAACCCCCACCCCCACTCCCCCCCCCCCCCCCCCCCCCCCCCCCATTCCCACTTTCCCCTTCCATTTGTTGTTATTTTTAAAAATACAGTCCATTCACAAAATCTACCAGCACCCTCAGTGGGGAGCCCGGCCTACCCAGTTGTCGGCCTGGTGGAAGATGCATTAGTCGGAACAGGGTGGTAGGTCATTCACCCCTTCCAATGTGCGATGGCACATTTCTGTAGGTGGAAGGTCTCCAGATCTAAAAGCAAATTACTGCGGATGCTGGAATCTGAAACCAAAAGAGAAAATGCTGGAAAATCTCAGTAGGTCTGGCAGCATGTCTAAGGAGAGAAAAGAGCTAACGTTTCGAGCCTAGGTGACCCTTTGTCAAAGCTTTGTCAAAGGTCCCTAGACCTGTCCCATATAACATATGAATCGTGTCCAGGTAAGTTGTTGTGACTGAAGGTAAAGATAGTACACGTAGCCAAACAGACAGGATACAACTAGGCTTATTCTACTACTCCTCCTCAATACAATACTCTCCACTCCTCTTCAGGGTCCTCTTCCCCAACCTGCTCCCACCAGGCCTGGATTTATCCTGTGGGAGGGGGGGGGGGGGCACTCCAATTTGGAGGAAGTCCGCCCCCTGATCACCTGGGGAATTCATATTCTAAGTTGTAGGAGGGGAATCTAATACAATGTAGGACCAAATCCCACCCACCCTTCGTTTAAGTGGACTCAACACTTAGACATAGACATAGAACAGTACAGCACAGAACAGGCCCTTCGGCCCTCGATGTTGTGCCGAGCCATGATCACCCTACTCAAACCCACGTATCCACCCTATACCCGTAACCCAACAACCCCCCCCTTAACCTTACTTTTTTTTTATTAGGACACTACGGGCAATTTAGCATGGCCAATCCACCTAACCCTCACATCTTTGGACTGTGGGAGGAAACCGGAGCACCCGGAGGAAACCCACGCACACAGGGGGAGGATGTGCAGACTCCACACAGACAGTGACCCAGCTGGGAATCGAACCTGGGACCCTGGAGCTGTGAAGCATTTATGCTAACCACCATGCTACCCTGCTGCCCCAAATATGACAAGTTAATATGACAAGTTATCCTAGGGCACCAACTAAATTGCACAGCTCTATTTCCAAACCAGCGGAGTATAATTCAGTGAGGGGTTATGCTCAGGTTGTGTAAAGCTTTGGTCAGAGTCTACTTATATAATTATTTGACCATCAAAACAACATGGAAATATTCACGCACTGCTGTGGTGCAGGGGAGCTAGGCAGTTTTGTTAAGTAGTTGAGTCAAGAGAGGTGACTGGCACACTTCAGTACAGAAGGATCATAAGGGGATCTTCTAAGAATGTGTATATATAAGACATTGAACGATAAAGTGAAGGTGTACTTCAAAGTAATGTCTTGACAATGGGGCACGGGTGCACGGGTTTAAACTTGTGAAAGGCAAATTTAGGAGCAATAGCAGAAAAACCTCCACTAAGTGTAGTCAATGCTAGGAATAGACTTGCATGTGTCGGCAATAAAACTTAGCAATTGCCAACCTAGATAATACCCTTTGGATTCTACTGGATAAAATCAAGGACCAGTAAGATTTTTCCTTGGCAGTGAAGGATACCTGAAGACTTATTGGAAAATTGTAATCTTCTACCTTGCCAGGGATAATGCATGGAGGTGAATAGTCTTTGGTGAAAATTGTCTCCCTGTTAAGTCAAAAGGTTAAATTCTCTGGGATTTCAGTAATGGAAACAGGCTGCAGGTACAATATGAGTCTAAGAAATCTACTGCTTCAATGACAGTCCCCATTTTCTGGTAAAAAGACTTATTACATGGTGAAAATGAGCTTCACAACTGTTAGACCAGATGGATTTAATATCGAATTTCCTGCCACTCCTGTTGTTGCTTTGGTAAATGGGTTGTATTAAAAGCAATCTGAAATGCAGTCAGAAACTGTAGACCTCAGGCTTTCCTATTTTGCTGCATTCTGTCGAACCATACAGTTCTGTGTTTGTAGACAACTGTTGTGAAAAGCCTGCTAACAATTTTACAACAGGCAGCCAATGGCTTCACATGGATATTGCTTTCTTGCACTTCGTTTTCTTGTTCTCTCCTGTCTCACTGATCTTGCCAAAAATAATTTCTGAGAAAAGCGATTAATTTTGGGTGGTTCGACTGGAAATGCAAAATCCCAATGTGGCTATGTATTATTAAAATTTGAATTAGGATAGAACTCCCATAGCTGTTTATCAATTTGAATTTTAAAGTTAAAAGTGCTCTGTTTATGTAAGTAACCTATTTTGTTCAGTTGCCTGTCATTTGTCGAGCAACAGCATGTGTGTATTTTGCTGCAGCACCAATTACTTGGCCACCTGCCCCCAACCCCCTCTAAAATACCTCAGCACAGCATGCAGTGAAGTATAGTACTGAGAGAGAATTAACACACCACCGAGGTACTTACAAAATCAATCAATTCATCTTAAACTGTGCATCAGCTGTGCCTAACAAAATGCCATTTAGTATCAATAGACCATCATCCAGAGTCAAGAATCCAGCAACTCTCTTTGGGGTGTGTTTTTTTTAAAAGAAAGCATCTTGTCCTAGAAATTCGATCATGCTGCATCTGTTGGACAGGTATACAATGAACTTGAGGGTCCCAATTATTGGCCGGCGTGCTCTCATTCATACCACACCAGAAGTGTGCTTCCCGCCAAAGTGGATCAAACATCGATACATCCATCCAGGGTATGCACCAAAAGTCTTAAAAGAGCTTTATGGAAAATTTTATTCGAATCTCTACAATTACTGGAGGACAATTTGTGAAATTGGTCTGACCCAGCTGCAGACTCACTGCATCAGAAGCTCACTCTGGAACTTGTGGTGGTAACAGACAGCTCGGGCACCGCAGTGTTATTTAAAGAGCTCATCCAGGATTTAAAGGTTAACTACCAGATTCTCCTTTTAGGATGCTGGTTAATTTTAATGGGAATATTTTAGCACTTTTTTGCTTTCAATATCTGCTTTCTGGCATCTGACAAGTTCTTGCAGGTGCTAACTGTTTCTTCCTGCTTTCCTGCTCGAAAGTGTTTTATTACTGAAGGTAATAAAAGGTAGTCAGGGGTAATCTAGGAGGTATGTGTTTAGGACTGGAAGACAAGGAATGAGAGGTAGCAGATGGGAGAAAAGGGAAAACAGTAGCACTGTGAACCATAGGAGCAGAAAGAGGCCATTTCGTCCATCGTGTCTGAGCTGACTAAAAAGAGGAAAAGGAATCAATCCACTCCTTTTAATCCCACTTTCCAGCATCTGATCCACAGCCTTGCAGGCTACAGCTCTTCAGATACAGACCCAGGTACATTTTAAATGAGTTGAGCATTCCAGCTTCAACCACCAACTCTACGTGAAAATGTTTTTTTTCATGACCCTTCTAATCCTTCTACCAATCACCTGAAATCTTTGCCCCCTGGTAATTGACTCCTCAGCTGGGATAAAAAAGTTGTTCCTGTCTACCCTGTCTTGGTCCCTCATAATTCTGTGGACCTAAATTAGGTCACCCTTTAGCCTCCTCTGTTCTGAGTAATACAACTCCAGCCTATCCAGTCCCTCTTCATAGCTGCAATTTTCAAGCTCTGGCAACATTCTTGTAAATCTCCTCTGCTTTCATGTACTTCTCCTCATGAAGTTAATTCCTTTGTCTGTGGTTCTTCCACCTCTTGTATGTAGTTTAGCCTTAATATCTTTTCTTTCTTTTTACAGCCCATCTGTGTTTTAGATCGGCGGTGTTGCAGCACAGTTCCGGCACTCTGCTCCCCCTGCTGAGCTTTCTTCCCGCTTGCGTAGGGTTTTTTTTACCATCTTATTGAGAACATTTCAAGATGATGGCTGGCATGCTTTTCCCTATTTTCATGGACTTCTGTTCTGATGCACTTTTCCCCTTCTGGCCTAAATTACTGAATAGTGAATTACCTCAGTCATTCTTTTCCATGGAACCTCACTTTCCTCATCAACAAACACTATTTTGCTTTCTGGCTCAGTTTTTTTTCGTGATATGTACTGCCTTGATTAGAGTTAGATCTGCTCTCATTTTCAAAAGATTTATTAGAGGTTTATCTCGAACACCAACGACTTTGTGATCATGAATCAATTCTTCCCTGAATATTCTGCAGCTATAACTTCCTGGGCACAATTTGATGACCGTGTTGCAGATCGGGGAGCACCGGGTGAATAGCGGGGAAGGACAAAATCGAGATTCCCACTGGGCGAAAACCAGTTTGCAATTTACCAGGCCCACTCCTAATGGTGAGTTCCGGGTCTCACCCAAAGATGGTGAGAATATCAACAACCATCATTTGCATTCATGTCAATCTCATTAGTGGGATTGAAGTTGAATGCAACAGCCTCCTGGGAATTAACCAGCGTTTAGCGAGAAATCACATGGGCGTCATTTAGAACTCCTTTCAAAAACAACATGAAGCTTATGCAGTGGCTTCTGAAGGGAAGTGAGGAGGTGAATAGCAATTTCTTTTCAAGCACGTAGCTCGAGGGCACTGGAGCTTCTGCCCCAGTGCTCGGCGAGGGGAGAACACCTGTCGGGCTTGGGCAGGGGGCTTGGGCTTTGCACCTGTGAGGCCTTCAAGCCATCTTTAAATATGTGGAGACCCATAACAGGAGCAACCACACGTGCAGCCTGTCTATCCTACTGAGCACTTCCAGAACAGAGCCCCATCTGTGGCTTCTATACTGAAATTCAAACTCACTCCCTTTGTCTGTGAGCAGCCTTGAGCTTCACAACTGAAGAACTGATTTCTAATGAAGCCTGAACAGTGTGCCTGAAGTCTAGCGCCAGCCCCAGGTGCGATCGTTGGTACGCGCATTTCTCCACGAGCACCGGGGCTTCAGGGAGTGCCCTTTATTAACAGGGAGGAGTCCCTCTCCCTGAATGTTCAGATCATGTGCGACCACCAGCTCTGAATCACGCACATGTGTGTCCGCTACCCAGGGAGCGTGCATGACTGCAAGTGGTGAGGCAGTGCTTGAAAGCAGCTCCCTTTTGTTAGTGACATGAAGCTGAGGGGCAATTCAGATGAATCAGACGGCGAGGAAGCCAGAAATTACAAGATTCTTTTGGGGCCTCATTTTTGGCATTAGCCATTGAATACGGGCCACGATCTTGCCTACGTGGCCATTTGGAAACACCCTGCCAAAAGCATCCAAAATGACACTGAAATGTGTTCGTCAAATCGCATCTTCTATTAGCCTGCATACATAATTGATGAATGAATCCATGCTTTCACCTGCTCTTTGCACTTTTCACATTTTATCCATTCTGTAATCAAATGTTTAAAAACTCTGACATTCATGAGTTTGAAATCTCATCAACTCCCTGTCTCACTATTTCATCATCAGCAATAGTTCCAACTGCATGGAGTGAAATGCTGACCTGATCTTTTTGCTCCTTTTTATGCAATCAGAAATGGCTTCACATGTTGAAAATCTCTTTCTCCAGTGCCAGTGCTGGGCACTTCGGAAAGGTTTTCGGATTGACAGCGTAGATATCATGCTTGGACCAAGGTCTGTATTTGTTGCTACTTCACTGCTGCTCTTACTGATTTTTAAAAAATTTTAGAATACCCAATTCATTTTTTCCAATGAAGGGGCAATTTAGCGTGGCCAATCCAGCTACGCTGCACACCTTTGGGTTTTGGGGGCAAAACCCACGCAAACATGGGTTGAATATGCAAACTCCACACGGACAGTGACCCAGAGCCGGGATTGAACCTGGGACCTTGGCGCTGTGAGGCAGCAGTGCTAACCACTGCACCACTGTGCTGCCCTGTTCTTACTGATTCTTGCCTGTTGTCCAGACTCCAGGTCTGTGTCTCAGCTTGCACCTGCTGCACCTGCAATACTCTAACTTTCTCGGTGAGTCTTCGATCATTTTCATTTTCTCAATCTTTCAAAGATCTGTAGGCTTATCTGGTCCATAATATTTTCTCAGAGTTTTTTTTTTACTCGCTATTTGCTGCCACCATGTTTTCTTCGGGATCTAAATGGGGTACTTTGGGTTTAACTATTTTCGTCAACTAAGATAGACTGTCGTTTATTAAAAACATTATTATTTATTTACAGCTCTATGTTCATCTCAGGAACTTGAATGTGGTTGGACTTCACCACCCTCCAGGTATCTGTTACTTAGTCAAATGTCATTTTGTCATTGTTACATCAGCATTATGTACTTTTGATGTTAACTCTTTACTCCACATTAATCTCCTCAATGACCTCTTCCAACTTGGGGGTAGAGATGCTGCCCCTTTGGGTAAATAGGATCTGTCTCCTCCAGTTTATAGTCTGGACCAGGGTATCCAATCAGAGAATCTGATTGCCCACTTTGGACCTCTGTAGCTGTTTCTCCACTTTTCTTTATTTGTTAGTGGGATGTGGGCGTCGCTGGCAAGGCCTGAATTTATTGCCCATCCCTAATTTCCTTGTTCAGAGGGCATTTAAGAGTCACCCACATTGCTGTGGGTTTGAAATCACAAAATATGAACAAAGTATATACAGATAATATGGTCTTGTGGCACAGTGGACAGTGTCCCTCTCTCTGAACCAGAAGCTCTGGGTTTGAGTCCCACCCCAGGGCATGATGGCTCATAATGCAGTCAAATAACTTGAGTTTGTCAACCTGCAAATCCTTCCAAACACATCAATGGCTGACAGCAAGAGTGGGAGAGACTAAAGGCAGCATGGTGGCTCAGTAGTCAGCAATGCTGCTTCATGGCACCGAGGACAGTGTTCAATCCCAGCCCTGGGTCACTGTCTGTGTGGAGTTTGCACATTTTCCTCTTGTCTGCGTGGGTCTCACCCCCATAACCCAAAAAGATATGCCCCTTAATTGGGAAAAAAAGAGAAGTGGGTACTCAAAAAATTAAAAATAAGATGGGAGAGACTCCTGGTCGGCCACATTTGATGTGGAGTGGCGTCCCTCAAGCTCTAAACCCCTGGTGACAGACTACCTGCTCCAAGAATTACTAGCTATAGAAACAGACAAAAGTCTGCCTTGGCGCACCACTAGGTACAGGAACAGAATTGGAATGGAAATGTGTGAAGAGTGCCATGTAGTATTTTGAGAGGCAGTAGATCAGTGTAAATACTGATGTACTTCTCAAGAATAGAATTTAGGAAATGAAGGAGGGAAGTATTGCTGTGGTCACGATGGTCACAATGTTACAATGCTACCCACACAAAGTAACCTCTGTGTGTAGCATGTATCTACTTTATTAAAATTTTCTTTTATATTTATACATAAATAATGGTCAGGATTCTCCGGTCCATCAGCTGTGGGTTTCTCGACAGTGCGCTGTTCGCTGGCGACGGGATTGTATACCCTCGCCACTTGTCAATGGGATTTCCCATTGAAATCACCCCACGCTGCCGGGAAGCCCGCAGAGAATGTACTGCCGGCGGGAAAAGAAGTGAATCGCAATGACAGGAGAATTGCAACCAATACTTACATATTCAGAATTTTAAATTATGTTACAAATTAGGTTGCTTTTCTCATGAAGTGAGCAAATAACTAAAAGTGAGTAAAATAAATAAATTAAGTTCTCTTGAATTATTCTTACAGCTCATTGAAGCTCATTAAATTGAAATAAACATTTATTTCAGCAGTTCTTGCATTTCATTCGGTATGTAATTTGGATTTTCAGTGTTTTCAGAAAATTTTAAGCATGTTTTAATTCGGTGCTTTAAATTGTTTGTTTCAACTAAGGTCTTTAAAAAAAAGTTTAAAATTTTCCTTTAGTATCTTTCCACCAAGCGTTATCATTTACGTGCGGTGAGTGCTAGTTGTCAATAATAATCATGAAATTAAGTTTCCTTCTTCATGCATTGCAGGCTAATCGTTGCCTATCAATTGTATAATTAATTTTTTTGGAATAGACCATGGGACTAATATCTATGCTTGCCACTTTTTGTTAAATGTTGCTTATTCTAAATCCAAAGACCCCATTGACCATCCATTTATCTTGATACCTTTGATGATTATTATCTTTGTTGCTGCCAAAAAGCACTTTGCAGTTTAAAAGATGTGTTAGTTATGTCATTGGATTGATTAAAACTCTCCTCAGGAAATGTAATTTATGCCAATTTCTGGAGTTAAAATATTGCAGTGTGAATGTTAAGTAGCTGGGGTGCTGTAGCACTCGCCTGTGGGTATATCAATTGATGTACGAGTAAATACTTTATGGCATTGCCCACGGTACTTCCAAAATTGAATCTGGCTGAAGATTGACATTCCAAATAAAAACCAAAGGGGCAAATTGAAAGAGGCAAATGGGAGTGTAGCTGTTATAAACCAGTTACGAAATGTTCAAATAATGGTTTTAAATATAGAGGGCCTAATGTAAACCCATTGAAATATTACCCACTTATACGGAGTTAAAATCAAGTCCAGAGAATACACCGGAGAGTCTGCAGCAACATGGAGTAGGTTCTCAAAGTGGTACTAAAACCTAAGCTGGGAGAAGACAGAGTTTCCTGGACGTCAACTATTTGATGGCTTCAGTAATGACAGACAATTGTTGACTGAGGAAGCTAGTCAGTTTCTGTCAGAAATGTTGACCAAAAAGCATTACTTAAAAATTGTGATCACAAAAGCTTACATTTTTGGAACAGGTATTGCATACATGCACAAGATTTAAAATGCAGGTATCAAGGGTTTCAGCACACTGCCAACTATTCTGCTTTGAAGATAAGTCATGTGTTCATACTTGTCTTAGTGATTGCACTATTGCCTTGAGGAAGGGGGTCATGGGCTCAAGTCCCACTCGAGACACTTCAAAGAACAAAGAAGAACATGACAACACAGGAACAGGCCCTTTGGCCCACCGAGCCTACGCCGATCCAGATTACTTATTTAGACCTACTACTTATTGTCCAAATTATCTTTATTCCTCAATTCCCCACCCTTTCATGTGTCTATCAAGATACACCTTAAATGTTGCTATCGTCCCTGCCTCCTCCACCTCCACTGGCAATGTGTTCCAGGCACCACCCACCACCCACTCTGTGAAAAACGTTCCCTGTACATCTCCCCTAAACTTTCCCCCTCTCACCTTGAACTTGTGCCACCTTGTACTTGAGTTTTCCACCTTGGGCAAAAGCTTCTGACTACTCACCCTGTCTATACCTCTCGTAATTTTGTAGGCCTCAATCAGGTCTCCCCTCAGTCTCTGTCTTTCCAATGAATACAATCCGAGTTTATTCAACCTCTCCTCATATCTAACACCCTCCAGACCAGGCAACATCTTGGTAAACCTTCTTTGCACCCTCTCCAAAACATCCACGTATTTCTGGTAGCGTGGCAACCAGAACTGCACGCAACATTCCACATGAGTCCTAACTAAAGTTTTATACAACTGTAACATGGCCTGCCAATTTGACCGATGAAGCCAAGCATGCCGTATGCCTTCTTGACCACGTTATTCAACTACATTGCCACTTTCATGGAACTATGAACCTGAACACCCAGAGCTCTCTGTATGTCAATGCTCCTAAGTGTTCTGCCATTTACTGTAAAATTCATACCTGAATTTGATCTTCCAAAATGCATCATGTTGCATTTGTCTGGATTGAACTCCATCTGTCATTTCTCAGCCCTACTCTCCAACTATCTATATTTTGCTGTATTCTCTTCCAGTCCCCTTCACCACCTATCTTAGTGTCATCTGCAAAAATTCTAATCAGACCATCTACATTTTCCTCCAGATTTATATATATATATTACAAACAACAGTGGTCCCAGCACTGATCCATGTGGAGCACCACTAGTTTCAGATCTCTATTCTGAAAAACCCCCTTCCACTGTTACTCTCTGTCTCGTGTTGCCAAGTCAGTTCTTTATCATTCCAGCTAACACACCCTGATTCTTATGTGACTTTACCTTTTGTGCCAATCTGCCGTGAGGGACCTCATCAAACGCCTTACTAAAGTCCATGTAGACACAATCCACAGCCTTTCCCTCAACAATTAATTTTGTCACCTCCACCTGACTGTTGGGAGGCCATTGTGATTGCACCCTTCCTATTCGTGAGCTCCACCCATAATGCCTCACTGCAGGATCCCTCCAAGATATCCTCCCTCATCATAGCTGTGATATGTTTTCCAACCAGTAATGCAACTCCTCCACCCTTTCTTCTACCCACTCTGTCTCATCTAAAACATTGATATCCCAGAATGTTAAGCTGCCAGTTCTGTTCCTCCTTTAACCATGTTTCCATAATAGCAACAATATTATAATTTCCCACAATAATCTAAGCTCTAACTACATCTGTCTTACTTGTTATATTTCCTGTGTTGAAGCGAACACACCCTAGACCACCAGACCCTCTGCCTGCTCTCACTCTTTGCTAGAGTTGTCTTAGTCTCAAGCTCTTCCCCAGTCTCAACACTTGCTGGCCTGCTGTTCCGGTTTCCACCCCCTGCCATACTAGTTTAAACCCTCTCGAACCATATTAGCAAACCTCCCGGCCATGATATTGGTGCCCCTGCAGTTTAAGTGCAGTCCGTCCTGCTTGTATAGGTCTCACCTTCTCTGGAAGACATCCCAATGATCCACATATCATTCATTTCATTTTCATATCAGTAGCCCTCCCCACTACACCAGCTCTTTAGCCATGTGTTCAACATGAGCACAAAGGTCTAGGCTGATGCACCAGGACACCTGTGAGGGAGGGCTTCTCCAATGAAAGGTGCAAAGCTAGTCTGCCCTTTTAGGTGGCCGTAGAATATTCTATCACATTAATTTCAAAGATACAAGGCTATATTCTCTGTTCCCAAGACTTTGGGCGGGATTCTCCCATTGCTGATGCCAAAATCGCGTTCGGTGATCGGCCGGAGAATCCGTTTTACGCCGAAATTGGGGGCGGCTCCTTTTTTCGGATGCTCCGCCCCCTCTAAAACAGCATCATCACTGAGTTTGCCACATACGATTGGGATGGCCTCATGCCCTCAGAATGTCACCTGAGCCCCCCCCCCCCCCCCCCCCCCCCCCCACCCCCCAATGCTCTGCCTCTGATGCAGCCAGTTACATTTATTTGCCACTCAAGGACTTGAGCACAAACATTTGGACTGACACTGCAGTCCAGTACTGAGAGAATGATGCACTCTTGGAGGTGTCCAGCAGCCGAGAGACAAAAACCTTGGGCAGGATTCTCAGTTGCCGACTGTGGTGGTATGACTTGCATAGCTGTCTGTCGTTGGTGCAGAACACCGGCTTAACATTGGCCCTGGTCGGTCATGTGCCTCTCGACCGATTGGTTGAGACCAGTCATGTGACGGCTCTCCGATTGGTCGAGAGGCTGAGTAACCACGCCTCCATACCGAGGTATAAATAGTCAGAACGCCCAGCGGTCGTCCATTTACTGTAGTCGACCGCAGGGCTAACTTCTAGCTTATTAAAGCCTAACTTTTGTACAGCAACTCGTCTCGCGTTCGATTGATGGTTCATCAATTTAATAAGCTAGATTTTTGAAGATGGAGCTCCTGATCAAGCCCGAATGCCTCCGCATCAGCCCGCAAACTCAGAACGCTTCAGAAATTTTTCAACATTGGCTGGCATGTCTCAAAGGATACCTGGCATCTGCAAACAGCCCCCCCACCATGGCACAGAAGCTTCACATCCTGCACTCCAGCGTGGGCACTGCAGCCTACGCGATGATCAGGGGAGAGAAAGATTACGATGCGGCCATGCTTAAGCTGAATGGACAATTCCTTAAACCAGTCAACAGAGTATTCGCCCGCCATCTGCTGGCCACCAGACAACAGCTCCCCGGTGAGTCATTAGACCAATTTTACCAGGCCCTCGCCATCCTGGGGAGGAACTGTTCCTGCCTCGCAGTTTCAGCTGCGGAGCACATGGAACTGCTGATCAGAGACTCTTACGTGGCTGGGATGCAGTCCCCCGCTATCCGCCAGCGGATGCCGGAGAAAGACGACCTCAGCTTAACTGAGGCACGGACTCTCTCCACCTCCCTGGAGGTTGCCGATTTAAACGCCCGCGCCTATGTCCCCAGCCGCGCTGCACCACCCTGGGCCTCCTGGCACGCTTCACCACCGCCATCCGCCGCTCCCGACCTCCCTCAAGCCTGCGCCGCGGGACGCCCCGACAAGTCCACGGGGCCCCGCTGCTATTTTTGTGTGTTCGCGAAACACCCTCGCCCATGCTGCCCAGCTCGCTCCGCCCTCTGTAAGAGCTGCGGGAAGAAGGGCCACTTCTCCTCCGTCTGCCAGGCCAAATCGGTCGCTGCTGTACCGCGCTTCGACCGGGGACCCCCTCTCCGGGCCCTTGCTGGCCCCCCAAGTATGCCACGCCGATCTCCCACCCCCCGCCCCCGGGCCCCTGTGCCCGGCCTGCGCACCTCCCCTTCTCCTCCGGGCCCTTCCGGGCCCCTCCAGCGCACCGCGCAGCTCTCTCCTCGCCGCCCCTGGGCCCCTGCGCCTGGCCTCCGCGCCTCTCTGCCCCCGCTTCCAGCCGCTCCGGTCGGCTCGCCGGCACCGCTAACTCCGCCCCCCTCAGCCACGAGGGCCCCGCAGGCGCCGCCATCTTGGGGCACTGACTCCACGTGGGGGTTCTGGGCGCCGCCATCTTGGGGCGCGACCCCATGTGCGGGTCCTGGGTGCCGCCATCTTGGGGCCCCGACTCCATGTGCGGGTCCTGGGTGCCGCCATCTTGGGGCCCCGACTCCATGTGCGGGTCCTGGGCACCGCCATCTTGGGATCCCGACTCCACGTGCGGATCCTGGGCACCACCTTCCGGGACTGGCACGCAAGGTTCTTCCAGCACCTACTCTATGACGACTATGGAGCGTCTCCACGGCTCGCGACCATTCAGCTCGACCAGTCACGTCCACGCACGCTCACCAAAACGACAACGCTGATCCACCTCAACGGCCACGAGACGGGCTGCCTGCTGGACTCTGGGAGCATGGAAAGCTTTGTTCACCCTACCACGGAAGTCGTCCTCCGGATCCCCTCTTCCGACGTGGCTGGCCGCCCCCGGACCCATCTTGCTCCGGAAGCATGTGCGGGTGCAAAAGTCCGACCCGTTGGTGGAACAAGTCCACTTACTCCACGCTAACCCGCAGTATGCGTATGTGGAGTACCCCGACGGTCGGCAGGACACGGTCTCCCTCCGGGACCTGGCACCCGCCGGCGTGCGGCCTTCCCCCCCTTCACCACAGACCCCCCCCTGTTTTTTTTCCCCCAGCGCCCCACTCTGGCCACCCCTTCCCCATCCATGGCGTCTCCACAGCCAGCTCGGGTGACGGAGACTGTTCAAGGACCATCGCTCCCGGACTCCAGGACGTCAGCGGAACCACCACCAGCGGCTGAACCGACGTCACCTACTCCACTGCGGCGGTCTGCCAGAACGTCACGGGCCACGAAAAGACTGATTGAATCGATTTAAATTACAACAACTCCATGGACTTTGTTGAGACTTTGTGTACTATTGTTAATTGTCTGGGCCAGTGGGAAGCCAAAAAAATGTAATAAAAGAAAAGAAGAGAATTTATTTTTCTCTCTCCCTTCTCTGGCTGCTACTCATACCACCAGTTCTCACCCCCCCCCCCACCCCCACCCCCCTCCCGGCCCCCGGCTTTCGTTGATACCCCCTCCCCCCGGCTTCTTTCTCCGCAAGGGGTGAATGTGCTGGTATGATTTGCATAGCTGTCTGCCATTGGTGCAGAACACCGGCTTACCATTGGCCCTGGTCGGTCACGTGCCTCTCGACTGATTGGATGAGACCAGTCATGTGATGGCATATACTGGCTAACTTCTAGCTTATTAAAGCCTAACTTTTGTACAGCAACTCGTCTCGCGTTCGATTGATGGTTCATCACCGACGCCAAAATCGTGATTAGCGATCAGGTGGAGAATGGTTTCTGACGCCGGAATCGGGGCTGACACCGTTTGACACCGGTTTGCGATTCTCCATCCCCTCCAAACTGGCATTATTAAGATGTGCGCCACGTGCATTCGCAAGGCCTTTGGCGCCTCATCGGCCGGCCCACCCACAATGCCCCGCCCCCGATGGGCCGGGTTGCCGACAGCGCGGGACGCATTTGGTCTGAGCCAGTGTGCCTGCGTGGCTGTTGCTGTGCAACTGTGTCCAGCGCCGCCGCACTCAGCCGGGATCCGTGCCGCTGGGCGGGGAGAATCTGCTAGGGTTGGGGGACTGGTGGGGGATGGGCAGGGGATGGACTGTGGGATCGCGGTTTGTGGGCTAGGTTACGCGCATGGCCGGCGCCCTGTTGTACGGGACGACCGGTGCAGGATGTCAGCCATGCACATACACGGCCCGCAACCCGGCCATTCTCCGACGGTTTTCAGTGCGTTCCACTGGCGTTTCATGCGACGCCGGTGGTAGCCCCTCACCGGTACCAGAATCGGTGCGGGTTCGCGCCGAATGGACAGTTGTGAAGCACCATGGGTCCCATGCCTGCATCGGCACTTTGCCGCAGAAACGGAGAGTTTCACCCCCGTCTTGCCTGGTAGATAGATGTAAAAGATCCTTGGCACTATTTCGAAGAAGGTGTCCTGGTCCATTCCTCAGTCAACATCACAAAAACAGTTTGTCTCAACAGGGAATTTACTGGTGCAACTTGGCATTGTCATTCCTTACGATATAACCCTGACTCCAGTTCAAAAGAACTTAACTGGATTTGAAGTATTTTGGGATACCCTGGGCAGGATTCTCCGATCACCGACGCCGAAATCGCATTCGGCTTTCGACCGGAGAATCCCTCGTTATGTCGGAATCGGGGGCAGCGCATTTTTTGCGATGCTCTGCCCCCTCAAAAACAGCACACTTGAGGAGTATGCCGCACACCATCCGTGGCCACGCATGCACACGGCGGCAACATGCGGCGGCCGCGCCATACAACCCGGCCTGCCAAATAGTACCCCCCTGTAATCCCCCTCTCCACCTCTGGACCACCCCCACCAGTCCCCCAAGATCCCGCTGAAGACCCCCAGCCAGCGGAACGCCCTCCCCCCCCCCAACCTGTGGCGATGCTGGACACTGTCCCTGAAAACTGTGAGCACAGGCGACCGACGGCGTCAGGAAGTCAAATGTGACTGGCTGCATACCATTGCCTTAGGGAAATGCATGGGAGATTCTGGCTGTTCATGCTGGCACGATCTTACGGTCCCGCTGACTGCGCACAACGCCGTGAGCTTTGCGACGGCAAGGGGTGCATTGAATCGTAAGTCCCATTGACAATGGTGGAACAGCAGATCCTGTTGCCAGCCACTGGCGATCCGCCCTCTACCACTGCAGAATACTGTGCGGAGGGAGAGTAAAATCTCGCAATCTAGTCATCAGATGTTGCTGTGCATGCAAATCACCTGAACAAAAACAGTGGATATGGGTATATTCTTTCCGATGATACGTTGCATTTTGCAGATTTCCTAATCCCTATGAAATTATTTTCTCCAATGATGATCTCTTGCTCAATGTGGGAGCTCAGGCACGTGGCTGGTGTCCCTGGCTCCTTCACGTGCAGGAAGTGTGTCCAGCTGCAGCTCTTGTTAGACCGCATGACGGCTCTGGAGCTGCGGATGGACTCACTTTGGAGCATCCGCGATGCTGAGGAGGTTGTGGACAGGACATTTCGTGATTTGGTCACACCACAGATTAGGATTGCTGAGCGAGAAAGGGAATGGGTGACCAAAAGGCAGAGAAAAAACAGGAAGGCAGTGTAAGGTGTCCCCTGCGGTCATCTCCCTCCAAAACAGGTATACCGTTTTGGATACTGTTGGAGGAGATGGCCCACCAGGGGAAGGCAGCAGTAGCCAGGTTCATGGCACCGTGGCTGGCTCTGCTGTACAGAAGAGCGGGAAAAAGAGTGGAAGGACTATAGTCATAGGGGATTCAATTGTAAGGTGAGTAGCGAGGCGGTTCTGTGGTTGAAAACAAGACACCCGAATGGTATGTTGCCTCCCAGGTCCACGGGTCAGGGATGTCTCATAAAGGCTGCAGAACATTCTGAAGGTGGGGGGGGGGTGAACAGCCAGTTGTCGTGGTGCATATAAGCACCAATGATATAGGTAAAAAACGGGATGAGGTCCGATAAGCAGAATTTAGGGAGTTAAGAGCCAAGTTAAAAAGTCGGACCTCAGAGGTAGTAATCACAGGATTGCTAGCAGTGCCACGTGGTAGTCAGAATAGAAATGAAAGAATAAGCAGGATGAATGCGAGGCTCGGGAGATGGTGCAGGAGGAAGGGGTTCAGATTTTTGGGACGTTAGGACCAGTTCTGGGGGAGGTGGGACTACTACAAATTGGATAGTCTACACCTGGGCCGGACTGGAACTAATGTCCTCGGGGGTGCTTTTGCTAACGCTGTTGGGGAGTGTTTAAACTAATGTGGCAGGGGGATGGGAACCAAATGAAGAGGTTAGTGGACAGTAAGGAGGTAGCAACTAAAGCCTGGAAGGAACTAGATCATGAAATCAGCGTGGCTAAGGGGAAGAGTAGGCAGAGAGCAGCTGATAAACACAAAGGGACTGGTGGTCTGAGGTGCGTTTGGTTTAATGCAAGAAGTGTAGTAGGTAAGGCAGATGAACTTAGGGCTTGGATTAGTACCTGGGAGTATGATGTTATTGCTATTACTGAGACTTGGTTGAGGGAAGGGCATGATTGGCAACTAAATATCCCAGGATGTCGAAGCTTCTGGCGGGATAGAGAGGGAGATAAAAGGGTGGAGGAGTTGTATTACTGGGCAGAGAGGATATCACAACTGTGCTGAAGGAGGGCACTATGGAGGACTCGAGCAATGAGGAGATATGGGCAGTGCTCAGAAATAGGAAGGGTGCGATAACAATGTTGGGACTGTACTACAGACCTCCCAACAGTGAGCGTGAGATAGCGGTACAAATACGTAAACAGATTATGGAAAGATATAGGAGCAACAGGGTGGTGGTGATAGATTTTAATTTTCCCAACATTGACTGGGATACACTTAGTGTCATAGGTCTAGATGGAACAGAATTTGTAACGAGCATCCAGGAGGGTTCTCTAGAGCAGTATGTAAATAGTCCAACTCGGGAAGGGGCCATACTGGACTTGTTGTTGAGGAATGAGCCAAGCCAGGTGGTTGAAGTTTCAGTTGGGGATTACTTTGGGAATAGAGATCACAATTCCGTAAGTTTTAGAATACTCATGGACAAAGACGAGAGTGGTCCTAAAGGAAGATTACTAAATTGGGGGAAGGCCAACTATACCAAAATTCGGCAGGAGCTGGGGAATGTGGATTGGGAGCAGCTGTTTGAAGGTAAATCCACATTTGATATGTGGGAGGCTTTTAAAGAGAGGTTGATTAGAGTGCAGGACAGACATGTCCCTGTGAAAATGAGGGATAGAAATGGCAAGATTAGGGAACCATGGATTACAGGTGAAATTGTGAGACTAGCTAAGAGGAAAAAGGAAGCATACATAAGGACTAGGCGACTGAAGACAGACGAAAATTTGGAAGAATATCGGGAATGTAAGACCAATCTGAAACGAGGAATCAAGAGGGCTAAAAGGGTCATGAAATATCTTTAGCAAACAGGGTTAATGAAAATCCCAAAGCCTTTTATTCATATATAAGGAGCAAGAGGGTAACTAGAGAAAGGGTTGGCCCACTCAAGGACAAAGGAGGAAAGTTATGCGTGGAGTCAGAGAAAATGGGTGAGATTCTTAACGGGTACTTTGCATCGGTATTCACCGAGGAGAGGGACATGACAGATGTTGAGGTTAGGGATAGATATTTGATTACTCTAGGTCAAGTCGGCATAAGGTGGGAGGATGTGTTGGGTATTCTAAAAGGCATTAAGGTGGACAAGTCCCCAGGTCCGGATGGGATCTATCCCAGGTTACTGAGGGAAGCGAGAGAGGAAATACCTGGGGCCTTAACAGATATCTTTGCAGCATCCTTGAACACGGGTGAGGTACCGGAGGACTGGAGAATTGCTAATGTTGTCCCTTTGTTTAAGAAGGGTAGCAGGGATAATCCAGGTAATTATAGACCGGTGAGCCTGACGTCAGTGGTAGGGACGCTGCTGGAGAAGATACTGAGGGATAGGATCTATTCCCATTTGGAAGAAAATGGGCTTATCAGTGATAGGCAACATGGTTTTGTGCAGGGTAGATCTTGGCTTACCAACTTAATAGAATTCTTTGAGGAAGTGACAAAGTTGATTGATGAGGGAAGGACTGTAGCTTTCATATACATGGACTTCAGTAAGGCATTTGATAAGGTTCCCCATGGTAGGCTGATGGAGAAAGTGAAGTCTCATTGGGTCCAGGGTGTACTAGCTAGATGGATAAAGAACTGGCTGGGCAACAGGAGACAGAGAGTAGTAGTGGAAGGGAGTTTCTCAAAATGGAGAACTGTGACAAGTGGTGTCCCACAGGGATCCGTGCTGGGAGCACTGTTGCTGATATACATAAATGATCTGAAGGAAGGTATAGGTGGTCTGATTAGCAAGTTTTCAGATGACACTAAGATTGGTGGAGTAGCAGATAGTGAAGGGGACTGTCAGAGAATACAGCAGAATATAGTTAGATTGGAGAGTTGGGCGGAGAAATGGCAGATGGAGTTCAATCCGGGCAAATGCGAGGTGATGCATTTTGGAAGATCCAATTCAAGAGCGAACTATACGGTAAACGAAAACACCCTGGGGAAAATTAATGTACAGAGATCTGAGTGTTCAGATCCATTGTACCCTGAAGGTGGCTACGCAGGTAGATAGTGGTCAAGAAGGCATACGGCATGCTTTCCTTCATCGGAAGGGGTGTTGAGTACAAGAGTTGGCAGGTCATGTTACAGTTGTATAAGACTTTGGTTCGGCCACATTTGTAATACTGCGTACAGTTCTGGTCGCCACATTACCAAAAGGATGTGGATGCTTTGGTGAAGGTGCAGAGGAGGTTCACCAGAATGTTGCCTTGTATGGAGGGCGCTAGCTATGAAGAGAGGTTGAGTAGATTAGGATTATTTTCATTAGAAAGACGGAGGTTGAGGGGGGACCTCATTGAGGTCTACAAAGTCATGAAAGGTATAGACAGGGTGAATAGGAAGAAGCTTTTTCCCAGAGTAGGGGACTCAATTACTAGGGGTCATGAGTTCAAGGTGAGAGGGGAAAAGTTTAAGGGAGATATGCGTGGAAAGTTGCCGCATTGCCGGCGGAGGTGATAGAGGCAGGCACGATAGCGTAATTTAAGATGTATCTAGACAGATACATGAATGGGCAGAGAGCAGAGGGATACAGATCCTTAGAAAATAGGCAACAGTTTTAGGTAGAGGATCTGGATTGGCGCAGGATTGGAGGGCCGAAGGGCCTGTTCCTGTGCTGTAATTTTTCTTTGTTCTTTGTTCTTTAAAACACAAAGCAAAATCAGTGAAAGGTTGGTAATTGTTTTGATAATTAGTCCAATAAACTTATTTTGTTTATTCTTTCATGGGGTGTGCCTGTCACTGGCAAGGCCAGAATTTGTTGCTCATCCCTGAATGCCCTTGGAATGAGGGTGGTTCAGAGTCAATCACTTTGCTGTGCATCTGGAGTCACATGTAATCCAAACTAGGTAAGGATGGCAAATTTCCTTCCCTCAAGGACATTAGTGAATCAGGTAGGTACTTAGAATAATTGATGATAGTAGTCATGATTACCATTACTGAGGCTAGCTTTAAATTCCAGACTTATTAATTGAATATAAATTCCATCAGCTGCCTTGGCAGGATTTGAATCGATATCCTCAGAGCATTAAGATGGATCTTTGGATTACATATTCCAAAGCACATACATACCTCAGACTGATTGCTCATGTCAATCAAGCAGCACTGTTTTCAGTGGAGTAGTTTGTAATTAGGTGAAGGGTGGTTGTGCAAAACAACAATATACTGATATGGACTCAGGACTAAATACCAATCCTGAATCTAATTACACTGTACTGAGTGTAAGTGTCCTGATTTGGGTACGACTGAAGGACTGTTCCACATTAGAACTATGGTAAAGCCCTGGATATATACATCACAATATTGGCCTCCGTATGTGTCCATATATCCTTCCTCAAACAATATTTGGGTAGTCCCACAAGCATAGCGATGTTGCTCAATTTGATTATGTATAATGACATAGATCAGCTGGATCAACTAAATATGTGTGAGCACCTTGGGAGCAGTGATTACAATAAGATATGATTTCAGGCCCAACTAAAAAGGGCAGCACAAAATCTGGAAGTTCAGACTGAATTAGGGCAATTTTTTATAAAATTGAAGGATAGCTGAGGTAAAGGGAAAGGAAAGATCAAAGGATAAACAAATAACGAACAAAGAACAGCACAGAACAGGAACAGGCCCTTCGGCCCTCCAAGCCTGAACCGATCATGTGTCCTATCTAGACCAACTGCCTGTATCCTTCCATACTCCATCTGTTCATTTGTCTATCTGGATAAGTCTTAAAGGTCGCTAATGAATCTGTCACAATTATCTCACTTGGCAGTGCATTCCAGGCCACCACCACCCTCTGTGTAAAAAACGTCCCCCGCACATCTCCACTGAACCTATCCCCCCTCACCTTGAACTTGTGCCCCATTGTAATTGTCATTTCCGTTCTGGAAAAATCTTCCAATTGTTCACCCTATCTATACCACTCATAATTTAAAACTTCTATCAGGTTGCCCCTCAGCCTCTGTCTTTCTAGGCGAGATCAGTCCCAGTTTATTCAATCTCTCCTCATAGCTTATACCCTCCATACCAGGCAGCATCCTGGTAAATCTTTTTTGTACTCTCTCAATGGCCTCCACATCCTTCTGGTAGTGTGGTGGCCAGAATCGGACACAGTATTCCAAATGTGGCCGAACCAACGTTCTATATAACTGTAACATAATTTAAGAACTTTTATACTCGATGCCCCGTCCAATGAAGGCAAGTATGCCATATGCTTTCTTTACCACCATTTCCATCTGTGCTGCCACTTTTAAGGATCTGTGGACCTGCACGCCCAGATCTCTGTGTGACTTTGCTCTACCATGGTTCTACCATTTATTTTATAGCTCCCACCTGAATTGGATCTACCAAAATGCATCACCTCACATTTGTCCGGGTTATATTCCATCTGCCACTTCTCCGCCCAATTTTGCAGCCTATCTACCTATCTATATCCTGCTGTATTCTCTGGCAATCTTCATCACTATCCGCAACTCCTGCAAGCTTAGTATCATCCGCAAACTTGCTAATCAGACCAACTACGTTTTCTTCCAAGTCATTTATATATATTACAAACAGCAGATGTCCCAGTCCTGATCCCTGCGAAATGCCACGAGTTGCATCCTTCCACTCCTACCCTCTGTCTTCTGTGGTCAAAATTGTACCGAATTGTACCAAAAATGTGCAGAATTAGTACAGAGCTTTAAAAATTAATCTGCAAATACTTGTAGGTTGCCATGAATGCATAAAGAGGTTAAGAACTAATTAAAATTGAAGAGGACTAAAAGAAAAATAATTAAAGAAAACTAATAGTAAATAAGGGAAGAGATTAAAAGCAGAATCAGAAACTAAGAGGTATTTGAGGGGAAAGAAATTGAAGGACATCAGATCGAACAGGAAGGTATTTTGCAAATAGCTCAGTATTCGGAGAAACACCCCACTATTCCCCATTAGGAGTATGGTTAACAGCAAGGTGTTACTCCTGTGAGGAGACCATTGTGAATTTCTATCTGGTGATCAAAATCTGTTGGAGACATTTAATAAATACTTTACATTGGTCTTTACTGAAGAGGTTTTAGGAGTGGGGATGAATCCTCAAGTGGTTGAGAGTGAGATATACGTTCTGTAATAGATAAAAGGAAAAATTTTGATAAGTCTTGGGTATGTTCAATTTAAAGTTCAATTTTCTGAGGTTTAAAAAGATGGTTTGGCAAGATTATGTACCAACAATCAGTTAAATAATTGGATGTCATTCTGTTGCACGTTTTACTTGAGTGTATTACGCGTTTTATTGGAGTGCATTAACACGCCTCCGTTTAAAGGCCTTGTGCTTAACACTACTACAGCTCTGTGTATGTAATTCTGCTCGGAGTCGCCAGGTGCCGTATTTAGACACCTCACAAGTATATCAAGGTCAGGTTCAAAGTAATAAATCTGTACACCGATTAGTAAGTTCAAACGATTGATATTTATTATAACAAATATAATAAATACACATGCATACGCTAAAGACTAAGTTACTTCTAAACTAAACGACTAAAATACTTATCTAAACAGGAACAGGCAAGGTCAGGGAGCGAGGCCTTCGTCCCGTTCTTGGTCTGCAACTCTCAGAAAGTTAGAGGTCGTCAGGGTCTAGCAAGTCTGGTTCATGTAGCGAGCGTCGTGGTGAAACTTACAGTTCAATGGCTGGTGGCTCAACGGCTGGTGATGGAACTGGAGTCAGGATGCGATGTATCAGCAAGCGATGAAAACAGCAGAGAGCCGGAGCCAAAAACAACAGCGGAGCCGGAGCCAACAGAACGGACCATGTGCGGGGTCTACTTTTATAGGTCCCCCCCAACATCCGTGCCTCTTCGGGGCGGTCTCTACCTGCTGTATATTGATTGGGTCTTCTCCCAATCGATATTTTCCAAACCCCCCAATCTGAGGGTCGCTTCTCGATGGGTGGGGCGGTCTCTATGGTGCTTTGTGATGGATACTTATGGTGCCGTTTCGTCTGGGCGTCCACTCAAAGTATCCATTCAAACCTAAATGTTGCTATTGTGTGGGCCTAGATCTGGATCACCTCATTACTATGCAAATCGTTGTTGCCATTTACACCTTTAGCTGAGATTCTGCACCTGGCCATAAACTGGTTTCTGTACGTGCAGAATGCTAATTAGCCTTCTGCAAACTGCTTGTCCTTGCTAAGACTGTTTTATCCCTGCAGCCTTAGCAGTTCTCCATTTTGTAGCCCAGTGTCCATCTTAGGTGGCTACAATTCGGAGCTGCAAACTGAACAAATTTAGTAAATTTATTCAAGTTGCTGAAATCAAATGTTGTATTATGACTGCTTGAAATATGTTCGTTATCTGCCTTTCCAATAATTTTACCAAAAATATATGTTATTGTGTGCAGTGCTAACTTGGAGGTGCAGCACCGTTCATTATCCCTTTCTGCAGCCATTAAGCATTCAATGCCGCAATATAAAATAGCTTGGAGGAAAGAGTACTCTATTAGAAACTGTTAAATGTCCTTTGTTACAACTAAATATGAATGGTTGCATTATGCGTATTTACTTCCATACCATATTTCACCTTAAGGCATCTCGCAGGAAGGTTTTTAAATTAAAAATGAAATGGCAGCAGCTGCTGAAAAATAACTTCAAAATCCCAGCGCTGCAATGCAGTATGTTAACATTCATGGGCTGAATCGTGCTCTGCGTGGGTGTGAAGAGGGTTTTGACAGTAACTGTGTGCACACAGCATTGTTACTGCCAAGCTGGAGGAACGTTAGATTTCATATTATTGTATGGTTACTTGTCACTGACCAAATCACAACATATCTAATCATTGCATTTGCAATTATATATCGCCAATATTTAGAGGTTGACTCCCTTAAGGTGCAGGCAGCATCTGGATGATTTCTTAATGTGCAAAAATGATGGGCGTGATTTAACAAAAAAATCTAATCTTGTTTTGGGCACGAATGGCGGGGTGTTTCTTGGAGCCCACAAAGCTGAGAACGATCCCGCTCTTGAAAGGAATTCTGTTTTTTGGGGGGGCCTCTGCGGGGATCGACCCACCAAGGCCGCACTTACATCACTTCCTGCGCTGACGAGCTGAGCTTTTTAATGCTGTCCCGATCTCCCCGACCTCTGGACCACCCCCAATGCCTCAGCTTACTGAGCAGGGGGTCCACCAGCACCTCCCACTCACCACCTCATAAGGGCAGGACATCCCCGGGCCTGACCCCCGGCACAGGCAACCTAGCACCTGGGCACGTTGGCACTGCCAGCCTGGCACTCTGGCAGTGCCCCAACCAGCCTGGAAGTGCCACCTGAGCACCCTGACACTGGCAGGGTGTCACCTTCAGGGTGCCAGGCTGGCAATGCCATAGTGCTCAGGTGGCATTGGGAGTGCTAGGGTACCTGGGGCCTCAGATCGCTTGGGAGACCCCCAAGTGCCATTATACCTGGTCGACATTTGTGGAAACCAGTGCTAAATGGCGCCACTGCGAGGTCTCCCAGGCGAAGGCGTTCAATCCTGGGTCTTGGGATACTCTGGCGTAGAAATATTTCAGTGAAGCCAACTGCTCTCTTAAGTATGCAAATCTGGATCCAGCCAGTGAGGGAAAGATTCAGATTACGACGTCTCGCGAGATCTCACGAAGCGTTCCGAATGTCGTAAAATCGGTTTTGTTGTGTCACCGAGTCAGGCGCGACAAGGCCATCCAATTGTGCCTGGTGTGTTTACCAATGGGAACTATGAGTAAGCATAAATGAATAGAGTTGATTGGATTCTATTTTGTGTTCGGGTGGTAAATTAGAGCCAGAAAAAACAACAAAACAAAAAGCTAATTTAAAAAATACACATCCATTAGCCATCATAATTTGCCTCGAGTCCAAATTGAGGAAATCAGACAATTTGCTCAGCAGCCAGTATAAGTACACAATAAGTTCTACATAAATTGTTTGATTAGTTGAATATGTTGGCAAAGGTTTGAAAAATAGCAACGACCTGCTCTGCACTCTACTGATGAAACTGCTTATAACAAAGATTTGAGTAGCTCAGCAAGAGATGGAGGCAGAGAGTTAGACATCTTATCACAAATGCACATGTTGTTTTTGCAACTACAAATGCGAATTTGCAGAGGATGAGTGCTGTGTTGAAAACAAGCAAAGTGAATATTTGCTGCCTACGTTCTTCCAAAAGGTTGGAGTTGTGGTCAGTCACAGCAGCCTCCATCTATGTTGCCCACCTTCAGTCTCACTGATTTGAATTCGTCTTTCTGCCTCAATTGAAACGTTGTGAAGTGTAGCCTCCTAGTGCTCCCTTCTTGCTCTGGCTGTAGTATCAGATGGTCCTGGCCTGTGGCCATCATTTTTTACCCTTGTTTACATCACCACTTTGCTTCACTCTTCTCCTCTACCCGAGCAATATTGCTGTGTAAAGGAAGGTGAGAAATGGAAAGGGCATGCAAGGAAAGAGTAACAAAGGCACAAGACAGGAGAGAAGAGTAAAACATGACAAGGGAGGAAAGAGGAAAAAAGAGAGAAAATGAACTAAAAGAGGAGAGTTAAAAGAAAAATTGTAAATAAGGAAGGATGAAAAATATCAGAACAGAGCAAAGAGAGTACAAAAGGGAAGGAAACACATAGGTTTGGGAGAAAGAGAGAGGGGGGAAGAAGGAAGAGATTTATCTCTAAATTATTGAATTAGATTGTTTAAGATTATATTTAACAAGGTTGACATTCGGGGATTGAGCCACAGTAAATTGTAGGCTTGAAATGTAAATATAACTTTGTTCCAGTGCTTCAAAATTTCAGACTTGCCGTAAAATAAGTCAGAAGAACCAGATGACTGACTTCTAACACTTGATTCTGTTGTTGTAGCAAGAAAGAAGGTGACATGTTTACTGATAGAACTGGTTGGAACTGAAAAACCACTGTGCATTATTAATGCAAAAGACAGGCTGCCATGAGGAATGCTCTTTTAAAGAATCTAGTCTGAATTTACTTTTTTTACAAGTGCACCAACTTCATCTTTGGCTGTGCTGAGCCTTACCAAAATATTGGGCTGAATTCTCCACTGCCTGCCATTGGTAGTAGAGTTACTGATGCAGCGGAGAATGCAGCATCGTCCAAAGAACAGGAACGTCGCCCATTCCAATGCTCTGGTCCCCTGCTGGCGGTGGCATCGAGGTTCATGCCCTGCACTTGCAGGAGGATGCAAATAAGTTAAATTGTCCCATTGGAATCCTATTAACACCGGTAAATTCCTTGAAAGCGAAATCTCAACAACTGGGTTTAAACCCCCTCAGATCTGTAAGGCTTTCGTTCACATCAATGTAAAATTTGTTTTACTAAGCTGTGATTGACAGCTTGCAAACAGCCAGCTGTCTGGATTGTTTAATCTTATTTCCTTTCCTCTTGAATAGATTTCAAGCAGCCAGCTGTGCAACTAGCCACAATGTTTATAACCATCTAGCTATGGTTGATAGCTCTTGGGCCACATCAAAGAGAGTTAAGTGCTTTCTGCAGAGAAAAAGAGGAGTGAGAGCACTTAACAGCATTTGGTGTGATTCAAGAGCTGTCAATCATAGTTAACGGCGGTCTTGCCTATGGTGGGGTCTCTGATGGGGTGTCATTGGGGGGGTGTTAAATCACCCTCATACTTTGGGGAGTGGTGACCCAGAAAGTCCTATGGTTGGGGGGAGGGTTGCTGGAATTACATTTTGGGAGAAGAGGGGCCCAGCCATTGGATCTCGCTATCAGGCTACCTGCTTAAAATAGTGGCTCATTAGCGGGATTCCTAAGGAAATCCCTCACAATGCCCACCATACCCAAATTTGCATGGCAAGGGATAGTGATTCATCTATCCATTCTCACTCCCGGAGCGAGCGCAAATCAGAGGCACTTAATCTCTGGCAAGAGAACATTGCCTCCCAAACAAAACATTTAGCCAATTGGAAAAGAAGGTATGCAAGCTCCAGCCGAGATCTGTGGAATCTTCTTGGGACTCAGAGGAATATCTTGTCATTGTCCAGCTTCCCTGGAAGCAAAATAAAACAGCAAGCCTTTCAGGGCATCATCTAGGTCCGGAATCATTTGTCGCTAGCTTGACCCGGCATTGAAGTCATGTTGGCTTTTCTGCACAGGCCTGGGATAAAACATGCAGTCAGGCATGGATAACATCCTCACAGCCCTACATGCATATGTAAAATAGTACCTCAATATCTTTTGCACCTCCTAAAAACAGCAGCGTACAATGAAATCCTGCAGGGTGTAAGAGTGGTTATGTCAGTGCCTTGATTTTAACTTGTTTTTTGCCAGGTGAATTGAATCAAAATTAGATCCTTTGTGTAATAAATGTCATCCTAACTCATTGCATCAAACCAGGGCCTGGGAGAGGAGTGCACAAGGTGCAAAACACAGGTGTGCAGGAGAGTGTCAGGGGGCCTGGGCTCATTGTCATCAATGAAGTTCACATCATTGTCTAGACTCAAGGGCACATCTTCAGACCCAAAGGACCAACTTTAAAAGAACAATCTGTGACAGTTCTTAATTTTCTAAAAAGCCCACCAGAAACCCACAAAGTTGCCCAAATGTTTTGGGCTGGTTTAGCAAAGTGGGCTAAATCGCTGGCTTGTCATACAGAACAATGCCAGCAACACGGGTTCAATTCCTGTACCAGCCTCCCCGAACAGGCGCCAGAATGTGGCGGCTAGGGGCTTTTCGCAGTAACTTCATTGAAGCCTACCCGTGACAATAAGCGATTATTACTATTATTATTCCCACATAAAACTCTGAAGCAGCAAGCCTAGACTCGGGACATACCTGTCATCAGCACGATCGATTGGACTGGTCGAAGCATTTTCTCCCTGATATAGAGGCTAAATGAACTCGTTGATTTGAGAGGAGGCCTTATGGTTGAGACATCCATATGTTCTTGGGGTCTCGAGGGGTCTGATGGGTGCCAAGCCTGGCTGCATTTCCAAATGACAGGCCAGTTGCTGTAAATGGCTTGCTAATTTTGACATAACCTAGCAGTCTTCCTGACACCACCACCACCATATTATCTGAGGTCTAAATAAAAAGAGATATTTGTGAATTTTGTCCTGTTTGTGCAAGGCTGGTTTGCCTCTGGATCCCCTCCTCACGCACAAAGTAATACAGTTAAACCCCAGCCAGCAAAACAAAAGATAAAGTCAACCTTGTGATTGTTAATAAAGTGAAGTAAGAGCCCTGATTCTCCCAATTGCTCATCTTTGCAGCTTTTTAACGTAAGCTGTCAATTCACGCTCGGAGAAAGACTTCTGTGAATGTTATAAATAGATATGAGGGATATACTAGTGATACAAAGTGTCAGAGAAATGTTTTGTTCTGCATGGATCAAAATTCACAGAATTCCAACTTATGTGCTGACTGTCATTCTCATCAGAGTGAAGCAAGGCCCTTTAAAAGTTGTCATTTTGTTTATGGTGGGTTTGGGACAGAAAGTGTTCAAATCTTTTTTAAATTACTTTTGTGGGACGGGACAATACTGTGAACCTGTGCTTTTTCTGTTCTTTGCAAATATTCCATTAATCTCTGCGTTAGTTGAATTATTTAAAAGGGCAAAATTATGTGGGAGGACAGGGGGAGTAACATTTATGTCAAATGAATTCGTTCACAGCAGGTGCATTCACTTCAGTGAACCAAACCATTTGCAGCTAGGTGCCATTGGCACTCTGAAAAGGAGGTGAAAGGTTACCTCATTCTATCCTTGCACTGTCTTTCAGAATCAACCTTTATGTGGAATATTAAAAAATGGTGGAACTCTTCAGAAGTTGACTTATTATAAAGACTGGCCGAGAATACAGTTGATTTACTTCAATAATTTATGCTTGCAATGCAGAAATTAATTTCTACTTTCTCCTGGTTTTCATTAACAGAAAGATGAACATGTCAAATTCAGCAGCATATAATTAAGTACCAAATGTCAAATTCATTTGTATTCTCTAAATTTAAATGGGGCATAAAATACATTCCAGCCCCTGGCTGAAACAATCCATATTCATTGTTGAGACTATAAAATAGACCATATAAAAGTGAAAAGATATTTTGGAGCAGATGCACAGGAGTGATACATTCAGAGTAATGTGTCTGTTTTTACTTTTATGTGCTGTAACATCCTTCCAAGCCCAGCAATGGGGTTTCTGGGAGAGGTGTCACTTTAAGGCTTTGCGGCTGAAATGATGGGCTGGATTTTCTTGGGTTTGGGAGACTCCATGGAGGTGTAAAAATGGCAGCCAGGACCTGATTCCAGAATTCCCAACTCCATTCCTGGCTCCCCCAATTTTAACTGTTCCGGTTAAGAGTGCGGGATGGTTTGGGTTGCGATCCCACACCCTGCAGTAATGACCGGGTCGGCTCGATAGCAGGGAGGACTAGTGTAACCTTCGTAGAATGTTGGAGAGCAGGTTGACTGTAAAAGTAATCAAGAGAAGGAGGACCATTAGAAATCCACTTCTCGCACTCCACATGATGTGGCTCCGTCAGCCAGGCTCAGCCTCCTGCCAGAGAGACAGTCTGTTTCAAAACAACCCATGGTTGTTAGGCTGGATTTTCATTTTTGAAGCAGGCAGTAGGAATCAGAGTACATTGGAATCAAAATACATGAAACTGCCTAAAACTGGACGTATACTGCATATCTGGTCAGAACATTAAAGCGTAAAGGACATTTTTGAGATATTCCATTGAGTAGACATAAAATATGTAACATATTTCTTCTGAGAATTTCTCAGCTACAATTGTCTAAATGGCCACAGGTATTGATGTACCAGACAGGTAGGCTTAATGGTTGCAAAACAAAATTTCGTAGAATTTGTGTGAAGAAAATCCATTCTATCATAAGGAGATGAAAGTAGCCAAGGTTCAACTCTCCTTTATGTTTTAATGCAAATGTTGTCAGGGAGCATTTACCAGGGGCAATTGGAATACTGACATTATGGTCACCTGTCAAAAAACAGCTTCTGATAAGGAACATGTATTATAAACATCCTGAGAAAATGTAAGTCAGTCAGTTTGGGAAACAAAGAGATCACAGAGGCAAAGAGATCTTGCCCAGAAAAGGACCCTGTCTAGAATCTCCTAGCAGGCATAGAAACAGGACTATCCTTTCATCGACTGATTTGTAGAACTAAGCCAAATCCTTGCTGATGGGGCCGTACTATATCACCAATGGTAGCAAAGCCAGAAGTAAACCAGGAATAAACTCAACATTAATTACCTGAACATCCAATCTCGATTTTCCTCAGTGAACCAAAAATAAATCATCAGGCCTGCAATGGTTCCAGCTTCCATTTTGAAAGGCAAACTTAATAATGACTTTGGACTTTTTTCTAAAACGTAAGTGCATGCTACTTCTTTTGCAATTGTCTTTTCTCAGCTGTGCATCTTTCATGCGCCTATGCTTGTGTGAGTGGGTACTGTTGCGAATATAATCGGTTATTGAAAAATAAACATTTATTCTTTCTTTTCAAAAAACGTATGAAAAAATCTGTTTTGTGTCAGTTCTTGAGAGTCACGTCACTAAAGGGTTGGATTAGATTTGTTTACTGTGGCGTGTACCGAGGTACAGTGAAAAGTATTGTTCTGCATACAGTACAGACAGATCATTCCATACATGAAAAGAAAATATATGGGACAAACATAAAATACACAATGTAAATACATAGACACAGGCAATGGGTGAAGCATACAGGAGTGTAGTACTACTCAGCAGAGAAGATGTTAGGAGAGATCAGATCAGTCCATAAGATGGTTGTTTAGGAGTCTGGAGGACTCCTAACAGTGGGGAAGAAGCTGTTTTTTAAATACTGCTGTAAAACACATCTTGTTGCAGTTAGCTGAGAGGTGTTAAAAGGGGCCTACCATCTCTGCCCTGTTGGTAACAACCCAGGCAAAACGTCTGAAAGTTTCACCACAATTGTCCAGCCAAAGTTAAGCTATTGGATCCACTGATATGAATTTCAAAGCTTGAGGCAGGAATCAGGCAAACCTGCTGACTATTTCTTAATGTGTTTGAGAAATATAGGACACCCCCATGGCATGATATCTGGAGATGGAGACAGCTCACCATTACCGGCAGGACCAGAATGTCCTACCGATGTCGACGGCATTTTGTGTAACGTGCCCTTTCTGCCGCAAGGGAATCCACCACAGGGGGTTGCCTTCAGAGGGACCAGAAGATCCCGCCATAGTCAGTAAATGTAAATTCAAAGTAATCAATGAAAGGCTGGTAGATTAGCGTATTTGGGGTTCTTAATGCCGCAATGTACCAAGAACTCTGATTGAAAAAGACAAGCTCAGAATATTGCACATTGTAGACACTGCCAGAACACTGAAGTCATGAGTAGACAGACAAAGATGCTGACTGCCCAAACAGCAATCTGTCAGTTAAGTCAAGGGAATTGCAATGGCTTTGATGTAGTCAAAGAGCAACAAAAGAATGCACACCAGACAGAGAGAATGATGTGCCAGAGCTGTGTTGACTTCAAGTTCACAGACAGAAGGAAATCTCTGGCATATGGATCAAACTGCAGAGCTTTTTAAAGCTCAATAACTGGGCAAAGAAATGCGGAGCAAAGAAAGAAGTCGGTTAAGGAATGACCAGAGGTAGCGAATCCAGACAAATGAGAAGGAAAATAAACCAAAACATCCATCCCTGAAAGCTGATGATGAGTTTGAGGACTATGGGTGTGATCCAATGGCACCCAACACCAGAAAAGCAGCTCGCCAGGAACAGCATAGCCGATAAAAGCCGGGAGACTCTGCTCCTGGGACCTAGCCGGTTCGCAATGCCTCGCGAGATCCAATGCGATGTAACTCCCGCCCATTATCAGTGGTACCACTGTTTGGCAGATCTGCATATTAGAGCGAGACAGCTAGTCTCACTCTCATGTACAGATTCCTGAGGTACCTGAGGCTTTTGGATTTATCCCTTTTGCCTCCGAGATCTTGAGCTAGCGCCATTCAGCACTGGTCCCCACAAATGGGATTGGATGGAACGGTACTCACAGGGGTCTCTCAGGCTTTTGGAAGCCTTCCTTTGCATGCCCATTAGGCAGGGTAGTTTCCTGGCACTGCTGGTGCCACCTGGACATCCTGGCAGTGCCACCTGGACACCCTAACAGTGCCAGCCTGGCACCTGTGCAGTACCACCTGGGTGCCAGCTTGACACTGCAAGGTGCCCAGAAGGCATTTCCAGCTGACATGGGCACTGCCAGGTTGGCACTGCCAAGTTGCCAATCTGACATTTTGAGTGTGCATGCATTGAAAATGAAATGAAAATGAAAATCACTTATTGTCACGAGTAGGCTTCAATGAAGTTACTGTGAAAAGCCCCTAGTCGCCACATTCCGGCACCTGTCCGGGGAGGCTGGGGGTGCCCTGCGTGGTTGTTGGGGAGGTGCGGTAGATACAGGTGGCACTCTCCCATATTGCCTTCTGCCTTGGGGGTTGGGGGAGGTCGGCGATCGCTTCGGGGGCTTCAGAGATCTGGGCACCATTTAAAAATGGTGACCTGATCTCTCGCTACACTGGGGAGTTCCTGGAGTGGGGTTCCTCACTTACAAAATGTATGGCCTCAGCCGCGCGTTCTCCGTTCAGGCCCCTCATGCAATACGAATTGCGTTGAATAGCCATGTTTTTCTCGGCACATTGAGCACCGAGAAACACGTGGCACAATGCGCTTGCTATGGGACTTTGTTCCCTTTTGGGAGAACCGCGTCCCACTGGATATAAAAGCTCCCACAGAAAAGAAATTCGAACAACCATTCAGATCAGACGAAAAAGTGAGGAATAAGCCCACAACCATAAAACTGATGCCGAATCATCCAGAGAGCACCATTATTCCATTAAGACTAAAATCTTACCCAAAAAGATGCTTCAAAATTGAGTAATGCCATGTGACTGGAAATGGGGGAAATGAGATACAACACATAGGAACAACCAACATTAGAGAGACACAAAGAAAATAACATTCATTGCCTGTTCTACATCACAGATGATTCTGGGGTTGAACTCTTGTGAGGGGATACAGCTGATCTGTGTGAACCGTGAGATTGAACCCATTGCACGGCACCCTCCTATCAGAAGCAAAAAAGATATGGTCCAAATGTATCCAGTAAGAAGTCTTACAACACCAGGATAAAGTCCAACAGGTTTGTTTCAAACACGAGCTTTCGGAGCGCAGCTCCTTCCTCAGGTGAATGGCGAGGTATGTTCCAGAAACATTTATATAGACAAAGTCAGAGATGCTGGACAATGCTTGGAATGCGAGCATTTGCAGGTAATCAAATCATTACAGATCCAGGGAGAGGGATAATCACAGGTTAAAGAGGTAAAGAGGTAATCACAGGTTAAAGAGCGTTCTCCAAGGCGGTCTTCTGGACTCGCAACAACGCAGAATTGCCGAGCAAAAACTTATAGCTAAGTTCCGCACGCATGAGTGCGGCCTCAACCGGGATCTTGGATTCATGTCGCATTACATCCACCCCCCATCATCTGGGCTGGACTTGCAAAATCCCACCAACTGTTCTGGCTTAAGACAATTTAACACTCAAGTCAAATGTATCCAGGCAATTTCGATGAGACAGTTGGGTGTTTTGAAGATTTTGAGTATAACCTCACTTTTGATTCAGAGAAGGAACTGCTGATTCAACCCCATGGAAAATACCAATTGGACGAAAAGAAAAATTTTAAAAGACCTCCAAGAAATGGAAGCAAATAAAGGTGATTGCCAGAGTCTTGGACCCTACGGGTTAGGTAAATTCCATCATTATGAAAGATAACATGCCAAGCTGAACAAATTGTTTGCAGTCAGATATTGAAATTCACCAACTGAACGACACAGAGAGCATTTGGACAGAAAAGAAAGGAGAGTTAATTTGGAAAGTTCTGGGAGCTGAAGAAAATTTCCAGAAACTTCAACCGCACGCACTTCAAATGGAAGAACATGGTAAAGAAAAGGCAGTGCTGAGTTCAGGTAGCAAATTAGTGAACTGCACTAATGATTTACTGGAGACTGATAACAAACTGTGAAGAACGCAGGAACATTTTAAAAGAGGAAATATGAACTTCAAGAAGCTAGGTAGAGTGGGCACAGCAGGAAGCTGAATAGCTGGAAGAGAAATGGCTGCAGAATCATAACAGGGATCCAAGTGAGGTACTGCCAGGTGCACTGCCGCCTAGAACTTTTAGATCAGATTAAGAGGTATTTATCACATAAATGGCCTGGTGAATAATTTTTTCAGGTACATAATAAAGATATAAAAGAATTTTAGTGTTCAGTTTAATTATAAATGTTGATTGCCAGTCTTCTTTCAGACATAACAGTCTGAGGAACAGCAATTATTATCAGTCTGCTGCTCTGCTCAAACATTCCCCCGATGATACTGCTCCATATTTCTTCAGCCATCTCCCGAGCCCAGTTTTCCTAGAAATTTGGAGCACAGCATCGTTGGAGAGCTCCTCTGCAGCAGAGTAAAGTCTGGGGGTAAGGCAGAAAATGCTCCTTTTTTACCGACACTAGCTGGGATTCTCCATTGCCCGATGGTGATATTGTAATCGGCGATTGGGCGGAGAATCCCTTCCGATGGCAAAATCGGGGGTGGCATGGTTGACGCTGGTTTTCTAGTCTCCACCCCTCTGAAATGGCATCATCGCGTCATGTGAGGCATGCCGTTAGAATGGCGTTGGCTCGTATTGGAAGGCCCTCTCCTGGTGCTCCGCCCCCGATGGGCCGAGTTCCCGACCGCACGAATGACGCATGGTTTGAGCGGTCTGGAACCGACGTGCGGGCGTGGACTGTGTGGGGGGTGGGGGGCTTCCGTGAGGGCTGGGGGGACTGGTGGATGGTGGTGTTGCACGTTTTACTATGGGCGTAAAACGCGTTTATTGGAGTGTATTAACACGCCTCCGAGTTCGACGTGTGCTTAACACTGCTAGGCTCTGTTCTATGTAATTATTTAGCTCTGGAGTCGCCAGTTGCCGTATAGGCAACGTCACAAGTATTCCAAGGTCAAGTTCAAAGTAATAAAGACGATACACCGATTAGTCAAGTTCAAACGATCAATATTTATTATACAGTTAATAATAAATACTCATGCACACACTAAGAGACTAAGCTACAACTAAACATAAGCAAACAGAATACTTATCTAACAGGAACAGGCAAGGTCAGAGAACGAGGCCTTCGTCCTGGTTTTGTCTGCAGCCTTCAGCAAGCGTTCTGGCACTTGGGAGTCTAGCGGGCTTGGATCGCGTAGCGAGCGTTGAACTTACGGTTTCGGCGGCTGGTGCTCAACGGCTGGAGTCAGGATACCAGGTGTCAGTCGGGGCCGGAGCACAGGTTTAACAGACCGGACAACACGAGGTCCCTGTCTTTTATAGGGGTTCCGTTGTCCTTCCCTCTTCTCGGGCGGGCTCTACCTATTGGATCAATTTCTTATCGATACTGGATTAATTCCCCAATGCGAGGGGGTCTCCGTGATGGAGGGGGCGTTTCTTATGTCCTTTTGTTCGGAGGTTTCTGGTGCCTCGATGTCTGGGTCTTGATTGGAATGTGTCCATTCAGAACCAAATGTATCTATTGTGTGGGTGTTCAAGTCTGATGGCCTCATTAGCATGCAAAGCGTTTTGCCATTTGCACCTAGCTAAGGTCTTTTCACCTGAGCCCAAACTGGTTTCTGCTGCTGCAGAATGCAAACTGCTCTTTGCAGACTGCTGTTCTGGCTGAACTGTCTGTTTCTCAGCAGCCTTCCATTTTAGTTTGGCTCAGTGTCCATTTTGCGTGGCCAGCATGGCTACATTCCCTCCTTGTGATCCTCACAATCATACTATTGTGAAGGATCACCTATGTGCTTTGCCTCCTTGTGTTCTGACCTCTTGCCAGTTCCTGTTCTACTCTGTTCTAAACTATGGGAAGAAGAGAAAAAAAATTTTAACTAACATTTCTACTTGGCCCTATGTCAAAAGGGACATGCATTACTACAATTGGGAACCTCTACCTATCACTATTAACCTTAACCTTAACTTAAACATTTAATCACTCTAAAATCTTAACCATTCACACCACAACATCACACTTCCCAACTCGGCAGTCGAGTATGGAACAATATAATACATGGCTGAATTTTATTTACAGAGTGTTGTAATCAGTGAGGGGTTGAGGGGTTTGGTGGAATCCGAAGATGGGGGATTGCACTCTATAGATGGGTGAGGTGCTGGAACGAGAGGCTCTCCTCTTCCATTTCCTCAACCTGAGGGTCTGCACTAGGATGATGAGGATCGCAATCACCAACAGTGATTCGATTATGTAGGACATGGAGTACCACGTCATGAATTTAGTACACCAGGTCTGAACCTCGCTGATCAGAGCTGAGCACTGGGGGTTTGCTGTACTAACATTTACGGTGGGGGTTGTGGGGGAAACGTGTCTTGTTTCCACACATATACATATGACATTAAACAGTAATAAGTGGGCTTCCATCATCTTTTGTTGTTCTTCTTCTTTCTCTTCCTTCTTCCTCTGGTATTGACAATCCTGGCTTCGACCTCTGTCTCGTCCTTTGAAACCTTTGGGATCAAGCACAGTATCTGTCAATACACAGTTTAAGACCTTTACTTGTTAGTGCATCTGTCTTTCAAATCCCAATTGACCCTTTAAAATGACTGGCTAAGTCACACCCTGTGACTCCCCTCATTTTTTTTTTTCAAAAAGCGAATTTAAAGACCAGCATACACCTAACAATCCTTCCTTCTGCGAGCCGTCTCGCAGGCTTTGCTGATTTACCATCCGAATGTTCCCGGATGTAAATAGCATGTGGGATGGTGGCCGAAGGGCTACCTAACCTAAAATGAAAACAAACTTGGAACTAAACATCCGAATGAGTTGCGTATGGGCCGCTACGGGTACGAGTTGGATGGAATCCCCGGGTAGGGCGTGCTGTGCCATACCCGAGCTTGGCTGACCAAGGGTTGGTTCTCAGACAGGGCGGGTCCTCAGTGCCGTTTGTCCACTGCCTGAGTAACCTGGAAAAAAACGGGTACGAATGTGTTTACCATGACTTGCAGCCTCTATTTCGCCGAATAGAGGGGCGCCTAAAAAAAACCAAGGGAGCCAAGATGCTCCAACTGAGGACATCACTGAAGTTCTCAGAGATATCTGCAGATAAACTATTTGGCGTGTGGCCTTACAACTTTGGAAAAGATCTCCAATCAAACCGAAGTTCTCCAAGGTATCTGCGGACAAGCTAACGTGTATGTGAGGTGGTCACAATCTTTTCAGCTGAAAAGAAGATGTCCATCCTCCAACTGAAACATTTACATTCCTGAAAACAAACAAACATAAAACGAAGACAAACATACGTGCAGGTTCCATCAGAAAGGACATCGTTTCCCTCAAACGATTCCTATCTTACATCATCTGGACACCTCACTTTGATTCTGCCTCTGTGAACAGGGTCACAAAGGGGTTGCCGTGTCGGGAGTCAGACACCGTGTCGTCCTGCTCTCCCGGATCCCACACCCTTGTGTGGATCAGGCATGCTATTTTGGAGTTGTGTGACCGGGGGTCACTCTCGTCATTGCGGACAAGTCTGTAGGAATTGTCCCTGTGCCATTGTGTGGCGTCGAGTGTGTTGTCGGGGTAGTCGGGGTCGGGTGGTGGTTCGGGGTTTTTGAGGTAAGTGACTTCCATGGGGTCACTGGAGTCGGGGTCGTAGTTGGTGCAGTGTGGGCTGTATGGCTGTGTGCTGTCGCTGTCTTCAGAGTCAGTGTCAGTCCTGCTGTCTCTGCTGTGGCAGCTTGTGGGCGTGTCGGGGCGTGGTCTGTAGTGGTCTGTGGGCGGAGTCGTGGGCGAGTCCGTTGATGAACTGGTCTGTGAGGGGAATGGTGGAAAGGTGTCTCTGGTGGGCGGGGTGAAGTGTTCTGCTGCATCCAGCAGGACATGGTGAGCATGGTTGGCCTGTGTTCCATATGCCTTTAACTGGTTTATATGGAACCACGCGGTCTTCCCATTAGGATACTTTATCCTGTAAACGGAGGGGCTAATTTTGTCCGAAATTGAGTAGGGACCGGAATATTTTGGAGCCAAAAAACTGCTGGGGTTATAAACAGATAACATTACCTGTTGCCCAACCTGGAATTCTGTGGTGTGGACGGTCTTATTGAAACAGGCAGTACGTTGCTGTCGGCGTTTCCCTAGCTGGACTGCGGCTGCGAGCTGTGCAGACCTCACAGTCTCAACTAGTTCTTTAACTGCCTTTTCATGTGTGAGGGCCGTCACTTCGGGGCTTGTCATGTCCAGTCCTAAAAGGAATTCTGTACCTTTCATAGGGCGTCCGGTCATGAGTGTATGTGGTGTGTATCCTGTAGATGTGGAGACAGTGTTCCTTATGAACATGAGTGCAAATGGGAGCACTGAATCCCATGTGGAATTGTTCTGTTGAACCATTTTCCTAAGGGTCGTTTTTAGGGTCCGATTCATGCGCTCCACAATCCCGCTGGACTGTGGATGATACGCAATGTGGAAGTTCTGTTTGATTCCGAATATTGTCAGGACGTTCCTCATGACCCGTCCTGTAAAGTGAGATCCCTGGTCCGAATCGATACTTCGGGGTAAACCCCATCTCGTGAAGATGTGGTGGGTCAGGATCTTTGCAGCTGTCTTTGCTGTATTTGTTCGTGAGGGAAATGCCTCTACCCACTTGGTAAAGGTGTCTATCACCACCAGAACGTATTTATAGCCATTCCGACAAGGGGGCAATGGACCTATAAAGTCGATCTGGAGGTTTGTCCAAGGGCCGTTAACTGGGCGAGTATGCCGAAGTTGTGCCTTCTTAGAATACCGCTCCGGGTTATTCTGAGCACAAATCAGGCAATTCTCTATGTAGTGCGTTACATCATTCCTGAGATTAGGCCACCAACAGAGTTGCCTGAGGTGCCTCGTTGTTGCATCAATTCCCTGATGCCCGTGTCCGTCATGGAACAAGGCAATCATCTGATTCCTGTCCTGCTGTGGGACCACATAAAGTTGGTCCTTAATGATCACACCCTCATGTGTGGTCAGTGCGTGTTTAAAGTGCTCGTAAGCAGGCACAAAGTTTCCCTTGAAAACCTCCCTGAGGTCTCCGTCCTGTTTTTGTGCTGCCACGAGATCTTTAATATCAGTCTGTGAGACTTGGACTGCGCTCACAGGGGCGCTAGCTGGTGCGCTAGCTGGGGGGGTCCATAAGTGTCCTCTCCTGGAACCTGCCTTAGCCAACGCGTCGGCTTTTACATTCCCAGGGGGTGATGACCTATGGTGGCTTCTTACTTTTATTATGCCGAAGGTCCTGTCCTTCGCTTTCTCTAGGATATGCTGGAGTAAGGGGGCTGATGGAAGGGGTTTTCCGTCTGCGGAGACAAAGCCTCGTGTCCTCCACAGGGGCAGAAAATCGGTTAAACTATTACAGACATATAAGCTGTCTGAATATATGTCTGCTGGGCTGGGGAAAGAATCGGGGTGGTCCACTATGTACGCTATGGCTGCTAGCTCTGCTGCCTGCGCGCCTAAGTGACCTGGTAACTTAAGAGCTATCTCTTCGAGAGCGCGCCCCTGCGCGTCCTCTACATAGATGCCGCATCCTGTGATACGCTCACCATTTAAAACTGTGGAGGAACCGTCTACATAAATCCTCAAGGGTCCACACATGTCTGTGGGCTGGGGGCTTTGTTTCGGGTTCCCTATCTTCCTGGGGGGTGTTTTGGCTAAAAAGGGTCCTGTGTTATGCAGGGGAGCTACAATTTCACAGTCATGGGGCTGTCCTGGGTATTGGAGGTTGTCTGCTAAATATGTGTGTGTGCGTGTCCGTTTCACTGTAATGTCCCGTCCTTGTAAAAGTAGGGTCCACCTAGCTGCCCTAATCTGGCTAACTGAACCGTCCTTCAGTCGACCGTCTAGTAGTAGCTGTGTGGGTGTGTGTTCGGTCAGAATAGTAATGGGGTTGAGTCCGGTGATGTATGAGAAATACTGCACTGCCCAGAAGACAGCAAGGAGGTGCCTCTCACAGGCCGAAAATCCTTGTTCTACTGGGTCTAACAGTCGGGAGGCATAAGCCACTGGTCTTAGCTGCTCGTGCCGTTCCTGAAGCAACACGGCCGAGAGGGTCAGATCGGTGCTCGCTACCTCTATTGCGTACGGTGAAAGTTGGTCGGGGACTAGCAGCGCGGGTGCTGCACTAAGGGCTCGTTTTAACTCTTCCACAGCGCCTGTATGCTGCGGAAGCCATTCCCAGGGGGCTCCTTTCTTAAGGAGGTCTGAAAGTGGGGCGGCTTTTGTCGCGAATCCGTCGATGTGGTTCCGACAATAGCCAACCAGTCCTAAAAACGACCGGAGGGCTGATACATTCTGGGGAAGGGGCAATTTGACGATCGAATCAATTCTTTTGAATTCGATCTCGCGTTTGCCGTGCGTGATGACTGATCCCAAATACATCACTTTACTTTCCAATATTTGGGCCTTTTTCGGGTTAACTTTACAGCCAATTTCAGTTAAGAGTTCCAGGAGTTCGGCCAGAAGCGAAATGTGCTCTGCCTTTGTGTCTGTCTGCAGTAGTAGGTCGTCTACATACTGTACCAGACAATCGGGTCGGGAAAATTTTTCTAATCCACTTGCCAGCTGTCGGTGGAAAATGGAGGGTGAATTGTGGAATCCCTGTGGGAGGCATGTCCACGTGTACTGCTGCGTTTTAAAAGTGAATGCGAATTTGTATTGGCACGCTTTTGCCAATGGTATTGACCAGAATCCATTACTGATGTCCAATACCGTGAAGTACTTGGCGTTGAGACCCTGCTTGAGCATGGTCTCGGGACTAGTAGCTACCGTTGGGGCTACTGCGGGGGTTACTTTATTGAGTTCCCGATAATCGATGGTCAGACGCCATGATCCATCGGGCTTCCTCACTGGCCAAATAGGGGCATTGTTGGTGGAGGCTACCGTTCTCAGTACACCTTGGTCCAACAAGCTGCCTATAACCTTTTCTATTTCCACCTCTGCCTCGAGGGGAAATCTATACTGCTTTTGCGGTCGGGGGTCCTGTCCGGTAACATGAACTTGTCCAGTCATTCTGCCACAGTCATGACGGTGACTTGCAAATGCTGTCCTGTGTTTGTTTAGTAGGGCCTTAATTTGTCGGTCGGTGTGGAGTGTAGTCAGGTCGAATGAGTACTCTCCCACTGCGCTAATCCGATTAGCGTAGTCTCCTACTGTGAGGGTGGCTGGGGCTCTGTCTGATCTAGCCATTCGCCAGACACACTGGTTCACTGGGTCGAACGACAAGCTGTGAGCGTTCATGAAATCTATCCCCAGGATGTGCTCTGCTGTCCGGGGAAGATTTACTAAAACTACGGGGTGCCTTGTGCTAATGTTCCCTAGCTGGATCGCTACGGGTGCTGTGATATGTCCCTGCTGCGAGTGTCCGGTGAACCCGCTAAGTGTGATGGTGGAGGTGGTCGGCCACGTGTCTGAGTGTGCCGTGGTTGTGGAGTTAATGGTGGTGCGGGATCCTCCTGTGTCCCACAGTAACTCTATGGGCTTCCCTTTGACTTTTGCCGTGACTACGGGCCTCCCTGATGAGTCCCATAGTGTGTCACAGACCCAAGTGGGGGAGCCCGAACACCGTCAGTTCGTCTCGTCCACATTGGTGGGTCCTGACTGTACTACTACATTGTGGATGGGTTTTGCTTTGTTGCGGTTCAGAGTGCCTGTCTGCTGGCCTCTCTGAGATCGCTGGGGTGCATTACACTCTTTTGCCCAATGCCCTAACTGTCCACAGTTATAGCATTCCTGTCCTTTCTGTTGAGGGCTGCTCTTGCCTTCATTTACCCATGCGGGCTTCTGGTGCTCTCTGACTGCTTGGATATCTGCAGCAGCCTGAGCCTCTTCTGGGGATCTAACCTTCCCTTTTGCCTGAAGCGATTGCTCCCAAGCGCGGGACAATCTTTTGAGGACCCATTTTTCGTTATGGGCCTCTTCTGAGGGGTCGTAATTATTGCAAGCGCTCTGTCCTGCTTCTGTTGCGTGTGAGATAATTGTGCGCGTCCACTTAACCATGTTTTCGCGGGTTAAATGCGCTCTATCTAGCTGTCCGAAAACTGCGCTGAAGTGAATCCACAGCCTTCCTGCGAATGCTGTGGGGTGTTCGGATCTCTTCTGCCTGCACTTATTCAATCCTTCTACGGGGTCACCTCTATTGTACCCGATGGCATCTAAAATGGCAGTGTGCATCTCCTCTAGGCTGCCTCCTGCCACGTTCTGTGGGTCGGGGAGGGCTGCCACTACACTCTGGTCTAAGCTCAGCACGGTGAGCTTAACCTGCTCTCTCTCATCCAGGCCGTACATGGTAGCCTGCTGTTTTACTTTAGCGAAGAACTGGTGGGGGTCTGCGGTGGGGAGGAACGGAGTGATCTTTTCACAAGCGTCCCTTAGCTGGGTTACTGTTAAAGGGGTGGTGTAAGTTATGTCTGGGGCGCCTTCTGATTCGGCTTTCCTCTGTGTGGTTACGGGATTCATGGGTGCGGTTATGATCTGAGCTGTGGGGGGTTGGGGTGCCTGTCGTTTCTGCTGAGCTGCGGGCGCACATGTTCCCTGAACATAACGCTGCGCTGTCTCGCTTAATTCCTGCCAATCTGGGGCGTTTTCCCCATCTAACTGAGCTCCAAAGGTGCTTTGGAAGCCATTCTGCACCGAAAGCAGAGATTGCAGTTCCGCAATCTGTTTCCTGCATTTCGCGTGGTCAACTGTGCTTTGTCTTTGTTCGGTCGTTGCAGCGTGGAGTGCTCTCAAAGCTGCTTTGAGATCGGAACATTGCCTCTGCAATGCCTCCACCTGCTTTTCCGATTCCTGTCTTATCAGAACGGCACGTTGCACGTCCTGATAGGCTTTCTCATACTGGGTCTGGGAACTGTTCAGATGAGCTAGACAAGACTGGTGAGCCCTCTTGGCATCATCCACCTCTCTACCCTTCTCTGCCAACTTCCCTTTTAATTCCAGGTTTTCTTTCTCGATGTCCCTGACATCGACCTTACTCATTCGGTTCCTTTCCTCTAAATCTGCCCGGAGCGTCCTGATGACCTCCTCTGCGCCTCGCAACTGTGCCAAGCAGGACACAATCGCCATCGGCTTGCGTGCTTTACCTAAACTCTTTTTGTGTATCTGAGAGAGGTTCTCCCACCAAGTATGACCTATACTTCCGGGACCTGTCTCCTCATTTGCACAAAACTCTTTCCAAAGGGGCCATCCCTTTCCCTGCAGATATTTGCGGAGTTCCAGCTCCCACGTGGGACACTGGCCTACTCTGCTACTGCTGCTGGTCGCTGCGACCACAAACTTTGCTGGATCCATCAGACGTTCCATTGCCTGCATGGCCATTTCCTCTGACTCTCTTTTTATAATTTGGAACAGGAGGGTTGCTGGGGTGGTGTTTCGTGAAAAGGGTACGGCTTACGCTATTTTCCGATTACAAAACTACCGAAAGTTTGTCGCAACAAAAAGCTTTCAGTTTTACCTTACAGCCCTGTTAGTACGCATGCACTAAACACACTTCCGAATTACGCTTATTATTTTGAACACCTTGAATACTTGTGATCTCTTTCTTTCTCTGCAATTTGGAGTTCTAATTCAAATTTCAGGGTCCTGGACACTGTGGTATTTCCACTTACAACAGGGTCCCGGCGGATGTCGCCACTAAATGTTGCACGTTTTACTATGGGCGTAAAACGCGTTTATTGGAGTGTATTAACACGCCTCCGAGTTCGACGTGTGCTTAACACTGCTAGGCTCTGTTCTATGTAATTATTTAGCTCTGGAGTCGCCAGTTGCCGTATAGGCAACGTCACAAGTATTCCAAGGTCAAGTTCAAAGTAATAAAGACGATACACCGATTAGTCAAGTTCAAACGATCAATATTTATTATACAGTTAATAATAAATACTCATGCACACACTAAGAGACTAAGCTACAACTAAATATAAGCAAACAGAATACTTATCTAACAGGAACAGGCAAGGTCAGAGAACGAGGCCTTCGTCCTGGTTTTGTCTGCAGCCTTCAGCAAGCGTTCTGGCACTTGGGAGTCTAGCGGGCTTGGATCGCGTAGCGAGCGTTGAACTTACGGTTTCGGCGGCTGGTGCTCAACGGCTGGAGTCAGGATACCAGGTGTCAGTCGGGGCCGGAGCACAGGTTTAACAGACCGGACAACACGAGGTCCCTGTCTTTTATAGGGGTTCCGTTGTCCTTCCCTCTTCTCGGGCGGGCTCTACCTATTGGATCAATTTCTTATCGATACTGGATTAATTCCCCAATGCGAGGGGGTCTCCGTGATGGAGGGGGCGTTTCTTATGTCCTTTTGTTCGGAGGTTTCTGGTGCCTCGATGTCTGGGTCTTGATTGGAATGTGTCCATTCAGAACCAAATGTATCTATTGTGTGGGTGTTCAAGTCTGATGGCCTCATTAGCATGCAAAGCGTTTTGCCATTTGCACCTAGCTAAGGTCTTTTCACCTGAGCCCAAACTGGTTTCTGCTGCTGCAGAATGCAAACTGCTCTTTGCAGACTGCTGTTCTGGCTGAACTGTCTGTTTCTCAGCAGCCTTCCATTTTAGTTTGGCTCAGTGTCCATTTTGCGTGGCCAGCATGGCTACAGTGGCCAGGGGGTGGCCAGGGGTTGTCCTGTGCGGCAGTATTTGATTGGACAGGTCCACGCACGGATAGCGCCATGTTGTACGTCGCGGCCCCTGCAGGGCCCGGCCATTCTCCAGCCATTTTTGGCGCAGGATCCAGGGGTTTTAACGCTGCATGGTGGCTAGCCCCTCAATGGTGCTGGATTTGGTGAGGGCTTGGCACCAATTTTGACACCGTAAAATGCCACAGTTCCCACGCCGATGTCGGCACTTAGCCGCAAAATCAGAGGGCGGTATTCTCCGCTCACGATAAAAATCGGGATGGCCGTCATGAAATTGGCTGAGTTTCACGACGGCCTCGGGGCATGCTCCCTGCACCTAATTCACCCCCACCCGGGGGGCTAGGAGCGGGCCCTCGTTGTTCCCGGCCGCGATCTCGTCGCGCCGGAAATGCCGTGGAAACGGCGCTTTTCCGATGTCATCCGTGCATGCGCGAGTTGCCGGTTCCAACCCGCGCATGCGCGGATGACATCAGCGCGCTGACAGCACGAACCCGCGCAGGCGTGGTTCCGTCTTTCTTCTCCGCCGCCCGGCAAGACGTGGCCGCTTGATCTTGCCGGGCGGCGGATGGGAAAGAGTGCGTTCGTTTTGGACGCTGGCCCGACGATTGGTGAGCACCGATCGCGGGCCTGTCCCCTCCCGAGCACAGTCGCGGTGCTCCCGTCCAAATCGGGCCCCTAGATGCCCCAAACGGGCATCGGGCGCCTGTTTCATGAATGCAGCGACCAGGTGTGGTTGCTGCCGTGTTGAAACGGGTGTGAAGGGCCGGCCGCTCAGCCCTTCGGGCTCGGAGAATTGTCGTTCGCCGTCACAAACGGCGAGCGCCGATTTTTCCGAGCGGGGGGGGGGGGGCAGAATCGCTGGGGGCGCCAGGGGGGGCGTATAAAATGTCGGGAGGCCTCCCACGATTCTCCCACGCCACGTGGGGAGTGGAGAATTCCGTCCAGAGAATCCAGCCGGGTGAGTTTAAATGTTCATGGCTGGATTCTCCTTTCCTCGACGGCGAAATCAGGAATGGCGATCAGGCGGTGAATAGCTCCCGACGGCGAAATCGCGGCAGGCAGTAGTTTGATGTCAGGTCACGATGCTCCGCCCCCTCCAAATTGGCATCATTGCGACAGGCGACACGCATAATTTCAACTGTGATTGGTGTGTGTGTGGAGGGGGTGTAAGTGTATGCATGGCTGCAGCTTGACAGCCCTGCTCATACCCATCACGGACCCGTCGATTCTCACACCGTTTTTCACGGCGCTGGTGCTATCCCCTCACCGGTAGTGGAATCGGTCCTGGGTGATTTTTCTGTCGTGGTATTCCACGGATCCTCCATTGGCATCAGCACTTAGTTGCAGGAACGGAGAATCTAGCCTCCAATTTGAATATTAGTGAGTGTGTTGGTGGGTGAGTGTATGAACGAGTGAATAGGTCGGGTACTGGAGTGTGTAAGTAGGTGAGGTGACCAGTGTATGAGGTAGTAGGTTGCCGAAAAAGGAGGTGGGTGATGTGGCAGGTGGATGAAGTGGTAGTTGGCTGAGGTGGTAACTGTCTGTGGTGGCACTTGGTGCGTATTTGATTCTGGGGGGTAGTCGAGGAGATTAGATGAATGATTGGGAGGGTCAGGTCAGTTACTCAGGGGTGAGACTTGTGGGGTGAATTCCCTGCCTCACCTGCCATGTGCTCTTCGGCGGTGCGCCTTCACCGGCATCGGGATTCTCCATTCCCGCCGCCAGCCATGGGATTTTCCATTGTAGCCACCCATGCCACTGGGAAACCCGCAGGCAAAGGTGCGCGGCTGGTGGAACAGAGAATCCTGCCGGCAGAGAATTCACCATCTGTCTAATATTCCCTTGGTGACTATCCAGGTAAGTACATCGGAACAGTCCCAAATCTTTGACTCTAGCTCACAGTTAGAGACATTCACAAAGGGTTCCAGGGAACGAGGGAATTGTCCATCAGAAGTTGAAACCTCCTGGCTGATTCCTATGTCGGTCATGCATCAAGACTTCCACAGGACCCCAGTGTGCATCTCAGTCATACATCCAGCCTCCGATGATCTGAACTATTTGGCCATTATAAAAAAGTTTATGATTTGAATAGTTATAGTGACATACAAACAATTTCTTTTAAAGAGAGATATTATATTGCCATATTATTCCAAATTGTTTTCAGCCTTTATACCGTAATGTGTAAGTATAAAGTATTCATCAGAATTCTACATCACCATGGCACTACAGTCTGTGTACTGAACTAATGATGTATATCACTGTGCAGTACATGATGAAATCTGAGAAATACATTTGATGTCAACTCCAGAATTTATGTTTAAAAGTGTGATCAGACTGAACTTCTGAAAAACACAAGACATAATAATTTGTCTCAAGAAGCATTACTTGTCTCAAGAAATTGTGAGACAACGGTGATACGACAATAGCACAACCTCAGACTCTATTGTCCTTATGTAAAACATTCATTTATGGCAATGAACAACCCGCAGGCCGAGGTGCAAAATTGGGTTCTCCATTTTATTTATTTCATTTTTCAAATAAACTGAAATATATACGAGAGCAACAAGACTACTTTGCATTCATGATGACAGTATTACCTGTTTGGATTCTTTGACTTATTCTTTGGGGAGCTGTACATTTCAGATTGTACAAATACTAAAAGGAATGAACTTCAAAGCGGAGCGGCTACATGCTGTGTAATCACAGTGTGATGTGATTACAGGCAGGGTGTTCTGCAGGAAATGTTGATTGGCAATTTCCTGAGGGAATCCAATCGAAATGAGTTTCCTTTCCTGAGTATGATTTTGCATTTGACTTTGATGCATGTATTTTTATATATAGTGTCTACATATAAATATATATGCTACTCATAAATGTTTCAATTAAAATAAGAAATTGGTTTTGAAAGGTTAATTGCATAATTATATATTTTTTTTACTGATCATTAATTGCATATTGTGAGAAGAAAATGTGTATTTTGTAGTAGGTACAGAACGGCATTCCTGGGGCTGTGATGCCTGGTCTAAGGGAGCATGGTAGCATCGTGGTTAGCACAATTGCCTCACAGCGCCAGGGTCCCAGGTTCGAGTCCCGGCTGGGTCACTGTCTGTGCGGAGTCTGCACGTTCTCCACGTGTACGTGTGGGTTTCCTCCGGGTGCTCCGGTTTCCTCCCACAGTCCAAAAATGTGCAGGTTAGGTGGATTGGTAAAAAAAAAGGTTAGGTGGATTGGCCATGATAAATTGCCCTTAGTCTCCAAAATTGCCCTTCGTGTTGATTGAGTGGGGTCACTGGGTTATGGGGATAGGGTGGAGGTGTGGGCTTGGGTAGGGTGCTCTTTCCAAAAGCCAGTGCAGACTCGATGGGCCGAATGGCCTCTACCTGCACTGTAAATTCTATGATTCTGTGATAAGTCAATGGCAACCTTCCTTTCTATCAGTTATGACTCGAACCATTGAAGGGTTGTCCCTTTGACCCCCCTTTGATTTCAGTTTTTAAAGGTTATACTCACTTGAATGCTGACTGGATGTTGAAGGCAACTCCTCAGACATTCAGTTCTTGGTCGAAATTCTCCACCTTGCGACACCGCAATCGGGCGGAGAACCTGGCGTCCAGGATAAAATCAAGGTTCGTACCCGGCACCAATTTTGGAGCTGATGCACTATCAATTACTATAAAGACGAGAGTAGTGAATAATTGAGGCTTTATTGAGCAACGATGTGTTGCCTCCTGTAGCACACCGGCGAGCACACATATTTATACGCCACCTACTGGGCGAAGCCAGCAGGCAGGGATTTACCCATGTACCTCTAGTATATGAGTCTTACCGTACTACATCTAATACAGTTAGTGGTAACTACCACAGGAGCCATGCTCCGGACCCTCCCTAATGCCGATAATCAGGTTTTGTGCCCCACACCAGTGAAAAACCATTTATTTAGATGTATTTAGCACGTTTGACCCAGTGGACCTCCGCTATGTCGTGCCCCTCTCACTTGAACGTCACATGGACGCAATTTACTACAGGTATTTACAAACGGGTTCTGGGCGCCGTGGCACCTGAGGAACAGAGAGAAGGTAAGCCAAGTTTGAAAAGTGTAGCGTTTGCTGGGTGTGATGAATGGTTACTGTACCCTTAACACCATGTAGGTGATGCCCCTTTAAGACCGGGTTTGGAACCCTGGGGGCCTCCGCCTCCGGCTCCGCCCACCAGGGAGCTGTAAGGTGACACTCGGTAGGTGGCACTCAGTAAGCACACGTCTCGGTAACTGGTTAGTTCTCTGCTTATTAAAGCCTTCATTTACCATTCCACACTCTCATGTCGTTATTGAGGGTACTACAATTTAATAAGCCGATTACGTTAGGATGGACGCAGGTCTGAAGCCAGAAAACCTCAACCTGGAAGCACGGATGCCGGAGGCCAAAGAAATTTTTAAGTACTGGCTCCGCTGCTTCGAGGCCTACCTGGAATCCTCTGAAACTCCTTTCCTAGGGCCTCGCAAGCTGCGCCTACTCCACACCTGGTGAGCCATAGAATCTCCGCCATGATTGAGAAGGCGACCACTTACGATGAGGCGGTCGAGATCCTGTGAAAGCGTTTCATCAAACCCATAAATGAGGTACATGCACGGCACCTGCTCTCTACCTGCCAGCAGCGCTCAGGGGAAACACTAGACGAGTACGTGGAAAAGCTTACCGTGCTCGTCAGGAACTGCAACCATCAGGACGTGATGGTGGAAGTCCACATGAACCTGCACAGCCGAGACGCGTTCGTGTCCGGCATCCGTTCCACCTATATCAGGCAGCGACTCCTCGAAAATGGAGCTAACGACCATCAGGAAATGGGAACGCTCGCCACCTCACTGGAAGTGGCCCACCACAACCTAGGCACGTACCCCTCGGACGCTGCGAGCCCCCTCTCGGACTTCCCCAGACTCGGCCATGCTACGGGCCTGCGCCTCGCGGCGACCTGCCCAGACCGAGGGCATTCCGTGCTATTTCTGTGGGCACGGCCAGCACCCACGTCCACGCTGCCCAGCCCGCTCCGCCATCTGCAGCGACTACGGGAAGAAGGGGCATTTCGTGAGGGTCTGCCTGGCTAGACCCAAGGCCCAGAAACAAAAAGATCACTAGGCCCGAAAATCAAGCTCACAGGCCCTCAGGCCGCGCAATGCGGCTGCGCACCGGCCGGAAACACCCCTTTCTGATGCATCATCGGCCTCATGTGAGTCATGGGGTGGCCATCTTGGTGGCGCCCATCTTCTAGACCCGACAGGTGTGACCGACGGCGGCAGCCATTTTGTGAATCTGACTCAGCTGAGGACTCGGACCACCCGCAACTGGGAGTGATCACCCTCGGCCAATCGTGGCCAAAGCACCTGCAGAATTCCATGATGCAGGTCCAGATCAACGGGCGCAACACTCCCTGCCACTTCGACTCCGGGAGCACGGAGAGCTTTATCCAGCCAGAAAAGGTAAGGCACTGCTCCCTGCGCATCTATCCCACCTCCCAAACCATAGCCCTCGCCTCCGGGTCCCACTCGGTCCAAATCACGGGGTATTGTATTGCGGATCTCGCGATCCAGGGCGCCAAATACACCCGTTTCAAGCTCTATATCCTCCCTCACCTCTGTGCCCCCCTGCTGCTCGGTCTAGATTTCCAATGCAGCCACCGCAGCCTGACCCTGAAGTTCGGCAGACTCTTGCCCCCCCTCACGGTATGCAGCCTTGCAACACCTTAAAGTTGCACCCCCCTCACTATTCGTGAACCTCACCCCCAACTGTAAGCCCGTCGCCACCAGGAGCCGGCAGTACAAGATATAACTTTTATAAAGTCAAAGGTCCAGCGTTTACTGGAACAGGGGGTCATCAAGGCTAGCAACAGCCCCTGGAGAGCACAAGTGGAGTACGGTCCGGGGAAAAGAAACGGATAGTCATGGACTACAGCCAGACCATAAACCGCTTCCCGCAGCTCGTTGCGTACCCCCTTCCTGCATAGCAGAGATGGTCAATCAGATCACTCCACATCGTGTATTCTCCACTGTCGACCTCAAATCCGCCTACCACCAGCTCCCTATCCGACCGAAAGACCGCCCCTATACTGCTTTCGAAGCAGCCGGCCGGCTCTTCCACTTCCTCAGGGTCCCCTTCGGCATCACAAATGGGGTCTCCGTCTTCCAGAGGACGATGGACCAAATGGTGGACCAGTACGGCCTGCGGGCTACTTACCCGTACTTGGACAATGTCACCATCTGCGGCCATGATCAGCAGGACCATGTCGCGAACCTTGAATAGTTCCTCCAGACCGCCCGAGCCCTCAACCTGACCTACAACAAGGAAAAATGCGTTTTCCACACAACCCGACTAGCCATCCTCGACTACGTTGTGGAAAACGGGGTCCGTTAAGGACCTTCCCCTTCCCCGTAGCCTCAAGGCCCTCAAACGGTGCTTTGGGCTTTTCTCCTATTATGCCCAGTGTGCCCCCAGATATGCGGACAAAGCCCACCCACTCATAAAGACCACGACATTTCCCCTGATGGCTGAGGCCCGGTCGGCCTTCAGTCGCATCAAGGCCGACATCATCAAGGCCGCTATGCATGCGGTGGACAAAACCATCCCTTTCCAGGTTGAGAGCGATGCGTCGGACATCGCCCTGGCTGCTACCCTCAACCAGGCAGGCTGGCCAGTAGCATTTTTCTCCCGGACCCTCACCGCATCCGAGATTCGGCACTCCGCAGTCGAAAAGGAGGCACAAGCCATTGTGGAGGCTGTGCGGCACAGGAGGCACTACCTAGCTGGTAGGAGGTTCACCCTCGTTACCGACCAACGGTTGGTAGCCTTCATGTTTGATAACGCACAACGGGGCAAAATTGAAAATGATAAAATCTTGAGGTGGAGGATCGAACTCTCCACCTACACGTACGATATGAAGTATCGTCGTGGGGAGCTCAACGAGCCCCCAGATGCCCTGTCCCGCGGCACGTGCGCCAACGCGCAGGAGGATCGCCTATGGGCTAACCACAATGACCTCTGTCACCCGGGGGTTACCCGGCTCACCCACTTTATCAAGTCCTGCAACCTACCTTACTCCACCAAGGAGGTCAAGGCCATGACCAGGGCTTGCCAGATCTGTGTGGAGTGCAAACCGCACTTCTACCGGCCAGACAAGGCCCGCCTGGTAAAGGCCTCGGGGCCTTTTGAGCGACTAAGCGCGGACTTCAAAAGCCCCCTCCCGTCCACCAATCGCAATATCTACTTCCTGACTGTCATCGCCGAGTTCTCCCGCTTCCCATTCGCCGTTCCTTGCCCCGACATGACCTCGGCCACCATGATAAAGACACTGCACAGCACCTTCACCCTGTTTTGTTTCCCTGCTTATATCCACAGCGACCGGGGTACATCGTTCATGAGCGATGAACTGCGTCAGCATCTGATCAGAAAGGGCATCGCCTCAAGCAGAACGGGCAGTTATAACCCACGGGGAAACGGGCAGGTGGAGAGAGAGAACGCAACAGTTTGGAAGGCTTTCCTTCTGGCCCTACGGTCAAAAAGTCTTCCAACCACCTGCTGGCAGGAGGTCCTACCCGATGCCCTCCACTCCATTAGGTCACTCCTCTGCATGGCCACGAATGGGACCCCTCACGACCGCTTGTTTGTCTTCCCCATGAAATCCACCTCTGGGGTCTCGCTTCCACCTTGGCTGACGACTCTGGGACCTGTTCTTCTCTGGAGGCATGCGAGGAGCCTTAAAACGGACCCCCTGGTCGAGAGGGTCCGACTACTACATGCAAAACCCCGATACGTCTATGTCGAGCACCCCGATGGCAGGCAAGACACGGTTTCCCTCCGGGATCTGCCGCCCGCTGGTTCCCCCACTACTGACACCCCCCGCCCGCGCAGGACCTGGCACTCACTAGTTCCCCCATTGATGACCCCACCCCCGGGACCCACACTCCCCGTTGGCGCCGGCACCGCTACCCCCAACCCCAGCTGTTCACCCAGTTGTTCCATCTGCCCCCCGACCCCTACCCCGACCCGACGGAAGCTCCGACCACCGTGCTCCAGGATGTACCCTCACCAAAGACGTCCGTGTCCACCGCCCGAGCTGAGAAGGTCGACGAGGACAATCTGGCCGCCAAAAAGACTAGACATGTGATTCCACTTCACCCCTGACGGACTTTGCATTTTTTTAAACAGGGGGTGAATGTGATGAATGGTTACTGTACCCTTAACACCATGTAGGTGATACCTCTTTATGACCGGGTTTGGAACCCTGGGGGCCTCCGCCTCTGCCCAACAGGGAGCCGTATATAAGTGACGCCCTGTAGGTGGCACTCAGTAAGCACACATCTCGGTAATTGGTTAGTTCTCTGCTTATTAAAGCCTTCATTTACCATTCCACACACTCGTGTCGTTATTGAGGGTACTACACTGGGGGGTGGCTGCCAGGGCCGAGGGGTAGTGGCAGGCCACTTGGTGACAGCTGCGTGGATTCGGGGTGTCCCCCTCAGGATCATGGTGGTCTGGCTCAGGCTGCCGTTGCTGCATTATTTGTTTGAAACGCACCAATTTGGTACAAGTTCCAGGCCCCTAGCTGCTCACTCTGCTGACTGCTCACTGTTTCCCTGGAATTGTCACAGACCCTCTGGTCATTTGGCAGCCCGCCCAGGCCACCCCTCTGGAAACCCTCAGACCCCAGCTGAGCCATCAACGGGATGTGTGGCCAAGCTCAATCAATGGCACACCTGGTGTTGGCACTCCTCAGTGCTCTCATCAGAAACGCAGCCCCACTGCAGAGGAAGAAGGGCATTAGCAGAGCTCAACCCAAACAAAGGACACATGCACCATGGTCTTTGGCACCCTCCCTGGCACATTACCCCTCTTAGGGCAGAGGTCTCAACAGTCAGAGTATCAAGTAGCCCATTCCTCAGGACCACCAGCTGTCTCAGTATGGCCCTGCTCCCATCCGTCCTGCGCACGGACAGGTTGTCTCAACTTGTGTGCCACACCCAGGACCCACATCACACTGCAGCTATGCTTCCAGCAGGTGCACACCTCCTTGGCTCACCCCCATCTGTGGAACCTGTCCACACACAAGCCTCCAAGTATGGAGGTGTTTGGTGGCCCAGGGTGATCTTCAGCAATGCCAACCAGTTACCACCCTGCTTTTGGGATAAAACACAGCCCATCCAATGAGGGCATGCAAAATAGACTAGGGGGACAGGGCAGAGTCTACAGAGCCTCTGGCTGCCACAGGTTGCAGAAGCCAGGGCTACACCTGTTGACAGAATAGGGTTATTCCCTCAGAACAAATTTTCTGGATATACTCTCCAACGGAACCTTTTTTATAATTTTTGTGGAAATTTGGGAATTTTAATATTTGAAATGGTGTTCATGCTGTAATTCTATACAGTGTTTAATGCTTACATGCACATTATATTTGTTACCAGTAAATGCCACAGTCAGACTTCTCAGAATAGTACATATTTCTTTAAAAATTGAATCAGTGTTACTGAAAAGGGATGTCAAAGCTTCTTGTCTTGAACTCATGAGAACGCTTTGTGCCAGAAGCAATATAAGAGAAAAATAACTGAGAAGAGTGCTGATTGGTTAGCACTGCTGCCTGACAGTGCCAGGCACTCAGATTCAATTCCAGCCTCGGGTGACTGTGTGGAGTTTGCACTCCCCGCCCTGAGTCTGTGTGGATTTCCTTTGGGTGCTCCAGTTTCCTTCACAGTTCAAAGGTGTGCAGGGCCGGCTCAAGGCACCGGCAACTCGGGCAGTCGCCCGGGGCGCCATGTGCTAGGGGGCGCCAGAGACTCGGGTCCCGCGCATGCGCAGTTGGGCCGATGCCAACCAGCGCATGCGCGGTGGCCGCCCTCCCCCAGGGCGACCCCCCCCCGCCCCGCCCCCCCCTCGGGTCCGCCCCCCCCCTTGGGTCCGCTCGCCCCCCCCCTCGGGTCCGCCCCTCCCTCGGGCCCGCCCGCCCCCCTCGGGTCCGCTCCCCCCCCCCCTCGGGCCCCCCCCCGCCCCCCCCTCGGGCCCCCCCCGGCCCCCCCTCGGGTCCGCTCCCCCCCCCTCGGGCCCACCCCCCGCCCCCCCCTCGGGTCCCCCCCGGGTCCGCCCCCTCAGCCCCGCCCCCCCCTCTCGACCCCCCCCTCTCGACCCCCCCCTCTCGACCCCCCCCTCTCGACCCCCCCTCTCGACCCCCCCCTCTCGACCCCTCCCCCTCTCGACCCCCCCCCTCTCGACCCCCCCCCCGGCTCGCCCCCCCCCCGCTCGGCCCCGCCCCCCCTCTCGGCCCCGCCCCCCCTCTCGCCCCCCCCCCCCCCCCAAGGGCGCCGAAGTTCAGCTTGCCCGGGGCGCCAGCAACCCTAGGGCCGGCGCTGAAGGTGTGCAGGGTGAGTGGATTGACCATCCTAAAAATTGCCCCTTAGTGTCCAGGGATGTACAGGTTAGGTGGAGTTGTGGTAATAGGGCGGATGAGTGAGCCAATGAAGGGTACTCTTTAGCATGGTCGGTGCAGAATCAATTGGCCGAATAGCCTCCTTCAACACTGTAGAGATTCTATAATTCAATGATGGATGGTGAGGCTAGAGGCTCCCTGGTGCCAGTCGCTGGTGGGAACAGAGGTACACTGTGGAAGGCAACATATTGAGGGAATGAGGTGAGTGTGGGTTTGGGGGCAACACGTGGAGAGTTGAGCTAAAGTGCAACTCAGGGTTACCATGTAGCCTGTTAGATTTGGATGGGCAAGACAATACTTATCTTGCTAACATGCTTTGACAAAGAGTCATCCAGACTCAAAACGTTAGCTCCCTTCTCTCTCCACAGGTGCTGTCAGGCCTGCTGTGATTCTTCAGTATTTTCTGTTTTGTTTTAGATTCCATCATCCACAGTAGTTTGTTTTTATATTTGCTAACATATCTTCTCTTTTCCCCCATGTAGAGAATGAATTTCGGGTACAGCCAGTAAAGCCCGCACAGAGGCTGGAGGTTCAGGGCCTGCTCAGGGAGACCCTGCACAAGTGGAGCCTGCCCCAGAAGAGCCAGGACCAGCCGGTGAGGCTCTAGTGCCGGCTGTCCAACAGGCCAAGGAGGAAGTGTGAAGGAGGTGCCGCATCAGGCCAGGTGTTTACCGTCAGCGCCTGTGCTTTGAGGAGCTCCCGGATCATAGGGGTATGAAGGAGGATACGGGCTCCTGGTCGCCGTCAAGGTGACGGTCACCCTGAATTTTTATGCCTCTAGGTTTTTCCGGGGGCCGAGCAGAGACCTGTTTGGGATCTCTCAAACATGCATAAACAGGTGCATCCGCGCTGCAATAGGTGGCCTATGCACCCGGGAGGCACATTATATAAACATCAGTCTGGACTAGGCAGACCAGGATGCCTGGGCAGCAGGTGTGCCGCCATTGCTGATATGCCACAGGTCCAGGAGGTGATCAATGGCACATATCTCCCCATAATCAGTGACTCATCAGAGCTGCCCTTCAACAATTGGAAGTGCATCCACTCCCTGAATGTGTAGTTGATTTGTGACCACGAGCTGCAGATCATGCATGTTTGCAATCGATATCCAGGTAGCGTGCACAACATATAAAGCCTGTCACACTCATCAGTTCCTAGCACCTTTGAGGGGTTGGTTTTTGGGCAACACGGTAGCATAGTGGTTAGCACAATTGCTTCACAGCTCCAGGGTCCCAGGTTCGATTCCCGGCTTGGGTCACCATCTGTGCGTTCTCCCTGTGTCTGCGTGGGTTTCCTCCTGGTGCTCTGGTTTCCTCCCACAATCCAAAGATGTTCAGGTTAGGTGGATTGGCCATGGTAAATTGTCCTTCGTGTCCAAAATTACCCTTAGTATTGGGTGGGGTTACTAGGTTCTGGGGATAGGGTTGAGGTGTGGGCATGGGTAGGGTGCTCTTGCCAGGAGCCGGTGCAGACTCGATGGGCCGGATGGCCTCCTTCTGTACTGTAAATTCTATGATCAACAAGGCTTAGCTGAGGTCTTGGCAAATGACGCCTGTCCGGAGGCCCCAGATTGACGTGGAGAATTATAGCAACCAGGAGTATCACTGAGTGGTGCATTGGAAGGTGCATTTCCAATTCTTGGACCGCACCGGGGAAATGCTCCAATATAGCCCCAGGGGCCTATCGAAAATCTACCGGGATTCTCCAGGCCCCCGTGTCGCAATCACGCCCGGCGCGGGGCAGAGAATGGGGCGTCGGACCGGCGACGCCTTCGCACGATGAGAATAGCCGGCAGCCGCGTGCACGGTCGACGCAGCGCCAGTCAGGGGCCGTTGAAAGAGGCCCCCTGTGGCGATTCTCCGCGGTCAACCGGCCGAGTTCCTGCGGCGTTGTTCTTGTATGGTTCCACCCAGCTCCGGTGGCACCTAGTGGGGGGGCGGGGGGGGTCAGTCTCCAGCGGGGTGTCCACGACGGCCAGGCCCGCAATTAGGGGCCACCGATCTGTGGGCGACGCGATCTGGGGAGGCCCGCGGTGTGGATCTACTATGTTCCGCGTGGCCGGACCCCTGGCCGGAAGTGCAGTGCCCCATATTGGCAGCAGAAACTGTGCGGCGCACGCCGGGGCCTTGCACGCCCCCTTGAAAGTGGAGAATCACTCCGGACTTTTTAGAAAAAAGACCCGAGTAATTTGTGCCCATTTTCTGGTGGGCGTGGGGACATAGCCCCATTATTGGAGAATCCCGGACATCATACCTCTGATGGTGCCCCCAGGTGGAACGTTCAATTGTCTTGGGGGCCCTCCAAAACATGCACCCTCACCATTAACCTCCCACTCCCACCATCCAGCACATCCTCTACACCAGCTCAGCCCATCCCTCACACCCTTCAGATAGAGGATTGAGGCAGGAGAAATATTGGTGAAAGGTGTCAATAGTGACTATACACATATTGTGCCCTGACTCCTACCTCTAACCTATGTAATGCCCCTATGCCAACTTAACTGGTGTCTAACTTCCTTATCTTACGTGACCTAATGCTTTCTCTAGGGTGTGACCCCAGACAGCACATCAGATGTGGAGGTGGCCTGCTGCCTAACTCACACCTCTGACCAACGATGCCTTTGACGCCGTCCTCTGGTTGCCTAGGCCTGGCCTGGATGGCCTGGAGTATATTTCGGTGCAATGTGGTGCCCTATTCTGGTCCGCTGCCCATCAATGCGCCAGTGTCAGGTGGGGTGGATTTGGAAGTGCTGAGGTGTTCCAGCACCTTCCCTGCGGTAGACACTGACATGGGCCCCTTCACTTCCTCCTCCCTCATGGTGCTTCAATGGCCCCTGGGCTACTCCATGAGGCAGAGGTAAAGCTGCAGCGATCTTCGGAGTCTGCACTGTCACCCTGGTGCTGCCAGTCCTGGGCCCGCTATTCTTCTGAATAACAGGCTCGATAACCTCAGCCATAGAACATAGAACAGTACAGCACAGAACAGGCCCTTCGGCCCTCGATGTTGTGCCGAGCATTGTCCGAAACCAAGATCAAGCTATCCCACTCCCTGTCATTCTGGTGTGCACCATGTGCCTATCCAATAACCGCTTGAAAGTTGCCGAAAATACTCGAATTTGCGAACAGCTAGTTTAAATACTCGCCACTCGATCTGTAGCTCTGCCCACTCCCTGTGCTGTACTTTTCTTTGTTTTTTTTTAGTTTGACCATCAACATGCTGTTTTTCGCATGATAGAGAGAGAATTGGACCCGTTGACTAGTCAATCTCTATTGCTTGGTCTTTTTTCTTCTTTGTTCATGGGAGGTGAACATCATTTGCAGGCCAGCATTTATTGCTTATCCGTACTTTCTGTACTTGCCCTCATGGTGGCTTGAAGAGCACTGAGACTATGCCATGTCCCTCAGCAAGGGATTCAAGTCCCTCACTGCCTCGGCCATGTCTCTCTGGGACTCACCCAGTTTAGTCAGTGACCGGCCAATGCCCTCGACACCCTCAGGAATGACTCTTTGTCAAGTTCTGGAGTGTCCCAGCATGTCCATGTGGGCCCAGTACTTGGCTTCCTATGACTGGGCTACACTTAGCCATCAACCGCTCAGATTGTATAAAGCCTCTGGACATCTTAACCCATGGTTGAGATTTTTTGACTCGAGGCTTCCACTGCAGATGCTACCCGTTCAGTGTTGGCCCGGGTGCCATGCATTGTTGGCACCATCTCCTGAGCCTGAAGGTGGTTGGACTCCTCCAGCTGCACCTGCAGGTGCTGGAAAGTTGGTGAAACGCCCTCCTGTTAATTCGGGCTCTGTATCTGCTTCTTCGCCAGACTTTCCAGAAGTGCGATACATCTCCGGACTACAGCTGTTTCGGGGATCAGGCAGCCCTCCATCTGTCCATTCCATCCTCCTGATGTACTACAATATGTGTGAAGTGTGCACAAGAAGGTGACCCAGGAAACACTTCACTAAAATGCCAACCGAGGTGACAGTCTCTGCGATGGTGGTGGCCAATGAGCATGTCCTGAATTGCTCCGCATATAGCGCCGCCAATGGGAATACAAACCTCATGCCATTCAGACCGGCGTAACACATAGGATGCAATTCTCCGGAAGGATTTTGAAGTGCGGTAGTGAGCGGGAACTGCCGCAAGCTTCCTGGCGCTCGGCCCAGTGAGGCCGGCAACGCTATTGAACGTTAATTGGTCCACTTAACGAGGCCCCATGGCTTCCCGCCACAAATGAAGGCTCACCAGCCGATTCGCCAGCCTCCCGCCAACAGGGTCGAGCAGCACTGAAGCTGCTTTTGCTCAGCCAACCCCAGCCAGCTCACAACAATGGCACCCAGGAGATCGGCCCCAAGATTCGGGGATGCTGATATGGGGAGCCTCCTGGACACAGTAGAGGCCAGTAAGAATGTCCTGTTCCCCCAAGGGTCCCAGAGGGTCAGCCACAGGGTAGCCTGTGCTGCCTGGGAGGAGGTGGTGGCGGCTGTGAGCGCCAGGAGTGTGACCAGGAGGACCGGCCTCCCATGCCAGAAAATAGTCAACGACCTACACTGGGGCAGCACGAGTGAGTAGGACACCAATGCCTCCCCCCCACCTCTCCTGAGGACTCTCCTCCCCCATGTGAGCATCTACCCCCAAACTCTCCATGCGACACCTCAACCCTCCACCCCCCCTCCCCCTTTCAACCCCTCCAACTCTCCCTTCACCTCGCCAACCCTTCCTTCAGAACCCCCCTCCCATCACTGTGAACCACTCATGTGTCTAACGATGCCCTCTCTGTGTCTCCTCAGGAAAAGCTCTACCACAATCGCCAGAGCGGACCCAGACTGGTGGTGGGGTGCCAGACTTAAGAATCCTCACCTCCTTTGAGGAGCAGGCCCTGGAGGTGACTGAGGACAGGACGATCACCAACGTGGAGGCTGGCGGACACCGCAGAGGCGAGGATCCATCGGGTTCCACCCAGAAGACCTGTCAAACGTGAGTAGTGATTGCCATACTGACTGACCCATCCCTCCCACTGACCACATGCCCATTCTCCCGCAGTCCTCCATCCGGCACATCCCGGGTGGCACCCGCTCCAGCCTCCTACGAGACCACATCAGAGGGGAGATCCAAGGAAGACACGATCGAGGCTTCACAGCTGTCACCTCACCATCCACCAGCTCCAAAAGCGCAGATATATGCACCTCGGAGGGAAATGTTACTGGACCGGCTTCTGGGGCACAATCGCCACACAGCTGCTGATACACATCAGGTGGAGGCAGGAACCCCCAGGCGAAACAGCAGTTGGAGGTCTGCAGGATCCTAGGATCCAGCTGGGTCCCAGCCTAATGCAGAGCCTATGGAAGAGGTATTCCCAGAGCTGATGGAAATGATTGGCAGCGGTTTGTACAGTCAGAGGGTGATGTCAGCGACACTCCAGAAGATCTTTGGGTGATTGGAGGAGTCCCAGAGGCTACGGGCGCAGGAGATGTCACCTACAATGCATGGCACCAAGGCCAACACTGTTAGGTTGGCGACTGCAGTGAAGAGCCTGGTGAACAACATCAGCTGCATGAGTGACGGTGTCCAAGGCTTTGCACACTCAGTGATGGCCATGGCTGAGGGTCTCGCTGGGGATGTGACCCAGTACAAGGCTGACCTTCATGAGGTTCTACAAGACATATCCCACTGTCAGATGAGAATGATTGAGGCGCTGCAAAACTTGTCCCAGTCGCAGTTGGCATTGCCGATGCGCCGCAGAACAGATCCCAGTCACTGAGGAGCATCGCCGAGGGCATCGACACGATGGTGAAAACCATGGGGACCTGCCAGGGCTGACAGACCCAGATGATGCAAGAGCAGCCGAGGCTCGAACCTGCTGCCCCTCTGTCCAAAGGTGAACCCCAGGGCCCCAATGGGCATTGTCCAGGAGAAGGAGGCACTGGATGCCAACCTGGACTCGTCCCAAGGAGTGGTGATGGTGTCCACCAGCTCCCCCGTGTTTCACCCCTCTGATGAGGCCACATCACACAGTCTGAACCCCCCGAACAGGGTGGCTTTCTGGCCCTATGCATGTGCCTTTGACAAGTGAGCCGGGGTCTTCCGGCCCCAGAGCCCCCAGAGGATGCCCACCAGAGGCTTTGAAGGCCACGGGATGAGGTAAGCAGCTGGCTGCCTCCATCTCAGATGCAGGATGCACCTCGACGTAACAGTAGAGGTAGGAAGGCAAAAGCACATTGAGGATCACTGATGGTCCCCCATACCCGCCGAGCACTGGGGTGGCAAGCCCAGCACCCCCAGGCTCTTGGCCTGTGAGCAAAGATGGCTATTCTCCTCGTGGCCCCCCGCAGACGTCCTTCCACCAGGTTTTTCAAAAGGAGTACTGATCAGCCCCAGCATGACCACTTGCTGGGGAGGCCGATGAATGATGGGAGACCGTTGGATAAGGGGTGGCTCTCGTTAATTGTATGGAAAGAGGGCATAAGTGGTAATAATTGGTGTCTCGCCACGTAAGGTGAGATCCTAATTTCGCCTAGGGGAGCGGGCCGGTTGCATCTCAAGCTGTTTGGCGCCTGGCGCGGTTCTCATTTTCGACCTGTCCAGCTATTCACCGGCCTCCTTTCACTCGAGCGAGAGGGCAACTAGATCAGAGAATCGTCCCATGGTCTCCCAAATGGAGAATTTCACCCTATGTTTTTTGGAGGGATGGGCAACAGTGGTTTATTTGCAAAAGCAAATCTTAAGTGAAGCTCACTTTTTACAAAGCACAGAACTGGAAAGATCCCCTCAGACGTGGTAATATAACAATGTCACCAAAAATCTGGAAGGGAAACCAACCTTGTAAATGATGTTTTATAACTATCCCTCTGCATGCTATTTCCTATCAGGCACATTCCAGTATGTGAAATCTCTGGGGTGGTATGTGCAGGCTTCGGCGTACAGTAAGATTCTGCCAAGATTTCAAAGCTTTTTTCTGAGGCGACAAACAGCTTTATTTGATACAAATGGGGAAAAAAAATGTTTTTAAGGTGTAAGAATTGGCACTTCCTTCAAAGATTATTCAGATTAACACAAGAAACTGCAAATATTTCAAAGTTTATTTTGACAGCACCTCCAAGTCTCACAACACCTGCTACCCGAGTGACATAGGTTGAACCTTTGATAGTTGGAGTGCCAAGTAGGCAGGCTGCCCAAATCTGCAGGTGATTAAGAGGGCAGCCTGTCCTTCAAATGTTAACGAGGTCTGGGATTTAAAACGGGCCACATGCCAGCAACAAGGCTTGGTTCTCTGTTTGATCTTTGGGTCTCGCTATTGTTTACTTAGATCATGGGCTTCAAAAGATAAATATTAAAGTGGAGTGGGGTTAGAGTGGATGTCTCATGGAGAAAAACCAGCGACACAGCTTGTTGAAATAAACTACCTGCTTGTTTTCTGTGGTATGTCAAGATTCTTAATTCAATGACAAAAGCACAGAACCATTTTTGGACACTATGGTGTGTCTGATATAGTGACTAACTTTGAATGAGATGCCAGGGTATTTAATAGAATACTTAAATATACCTGCATTGTTTGGTTGAATATTTGAAATGCGAAGATGACATTTTTTGCCATTTCATTTTCACAATGCACTCCTGTCAATGATGAAATCCTTCAATAAGATTTCACACTGCACATAATGAACCAATACATCATTTTCATTCCATGGCCTGTTGACATCTTTCCTGCTTTCTCATCTTAAGGCGGTAATTGTGTAATTACTCCTCTCCTCTTTCAGCAAACACAATACAATTTTTTTCTTAATTTTGTTCAGAAATAAATATATGGTCCCCTTTGCCCTTTAGCTATTTCTCTGGCAGGAATTAATTATCCCAGGAATTTGGCTGGCATGTGTGCAAAAGCTGAATCCCATTGGATGAAAAAAACAGGCTGTTTATTTTTCTTTCCTCGTTCCATCTGAAGTAATGAGTGCATTTTTTAAACTCTGAGGGAATTTATTAGTTTTTTTCCAAGTCATATGGAAGTGAACGTTTGAAAACGTGCACAGAATGATGATTTATAAGTTAGGGTGATTTTGCTCAGCTTTATCACTAGTTGCTCCCTTGGACACAACACGCTGCAAATAGTGACTGCCATTGAGCTATTAAGGCAATAGCATCTTAACTGCTTGGAAGGCCGAAGGGCCTGTTCCTGTGCTGTAATTTTCTTTGTTCTAGTACTGCAGTTGCAACATCAACGTTCTAATGAGGCTACTTTTCAATATCTTGGAAATCAGTCTTCCTGGCAGAGGAAAGGGATGCTTGCACATGGGAAAGTTTTAGAAATATTGGAAGATGGAAAGTGCATTTTGTTTCAGAATTGTAAGAACTTTCAATTAAAACGTGAGGAACCATGTCAGCCAATCAAAAGATGATTCAAAGGTGCAATTGGTTTCTTCCTTCTTCACGAAAGTTACTTTTGAAAGATAACATAATAAGCCTTAAAGTATTTTTTGATTGGTTCCCTTCTGTTACAAATGACGGGCGCAATTTATCGGCAGCATCCTGCCGAATTCAAGGTGGGACCCGGCCGGTAAATCCTGGGAGAGGCCTCTTCCTGGATTCCGATGGTCGTTATTGATGTGTTGGGCTGGCTGGGTCGATGTGGACTGCACTTGATGGAGTGTAGCGAGAGACAGACTTCCAACACTTGATGAGATGCAACATCTAAACTATAATACATGTTCAACTGTGGGTTGACACTATGCTGACTTGAATGGAGAACTGACACTAGCCTGACCAGACTTACGAGCTACCACATGGTGTTTGCACTGGCTAGCTTACGAGCTCTGACTATCTCAGAGGCTTGGTCCCGAGAGAGCGGGAAAACTGGTGCCCTCTGACTTTATAGTGGTCGTGTCCTGTCTGGTGATTGGCTGCTCTGTTCTGTGTGCCTACTGGTCATCCTTTATGTCAATCACTTCCTGTCTGCACTCCATTAGTTACATAGATGTATATTATGACAGTTATGTCTCGCAAGATCTAACTCTAAGACGTTGCGATCTGGATCCTGCTCTCAATGGGCGAGACCCAGACTTGCAGAGTTAATTGAGTATAAAAGCTCATTTAACTCTGCCAACTGGCTCCCAGAATCTACTGGCCTTGCTGAGGAGTGCCCAGCCTGGCGCCATTCAGCACTGGTTCATCAAACGGGGACCAGAAGGAACGGCACTTGGAGGAGTCTTCCATGCGATTGGGGGCCCCCGGGTGGTTACTATCTGGGCAGGGATATCAACTGGCACTTCTAATACAACCCGGGCACCTTGGCACTGTCAGACTGGCACCCTGAAAGTGCCAGGTGGGCACACTGGCACTGCCACCCAGGTGCCAGTCTGGTGGTGCCAGGGTGCCCAGGTAGCACTGCCATGCTGGCAGGGGCACTGCCAGAGTACATAGAACAGTACAGCACAGAACAGGCCCTTCGGCCCTCAATGTTGCGCCGAGCCATGATCACCCTACTCAAACCCACGTATCCACCCTATACCTGACCCAACAACCCCCCCCTTAACCTTACTTTTATTAGGACACTACGGGCAATTTAGCATGGCCAATCCACCTAACCCGCACATCTTTGGACTGTGGGAGGAAACCGGAGCACCCGGAGGAAACCCACGCACACAGGGGGAGGACGTGCAGACTCCACACAGACAGTGACCCAGCCGGGAATCGAACCTGGGACCCTGCTGACTGTGCCAAAGTGGCATTTTGCACGGGCTGGGGATCGGGCCCAGGGGTGCACTGTCACATGCTGTGAGGTGCGGGGGGCTCAAGGACCCTCAACAGGTGGGTTGGGGCATTGGAGTGGTCAGGGGAGTCGTGTCAGGGGGTTATGATATCGGGGTGCCATTTTCATCTTACTCTGAGGAACTCCGCTGTAATCGAAAAAGAAGCGTTGGTAGCCACATGGGCCTGAGAGAAGTTTGCCAACTATGTCTCAGACCTACAGTTTACTATTGAGGCAGACCACAACCATTAGTCACCTTACTAAATGGCAAAGAATATTTTGGCTAAGACTCATGAGATTCAATACCACAACCACAGATGTCCAAGGAAAACAACAAACAACAGGAGATGCATTGCCAAGCATTCATGTTGGAAAGCTTGAACAGAAGGACATTCATTTCATTGAGGATGTCGATTCATATAGCCTATTAACTACAAAATTCCTACAAACAATGATAGCAAGGTTGAAGGAAATCTAGAGAGCACAAAAAAATATACTAAAACTAGGGAATAATGCAAAATGGGATTGACAGGATATGTTCCAAATAATCTCATCCTGAAACACTACTTCCAGCAATGAAAGTATCTCAATGTCACGGATGCCTTGAGGATTTATGATGAAGATTAGTCATACCTAGAATCCTCAGAGTTGAGATCCTGCGTACCTGGGCATCGGAAAGTCGTGCTGGAACGTAAAATTGGTGACTAAGGATCTTAAACTCACTAGTGGTATGACTTCAAGCTGCATCACCTCTGCAATCCATTGCCAGGAGCAAAGAAAAACACTATTCCCTTTTTTAATATAAAAAAAATACTAAATTCAGTGTACCCTATTCTTTTTTTCCAATAAAGGGGCAATTTGGCGTGGCCAATCCACCTACCCTGCACATCTTTGGGTTGTGGGGGTGAGACCCATGCAGACACAGGGAGAATGTGCAAACTCCACACAGACAGTGACCCAGGGCCGGGATCGAACCTGGGTCCTCAGTGCCACCATTCCATCCAGACTGTGGGAACTTCTCGAAATGGACATTTTTGAGATCAAGGGGAAGACGTTCTTCATAGCCATTCCAGCTGGACTGAGATCAAGTATCGTAATGGCCCCACCTTGGAAATAGTCATTAATTAGAACATAGACCATACATACAGTGCAGAAGGAGGCCATTCGGCCCATCGAGTCTGCACTGACCCATTTAAGTCCTCACTTCCACCCAATCCCCTTAACCCAATAACCTCTCCTAACTTTTTTTTTTGGACACTAAGGGCAATTTAGCATGACCAATCCACCTAACCTGCACATCTTTGGACTGTGGGAGGAAACCGGAGCACCCGGAGGAAACCCACGCAGACACGGGGAGAACGTGCAGACTCCGCACAGCCAGTGACCCAGCAGGGAATTGAACCTGGGACCCTGGAGCTGTGAAGCCACAGTGCTAATCACTTGTCATGAAAAACACTTTTGCCACATGTTTTAAGACGTTCACAGAAGACTATGGATTTGTCAATACAACTGATTCTCCTAGGCACCCACATGCTAATGGTAAACCTTTTTTGAAGAAAAATTATGATATCAACTTCATACTGGTGAGCTATCATTTCACACCACTTCAGAATGGTTTGGCTTCACCAGAACTTCTGATGAGAACTTGCTGCATTTCCACACACACTTATGCCATGTCTCAAAGCACATATATACAGATAGTAAGGGACAAGGAGGATGGTTATTGTGCAAATCAAACTAGACACTATCATCAACACCACAGAGAGCATGATTTACCAGAACTTTAACCAACCAAGTGAATGGATCTGGATTCGTGGCCAGAATTGAGAAGGCCAAATTTGGGGGATAAAACGCACTAAATCTGCGATATTGTCTTGTAGAGACTGATAATGTGTTAGTAAGGGAAAAAACAAAGCACACTCAGATCAATATCCACCAATGGAATGGATTAGCTATCCTTATGTCAACCTGAATAGAGAACCAATATTCTCTGATGATTCACATACTCTCAAGAGAGCACATGGATAACTTGAATCCTTTCCAATCAATGAAAAGCAAGGTCAGGTGATTGGTGAAACCACCACAGTATTTATCCCTCTGAACCAGGGATGAAGACAGAGACTTCAGGATAAGATGTACAATAATGTAAATAATGTATTGAATGGATTCAGAGACATGGAAGATGTAGTGTAAAGGGTTAATGCTAAATATGCAAAAGAACAGTCCAAATCTTCAGTGATGTAAGATCAAATAACAACAGAGTCCGCTGAGACATAGTTCTGTGTAGAGCCTCATGCTCAGTCTCTACTTAGCCTTGCTGCCTCACGGCGCCGAGGTCCCAGGTTTGATCCCAGCTCTGGGTCACTGTCTGTGTGGAGTTTGCACATTCTCCCCGTGTTTGCGTGGGTTTCGCCACCACAACCCAAAATGTTCAGGGTAGGTGGATTGGCCAAGCTAGATTGCCCCTTAATTGGAAGAAATTAATTGGGTACTCTAAATTTATTTTTAAAAGTTTACCAACTGCCTTGTCTCCAGCAGCATGCATAAATCCAGACCATGGACAACCTCATCTACTAAGGCCCACAAGGATGATAAAAGATTGGCCTTCTGCAAAGTTACAATGAAGCGCAATGCAAGGAATGTCATTTTCCTGGATACTTTAGAATCATCTGGGCATACCACAAAGTTCAACAGCTTCAGACCATGAACTTTGTCCTCTGTTTTGTATTTTTTACCACAATGCTCGTCTGTATCTTTTTCTCACGTTTTTCTTTCAAACAGCACCAACATTTATTCTGCTATTAATACCTACTCTGGTCCAATGCTTTGTCCCTTTAATATTACCATTAGCACTTACTTTGTCCTTTATTCCATAACATCTTTGTCATTTAAACTCCCTCACTCTCAGACCTAGCCCTGAACTTCCCTTTTCATCCACCTGACTCATCCCCCTTTTCATCCACCTGTCCCATCCCATAGTTCCACAGCTTAAACCCAGTTCCAAAAATTCAGTGTATCTATTCTTTATTTTTTCCAGTTGACGGAATCTAGGAGTACTGAGACCTGAGGCCCGGCCCTCGATGCTCCGCCCCCGACCTGCCGAGTTCCCGATGGCGTGGGACTCTCATGGTCTCATCCATCAGGAACTCAGTGTGGCGGCTGAGGACTCAGTCCAGCGCTGCCACAGCCAGGGGAGGGCAGCGGGGGCTTGAACCGGTGCTGGGGGCACTTTGGGGGGGGGGGGGGGGGGGGAGGAGACAGGACGGTCCGGGACGCGCAAACTCTCCGAAGGAGGGACTATTTTTGCGGTCCAAGTCTACGGGCTGCATACGCCATGAAGCACAGCACGGCTGCTGCAGGCCGCAGCCATATGCACACACGACCACGGACCCGCCAATGTTCCAGGTCGTATCGACAACTACAGTTGGCAGCTCCACGCTCCCTGGCTGCTAGCTACCCACCAGAGCAGGGAGTCAGTGGCCATGTTGTGCCAGTTTTCCTGGAGCAAAGCACCACCATTTTCACGCCGGTGTGAGGACCTAGCCTCCCAAACGGAGAATCCAGCCCTACATTCTCCCACCGGAGATGAATCATCTCTGATTTGTCCTTGCACGGTGTCAGGTAAGGGGGTCCGGTGGGGGTGGGTGGGCAGGATTTGCATTGTGAGGGGGAAGGGTTTATCTGATGGACTTTGGGAGCAACTCCCTTAAAGAATTACCGCCTTTGCCCACCACGGTTTGCACCGCGCCAGTGCCATGCAGACAAATACCTGTACCAATTCCCACTCACTTGAATCCCAGCCCAGAGTTTTTTAAAAATAAATTTAGAGTACCCAATTATTTTTTCCACTGTGCCACCGTGCTGCCCTAATCCCAGCCCAGAGTATCGGAGAATCTCGCAGGCTTGGAGAATCAGTACCCAGCCCGTCATTTTGACCCATTTATATCGTCCCACTGGCTCAAGGGGCGGGATTCTCCCCTACCCGGCGTGATGGAGGGTCCCGGAGTAGGGGAGTGGCGCCAACCACTCCGGGGTCGCGCCTCCCCAAAGGTGGGGAATTCTCCCCACCTTTGGGGGCCAGCCCCGCGCCGGAGCGGTTGCCACCAGAAGACCGGCGCAAAAAAACTGGTGCCCCCGGCAGCGGGGCTGGCCGAAAGGCTTTCGCCGGTCCGCGAATGCGCCGGCAGTGACGTCAGCGGCAGCTGGCCACTGACGTCACTGCTGGCGCATGCGCGATGTGGGGTTCTCTTCGCCGTGGCGGCCGCGGAAGAAAATAGTGCAGCCAGAGCACTGGCCCGGAGTCTGAGCCGGGGGCCCCGATCGCGGGCCAGGCCACCGTGGGGGCACCCCCCGGGGTTCGATCGCCCCCCCGCCCCCCCCCCCCCCCCCCCAGGACCCCGGGGGCCTGCTCGCGCCATTGAGCCCGGCGTTCCAGAGGTGGTTTTAACCTCGGCAGTGGGAGAGGCCTCCCAGCGGCGGCACTTAGGCCCATGCGGGCCGGAGAATCGCTGTAGGGGCCTCTCCGATCGGAGTGGCGAGATTCCTGCTGCCGCCACTTCCCGGGTGACGGAGAATCTCTGCCACGGTGGGGGCGGGATTTTAGGCGCCCCCAGGCGATTCTCCGACCCTGCTGGGGGTCGGAGAATTTTGCCCAAGGTGTGAACCTTGATACCACCGCCAGCGAGGGACGGGAGCATCACCAATCCCGTATTTTGACAACGCTGAATTCTCCACCAGATCGGGAACTCCGCTATCGGCCACAGCTGGCAGAGAATCCAGTCCTATAGGTTTCATTGTGATCACCATGCTCATATATTAAATAGATTAGCTTTCACGTGGAGAATTATTGTTTTTGTTATGTTGTCAGATAATTGCACGATTTGTGTGTAATGGCACTGAACTTGCTAGATTCTTGCAGCTCAGAATGGTACCATTCACTGGCATTGTTCATGCACCAGCTCTTTGGAAACATTTGTTTAATTCCTTTGAACAACTATTATGGAATCTGCCTCCACCTTTGCTCCTGGTGGAGCATTTTACAAGTACCTTCTGCTTGAGAAAATTAAAGTCTCCTAACTCTTTCCTTCATTCTTTTATTGATGTTTTTAAATTTGTGTTCTCCAGTGTGCAACTCATCTGTTTCCCTACTCACCGACTCAAAGCACTTCAATCAGGTCCCCTCTTCGCATTATTATTCAAGGAAGTGTCTGGATATTCCTTTAGGTAATTTCTGGGCTCGAATGTTTCTAAAGGTGTCAGTCTCTGCATTTCTCCTCTTTTCACAATTCTGCCATTTGGTGAATGCAATCTCAATCTTCCTCACAAAAATGGGACTGTCTCCTATTCTCTGCACTAAATTTCATCTGCTCCAGCCATTAACCTTCCTATCTCTCTTTCAGTTCATTTTCTGTCGCTTTTCATCTGTACCTGCGCTTACTACTTTTATTCTCACTGCAGGTTTTGCTGTTGTGTCCCATCTGCACAAGTCCCAATCCTTTTGAATCCTTTTGAATGTACCTGTTTGTAAAGAAAGTCGAAGGGCAGAGAACCATTGGGCCCTCTTTCCCTTGATTTCCTTTTTTTTGTGAAAATGTTGTCTCTCGTCGAAAGTAATTCATGATAGTAGAAAATGCAAATAAATAATTAGTTGTTTGTACTAATCTGAGGATTCTTTATCCCCCGGACATTATTGTGCCTTCATGAAATGTGAGTAGAATGTCACTGTCTATGCCTGTGAAGATGTCGTTAAGAACATCGATTGCAAACTTGCCCACCCAAATTTGTCTACATCTGTGTGGTTATATTGAAAAATAAGCAATTTACTTCAGGTGGGAACTGGCATTCCCACAGGGAGAATCAAACAACAGTCCATTGACTAACTATGGTCCATAAATTCTGGCAACCTGGCCCACAAAGTTCAACAAATTGGGTTCAATTTGTGCTTATAATTCCTTCTTGCTAGTTTTTCCAGTTTGAATTTCATGGGCTTTGGGAAGGATTGCCCTTCAGCACTCGATGACTGGTCCTAAATCAGATCACTGCAATGTCAGCATCTTGTAATTTATATATATTTTCTTTGATATGTGGCCTTCAAGGCTCTAAGCTAAGAGCACAAGGTGGTCCACAAGAGGAAAAGAAACTTGGGGTGTGATCTACCGGCCTCACTGCGCCCGGCCCGGTGACACGAGAGGCCGATAGAGGTTAAGCCTTGCGAGATCTACCAAGATTTCGCGAGGCGTTGTGTTCTGGATCTCACCCTCAATGGGTGGGATCCAAATTTGAATATTCAAGTGAGTAGTTGGTCTCACTTGAATATGTCTACGCCTCGGAGACCCCGCCATGGCACCGTTCAGCACTGGTTTCCACAAACGTGGACCAGACGTAAAGGCACTTGGGGGTCTCCCAGGGGATCGGAGGCCCCTGGTGGTTGGGCTCTTGGCAGGATGGTACTCTGGCACTGCTGATGTCACCTGTGTCTGTGGCACTGTCACCCTGGCACTCTGGCGCTGGCACCATGGCAGTGTCACCCTGGCACTGCAAGGATGTCCAGGTGGCACTACCAGGCTGTCATAGGCACTGTCGGGTGCCAGGCTGGCAGTGCCAAGGTGTCTGGATGCCTGGTTACCTGTGCCAGGGATTGGGCCCAGGGGTGCCCTGCCCTTATGAGGTGGGGTGCGTGGGAGGGGTGGGGGGGCTCATATGCAATTGAGATTAATTGATAAGTTGGGGTGGTATGGAGACCATGGTGGGTGGTTGTGATATCGGGGCGTCATTTTTAAATAGCTCCCCGATCTCTTCCTGCACTGGTGAGCAAAGCGTGTAAGTGGAGGAAATAAGTCTAAGTGCAACCTCGGCGGAGTGTTCCTTGCTGAGGTCCAAACATGAAGCAGATTCCCGTTTAATAGCTGGGTCGGTCTTGGCGCTGCAAGTGCCGGGAAACACTCCGCTATATGCACCCAAAACTGGATTCTTTTCTTCCATTAAATCACGGCCTCAGACTTTGATTCTCCATTCCTTCATGCCGGTGGGATTCTCCGTTCCCACTGTAGTGAATGAAGATTTGGCTGAGTGCCAAATTCTCTATCCTCACTGGCTACGGTAGCGAGGCGGTCACACAAAGAACATTCCATCAGTACTAAGCTTAAAGAAATAGAAATTCAGAAATATCACCACAGCTAATACAAATGATGTGGAAGACTTTTTTGTCAGAATGTATCAATGCAGTAGCTACTGCAGCAGAAGAGTGAGTGGAGAGGGGTGGTCGAGAAGTGCAGAGATACACAACTAACAGAAGTCAGACAATTGGAAGAGGTGTGGTGACTGAGATCAGGCCATTAATCCATTGCAATACACAGCAAATAGTGGTGAAGATCACTTGTGTCATCAACTTTTATGCCTTAGGGCTGAATTTCCCACATGGAGGCGGGAAATAGGAACTCTTTTAATATCCGAAAGCTACCTCCAGTGGGATTTTCAGATGGGTGAGCCCTTAACTGGCATGAAGCCAGGTTCTCTGTCCAACTGAGGGCAACAAATGGACAATCAAAGGCCTGCCAGCTTGAAAAAGGCCATCAGACTGCATTACAAAGTAATTGGAAGGTCCTGAAACAAAATGACGTGCTCTCAGCCACTTTTAAAATAACATTAATAAAAAAATACAAACAGCCAGGCTATCAATATGGAGTTGAGGAAGTCCTTCTACAGGGCAGCCTTTAGCTGCATCGCCACCCAGGTAGCAAGAGGCACCAGGCCTGCCAAAAGTGCCATTACCCTGGCCTGTTGCTGGGCCCCCACCTCCAGGCAGTTATACTGCCCCCCAGCATGAGGCGAACCTGAAGACTGCATGGAAAGTCTGTCAGCCAGGCTAATGGCCTGCCCCAAAGCTCTGTTGGGAATAGCTTTGGGATGCCAACATGCTGACCAGCCTTGCGATTTTTGGGCTCAGTCTTCTGCTGTTCCTTGACATTGCCAGGGTTCAATCATTCAGCCCTGAGAGTCAACCCAGAAAACAGGCACAACACATACCAACCCTTGCTTTCATGTACATAGTAGACTGTTTGTGTGTGGTTTCATGTGGTGCAATTCTTTCATAATTCCAGTTAAGTATTTGCATGTGACAGAGTCTCTGGAACTCCACTTTCTTGAGACCTCTTCGCAATGGCCAATTATCAGCAAGAAGGCTTGAATGTCACAGTTGCAGACTCTTCAATTTCTTGCAAGCTGCAACAATCATTTCCTTCCTGAGGGATTTGTAGGAGTTTGTTTCTCCCTTGTGCACTTGGTTGGCAGGAAGACAGCAAGGAATGTGATGCTTATTTCCCTTATGCTCTTTTATTAAAAAAGCAGGCTAGATTAGAATTAGTGTAGATTTTTCCTTATCAACAGGCTACCACCTTGAGATCAGTAAACAGATTGGAATTTCCCCCTTATGGATGTGGCAGCATTAGTTTTCCCTTCAATCACATGAAGAACCTGAAAGTTTTCCCTGAAGAGTTTCAGGCTATTTTTCTCTACTGCGACTAGTAAGCATCCTGTATTGTTCTTCTTGACCCCCTGCTGTGTCAACTAACTTTCCTTCAGAAAGTTTTTTATGAACTTTCACATTGTGGGAAGTCAATGGAGATTTACATTGTTACGATCTCTCCAGAGATCGATAGCTCCAAAAGAAATGCTCTGAACTGCCAGTTAAATGCTGAAAGGATTTAATGGCAAGGTTTCAAGTTTTAAGATTTTTATTTCAACAAAAGAATAAAAGCGCTATTCTTTCGAGTGTGGGCGTCACTGGCAAGGCCAGTATTTGTTGCCAATTCCTAATTTCCGTTGAGAAGGTGGTGGTGAGCTACCAGTTTGAACCGCTGCAGTCCATGTGTTGTAGGAACACCCACAGTGCTGTTAGGCAGGGAGTTCCAGGATTTTTACTGATGACAGTGAAGGAACAGCAACATATTTCCAAGTCAGGATGGTAAGTGCCTTGGAGGGGAATTTGCAGTTGGTCGCGTTCCTATGCATCTACTGCCCTTGACCATTTAGGTGGTAGAGGTTGCAGGTTTGGAAGGTACTGTCAAAGGAGCCTTGGTGAGTTGCTGCAGTGGATCTACAGGGCTGGTTTGACTCAGTGGGCTAGACAGCTGTTTTGTAATGCGGAACAAGGCCAGCAGTGTGGGTTCAATTCCCGTACCAGCTGAGACTTCTGAATTCTCCCTCTGTGTACCCGACCAGCCATCGGAATGTGGCAACTAGGGGCTTTTCACAGTAAATTCATTGCAGTGTTAATGTAAGTCTACTTGTGACAATAGAACTATTATTATCGTTATTAGATAGTGCACACTGCTGCATCAATGGTGGAGGGAACAGAGCCCGGGAGAGGGGAATGCACAAGGTGCAAAACACTGGGCCCATGATTTAGGAGGGCTCAGGCTCATTGATTAAGTAGTCTCTCAAGCAGGATGGTCAGTGTCCATACCAGCCAATCCAGTGGGTACCCTTCCTGATTGACAGACTATTTGGCTAAGAATTGCTGTTGTTTTGAACAGTAGCAATCATTGGTCAGGTAGGATGCGTCAGGTTCTATCGCCTATCCGCCTTGCCAATATCATGGACTGTTCTGCTTGGATGATGTTGGTTGCTGCTTTCTTCACTCTTTTTCAGACCTGGCTGGAGACTGCTGGAGCACAATGTGTGGTAAAGCACATGGGGCTGGATTCTCCGCAGCCCCGGAGAATCGCTCATTGGTCAATCACACCGTGCAGCTGGGAGGCCATTGCCAGCGGCCCTCCCAGTGATACTCCGATCCTGACTGGCCGATTTCCTGATAGCGTAGTTCTAACCACATATGACCTGTCGGGACTCACGCGTGGCGGCTGCAGACTCAGTCCATGGCTGCGCTGGTGGGGGTCGGGGGGATCCAGCACCATGGTGGGCTTTATGGGCAGCAGGGGCAGTGATCAGGCGGGCCCGATGCAGGGGCGTTGGGCTGATGGGGGGAGACCTTGTTTCTTGGTGATCTTCTGAGGTCCGAGTCCACCATGGCACATGGCGCGGCCGCTGGAGGCCGCTGCCATGCGCATGCACGGACCCGGAACCGGAAGTGCAGGGGCCCGTATCCACAGCCAAAGCTGCGTGAAGTTCCCCGGGTCCCTACTAGCCCTTTGCAGGTAAGACCTTGACGGGTTATAACACTTAGCAAAATTAAGTCAATGGGAATTGGGGAAAAAAAATCTCCATTGCTTAGAGTCATCCTAGCACTTTATTTTTTGCAGGAAATTGGGGGGTGAAACACCAACGTTTGTACGCCAGCGTGGGGACATAGACCCAATTTTGGAGAATCCAGCCCACGGCGCTTGAGGTTTGATTTACCTCAACAGGGCCTTGTCTTGCTAACCTATCCCCCAAGTCATTCCTCAAGTCCATGTTGGTGTCTGGGTGTGATCCCTCGCGCTTCCAACTTTCCTAGACCTTCAACAATAGTGTGCTCCTGTGTGAGAGTGTGAGTGTGTTTGAGAAATATGAGTCTGTGACAGTGAGTGAGTGTGTGTGAGAGTGCCTGAGTGCATTTGAAAATGAAGGAATCTGTGTGACAGTGAGTGAATGTGTGTTTGAGAATGTATGAGAGTGAGTAAGTAAATGAGTATACATCAGGGTGTGAGTGAATGTGCATGAGAGTGAATGAATGTGTGAACGAGTATGTGGGAGTGTGAGTGTGTGAGTGCATGAGAGAGAGAGAACGTGAGACTGGGGGTGAGGCGGACACGCACTCAACTTTCTTTGTGCCAGCATGACTCTAAGCAATGGAGATTTTTCTCCCCGATTCCCATTGACTTCAGTTTTGCTAAGTGTAATAACCCATCAGGGTCTTACAGGGTGGGAATGATTATTTACCCGTGAACCTTGCAGAATACAAGCTGCCCCGATAAGGAAGCGGGGGACATCTAACAATGTCTGGCTGTGGATAGCCCCCTGCCGGGTTGGAGAGTCACCCTGGGGTGGTGTGAATTCCACCCCGCGGTGCCGGCTGCCGAATTCTCTGGCTCCGGTTTTCGGGCGGGCGCGGGGATCATGCCGTGCCGGTTGGGGGCCGTTGGCAGCAGCCTCCCCAGCAATTCTCCGGGCCTCGATGGCCCGAACGGCCACCCATTTCCGGCCAGTCCCGCCGGTGTGAAATGGACATGGTCCATCCCAGCGGGACCTGGCTTGGAGGGCGGCCAGCAGAGTCCTCAGGGGGGCGCGGGGGGATCCGGCCCCGGGGGTCCCCACAGTGACCTGGCCCACGATCTGCGGGTGGGCCTGTGCCGTGGGGGCACTCTTTCCCTCCACGTCGGCCTCTGTCAGGTTCCGCCATGGCTGGCGCGGAGAAGAAACCCCCTGCGCATGCGCAGGAAACGCGCCGGCGGTTCTGCGCATGCGCCAACTCACGCCGTGGTCTTTAGTGCTATTGCTGGAATGTTGTCAGGGTCCATACCTTTTGCAGTATAATAATAATCTTTATTAGTGTCACAAGTAGGCTTACATTAACACTGCAATTAAATTACTGTGGAAAACCGCGAGTCGCCACACTCCAGCGCCTGTTCGGACACAGTGAGGAAGAATTCAGAATGTCCAATTCACATAACAGCACGTCTTTGTGGGAAGAAACCAGAGCAGCCGGAGGAAGCCCACGCAGACACGGGGAGAATGTGCAAACTCCGCACAAATAGTGGCCCAAGCCGGGAATCGAACCTGGGTCCCTGGCGCTGTGAAGCAACAGTGCTAACCACTGTGCCACCATGCCGCCCAGTGCCTTCAGCCATTTCTTAATATCACGTGGAGTGAACCATAGGCCACACAAGATAATGACACTAGGGGCGGGATTCTCCGACCCCCCCGCTGGGTCGGAGAATCGCCGGGGGGGCGGCGTGAATCCCGCCCCGCCGTCCTGACGCCAGCTGCCGAATTCACCATCGCCAGGGTTTTGGCGGGGGCGGGAATTGGACCGCGCCCGTCGGCTGCCGCTGGCAGCAGCCCCCCCCGGCAATTCTCCGGCCCGCGATGGGCCGAGCGGCCGCCCATTATTCGGCCGGTCCCGCCGGCGTAAATCAAACTAGGTCCGTACCGGCAGGACCTGGCTCTACAGGCGGCCTGCAGAGTCCTCAGTGAAGCGCAGGGGGGATCTGGCCCCGGGGGGGTGCCCCCAGGCTGGCCTGTCCTGCGTTCGGGGCCCAGCGATCCGTGTGCGGGCCTCTGCCGTGTGGGCACTCTTTCCCTCTGCGCCAGCTGCTGTCAACCTCCGCCATGGCAGGTGCGGAGAAGAACCCCGCTGCGCATGCGCTGGGATGACGCCAGCACACGCTGGTGCTTCCGCGCATGCATCAACTCGTGCCGGCTGGCAGATGCCCTTCGGCACCGACTGGCACAGCGCCAAGCCCTTCCACACTGGTTGGCGCAGAGCCATCCCTGCCGCCGCCCGCCTAGCCCCTGAAGGTGCAGAGGATTCCGCACCTTCCGTGCGGCCCAAGTGGGTCACGCCACTCCTTGGCGCCGGTACAGCCCGCCCCGCCGGGTAGGGGAGAATCCTGCCGCAGGTTTCCTTCCCTAAAGGGCATTGTTGAATCAGATCTGCTTTTACAACAATTGACAATAGTTGCATGGACATCAGTACTGAGACTAGTTTTCAATTCCAGATTTATTAACTGAATTTAAATTACAACAGCTGCTATGGTGGTGTGTAAACCTGTGTCCTCCCAATATTAGCCTTGACCTCTGGATTGATCATCCAGTGACATTACCAGTACATCGCCACCTCCCAGAGAGGCCAGCCTATCTTTGTCGGCAAATTATACTTTAAACTACAAAACAGAAGCCCTTTTCCTTATATGACAACTGAAAGCATACTTCACAAATATACTTTATTCTTTCCTTTAAGTAGCCAGTTGATTCTCCTGGAACCAGCCCATGGTAAATCTTATTCCCTGAGAGTTTATTTCTGTTCTTTTCTCTTTCTGGGACCTTCTCTCCTCAGAATTGTCTCTCACAGTGAGGTTTTACCCCCTGAATATTCTTCCACTCATACAAGCCAGACAAATATTCCAGCCTTGTTCAGCTCCTCATGAATTTGTCCTTTTCAATCCAAGCACTTGCTCCCACTGTCATTCCATTGTGGTAACCATAGAGACTTTCTGACTCTAGCTGCTTTCGCTCTCCCAGACCCTGGCAGGCTAACCTTGTCTGTGAATTTTCAGGGATAACCTTGGTCCTTTATGTCTTAAATTCCATCTTCTTGGCAACATGAATATATTGTAACTAAATGGACAGTTTAAAACTCAGCTGTTTACATCCTGACATTATCAACACCTTTCTGGAAATTTGGAGACTCAGTTTATCCACTGTTAGTACATAGGCCTTTGCCTTTATCTCTGAGTGTAAGCACCGATGCACGTTCTTCCCAGTAAAACCACCTGGACCTCCTCTAATTGCTAACAATCAAACCACTCAGAATTGCTGTCAAGTTGACATGAGAACAGGACATATGATCCCCTTCACTTTACCTTCAATTAAAGAGACATCCCAGAACATGGCAATCTTACAAACTTCATTGTTGTAACATTTACATATTGCATGATTCTGATATTTAATGCTTAGAAGGATGGTGGAAGTAAATTCTTTAGTGACCTTCAATGGGAAAAATTACAGGGCTATGAGATAAGAGCAGGTATATGGATCTAAATGAGTAGCATTTTCAAAGCATCGGCACAGGCAGAATGAACCAAATGGCTTTGTTCTTTTCTGCATGATTCCATATTTCTGCTGTTTAAAATCGCAACATGTCCTGGCTTGGCCTGTTTTGAAGTTTGCTAATAATTTAGAATCCCTGTTCTTTTCTGTTACTGTTTTATTCTTCACCGGATCTACTCAGTTTATGGGAGCCGTCCCCCAATACTATTTAGTTCAATTTGCCATATTTGATAACCTGCACTCGGGTTTGATTGAAGTCCCCGGCTAAGCTTGCTGCTTGTATCAAGTGCATTGTCTTTTGTCCCGGGAACAGGGAAGAATTAAATCAAAGCATGGACCTGATAATGTAGAATAAGAAGAGAAAATGCTGCAAATATTCAGCCAGTCAGGCAGCACCTGTGGAGAGAGAAACAGAGGGCAGGATTCTCTGATCCTGTGGCTAAGTGTTGACGACGTCGTAAACGCCGTCGTGTTTCACAACAGCGTCAATATGCCCTCAGGAGCAGCGATTCTGACCCCTACAGGGGGCAGCACGGCACTGGAGCGGTCCACGCCACTCCAGCTGCCGTGCCGACGTCAAATGGGCACCGCAGGTCTGCGCATGCGCACTGCGACCAGCGCCAATGCGCGCATGCACAGTGGCTCCTTTCTCCGCGCCGGCCCCGACGCAACATGGCGTAGGGCCACAGGGGCGGAGCAAAAGAGGCCCCCAGTCTGAGAGGCCGTCCCCCAATCGGTAGGCCACGATCGCGGGCTAGGCCAAAGCGGAGGCCCCACCCAGGGTTGGACCGCTCCTCCCCCCACCACCAGGCCGCCCTCGGAGGCATGCACGCCGAGGTCCCACTGGGTAAGACACACTGGGTAAGGCGGCATCGGTGGTACTCGGATTTTTTTGTGTGGCCGTTCGGCCCATCCCGGGCGGAGAATCGCTGGGTCGGGTCGGCCTAGAGCGGCTCCTGACCGGCGCCGTGCCGACCGCGCTGGTGCCAATGACTGGCGTCGGGGCGGCATCGCGCAATTCACGCCTGGCCCGGCGATTCTCTGCCCGCCGTGGGCTACGAGAATCCCGCCCAGAGTATTTCAAGGTACTGACCATTGGGGTGCAATTGAGGGTCTTTATGTTGAATTGTAAGAATATTAATCATGAGCTGAGCAGCGAATTGATGGCCCACGTTTGAATGATTAGTTAGAGATAGAAATGCAGACCATGACCAAATCGAATGCACAAAAGTGTCCTCACCATGTTGCCGCTGAAACTTCCGCTCTTCTGTTTGTTCAAATTCCGGGCACCTGCCTCACTAACAACATCGGTACCAGGTTGGGTTAGGAGGTTGGTTGGGGGAAGGGTGTGTGAAGGGGTAGGTGAATTGGTGGGGAGTTAGCGGTAGGTCAGTCGCAGCATTCAGGAGGGGATGTGGGGCCTCGAGGAACATCCCAACCCCTCATTGATTCACAAGAACACACAAAAAAAATCTTGTCATTTAAAAATAAAATCTCAACTCTCGTTGGCAACTGTTGCTGAGGCTGAAGAGACAGCTGAAGAATACTGAACATAATAGGCCAGTTTTTGAAAAATAGTTTTAAGGCATAATTTTGCAAAATTAAAATTTCAAAATGTGTTATTAATTATGCTTATATTGTCATAACTTTGATTGCTGGTTCAGAGTTCGTCGGTAAATTATACAAAAAAACGAAGACAGCTGTTACAAACATAAGGCTGTCCACACACAGGTGCCACATAAATTACTCACTGTGGGTTTGAAACACATTACTGTAAACCCCTAGGATGGATAAGTAATAGCTACAAGCGGTCTATGCTCCACCAACAGTTATAAATGGGGGCGGGGGGGTGAGCAAGAACGTTTTTTTAAAAAACATTCCATTAATCTATTCACGTTTCTTGTTTTTCATCTCCAATTACTGCACACTTCTCCACAACTTCAACCCGTTGCCTATTGCATTACCCCATCAATAAGTGTTATCATTCAATATACATTTTTCTTTTTTGTGGCTTGAATTTATTTTAAAAATATGGGAAGGTGCATGAACCACGGAACTTGTAAATATTTTATCAGTCATTTACTGTTGGTTTATGAGATTTTATTTTATTACAGCATGTCTCAGATGGCAAATTCGCATAGTGGAATAATTACTTATGGCAGAATATAACGTCAAACCGGCTGTCAAGAAACCAGTGCCAGGGAGTGACTGATGGTGTTGAAGGAGCTGCAGAAAGAATGTAAGAACATAAAACAATAAGAAATATGCCCTCAAGCCAGCTCCACCATTCAATATGATCATGGCTGATCTACCTCAGTTACACTTTCCCACTTATGTCCCTTGATTTCTTAATTCAACAATCTCATTCTTGAATGTACTCAATGAGGGAGCATCTAACACCACCTTTAGAAGAGAATTATAAAACCCACAACCCTGTGAATGAAGAAATTTCTCCTCATTTCAGTCCTGGGAAGCCAGGGAGGAGATTGCAGAGCCTTTGTCCTTGATCTTTATGTCGTCTTTGTCGACAGGAATAGTGCCGGAAGACTGGAGGATAGCAAATGTTGTCCCCTTGTTCAAGAAGGGAAGTAGAGACAACCCTGGTAATTATAGACCTGTGAGCCTTACTTCGGTTGTGGGTAAAATGTTGGAAAAGGTTATAAGAGATAGGGTTTATAATCATCTTGAAAAGAACAAGTTGATTAGCGATACTCAACACGGTTTTGTGAAGGGTAGGTCATGTCTCACAAACCTTATTGAGTTTTTTGAGAAGGTGACCAAACAGGTGGATCAGGGTATAGCTGTTGATGTGGTGTATATGGATTTCAGTAAGGCGTTTGATAAGGTTCCCCACGGTAGGCTATTGCAGAAAATAACGAAGTATGGAATTGAAGATGATTTAGCGGTTTGGATCAGTAATTGGCTAGCTGAAAGAAGACAGAGGGTGGTGGTTGATGGCAAATGTTCATCCTGGAGTTCAGTTACTAGTGGTGTACCGCAAGGATCTGTTTTGGGGCCACTGCTGTTTGTCATTTTTATAAGTGACCTGGAAGAGGGTGTAGAAGGATGGGTTAGTAAATTTGCAGATGACACGAAGGTCGGTGGAGTTGTGGATAGTGCTGAAGGATGTTATAGGATACAGAGGGACATAGATAAGCTGCAGAGCTGGGCTGAGAGGTGGCAGATGGAGTTTAATGCGGAAAAGTGTGAGGTGGTTCACTTTGGTAGGAGTAACAGGAATGCAGAGTACTGGGCTAATGGCAAGATTCTTGGTAGTGTAGATGAACAGAGAGATCTTGGCATCCAGGTACATAAATCCCTGAAAGTTGCCACCCAGGTTAATAGGGCTGTTAAGAAGGCATATGGTGTGCTAGCCTTTATAAGCAGGGGGATTGAGTTTCGGAACCACAAGGTCATGCTGCAGCTGTACATAACTCTGGTGCGGCCGCACCTGGAGTACTGCGTGCAGTTCTGGTCACCACATTATAGGAAGGATGTGGAAGCTTTGGAAAGGGTTCAGAGGAGATTTACTAGGATGTTGCCTGGTATGGAGGGAAGGTCTTACGAGGAAAGGCTCAGGGAATTGAGGTTGTTTTCGTTAGAGAGGAGAAGGCTGAGAGGCGACTTAATAGAGACATATAAGATAGTCAGAGGGTTAGATAGGGTGGACAGTGAGAGTCTTTTTCCTCGGATGGTGATGACCAACACGAGGGGACATAGCTTTAAATTGAGGGGTGATAGATATAGGACAGATGTCAGAGGCAGTTTCTTTACTCAGAGAGTAGTAGGGGTGTGGAACGCCCTGCCTGCAATAGTAGTAGACTCGCCAACTTTAAGGGCATTTAAGTGGTCACTGGATAGACATATGGATGAAAATGGAATAGTGGAGGTCAGATAGGCTTCAGATGGTTTCACAGGTCGGCGCAACATCGAGGGCTGAAGGGCCCGGACTGCGCTGTAGTGTTCTATGTTCTATTCTATGTTCTAAATGATTTAGTCCTTTTCCTGAGATGGTTTTGCCGTGTTTTAAATTACCCAGCCAGGGAAACAACCTCTCAGTGTCTTTGTTAAACCCTTTAAGGATCTTGTACGTTTCAATGAGATCATCTTTCATTCTTATAATCTCCAGAGACCATAGGCCCAATTTACTCAGTGGCTCATCGTGGGACAATCCCACATCCCAGGGATTACATGCTACTAATCTCCATTCCTATTCCATCCATTCTTCTTTAGTCAGGTAGATGGTCTCTTCCTACCGTCTGCAAAGCACAGCACCTCCCACCGCTCCCATGCAGCCTGGAGGAGAAACTGCATCATGGAACCACCATTTCCCTGCCGTGTGATACTCCACTGGTGACAACCACCTGCTTTGTTTCATTGACTGCGCACTGCAGACAAGAATGATGGTGGCTGTTGATCTGGAAGATGATGGCTCCTACTCTGGGAGATCAAGCTCCTGGACTGGGAGATGATGCTTATATTGACCAAACTTGTACATTTATTCACATGCATTACAGTGTTTTTCCAATGGAGAAAGCACCATGATGTAGGGAAAAATGTTGCTGAATGTCCTGTCAGCAAGTGAGAGTTAATGACTGTGGAAGGAGTTGTAATAAGAGATTGTTGTTTTGATGTGGCTTCTGGTTAGTTGGCACAAGCTCATGGAATACAGGTTTTTCACCGGTGATGTATCAGGGCTGGAGCACCTGGGAGCTCCTAGATGCGATTATCCCACACCGGTGCGGACATGCAAAACTGTCATTTGTATTCACTTAAATGTATTTAGCGCGTTGGAGTCAGTATGCTCCGCGCTTCCACGATGCTCTGCCACCCTCAGGTGGAAATCAGGTGGGCGTGAATTACTAAAAGTATTTACAAATGGGAATTGGGCACCATGGTTGCTGAGGGGGAGAGAGAACATAGAACATAGAAAAATACAGCACAGAACAGGCCCTTCGGCCCACGATGTTGTGCCGAACCTTTGTCCTAGACTCGGCCCATCGAGTCTGCACCGGCTATTGGAAAGAGCACCCTGCCCGAGGTCAATACCTCCACCCTATCCCCAGAACCCAGTAACCCCACCAAACACTAAGGGCAATTTTGGACACTAAGGGCAATTTATCATGGCCAATCCATCTAACCTGCACATCTCTGGACTGTGGGAGGAAATTGGAGCACCCGGAGGAAACCCACGCACACACGGGGAGGATGTGCAGACTCCGCACAGACAGTGATCCAAACCGGGAATCAAACCTGGGACCCTGGAGCTCTGAAGCAATTGTGTTATCCACAATGCTACCGTGCTGCCCTTAAGAACAAATTAATCTACACTCCATTATTCTCCCATAATCCATGTATCTATCCAAAAGCCGCTTGAAGGTCCCTAATGTTTCCGACTCAACTACTTCCACAGGCACTGCATTCCATGCCCCCACTACTCTCTGGGTAAAGAACCTACATCTGACATCCCGCCTATATCTTCCACCATTCAACTTAAATTTATGTCCCCTTGTAATGGTTTGTTCCACCCGGGGAAAAAGTCTCTGACTGTCTACTCTACCTATTCCCCTGATCATCTTATAAACCTCTATCAAGTCGCCTCTCATCCTTCTCTGTTCTAATGAGAAAAGGCCTAGCACCCTCAACCTTTCCTCGTAAGTCCTACTCTCCATTCCAGCAACATCCTGGTAAATCTCCTTTGCACCTTTTCCAAAGCTTCCACATCCTTCCTAAAATGGGGTGACCAGAACTGCACACAGTACTCCAAATGTGGCCTTACCAAGGTTTTGTACAACTGCATCATCACCTCACGGCTCTTAAATTCAATCCCTCTGCTAATGAACGCGACCACGCCATAGGCCTTCTTCACAGCTCTATCCACTTGAGTGGCAACTTTCAAAGATCTATGAACATAGACCCCAAGAACTCTCTGTTCCTCCACATTGCCAAGAACCCTACTGTTAACCCTGTATTCCGCATTCATATTTGTCCTTCCAAAATGGACAACCTCACACTTGTCAGGGTTAAACTCCATCTGCCACTTCTCAGCCCAGCTCTGCATCCTATCTATGTCTCTTTGCAGCCGACGACAGCCCTCCTCACTATCCACAACTCCACCAATCTTCGTATTATCTGCAAATTTACTGACCCACCCTTCAACTCCCTCATCCAAGTCATTAATGAAAATCACAAACAGCAGAGGACCCAGAACTGATCTCTGCGGTACGCCACTGGTAACTGGGCTCCAGGCTGAATATTTGCCATCCACCACCACTCTCTGACTTCTATTGGTTAGCCAGTTCGTTATCTAACTGGCCAAATTTCCCACTAACCCATGCCTCCTTACTTTCTGCATAAGCCTACCATGGGGAAGTTTATCAAATGCCTTACTAAAATCCATGTACACTACATCCACTGCTTTACCTTCATCCACATGCTTGGTCACCTCCTCAAAGAATTCAATAAGACTTGTAAGGCAAGACCTACCCCTCACAAATCCGTGCTGACTATCCCTAATCAAACAGTGTTTTTCCAGATGCTCAGACATCCTATCCCTCAGTACCCTTTCCACCGAAGTAAGACTAACTGGCCTGTAATTCCCAGGGTTATCCCTATTCCCTTTTTTGAACTGGTGCATGACATTCGCCACTCTCCAATCCCCTGGTACCACCCCTGTTGACAGTGAGGACGAAAAGATCATTGCCAACGGCTCTGAAATTTCATTTCTTGCTTCCCATAGAATCCTTGGATATATCCCGTCAGGCCCGGGGGACTTGTCTATCCTCAAATTTTTCAAAATGCCCAACACATCTTCCTTCCTAACAAGTATCTCCTTGAGCTTACCAGTCTGTTTCACACTGTCCTCTCCAACAATATGGCCCCTCTTGTTTGTAAATACTGAAGAAAAGTACTCGTTCAAGACCTCCCCTATCTCTTCAGACTCAATACACAATCTCCCGCTACTGTCCTTGATCGGACATACCCTCGCTCTAGTCATTCTCATATTTCTCACATATGTGTAAAAGGCTTTGGGGTTTTCCTTGATTCTACCCGCCAAAGATTTTTCATGCCCTCTCTTAGCTCTTCTAATCCCTTTCTTCAGTTCCCTCCTGGCTACATTGTATCCCTCCAGCGCCCTGTCTGAACCTTGTTTCCTCAGCCTTACATAAGTCTCCTTCTTCCTCTTAATAAGACATTCAACCTTGCTTGTCAACCATGGTTCCCTCACTTGACCATCTCTTCCCTGCCTGACAGGGACATACATATCAAAGGCACGTAATACCTGTTCCTTGAACAAGTTCCACATTTCACTTGTGTCCTTCCCTGACAGCCTATGTTCCCAATTTATGCACTTCAATTCTTGTCGGACAGCATTGTATTTACCCTTCCCCCAATTGTAAACCTTGCCCTGTTGCACGCACCTATCCCTCTCCATTACTAAAGTGAAAGTCACAAAATTGGGTCACTACCTCCAAAATGCTCCTCCAGTAACAAATCTATCACTTGCCCTGGTTCATTACCAAGTACTAAATCCAATATGGCCTCCCCTCTGGTCAGACAATCTACATACTATGTTAGAAAAGCTTCCTGGACACACTGCACAAACACTACTCCATCCAAACTATTTGATCTAAAGAGTTTCCACTCAATGTTTGGGAAGTTGAAGTCACCCATGACTACTACCCTGTGACTTCTGCACCTTTCCAAAATCTGTTTCCCAATCTGTTCCTCCACATCTCTGCTGCTGTTGGGGGACCTATAGAAAACTCCCAACAAGGTGACTGCTCCTTTCCTATTTCTGACTTCAACCCATACTACCTCAGTCGGCAGATCCTCCTCGAATTGCCCTTCTGCAGCTGTTATACTATCTCTAATTAACAATGCCACCCCCCACCTCTTTTACCATCCTCCCTAATCTTGTTGAGACATCTATAACCAGGGACCTCCAACAACCATTTCTGCCCCTCTTCTATCCAAGTTTCCATGATGGCTACCACATCGTAGTTCCAAGTACCGATCCATGCCTTAAGATCACCCACCTTATTTCTGATGCTTCTTGCGTTGAAGTATACACACTTTATCCCATCTCCATGCCTGCAAGTACTCTCCTTTGTCAGTGTTACCTTCCCCACTGCGTCACTACACGCTTTGGCGTCCTGAATATCGGCTTCCTTAGTTGCTGGACTACAAATCCGGTTCCCATTCCCCTGCCAAATTTGTTTAAACCCTCCTGAAGAGTACTAAAAAACCTCCCTCCCAGGATACTGGTGCCCCTCTGGTTCAGATGCAACCCATCCTGCTTGTAGAGGTACCACCTTCCCCAGAATGCGCTCCAATTATCCAAATACCTGAAGCCCTCCCTCCTACACCATTCCTGCAGCCATGTGCTCAACTGCACTCTCTCCCTATTCCTAGCCTCGCTATCACGTGGCACCGGCAACAAGCCAGAGATGACAACTCTGTCTGTCCTGGCTTTTAACTTCCAACCTAACTCCCTAAACTTGTTTATTACCTTCACACCCCTTTTCCTACCTATGTCGTTGGTACCAATGTGTACCACGACTTCTGGCTGCTCACACTCAAGATCAACAAAGTTTTAAAACCAGTTAAAAACTGTCGAGCTTGCTGGAGGGGTTGGCTGCCAGGGCCAGGGGGCGTAGCCGGGAGCGGGTGACAGCTCCTTGGATTTGGGATGTACGCCTAGTGATCGGGGTGCCCTTGATATAAGGACATAATTTTGCTTTGGGAGCTCACTTGGATGTCGCTTGCCAACCTCTGCATCTGAGATGGTCCTTTGCTGCACCCCACCGTCTAGCTCCAGCATCCTGAGGTCCGTGTTCACCTCCGGTTCTTACCTATTATGGGCTGCCCTTGATATAGAAAGGACATGATGAGATGCATGGAGGCAAGTTACACAGGAGTCTGTAGCTGGTGGCATGTGTGTGCAAGACAGCTGGCCAGAGGACATTACAGGTGTTGGGGTTTGGTGCATGGTGGGATGTGAGGGAGATTCAGGCAGGTAAGTTTTGATTGGCCTCTAGGGAAGTTGTGGGGTGTGATGTGACGAGCGAGGGCCAGGAGTGATGCCAGGGGCTGGTTTAGCACATTGGGATAAACAGCTGGCTTGTAAAGCAGACCAAGGCCAGCAGCGCGGGTTCAATTCCCGTACCAGCCTCCCTGAACAGGCGCCGGAATGTGGCGACTAGGGGCTTTTCACAGTAACTTCATTTGAAACCTACTTGTGACAATAAGCAATTTTTGTTTAATTCAGGAGAACCCTGGGAAAGAGGGTGTGCCACTTTTCCTCCACTGCATCCAGCATCCTGTCCAGGTCTGGGTTCAGTAACTTGGGGCAAGTCTCCTTGTGATGCACTATCAATTACGACGAGACGAGAGTAGAGAGCAATCGAGGCTTTATTAAGCAGAGATGTGTAACGTCCTGCAGCTGCTGCTGAAATGACTGGGTGGAGCCAGCAGGCAGGAATCTACCCCCGTACCTGTAGTACAGGAGCCTTACAGTATTACATCTCATATCTGTGATATATACAATCAGTGGTGACTACCACATTCACCCCCTGTTAAAAAAGAGTCCAGCGGGGGTGGTGGAATAGCTCATTACATGTATGTGAGCATTTTTAAAGTGTACATTTTTGGGGAAAGTTCACAAATTCAGCCGATCGGGTGCCTTGATCCTCCGTTGTGAGCGCCGCAGTCCCGGTGGTGATGCAGGCACCGGCTCGGTCTCTGGTGACTCCAGCAGCGTGTAGACCTCATCTTCATCCCCGGGTGGGACCAAGGGGAGGACGGAGCCACATATATGTGATATATACAAACAGTGGTGACTACACCACATAGGCGTACTGCGGGTTTGCATGGAGTAGCTTTACCCTCTCGACCAATGGGTCCGTCTGCCTTGTGGAGCCGCACGTGCTTGCAGAGGAGAACGGGTCCTGAAGCTGCCAGCCGCGTTGGGAGTGAAACCCCGGAGATGGACTTCCTGGGGAAGACTAGGAGACGTTCATTGGGCGTTTCGTTAGTCACCATGCAAAGTAGTGATCGGATGGAGTAAAGGGCGTCGGGGAGGACCTCCTGCCAGCAGGAGACCGGGATATTTCTGGACCATAGGGCCAGTTCTCCCTCTCCACCTGTCTGTTTCCCCGGGGGTTGTAGCTGGTCGTCCTGCCCGAGGCAATGTCGTTACTGAGCAGGTAATGACGCAGCTCATCAGTCATAAAGGAGGATCCCCGGTCGCTGTGGATGTAAGCGGGGAAACCAAACAGGGCGAAGATGGTGTTAAGTGCTTTGATGACTGGCAGACGTCATATCGAGGCATGGGGCAGCGAAGGGGAATCTGGAGAATTTGTCAACCACGTTAAGGAAGAACGTGTTTCGGTTGGTGGAGGGGAGGGGCCCTTTGAAATCCACGCTGAGGCGTTCAAAGGGACGGGAGGCCTTAACCAGGTGCGCTTGGTCTGGTCGGTAGAAGTGCGGTTTGCACTCCGTGCAGACCTGGCAGCCTGACCTCCTCAATGGAGTAGGGAAGATTGTGAACCTTTATGAAGTGAAAGAACTGGGTGACCCCTGGGTGACAGAGAGGCTCATGTAGGGCCCGGAGTCGGTCCACTTGTGCACTGGCACATGTACCTCAGGATAGAGCATCAGGTGCTCGTTGAGCTTATCGGGGTGATACAAAATCTCGTAATTGTAGGTGGAGAGCTCAATCCTGCACCTCAAGATTTTATCATTTTTGATCTTGCCCCGCTGTGTGTTATTGAACATGAAGGCAACCGACCGTTGGTCAGTGAGGAGAGTGAATCTCCTGCCAGCCAGGTAATGCCTCCAATGCCGCAAAACTTCGACGATGGCTTGGGCCTCCTTCTCGATGGAGGAGTGCCGAATTTCAGAGGTATGGAGGGTACGTGAAAAGAATGCAATGGGTCTGCCTGCATGGTTGAGGGTGGAGGCCAGAGCGACGTCTGATGCATCGCTCTCAACTTGGAAGGGGAGCGTCTCATTGACCGTGTACATCGCGACCTTGGCGATGTCAGCCTTGATACGGTTGAAGGCCTGGTGATCCTCGGCCATCAGGGGAAAACGGTGGAGTGAATGAGTGGGCAGTTGCAGGAGGCTACACATCTTTGCTTAATAAATTGATGCACTATCAATTGTGACGAGATGAGAGTAGAGAGTAATCGAGGCTTTATTAAGCAGAGATGTGTAGCCTCCTGCAGCTGGTGCCGAAATGGCTGCAGCTCGGTAAGCACACACATTTATACTCCGCCTACTGGGTGGAGCCAGCAGGCAGGGATCTTACCCCATACCTGTAGTACAGGAACCTTACCGTATTACATCTCATGTACGTGATATACAACAGTGGTGACTACCACACCTTGCTTCCACCTTCTTAGATGGAATGAGTGTGTGGGGAGTGGAGTGCTTATAAGCAGTGCTGACTTGTCAAGCTCCCCAACACCAATTCTGGTCCAAGCAAATCAGACGCCAGCAGCAATGGGAATTGCTCGAGATTCACGGGGGCAGAGTGCTGGCCCCTTAGCATCTCCTGAATTGCTTCACAAATAGCGCCCCCAATGGAAACACGAACTATATACATTGCAGTACTGGCATCAACACTTAGTCTCCCAAACTGAGAATCCCCACCAATGTTCTCTGCAGTAAAGAATGAGAGTCCAGACGGCTGTTTTACCTGTCCAGTGCCAGCGATTGGGACATCTGCTCAGGGCAGGAGAGGAATCTAGATTGGGAGGGGGAGGATCCAGTCATAGTGTTTCATATAGGTACCAATTAGATAATCAGGACAAGGAAAGAGGTTCTGCATAGTTAATATTAGGAGCGAGGCACCAAATTTTAGAAGCACAAATTCAAAGGCAATAATCTCTGGACCACTACCCAAGCTATGTGTCAATTGGCATAGGGAAAATGAGGTTAAAAAAATGAATGCATGGCTCAAAGATTGGTGTGGTCGAAATGGGTTTCAGTTCATGGGGCACTGGCACCAGTACTGGCAGAAGAGAGATATACTGTTGGTGCAGTCTACACCTGAATTGTGCTGGAACCAATGTTTTAGCGAGGCACATAACTAAGGAAGCATAGAGAATTTTAAATTAAATAATGGGGGCAAGGGGTCAAATTTGGGAAGATATAAAAAAATCAAAGAGTAGAGACAACACAAGTGATAAAAGTAGCAAAATGGAAAAGATAAACAGACCATGACAGGAAGGGTAGAATGCAGAAAATTGGAAGTATATCAGCAGATAATGCTAGAGATTGCAAAAATATAAAAAGGACAAAACTAAAGGCTCTGTTCTGAATGTACACAGCGTTCAAAATAAAATAAGATGTATCGATTGCACAAATAGAAATAAACACAATCTGGTAGACATTAGCGAGATATGACTCCAGGCTGATATAATTTGGAACCTCAATATTGAAGGATACATGACATGTGGACAGGAAGCTAGGAGGGGTGGTTCTGTTAGTAGTGGTGGTATTACAAAAACAGAGAGGGATGGCCAAATGTCAGGAAACCAGGGTATAGAAGTGGCTTTGGTGGAAACAAGGATTGATAAAGGCAAGAAGTCACTTGTGAATGGTGGACAAGCCCCCTAACAGTAACCACATTGTAGGAAGAAATAATGGGAGCTTGTCAAAATGTAAGACAATAACTATAGAAGATTTCAATCTACATAGAGACTAAGAAACCCAGATGGGCAAAGGTACCATAGTTCATAGAATGTTTGTAGGATAGTTTCTCAGTGAAACATGTTCTGGAACCAAGCAGAGAGACAGCTATTCTGGACCTTCTACTGTGCAACAAGATAGTATCAATTAATGATCGCAAAGTGAAGACGCCCCAGGTGGCAGCGATCATGAGACGATTGAATTTAACATTCAGTTTCAGGGAGAGAAGATTGTTTCTAAGACGAGTATTTTAAACTTATAGAAGGGCAATTCTGAGGACATGAAAGGAGGCCTAGTTAAAGTGAACTGGCAAATTAGGTTAAGGGATTGATCAATAGAGGTGCACTGTCACATTGGAAGGGACACTTCAGAATACATAGGATGGTAATCCGGGCCAGGGTTTAGAGAATCCCAAAGTTCATGGAGTTCACCTGACCCACAACTTTTAATAGACTTTGGTTATGGGGAGCACAAGGGCCCACTCTACAGGTGTGATGCAACAGAGATCTAAAGTACTTTTAAAGCAAAAAATGTTTGTTCTATGAATCCAATTAACATTTTATGAACACACAGTAAACATCTTAGCAACTATGAACTCAAATACTTCCCCCAAAGAATACAGTACTCTATAAGTAACCCTTAATCTTTCCTCACAACATCCATAAGACAAATGCCCTCTTTAACACAGACAGCAAGTTTAAATTCTCTACTGAGAGCAGTTATCACTTGTAAATTCACAAGTGATCTGAAGACAATCTTTTTCATGAAGACAGAGATCAAGTACCCCTTGTTTGGCTGGATGCAGCTCCAACTCTGAAAACAAAACGAAACACACACTGTAGCTGCCAGCTCAAAACCAAAAGTAAAAACGGACAGACAGCCCAGCTCCACCCACACTCTGACATCACTGCAGCTATTTGATAAACACCCATATATTAAAGGTACTTTTACATGACAATAGATAGAGTCCAACAAGAAAAATAAAATCCATGCGGCAGACCCACCATCCATGGTTAACTAAATAAGTTAAAGATAGTATCAGATTTAAAGAAAAAGCATATAATTGTGCAAGATGGGTGGCAGGTCAGAAAATTGGACAAAATATAAAAACAAAAAGATTATTAACAGAGAAAAACTAGAGTATGAGAGAAAGTTGGTTTGAAATATGAAAAACAGATGGTAAGAGTTTCTACAGATCTTTAAAAAATAAAAGTTAATAAAGTGACTGTTGGTCCTATGGAATGTGAGTCTGGGAAATTAATAATGCAATATATGGAGATTGAACAGATGTTTCTCATCAGTCTTCATTGTAGAGGACACAAATGACATCCCAGAAATAGCAGTAAATAAGGAAAGGGAAGGGATGGAGGAACTCAAGAAAATTGCAATCACCAGGTGCTAAACAACTTTTTGGAGCTGCGGGCAAAGAAGTTCCTGAATCCTGATGGACTTCATTCTAGAGTTTTGGGGAAGTGCCTAGTGAAAGAGAGGATACATTGGTTTAAATTTTCAAAAATTCCATTGATTTGGGGAAGTTTCCATGAGAATGGAAAATAGCAAATGTAGCTCCTTTGTTCAAGAAAGGAGGGAGACAGAAAGCAGGAAAAAACCAGACCAGTTAGCTTCACAACTGTCATAGGGAAACTGTGAGAAGCTATTACTAAAGGTTACAAGAGAGCATTTAGATAAATTCAACGTTGTCAGGTAGAGTAAGCATGATTTTCTGAGAAGGAAATCATGTTTAAACAATTTATCAGACTTTTTTGAAGAAGTAACACATGCTGTGGATAAAGAATAACTAGTGAGTGTACTATACTTAGATTTCCAAAAGGTATTTGATAAAGTTCCGCATCAAAGGTTATTACAGAAAAAAAGGTCACTGTCGCGGGGGTTAACATATTGACATGGAAAGGAGATTGGTTAGCTAATAGCCAACAAAGAATAGGCATATTGGGTAATTTTCTGGTTGGCATGGCGGAATGAATGAAGTGCCACAGGAAGTAGCGCTGGGGCCTCAAAATTTTCAATTTATATAAATGACTTGGGTGAAGGGACCAAAGTATGGTTGCTGGATTTGCTGGTAACATACAAATGTGGTAGGAAAGATATGAAGATGATATAAGGAGGCTACAAAGGGAAGTTGCAAAGGGATACAGTTTGGTTAATTAAGTGGGAGTGGCCAAAGATCTGGCAAATGATATATGCAGTGAATGATTGTGATATTGTCTATTTTGGCAGGAAGGTTAAAAATAATTATCTAAACAGTGAGAGATTGCAGAGCTCTGTGATGCAGAAGGATTTGGGTGCCCTAGTGTATGAATTACAAATGGATATGTGATGAATGTAGAAATTGTTATATATTCTATTTCATATTTGTGGCAGTAATGTTATTAAAAACCCTGGTTTAAAATAACTACAGGTAGTGTGTCTACTAAAGCTGTAATTAAGGAGTCATAAAAAGTGAGATAATAATTATTTTTAACATTTACTTATACAGAGATGGCTAATGGAACATTGCTTTGATTACTGGAGATTCCAAGGGTTGTAGATAATGTATGTGGAAGTGGTGTTTAGTCCCAGTTAAGCAGGTCATGGGACATTTTATGGGATACTGATGATGTAATTAATGAGAGGAGCTAGATCTGTATGTAGTTTTACAATCTTGTAGAAGATTTTAAGTTGGACAGTAGTTTGCCATTGGATTTTGTTTGTAATGCAGAACAAGGCCAGTAGAGCGGATTCAATTCCCATACCAGCTCTGGGTACCCCAACAGGCGCTGAAATGTGGCAAATGGGGGCTTTTCACAGTAACGTCATTGCAGTCTTATTATTATTATTTGAGTCTGGCAGGACAAAAGGGTTCCCAGGTTGTTCCTAAAAAGGGTTTCTCTCTCCAAAGGTCTACACAGATAAGCATGTAATCCTGATTATTAACTTTATTTATAAGTTGCATTTAAACTGTATTGGGTTGCCTAATTGGAATATAGTGGCTGGTGTAAGTAACAAGTTGAGGTTTTTCCTTTTATTTAAGAACTGTTTAAGTGTTAATTGTAAAAAGCTATTTCTTTGATGTTAATTTAGTTAATTCTGTGTTTAAATTAAAGTTTGCTTTAACATAAAAGATACCTATTGGTGAGTGTCATCACCCCTGAGGTAAAGTATGCCTGACCTATATAAGACGTACAGAAAGCCATCAGGGATGCCAAAAGACAATACCACATCAAACTAGAGGCCGAGGCCAATGACACAAACACACAACATCTATGGCTCAGCTTACACAAGATCACAGGCTACAAAGCAAGGCCAGAAAGAATACCTGGGGCTGAAGCATCCCTCCCTGATGAACTAAACAAGTTCTATGCCCGCTTTGAACAGTCAGCCAATGCATCAGTGCCACCCACCCCAACAGCCTTGGACACACTCATACCCACTATTACAGCCTCAGATGTAAGAGCTGCCTTCTTTAAAATGAACCTAGAGAAAGCGATGGGCCCCGACAGAGTCCCTGGGCCTGTGCAGACCAACTGGGGAGTGTATTCGCAGACATCGTCAACACCTCACTCCTCCGCTCCGAGGTCCCCACCTCCTTCAAGAAGACTACCATAGTACCAGTTCCAAAGAGGAACAAGGTAGCCTGCCTCAACAACTACCGACCGGTGGCCCTGACACCTGTTATCATGAAATGCTTTGAGCGGCTAGTCATGAGACGGATCAACGCCAGCCTCCCAGACGGTCTTGATCCATTGCAGTTTGCCTATCACCGCAACCGGTCCACAGCAGCTGCTATCTCCCTGGCTCTACAATCAACACTCGAACACCTCGACAACAAGGACACCTATGTGAGACTACTGTTCATAGACTACAGCTCCACCTTGAGCACCATTATCCCGACGAGACTTATAACCAAACTGCAATCTTAGTCTTGACCCCTCCCTGTGCAGCTGTATCCTTGACTTCCTCACTAACAGAACACAATCTGTCAGAATAGGTAACAGCACCTCCTCCACGATAATCCTCAACACCGGAGCCCCGCAAGGATGTGTGCTCAGTCCACTACAGTACTCCCTATAAACACACGACTGTGTGGAAATATTTAACTCCAACTCAATCTATCAGTTTGCGAACGATACGACTGTGGTGGGTCGTATCTCAAACAACGCCGAATCAGACTACAGAAGGGAGATAGATCACATGGTCGCATGGTGTACCGAAAAGAACCTCTCTCTAAATGTCGGAAAGACCAAGGAACTGATCATCGACTTCAGGAAGCGTGACACGACACCCCCCCATCTGCATTAATGGCTCCGAAGTGGAGATGGTCAATGGCTTTAAGTTCCTGGAGTCACTATCACCTGTCATGGTCCACTCACATTGATGTAACAGTCCGAAAAGCTCAACAATGTTTCTACTTCCTACGGAAGCTAGAGAAATTTGGCATGTCTGCATCAACTCTCACAAACATCTACAAATGTGCCATAGAGAGCATCCTATTCGGCTGCATCACAGCCTGGTATGGCAGCTGCTCGGCCCAAGATCGCAAGAAACTGCAGAGTGTGGTGAACTCAGCCCAACGTATTACACAAGCTTGCCACCCTCACATTGATTCTGTCTACACCTCCCTCAGGAAGGCAGACAGCATTATCTGAGACCCCTCCCACCCAGGCTTTGCCTTCTCCAATCCCTTACATCAGGCAGAAGGTACAGAAGTCTGAAGACCCGCACATCCAGACATAGGAACAGCTTTTTCCCCACAGCTACTAGATTCTGCAACGATTCTCCCTCGGACTGATCTGTTCCCTGTAGGAACACTATTCACGACGCCCTAAGCTGCTCTTGCTCATATATTTACTTTGTTTGGCCCCTTGTTCCGCACTGTAACCAATCACTGTTTGTCAATGTACTATTTGCCAATGCACTCTGTTGATTATTCTTTTTTGTCTACTATGTACATACTGTGTACATTCCCTTGGCCGCAGAAAAATATTTTGGTACATGTGACAATAAATCAAATCAAAATCAAGAATCATTTTCTCACAGTTTTACAAATTAAAAATTGTTTCGGTTTTCTCGTCCAGTATCCTAGCAAAAATTGGAATCTGGTCCGGTATCCTAACAGTTAGAATACAGGTTCAGCAAGCAATTGGGAAAGCTAATGGAATGTTAGCATTTATTGTGAGGGAATTAAATACAAAAGTAGAGAGGTTATGCTTCAGTTATCCAGGACATTGGTGGCACCACATCTGGAGTACTGTGTATAGTATTGGTCTCCTTCTATGAGAAAAAGTGTAAATGCATTGGGAGCATTTCAGAGTAGTTATGCTGGACTAATACCTGGAATAGGGTTTTCTTATAAGGAAAGGATGACAGACTAGTCTTGTAGCCGCTGGAGTTTAGAAGAGTAAGAGGTGACTTTGATGAAATATCTAAGACCCTGGGGGGTTTTGACAGGTTGGATGTGGAAAGGATGATTTCTCTTGTGGTAACATCTAGAACTAGGGGTCACTGTTTGAAAGACAGAGATAAGGAGAATATTTCTCTCTCAGAGGGCTGCGAGTCCAAAGAACTCTCTTCCTCAAAGTGCAGTGTGAGCAGAGGCTGTGAATATTTTTAAGGCAGAGGTAGATAGATTTTCGATAAGGGGTTGAAAGGTTATCGGGGATGGGCGGGAATGTAGAATCGAGGTTAGAATCAGATCAGCCATGATCTTATTGAATGGCAGAGCAGACTCGAGGGACCAAGTGGCCTGCTCTTGCTCCGAATCCGTATGTTCAGATATTTGTATGACAGAATGTATTTTTCTTTCTCAGTATCAATTATAAGGAGGCTTTTGTTAGATCGTGAGAGGAATACTTTTTCTTGAAGAACGTAAAATATTTTCCATCAAGGGGTTGCAAGGAATCTGAAAACTGCGCATAGTGCATGTTAGGTGAGTGTCTATGGAGGGTAGGGGGTCATAGAGTGACAGGGTTATTTGGGTGCCATGGACCAAAGAACAAAGAAAAGCACAGCACAGGAACAGGCCCTTCGGCCCTCCAAGCCTGCACCGACCATGCTGCCTGTCTAAACTAAAATCTTCTACACTTTCTGGGTCCGTATCCCTCTATTCCCATCCTATTCATGTATTTGTCAAGATGACCCTTAAACATCACTATTGTCCCTGCTTCCACCACCTCCTCCAGCAGCGAGTTCCAGGCACCCACTACCTTCTGTGTAAAAATTCACTAAAAGGATAAATTCACTATAAGTGCAGCAGTTGTAGAAAATAATTAAGATGATATTTTAAAAAATGCAAAATATGGTCTGGCATCTGTATGGTTATTGTATTATACAGCTAAATTAGGAAATTATTTATCTGCCTTGTGGAGTTTGGAGAATACAATCTTCAAAAAGCTAAAAATATTGAGTTTTCAACCTCTATATGTTCTTCTATGACATATATGTATATTATTGTTTTGATTTAAATAAAATATTTTTCCAGAAAGAAGATTGAAATTATTCTTCAGTGAGCAAGATGGGAATTACTTTTGGACGTAGAAGTCATGCTACAAAACTCACATATCAACTTAATAATGTTTAAATTTCAGCCACATTCTCTAATAGGACAGTCACTGGGTGACCCCACTGTGAATCCTTGTGTAATGGTGCATTTTGAAAACTATGATAGCCACTGCTTAAATTGAAAAGTCCTATCTCAGGGATATCCATTGAAAACTAATTTAAAGTTTTAAATTTACTTCAATTGAAATTGCTTGTGAAAACTTCAGAGGCAAGAAAATTCAATTAAAGTCGTAGCAACAGCCAAGGGAATATTTCAGGAGGAGATTTATCAGCATTACTAGAAGGTTCTTTTTATGAAAGCTAATGGCAACACAAATACTATGGAATTTTCTGTTCTTCCCTGCTGCAAGTAAATCCATTTTAATATTCATTCTAAGTATGAACCTCTCACGAACCCCAACTCATAACTCAAAAATCATTATTTATTTGGCTACTGTTAAATAAATTACAGAAAAAAATTAAAGTGATCAATTTAATGCATTAAGCGGAGCATCAGTTAAAAATATAAAATGTCTTTTCATGGTGCTTCAAGCTAACATGATTTTACTGTTTGTGAATTTATACTACAGTTTAGTCCTTATGTTCTATTTTATTTGTGACATGAATAATTAAGCATATGTCAGAACATCTAAAAACAAACTCAGGAAACACAAACTTTGGTATTTATAGTGGCATTGCCAAATTGTTACTTTTTATTTTTGTTTTTCCTTTTTATGAGGGTACAATTTATGAACTCTTCAACTACATTGTATGCCAATAGTTATTTTTTTTTAAACCTTTTTATTCTCCCCTTTTCAACATTTTTTTCAAGTAAACAGCAAACAAAAACAATCACAAAAACAATCCCCCAGAAAGAACAACAGCCTCAATGCACAATCCAGTACATCCATTCATGCATTCCAGGTAAAGGTAAACGACAAAACAGTAAAACTGTAAACCCCCCCCCCCCCCCCACAATGTTCAATGGCGACAAGTTCCCGAAAATGCATAATAAACAGTCCCCAGGAATTGGCGAACCTCCTCATCTCCTTCAGCTCAAATTTCACCTTCTGAAGGGTCAAAAATTCATGTAGGTTCCCCCGCCAAGCCGAGGCACAGGGTGGAGAAGCTGACCTCCACCCCAACAGAACCTGTCCCCAGGCAATCAGCAAGGCGAAGGCTAAGACATCTGACCCCACACCCACCTGCAACTTGGGTCAATCTGACATCCTGAAAATGGCCTCGAAGCAACCCGGTTCCAAGTCCACATGTAGTACCCCCGAGGTGGTGCTAAAGGCCTCCCTCCAATACCTCTCCAGCTTTGGACAGGGCCTAAACATATGTACATGGTTTGCGGGACCCCTCCCACAGACATCCTCCATTCCCTCAAAGAGTCGGCTCATCCTTGCCATCGTGAGGAGTGCCCTATATACAACCTTCAGCTGTATCAGCCCCAACCTCACACATGAGATTGAGGCATTCACCCTTGGTAGCACCTCACACCACAAACCTTCTTCCATTACCTCTCCCAACTCTTCTTCCCACTTAGCCTTAATCCCTTCCATGGACACCCTGTTCTCCTCCAGAATTTACCATAAATCGCCGACACCACCCCCTTCTCCAATCCCCCTGCCATCAATACGTCGTCCAACAATGAGTGGGCCGGCGCTAACGGGAAGCTCAAAATCTCCTTCCTTGCAAAGTCTCGGGGCTGCAGGTACAGAATCCCTTCCCCTTGGCCCAGTCCATATTTCTCCCCCAATCCTTCCAACCTCGCAAAATGTCCCCCCCAGGAACAGGCCTTTTAATACCCTGATCCCCCTCTCCTCCCAGCTCCGTAACCTCCCATCCAGCCTCCCAAGCTCAAACCTATGATTCCCCCTGATTGGCATTTCCCCTGAGCCAGCCCCAGCTTAAAATGCTCCCTCAACTGCCTCCAAATCTTCAGTGTTGCCACCACCACCGGACTCCCAGAGTACTTGGAAGCAGCGCTGTTATCAGCGCCCTCAACCCCAACCCCTTGCAGAAACCTTCCTCCACCCTAACCCACCTGGACTCCCCACCCCGCCACCCAACTCCTCACCTTTTCTGCATTCGCCACCCGATAATAGTATTGTAAATCCGGGAGGCCCAGTCCTTCTGCCTGATGCCTTCTCTGCAGGACTACCTTCCTTGAAAAATACCTTTGATAAAAAGACCAGCAGGCACTGAAACAAAAACAAAAATTGCGGCAACACATTCATTTTAACCGCCTGTACCCGGCCCGCCAATGACAGAGGGAGGTTGTCCCACCTTGCCAAGTCAACTTTCACCCTCCCCACCAAACTAGTACAATTCTACTTATGGAGCTCCTCCCCCCACCACAGTCCGGGGCCACCTAAGTGGGTAGCTGCCTCGTCAAATGACAGCCCCCCCCCACACCCGTCCCCACTCCTGGCTGGGATATTACAAAATGCTCAATCTTCACCCAATTTAGTTTATATCCTGAAAACGATCCAAACCTTTGGAGAAGTCCCTTTCTGTTACCCACCAACATGCTCAGCTCTGAAACATTCAACAATAAACTGCCAGCATATAAAGATACCCTTTGTTCCATCCTCCCCTGCACGATCCCCTTTCACAGTCCTGAACTCCTGAAAGCGATGGCCAATCGCTCGATCGCTAATGCAAATAGCAGTGAAACCTAGGGCATCCCTGTCTGGTACCCCGGTGGAGGGAAAAGTATTTGTGCGGACACCCGCCATCGGTTCCCTATATAATAGTCGTACCCATTCCGTAAATCTTGGTCCAATCCCGAATCCATCTCGGACTGCCATCAAGTACCCCCACTCAACCGAATGCCTTTTCCACATCTAACGTCACCACCCCGCCATCTTCTTTCCCTCGCCCGGCGTCATGATTACATTTTTGAATCTCCTGATATTCGAAAATAGCTGTCTTCCTTTCACAAACCCTGTCTGGTCTTCCCCTGTCACCTCTGAGTGGCACCCCTCCAACCTAGCCACCAGTACCTTCGCCAGTATCATGGCATCCCCATTCAGTCACAATATGGGCCTATATGATCCACATTCCCTCAGGTCCTTGTCTTTCTTTAACAGCAGGGAAATCAAAGCCTGTCCCAAAGTTTGCGGTAGCACCTCCTTCCCTATCGCCTTCTCAAACATCCCCACCATGAGCGGAACCAATTTGTCTTTGAACTTTTTGTAATACTCCAGTGGGAACTTATCTGCCCCTGCTGCCTTCACTGATTGCATCTTCCCAATTGCCTCCTTTACCTTTTGTTCCCCACTGACCCCTCCAATCTGGCTCTATCTTCCTCCTCCAGCCTCGGATACCCCTACCCACCCAAGAACTCCCTCAAATCTTGTTCCTCTCCTGGTGGCTCTGATGTATACAGTTTTTGATAAAACCCCTTAAACACCCTATTAATCTGCTCCAGAGCCACCACCAATTTCCCTGTCCTGTTCCGCGCATAGACTATCTCTTTCGCCACCATCTCCCTCCGAAGTTGGCCTGCCAGCATACGTCCCGTCTACTTCCCATATTCATAAACTCCTCCCCTCACCCGCCTTAGTTGGTGCACCACCTTCCCTGTAGACAACCGGTCAAAACTAGCCTGGAGCTCCTTCCTCCTGCCCAGAAGAGCCAGACCCGGATCCTCACGTACTTCCTAGCTACCTCCAACACCTCCTCTAGCAGCCTTTGACGATCCTCCCTCTCCTCTTTATCCATCTTAGCCTTAAATTATATCATCTCTCTGTTCACTACCATCTTCAGAGTCTCCCATACCATTGCCTGTGATACGTCCACTGTACAATATGATTTGTACATGCTCCTCAATCACTTTTCCAATCTTCTCACAGAAGCTTCGGTCGTCCAACAATGCCGCATCCATTCTCCACCCGGCCTCTGAGCTACCCCCACTCCAGGGCCCATTGACCCAGTGTGGTGCATGATCTGAAATCGCTATCGCCAAGCTCTCTGATCCCCTAATCCCAGCCAACAATGCCTTCCCTAACACAAAGAAATATATCATCGAATATACTTTGTGAATCGGGAAGGAGAATGAGTACTCCCGCTCTGTCGGGGACAAAAATCTCCACGGGTCCATGCCCCTTTCTCCCTCATAGGCCTGGCAAGAGCCTTGCTCCCCATCCCCCCACCCGCAATAGGGAAAGCAAGGGCGGCTGTGCCCTGTCTATGTTAAGCTCTTGACCATATTCTAATCCCCTCCCGCTATTGGCTTGTGTGAGTCCAAGTCCAGGATGGCCCCCAGCACCTTCCTCACGAATCCTGCATCATCCCAGTTGGGGCCATACACACTCACCAGTGCCACCAACCTCCCCTCCAATGCCCCTGTTACTACTACACAACTACCTCCCTAGTTCGCCATCACCTTCTCCATCTGGAACCTCACCCTCTTACCCACCAACACCGTTACCCCCGAGCCCTACTGTCGAATCCTGAATGAAATGCTTGGCTCACCCAGCCCTTCCTGAGCTTCACCTGGTGCTTCACCTTCACGTGGGTCTCTTGTAACATGGCAACATCAGCCTGTAAGCTTTTTAGGTACGTAAACACCCTCGATCTCTTCACTGCCCCCCCCCCCCCCCAAACCCCTCACGGTCCCCATTACTATTCTGACTGGGGGTATCTCAGCCCCCGTCCTCCTATCTGCCATCATCATCACTCCGAGCCCTGCTCTCTGGACCTGACCCGCCCTGTCCCTTTGTTGCCATCAAACACTTCCCCCTCTCAGAATCTCCCCATCCACTTCCTCTCAAAAACACCTCTCCCAATATCGATCCCGATCCCCCCCACTTTTCATACCTCCCAGACACATTGAAACCTGTTCGACTAGGCGACCCCTTCCCTCCACAACACTCCCTTCACTAAAAAACTTAAGCTTGCTAGTGTGGATGCCCCTGCCCAGCCACCCCTCCCCCTAATCCCCTCCCCCATGCCCAGTCCCAAAAGCAAAGAAATTCCCTTCAAACAACCAAACCCAGTGCAAACATACAAACCCCAGAAAACCACCATTGCAAAATATCCCAACTCCTACCCTTCCCAAATAGGCAACTTTACACCCTTAGGTCACAAATAACACATGAAATAGAACTAGATACAATCTTCCACCCCCCTACCCTCAATCCCAGACCAGACCTCAGTCCCATTTCTCATTTTTGCCCCAGTCCTTCGGCCTTCACAAAAGCCTCCGCTGCCTCCACTGTCTCGAAGTAAAAGTCTTTTGAGTTATAAGTCACCCTCAACTTTGCATGACACACCACTCTGAACCTCAGACCACTGCTGTGCAGTGCTGCCTTCACTTGACCGAAGGCCGCCTACCTTCTCGGCAGCTCCACAGTTAAGTCCTGCTATATGCATATACCAGCTCTAGCCCATTACACATCCTGCTCGTGATTCGCCCAACTCAGGACCTTCTCCTTCACATGATATCTGTGAAAACAAATTATTACCACCCATGACGGCTCATTCACCTTCGGTTTAGGCCTCAATGACTGATGAGCCCGATCCAGTTCATACCGGGAGGGATCTTCCCCCTCACCCAGCAACTCTGCCAACATCTTGGCAAAGTACTCAGTCAGCATTGGCCCCTCATTTCTTTGGGAAGATGCACAATTCTTACGTTCTGCTGCCTAGATCTATTTTCCAGGTCCTCCATCTTCGTTCTCAGACCTTTGTTGGCCTCCACCACTCTCTGCAGCTCCTCACCCATCGAGGTGAGCTGATCGTTGTGTTGCGACAAGGCCTCCTCAACCCCCTTCAGCTTCTCACCCTGCTCCCCAATCTCGGCCGATGTCTTCGGCACCACCGCCTTCACCGGGCAACAGCTTCCTCCACCAAAACCTTCATTGCCGCCATCATTTCCTTCCTCATCACTTCCATGTGTTCAATAAACTGTTTTTCAAATTCCACAGCCATCACCTGAGTCATCTTTCCTGCCGTGAATGGCATGGCCCCACCCGGCGTCTCAGTCTCCGCCATCTTTCCTGCTGCCGGGCTGACCCTTTCACTCGATGGTGAACCTTCACTTGCCCCTTTCTTCCCAACGGCCTTCTTCTGATTTCTAGTCATCCCCCTCCTTCCTTATGTCTTCATGTGCCTGTTTGTTTAAAAATTGCCCCTGGGTCCGGGCATTGCGTTCCAAAAAATTGAGCCTTGAGCAGGAGCTACCCAACGTGGGACTTCCTCCTACATGCCGCCACCGGACGTCCTCTGCCAATAGTTAATATAATGGACCAGCCTTTGTCATGAGCAAGAACTGTACTAGCCCAAAAACTTTCAATCTGGTTTTCCAAGGTAGTTTGCTGTTAGTAGGACTTGGCTCCCTCAACAAAGCATTTTGGACCTGTGTGAACAGGGTGATCAACTGCATGTTTCTTTATCCAATCAAATTGTACAAACATTGAAAAGAAGGACAGAGACTGAACCAGGAAATTGCCAGTTGGAAAAGTGAATGCAGTGCCAAATCAGGCAGATAAAGCAAAATGAGGAGACAAAATAGAGAATGAGATGAGAGACAAATAAAAGAGAATGAAACAGAAAGTAAAAAACATTTCTTATTTAGATCTTTTTAAAATTTCCAAGGAACTTGCAAAATGTCTGTTTTTAGTACCAGAAAGGTTGTTTGGCTAGAATGTTTAGCTTAGAATGACTTGACTGGGATTTGGTGACTTTAGTCCATATTTATGACACCAGTGCCAGTACTGTTGTGATCCCAGTTGATGTTTTAACTGGATGGAAAGATCACAGAATAGAACCCTAGCTCAAAAGACCATAATTTTTACTTTCTAAAAATAAAACATGAAAGAATAGAGTAACAGGACTGCTAATTAGTTTTAACAACAAGAAAAAAACAGTTATTAAATATGAAAAGTTGGATTATTGCACAATAGTCGTTTACTCCCCCTAGTTTAATAAATACACATAGATTTACAGATTAACGTGGATTAGAAAACACATTTTAAATTGCAATGGTCTCATTAACATAAAAGTTCCTTTTAAGCATACGAAATTCACACTCCGCTCTGAACCCAAGTTAGTGTTTGTGGTATTCCCCTCAGAATCTTTGCAGGTGATTGTCACATTAGTTTCCAAACACCACTCCCAAAAATACACTTTTAATTCTTCTCTCTTAATGCTTTGCAGCACGGTAGCACAGTGGTTAACGTTTTGCTTCACAGCACCAGGGACCTCGGTTCAGTTCCCAGCTTGGGCCACTGGCTGTGTGGAGTCTGTATGTTCTCCCCGTGTCTGCGTGGGTTTCCTCCGGATGCTCCGGTTCCCTCCCACAAGCCTTGAAAGATGTGCTTGTTAGGTGAATTGGACATTCTGAATTCTCCCCCTGTGTACCCAAACAGGTGTGGCAACGAGGGGATTTTCACAGTAACTTCATTGCAGTGATAATGTAAGTCTACTTTTATTTTTATGCTGATTCCTGTAAATTCCTTCTTTTCATTAACCTTTCATCTTTTCTGTATCTCTGGAGCCTTTTTGGCCAAGATACTTGGAGTAAAATCGGCTTGAAAAGAATTACTGAATCCACAAATGTGAGGAATCTACTTTCTTAATTGAAAAGAAGAGGGCCTGAAAACATTGGGAAGAATTGCACTGCATCTTATCTGTATTCCAATTCTCTTCCTGCACTTAGTGGTGCACTAAGGCAGACTTTTCTCTGTTTCCATAGCTATTTACCCCTGGAACAAGTCACCAGTCTGTTGCTAAGGGCTTATAACTTGAGGGACACCACTCCGCATCAAGCATGGCTGACCAGGAGTCTCTAGCGCTCATACTGTCTGGTATTAGTGTGTTTGGAAGGGTTTTCAGGTTGACACATTCAGCCTGTTTAGCTCGTGTTATGAACGCACCTTCCTGGGCCATCAAGTCCTGGGCTCAGACTCAAGCCTGGAGCTTCAGGCTCAGAGACAGGGATAATACCCACTGCACCACAAGACCACATTATCTGTATATACTTTGTTAATTCCATACCTAGTTGTCAGTAGAAATTGTGTTCAATATATGGGGTGTAAATTAGGTTGGTTTAAATTGCTTCATGAGCAGATCAATTATGGAACACAATTCTGCTCATGTACAAAGTGCAAAGTGAGAATAAATATAACAAGAACATTATTTTTTGAATAGCTTCCCTTTTGCTTTCCAACTGTGGTGCTATGCGTCACTGTAAATACACATTGGGTTAATGTAAATACACTACAACTAAGTAAACACTAGAGGGAGCACCGGAGATGTCATAACGTACAGACATACAGCTAATGAACACATTGAATAGGACACAACCAATGGGCAGTCAAGGCACCCAGAGGTGACACTACCACAAGGGGGCATTACAAAACACATATATAAAAGGACAGAGCACACATGCTCTGTCTCTTTCCACAGGCGACACTCAGAGAGAAGAACAGGGGTCGATCAGGAGTATCACACCCACCATGTGGCTTAGAGCAGACTGGTTAGTTAGACTGAGTTACTATAGCAAGATTAGCAGGAGAGTCGAATTCATAGAGATCTGTGCTGATGCTTCAATAAATCGCATTGAACTTACTTCAAACTGTGGAGTATCTTTTGGTCAAAGCTGCATTGAGTTGCAGCCTGTGTTATCCCAGAGTACATAACACATCACCAACATTTAAATACTGATAACATCTCACAATGCTATTGGAAAGCTATTAAATGGGGAGGAGTATTACTCAAATGTAGCCTCCTTGAGTGGAATTGTAGCATTCTAAAGATTGAGATACTGACTTGTCATTTGACAGCCATCAACAGAAGCACAGGTATGCGGGGAGGAGGGAAATGGATTCTGATGATAAAATGACCTAGCCTGCTTTCATTCAGGTAAATTACAGCTTCTTTTATTGTGCAAGTAAAGACTTTGCTTTGAAGATCTGCTGTATGCCACACACACCTTCTTTCTTCAATTATGCTAATGTATGCTTGAGATGAATTTTCAATTGTGTTTAGTTGAAAAAAGTTTATTTTTTCTGTGAGAAGGAGCAGTCAATTCTGTTGAAAGAGATGGATTGTAGTAAACTGCTTAAATCCTTCATATTGCTTCGTAGTATTTCAAGAGAATGTGACTCTTAAATATTTCACAAAAGCCCTTTCCAATCAAATGTGGCACTTAGATAATAATCTTTCAGACAGAGTCATCTTGCTGCAGAGCTCCTTAGCATTGCAGATAGAAGTACCCTTTCTGTAGATTTCACACAGCTTTGGATGTCACGATGCTCAAAAGAGAAACAATCAATACAATATCTACTTGCAATGAATTTTCACCTTGCATACGCAGAACAAATCTATCACACATTGAGTGCATATAACTTATTTCTATTTGATAATCTGACTAACATGCCAATTTTATTTCTAAATTAACAGATTCATCAATAATGCTCATTTGGGTAATGCTTTTGTAGCTAAAATGCATGAATGTCTATGCCATGCTTTTTGATATTGGGCTATGTCTACAAATTGTTTCTTGTTAATTGTCTCAAAATACTTGGATATAAATATAAAATATGAACATTGCAGATGGCTCTTTCAGCTTATAAGGCAATTGGGCAGATCAACATTGCTTTGTGAAAGGAAAATCATGGATGTATATATTATTAGTGTTACATAGAACAGTACAGCACAGAACAGGCCCTTCGGCCCTCAATGTTGTGCCGAGCCATGATCACCCTACTCAAACCCACGTATCCACCCTAGACCCGTAACCCAACAACCCCCCCCCCTTAACCTTACTTTTATTAGGACACTACGGGCAATTTAGCATGGCCAATCCACCTAACCCGCACGTCTTTGGACTGTGGGGGGAAACCGGAGCACCCAGAGGAAACCCACGCACACAGGGGGAGGACGTGCAGACTCCACACAGACAGTGACCCAGCCGGGAATCGAACCTGGGACCCTGGAGCTGTGAAGCATTTATGCTAACCAACATGCTACCCTGCTGCCCCCAAATATGTTCTTTGAGGATGTAGCAAACAACGTGGATAAGGGGAACTTAGTTGCGTGTGGCCTGGTGGCCTAATCCTGCTCCTAATTCGTATCTTCATATGTATCTTTCCTTGTTGCAAAACAGACTTTGCAATGAAAAGCAGAAAATCCTGCACACATCAGTTAAAAGAAGTGTTTCTGATGTTTTGTGAAATATTTAATGCTGACATTGTGCTGAAGTAAATGTTTTGATGATATTACTGAGAAATGAGCATCAATATTGTTAGTACGTAGCTATCACTTCAGTAATAACATTTCTTAAGCATCCTTCAAAGTTACAGGTGACGAGCCAGTTCATATAAACAAGCTATTATTTGATTACATATTTATGGGTTCAAACTTTAAGACGACTATACTGCGGAAATGGGAATTATTATAGAAAGAAATGACACATAAACAGTTTTATTTAATGCAATTTGTCAGGACATTTGTAACACTATCAACCTGACCAAGTTACTGCAGACCTATTCATCAGTTGCTATTTGGGTCATTCATTTGAAATACAATTTTTATAGTGCAACATATGTTAAGAAGTTAAGAAGAGTCTCACTGAAATTTTCACCAGAATTGTGAAATTACTTCTTTCCAACTGAATGCTCCAACTTGGCTAATAATTTATGGACTTGAAATATATACAGCACGGTAGCACAGTGGTTAAGTGGTTAGCACTGTTGCTTCACAGTGCCAGGGTCTCAGGTTTGATTCCCGGCTTGAGTCACTGTGCGGAGTCTGCATGTTCTCCCCATGTCTGCATGGGTTTCCTCCAGGTGCACCAATTTCCTCCCACAAGTCCTGAAAGACGGGTTGTTAGGTGAATTCGACATTCTGAATTCTCCTTCAATATACCCAAACAGGTGCTGGAGTGTGGCGACTAGGGGATTTTCACAGTAACGTCATTGTAGTGTTAATGTAAGCCTTCTTGTGACATTAATAAATATTCTTATTATTATGTAGCTAATATAGCTAATATATAATAATATATATTATGTAGCTAAAGTAACCTCTGTTGTCAGTGATACATTTTTCATATATAATGGAAATGTTATAACTAGGTATAATTTAGACCGAAACTTTTAACAAAATCATGAATTTAGAAAAGATCACACTAGAAGAAAGCCTCTAGATTACAATGCGAGAAAATTTTGCAGGCAAAATAAATTATTACCATCATGCATCCATTGCATTTCATATCACCTCGTTCCCCCACCTGAGACCTTTTCAGCTGAAATGCATCTAGTAAATGCATATCCTGATGCAGAGTACATTCAGAAAAACACTGGAAATCTGAGCAACTCAAATGGAACATCTGCAAATGGCCATTGAGAATATGAGAGATCCTTATTTGAATACCCCCATAAAAGATACAATGGCAATTTTGATTATTATTGACGCTAGAACGCTGGTAGAAAATAATCACTCCATATTACTGTGATCCTGAGAGCTAGATGTGCATCTGAAAAGAAAATGATGATAGACATGTTCATATAAAGCTCATCTAACAGGTAAAAGTGTGGGAGAAGAGGTAATGCCAAAATAGTACTGTACATCAAAAGAAACACTATGTTGTCAATCTCCATGCTATTTTCACCAATATGATTTGTCCAATTCATATAAATATTAATATCTCCGTACAATTATTGCAATACATTTATTGCAAGTCTCAATTACTTTTTGACTTATACTCTGTCCTGCAGTGTAGCTAGCCAGGGGGCTGCTAAATTACTCCACACAGAAACTTTACTCCTTTGAAATTTCTTATCTCTACCCAAACTGATTCTCCATTTCCAACAAACCAACATCATGGGTTGGATTCTCCATATGTCCCAAAACCGCCGTAAAAACTGTGGCCTTTCACGCTAGAAAAACTGTAAAGTGAAAAAGCCACTTATTCATAGCCATGCAGGGGTGAAGGAAATCAACTATTTTCTGATAGGTAAAAGGCTATTTTAATGTACAGTAAGAAGTCTTACAACACCAGGTTAAAGTCCAACAGGTTTGTTTCAAACACGAGCTTTCGGAATGCAGCTCCTTCCTCAGGTAAATATTAAAGCCCAATCTTTAATACCCATTTTAAAATAATGATTTCAGTATTCATAACCTTAGGTCATGACAAAACACATAACTTAAACAGAGGTACAAAGCCTCACACATCCACAAACTAATTGGTGATAAAAACAACATTTTTACTGACAATATGAACGGACTATTGTTTTAATGAACAGATTTCAAAGTTAGTTTCACATTGAGAAATGAGCTGTACCAGTAATCAAGATCAAGGTTGAAATAAGCACCATAGCAATACGAAGGCACTAATGTTCAGAATATGGATAAAGTGAAGTCAGCAGAAAACCAGTAAAAACCAGACTTGATTACAGCACAAAATCACATTCCATTGCACACACAAATATTCTAACATGAAAGATTTAAAACTTATGTTGCACATTGAGGACTGAAGTTAACCATCAAATCAAATGTGTTTGAAACTCACCCAAACAAATGAGGACGACATAGAGGTATAGACAGATGGCTTCAGACTGATAACATTCTCCGTTAACATGAGGGTCTGCACAGCCATTTCTATCCAGGATCACTCTATACTTTGATCTAACTACTTGCTATCCCTATTTTTATATTTTCACTTTTCCACTCTAACTCTTGAAGTTCGCGCAAGCTGGTTTGCTATGAGCAAGAAACCATTTCTGTGTTATTTTGAATGTTAAATTGTTTTATAAATTACTTCTCTTTGGGCAGCACAGTGGCGCAGTGGGTTAGCCGTGCTGCCTCACGGCGCCGAGGTCCCAGGTTCGATCCCGGCTCTGGGTCACTGTCCGTGTGGAGTTTGCACATTCTCCCTGTGTTTGCGTGGGTTTCGCCCCCGCATCCCAAAGATGTGCAGGGTAGGTGGGTTGAACACACTAAATTGCCCCTTAATTGGAAAAAAATTAATTGGGTACTCTAAATTTATTTTTAAAAAATTACTTCTCTTTAAGTCTTATGCTAGCTGGACTTTGTTGAGAATAGATTTAATTTTCTCTCAATTGTAATCAAGTAGAGACAATAAAAGGTTCTTATTTGTATCCGAGAAGTATAACTCAAATTTCTACTGAGTTTTAGTGTTGCGAGACTTCACTTGAACCACATGGCAGATCTCTACAAGGGAGCTAGCAGGAATCTGTTGTGATTCTAGCAGCTTTAGCTGCAGATACGGCCCCCGCACTTCCTGGTCAGAGGTCACACATGCGCACAGCTCGGCCTCCAGCGGCCGCGCCGTGCTCCATGGCGGGCTCAGACCACGGAGCTGGACTTCCCAAATAGTGCGCCCGATCAGCCGAGTATGAGGCCCCCCCCCCGCCCTCTGATCGGCCCGCCCCCGATCATGTGGACTGAGTCCGCAGCCGCCACGCGAGTGTTTCGAACGGCAGGACCACATTAGATCCACACTGTCGGGACTTCAGGCCAGTCGGGGGTGGAGAAGGGCTGGTCTCCAGCAATGGCCACAGGTAGTGAATATATGGCGGGGCGTACTCGGAGAGTATGCTCCCTTTCGGGGCCCAGAGAATCGGGGAACTGACGCCAGTCCCGATTCTATGTGCGGAAGTAGATTCTCCGCCCTGGCGCCGGACGCGATTTCGGCATCGGGTGTGGAAAATCCAGCCCCATTTCTCACTACTTTACTGATCTCACCCTTTATTAACAGAGCTACCCCACCACCATTTCCTTTCTTCCTGTTCTTCTGAACTGCCAAATATCTTTGGTACTGCCGAGCATGAGTGGGGAGAGGAACTATCGGAATTGGAAACCTGCCCCACTCCCGCCGCTGATCCCGCCTTCTGAAAATGGGAATGAAAAACACCCCCCACCCCATTTTTCTGTAATACCTGTCATATCATACCCATTTATTTCTATTTGTGCTGTCAATTCATCCATTTTGTTCTGAATGCTGTGTGCATTCAGATAAAGAGCCTTCAATGTTGTCCTTCTACAATTTTGTCCCTGCAGTGCCATTGTGCTTCATTGGTCTGAATAACATTCATAAAACAGAAAAAACAGTATTCTCTTGTAAGATATTAAAAGTGGAAGCCTGCCATAACCGATTATTGTCTACTAACCTTGATAATCCACCCTATTCCTGAGAGAGGAAACCAGGGGCTCTCAAGCAACTGCCAACCGAGAGATAAATGTTCCTGATAGAACTTAGATTGTGACAATTTAAAGCAATTCTCTTCAGAGTGCAACTGTGCAGTGCCCTTAAAGAGACAGTTCTGTCTTAGCAGTTAAACAACATGCTTTGCAGACCCCAGACGACAGGAGTTTAGCTATTTATTAAAAATCAGAATAGTTAAAGCTTCATCTCTAAAACAAAGTGCAATAGTCTGCATGGCAGTACACTCTGGTCTTTATTTTAATCATTTTGCCACCTTAGTGAAAATGTATTTGACATAAAACATGAGAAATGGGAATGAAAATAAATTCTTCAGAGGTAAAGCCAAAAACATTGTACTGGGGTAACACAGAGAAGATATCCCAGCTTTGCATATACAGAAGAAGGCAACAAAACTGATTCTTTGATCTAACATCTGAGGGATGTACATTTGTGGCCCATCTATTTCTGCCAGTTCTCTGTTCTGCCCACAGTGAAAATGACCCTCTTAGTTTTCTGCTGGTAGTGAGCTATAATACCCAAATAATAATGTTCTTGGTGGTTCTTTCTAGTGCTTGAAGGCTTGCCATTTTGGCACCAGAAAGTAAATGTTCCACTTTTGTGATTCTGGTGTATGGTGAGTATAGTTTGAGAAATTGTACACCCCAGCTAATTATTTTCTGTCCGTTAATTTTACAGAGTGGAAAATGATGAATTGGGAGTGCACATGGTCACCATCATGTACTCCCAGTTAATTAATTCACGCTAATCTCAAACAGCTGCCAGCGGGACAGGGTTTCTGGAGGTAAATGTTCCCCTATCTATCAATCTAGTATAGTTCACATATTGCGCAAACCAGGAATGTGAGCAAAAAGATCTGAGCATTTGCAAAGTGAGAAATTAAATCCTGTACATGTCGAATGGTTAGTTTTGCATTTTGGGGAACTAGAAAATGATAAGTAGACCGGCACGGTGATGCAGTGGTTAGCACTGCTATCTCACAGCGCCACAGACCTGGGTTCAATTCTGGCCTTGGGTGACTGTCTGTGTGAAATTTGTGCGTTCTCCCTGTGTCTGTGGGGGTTTTCTCCAGGTGCTCCGGTTTCCTCCCACAGTCCAATGATGAGCAGGTTAGGTGGGGTTTCATAGATTATCATAGAATTTACAGTGCAGAAGGAGTCCATTCGGCCCATCGAGTCTACACCGGCTCTTGGAAAGAGCACCCTACCCAAGGTCAACACCTCCACCCTATCCCCATAACCCAGTAACCCCACCCAACACTAAGGACAATTTTGGACACTAAGGGCAATTTATCATGGCCAATCCGGGTTACCGGGATAGGATGGGGCTGTGGGCCGAGGTAGGATGCTATTTGAGAGGGTCGGTGTAGGCTCGATGGGCCAAATGGTCACCTTCTGCGTTGTGCCAGTTCTATGTTCTTTGGAACACTGAATGTTGCACGTTGTTGAGTAGCTGTTATGAATGTGCTTTTTTATGAAGATACAGAGCGGGATTCTCCGTCGGCCGATGCCGACATCAGGAATCGTGTTTGGATGGTGAATCGATTCCAACGCAAAATTCTCTGTCGCCTCGACAGCAGCGCCAATACGTTCTATAATGCGCGTACAGTAAACACCGTTTGCATATCATTAGCAGGCCCGACTTCTCCGGGGTCTCTGTGATTTCCTGCCTCCAATAGGACAAACTCCTGGAATGCAGTGGTAGGGTGGAGGTTTGGGCTTAGGTAGGGTGCTCTTTCAGTCGCTGGTGTAGACTCGATGGGCTGAATGGCCTCCTTCTGCACTGTAAAATTTATGATCTGTGAGTGGATAATCGCAGTCTAGTACTGCGCCACATCACCCATTGACTGTGCCACCATCTTCTGAGTCTGTGTCACATCAGCCAGTGACTGCGCCATCTCCCTCTGGGATTTGGATTTTGTTTATTGTCACATGTAACGAGGTACAGTGAAAAGTATTTTTCTGCGAGCATCTCAACAGATCATTAAATACATGAAAAGAAAAGGAAATAAAATAAAATACATATAAGGGCAACACAAGGTACACAATGTAACTACATAACACCGTCATTGGATGAAGTATGAAGGGGTATAGTGTTAATGAGGTCGGTCCATATTGTTTAGGAGTCTGGTAACTGCGGGGAAGAAGCTGTTTTTGAGTCAGTTCGTGCGTGTTCTCAGACTTTTGTATCTCCTGCCCGATGGAAGAAGTTGGAAGAGTGAGTAAGCCGGGTGGGAGGGGTCTTTGATTATGTTGTCCATTTTCCCCAGGCAGCGGGCGGTGTAAATGGAGTCAAGGGTGGGAGGCAGGTTCGTGTGATGGACTGGGCTTTGTTCACGACTCTCTGAAGTTTCTTGCGGTCTTGAGGCGAGCAGTTGCAATACCAAGCTGCGATACAGCCAGATAGGATGTTTTCTGTGGTGCATCTGTAAAAGTTGGTAAGAGATAATGTGGACATGCCAAATTTCCTTAGTTTTCTGAGGAAGTTATTGAAAATATGGAAAGATGTGTCGTTTGAAACATGGAAGTCTGGCAATATTGGGTCTGAGAGAAACATGAGAGGATACAGGGAAAGATCCCATGAAAGGTTAACAGCAGCTGCAAAGAGCAGTATTATAAAATGCAGATTCTTTCTCTCAAGCAGGCTTAGCAAACACACAGGGTGCGATTCTCCGCTGCCCACGACGGGTCGGAAAATAGCGGGAGGGCCTTCCCGACATTTTTCCCGCCCTCCCGATATTCTCCCCCCCCCCCACGGCCGCCCCACAACACAAATTGCTGCTCGCCGTTTTTTACGGCGAACAGCGATTCTCCCCAGGCCGATGGGCCGAGTTCCCAGGCCTTTAGGGCCGTTTTCACGAACGCAATCACACCTGCCCTCACCGTTCGTGAAAACGGCCGCAAAGTGCCATCCTGGACAACCATGGCACCGATTGGCACGGCCGTGCCAAGGGTGGCATGGACCTGCGATCGGTGGGCACCGATCGTGGGCAACGGGTCCGATACCCACACACTATTTGTTCTTCCGCCGCCCCGCAGGATCAGTCCACGGGGCGGCTGAGGGGCATGATGGCCCGTGCATGCGTGGGTTTGACGCGTCGGCATGATGACGTCATCCGCGCATGCGCGGGTTGGAGCCGTCCAACCGGCGCATGCACGGCTGACATTATCGCTAAGCCCGCGATGCCATGCTTCACGGGGCCGTGCTGCTAGCCCTGCCCGGGGGGAGAATCGGGTCCTGGGAGGGGGCGCGGAGGCTGCCGTGAAACACGGCCAGTTTCACGGCAGCCTTTACGACTCGCCGCATTTGCGGGGATTTTTGTATGATGCTAAAAACAATGGCTCACACCTTCATTGAAAGTAACTATCTTAGTAAGCATCTGGAAAAGCATGGATGAAGGTTTCAGTTGAATTAGGTGACAAATGTTTAAAACAGGCAGGTCTTTCAAGTCATAATCAAGTGAATTTTTAGCATATAGCTAAAAGCAATGTTTCACACCTTCATTGAAATTAAATCTCTTAAGTAAGCAACTGGAAAGGAAAGGATGAGGTTCAGTTGAATTTGGTGTAATTCTAGGTGTGAAATTCTACTAACACCAAGTAAATTAAAGAAAATTGGAGACTATCAGTTCACGATAAACATAATTTAGAGCCAAAATCAAAGTCAAAGTTATGAGCTGGGGACACAATTGGAAAATAAAACTATAGAAATGACAGGAATTAAAAGTAAACCTCTTGAAACCAAAGCATTTTTGAATATCACAAAGGAACTTTGAACATCACAAAGGAAACAATGTAGTCAGATCTGAGGGCTGAGGCCATGCCCAAAATGAACACTTAATTGTATTAGAATGTTTAGATCACAGATACTTTTTACAATCAAAGTGAAATAAGTTACTTTACAATAAAGTCATAAAAACCTAATAACTGTTAGAAAGAGAATATAAACCCAGAGACCAGAGCAGAACTGGAACCAGAACTCTGAGAGAAGGAGAGAAGGAACAAGAGAAGCAAGCACATTCAGCTCTCACAGCTCTGTACATGAGAAAGACAAGACATAGCAACCGAGCTCACCAGCGAATACATCTAAAGAAGACCAGACTTTAAAGAAGATTGATTGTCAAGTTGGGCCTGAAGGTCCCTTCAACCAACCAGAAGGATCCAGAAGCAAGATCTTTTTACCTTTCTGTAAAGAAAGTGATTGCAGCTTTTAAAAGAAAAAATATAATAATAAAATAACTTAATTTAACCTGAACTAGTAGTTTATTCCTAAATCTACTATACTTACTTAGCAATGCGGGACCCAGGATCGATACTACTAAGTGGTAAGTAGATTAAATCTTCGATAAAGGTATGGGTTATACCGGGGGTAACTTGAAAATATAGTTTGACCTGAATAGCACCCACAGATGCCTGCATCGGAGTCGGGGAGTGAGAATCCCTGTTCACCATTTAGAATAGTAAGAAGTCTTACAACACCAGGTTAAAGTCCAACAGGTTTGTTTCAAACACGAGCTTTCGGAGCACGGCTCCTTCTTCAGGATTGAGCCGTGCTCCGAAAGCTCGTGTTTGAAACAAACCTGTTGGACTTTAACCTGGTGTTGTAAGACTTCTTACTGTGCTCACCCCAGTCCAACGCCGGCATCTCCACATCATGGCTACCATTTAGAATGTCAGCCCTTTTTGGTCTATGGCAGGGGTGGGCAAACTACGGCCCACGGGTTGCATGCGGCCCGCCAAAGGTCTTTATGCGGCCCACCAAGTCATTAAAAAAAAATTTTTTAAAAAAAAATTTTTTTTTAAGGTTAATGAGCGGAGGGGGGGGGGGGGGGGCTATTGGGTTACTTACTGGTATAGGGTGGATACGTTGACTTGAGTAGGGTGATCATGGCTCGGCACAACATCGAGGGCCGAAGGGCCTGTTCTGTGCTGTACTGTTCTATGTTCTATATGAGGCGCCCAGAATCATAACCGGGTGAAGTAATTATTTTACTTAATATACTATGCGGCCCTTTAAAATTGTGAATTTCTGAATGTGGCCCTTGCACGGAAAAGTTTGCCCACCCCTGGTCTACGGGGACTTCTAAGAATAGTGGTGAGCTTTCAACAATAAAGTATAGGTGCTGTTGTGCTTTCTTGGTGGTAGCGTCGACGTGGGTGGACCAGGACAGATTTTTGGAGATGTGTACCCCAAGGAATTTGAAACTGCTAACCATCTCTACCTCGGCCCCATTGATGTCGACAGGTGTGTGTACAGTACTTTGCTTCCTGAAGTCAATGACCAGCTCTTTAATTTTGCTGGCTTTGAGGGATAGATTGTTGTTGCTGCGCTACTCCACTAGGTTCTCTATCTCCCTCCTGTATTCTGACTCGTCGTTATTCGAGATCTGGCCTACTATGGTCGTATCGTCAGCAAACTTGTAGATGGAGTTGGAACTAAATTTTGCCACGCAGTCGTGTGTACACAGGGAGTATAGTAGGGGGTTAAGTATGCAGCCTTGCGAGGTCCTGGTATTGAGGACTATTGTGGAGGAGGTGTTGTGTTTATTCTTACTGATTGTGGTCTGTGGGTTAGAAAGTCGAGGATCTGGTTGCAGTGAGGAGCCAAGTTCTAGGTTTTGGAGCTTCGATATGAGCTTGGCTGGGATTATGGTGTTGAAGGCGGAGCTGTAGTCAATAAATAAGAGTCTGATGTAGGTGTACATGTTGTCGAGATGCTCTAGGGATGAGTGTAAGGCCAGGGAGATGGCGTCTGCTCTGGACTGGTTGCAACGGTGTGCGGATTGTAGTGGATCAAGGCGTTCTGGGAGTATGGAGGTGATGCGCTTCATGATCAATCTCTCGAAGCACTTCATTACGACTGAAGTCAGGGCCACCGGACGGTAGTCACTGAGGCACATTGCCTGGTTTTCCTTTGGCACCGGAATGATGGTGGTCTTCTTGAAGCAGGTTGGGACCTCGGAGCGGATTAGGGACAGGTTAAAGATGTCCGCGAACATATCTGCCAGCTGGTCCGCGCAGGCTTTGAGTGCCCCATCTGGACCCATCACCGTCCTGGGGTTCACTTTCAGTAAAGCCGATCTGACTTTGGAAACTATGATGGTGGGTATGGGTGTGTTATGGGCTGCTGGGGCACTCGACAGCGGATCGTTGGTTTCCTGCTTGAACCGAGCATAGAATGCATTGCATTTATTGGGGAGAGGTGCGCTGCTGCTGGAGATACTGCTCGGCTTCGCTTTGTAGTACTGGGCCATCTCCATCTGTGTCTGCGCCAATGCATGGGCAATGCCACTGACAATCCCAGCCATGGCCTGCTGTGACTGGTCCATGCTCAGAAGAGCTGCTGCAATTTCCAAGTGGCTCTGTGAGGCGGCAACCCTGTCCTGGGCACGGAATGCCTCAGGCCTTGGACATGTTAATCCACAGCCAAAACCGTCGCCCACACTAGCTCCACCGTGGACGCCACCCGTGCGGTGTTGACCTGAGTGGCACACATGTTTGGCACCACCTCCTGCTTCTACACATGGTTGGACTCCTCCAACTGCACCTGCAGGTGCTGGATGCTCGCTGACAACCCCTCATGTAGGCCCTGGCTCTGTGACTGCATCTCCATGATCGGTGGGACCGTCCATTTCAGAAGCCCGAAAACTGTCTGGACGGCAGCCAGTCCTCCGACCTCCACCCCCATGGAGTTCCTACCTCCACGATGTCACTTTTTGGCACCCAGGTGGGCTCCAGCTGTGGCAGGGGCGGGGGACGCCAGATGGACCCGCCCCATCACCAGCAGGTCCTGCGAGACACAAGACAAGACGCATGATTGGGAACAGGCTGGGGGTAGTGAGGGCGGTGGGGGTGAGGGTGAGGGTGGGGGTGAGGGTGGGTGTGAGGGTGGTGGTGGATGGGAGTGGGGGTGAGAGCGGATTAGGGCTGAGGGTGGGATTGAAGGGGGATAAGGGTGGGGGTAAGGTTGGTGTGGGGGTGAGGGTGAAGCTGGTTTGGCAGTGGCGTTGGGAGAGTTGACACACATGGCATGGGGAACCGCAATTCAACATAGCCTCACATCCTGGCCCGCGGCCGATCTCCACTCGAATTACCTCCCTTTCCTCTGGGCCACCGACCATGTCCAGGGCCCTCTACTCTGCCGTGGTGAGGGGACACAGGTCCGACGGTCCCCCTCCAGTCTTTTCCCACTCCCGGCGTTTAGGGGCGGCCTTTTCCTGGGGGTGGGGGAAACACAAATCGACTGAGTTGAACAGTGAGACGCATGCAGACTCAGGGTGGGGAGCTGGTGGCCTCAGTATTCAGGGCACATGGCCATGGCGGCAAGTATGGGTGCCGGTATGTGGTACAGGGTGGCGATTCAGACGCCCTCCGGGTGGGGGATGGGGGGGTGTCAGGTTACGGGTGTGTGGGACAGGTTTGGTGCCAGGGGCACAGTGTTACCTACTCACCCTTGCCGTCCTGAGGACGTTGTACAGTATTTTATGGCACTGCAGGCCAGGCTGGACAGTGTTGCTCGTGGCACTGACCCCCTCTGCCCCCTGCACCCAGGCATGGTGAACAGCAATGGTAGCCAGCCTCCTTCCCAGGTTGTGGTACAGCATGGCCTGCCTCTCCTCCACTGGGGCGGAAGTGGCTCCAGCTCAGCTTCTGTGAAACAGGGTGCCATTCTCCTCGCTGCCATCTTATTCGATGGGATGGTGTGTTGGGTAGTGAAGTGTGTATATGTGGCTGTAGCTTGTCAGCCTCCTGCGTCTAAATAGCAAATCCAGCACCATTTCCCATTCGAATCGATTGTGTTCCATGTGGCACCAGTTCTAGCCCTTCAACAGTCACTGAATAGGTCCAGGTGCGGCGCCAGTTTTGCTGTCATGCAAGTCCATGATTCCTGTTCCAGTACTCCAGACCAGGCAACATGATGGTAAATCTATCCAAAGCCTCCACACCTTCTGGTCGTGTGGTGACCATAATTGTGCGCAATATTCCAAATGCGGCCTTACCAAGGTTCTATACAACTATACGACTTGTCAATTTTTTTACTCGATGCCCCGTCCAATAAAGGCAAGCATTCCATATGCTTTCTCGGTATGCCCCGATCTCTCTGACTTTCTATATTCCTAAGAGTTTTGCCATTTATTGTACATTTCCCCTCTATGTTAGACCTACCAAAACGCATTACCTCACATTTGTCCGGATTTTACTCCATTTGCTATTTCTCTGGACGCAATACACAAGACATGGTGCATGATTGGATCGCAAGTTGGGGTGGTGGGTGATGGTGTGAGAGTGGTGAGGGGGTGGTGAGGGTCTGGTGACACACATGACACGGGGTACCGCAATCCAGGGGAGCTCACTTGCTCGCCTGATTCCGACCACTGTTTCCGCAACTGCCCTTTCTCGGGGCCCACCAACCAGATTCAATGCTGTGCGGGGCTGCAGGTCCGGCCTCCCCTTCCAGTCTTTTCTCTCTCCCGGCGGTTATGTGCTGCCTTCACCTGGGGGGGGGGGGGGGGGGGGGGGGGGGGGGTGCGCGGGTGATGGAATGAGACAGAAAGGGCAGAGTGTTAGGCGGTCGGAAACATGCAGCACATCGTGGATACCTGCTGCATCCTCCATAACATTGCATAGCAGTGGGCAATGTGCTGGAGGATGAGGAACAATGGGTCAACCAAAACATTCACCCATTCCCTCCTCACACCCCGTCTCTGGCCAGTGCAGGACAGCCCATCCCTCAAACCCATCTGACAGAGCACTGAGGCAGCTTGTAACAGTGATAGCAGGTGTTTAATGTGACAACGTATGTACATAAATGTGCCCTAGCCACGATAACTAAACTGTGCCCTGCAACCGTTCCAACATAACTGGTGTCTAACCTTCTGGCCTTACAGGCCCAGAACGCTACGTCTAGCTGGGCCCCCAGAGAGTACAGCAGGAGCGGAGGCGGCCTAATGTGATTCCCGCCCTGTGACCTGGGTCCGTGTTGGCAGTCGTCTTCTGGGCCAACAAGGCCTGTATGGGCCCGGATGCTGCTTGGATGTCCCAGATGGCGTGTTGCCTCCCTGTTCCTCCTGTTGCCCACCAGATGCATTAAGGACAGGAGGTCCTGCGATGTTCCAGCACTTCCCTTACTGGAGTCATCGGCATGGGCCCATCACCTCCTCCTCCCTTGAGGTGCCAGATGGGACGGGGGTGCAAGCGGAGTTGTCCCCTGAGGCTCCCCCACCACCTGCCGCTGCCAGTCCTGGAGGCCTACTCTGCTCTCGACCAGGTTACGCATGCTCGCGATAATTGAGCACGGGGAGTAGGCAAACTCTGTCTGGGTCTGTGCCAAATCTCCCATTGACTGTGCCACCACCTTTTGGGTTTGTATCACATCAGCCATTGACTGCACCATCTCTGTCTGGGACTGGGCCACCTCCCTCTGTGTCTGCACCACGTTGGCCAGCACTTGGGCAATGCCGCCGACTTTCCCAGCTATGGCCTGCTGTGCCTGGTCAGTGCTCAGGAGCACCGCTGTGATGCCCATTTGGTTCTGGCCAGAGCCAGCTTCCGCACAGAATGCCCCAGGCCTTGGGCTTGCTGCTACGTAGCCAAAACCGTCGCCCCAATGCCTCCATCCCAGACGGAGGTGTTGGCCTGGGTGGCACCCATCGTCGGCACCACCTCCTGCTGCTGCACGCGGTTGGTGTGGCGGTGAGGGTGGTGTGGGGTGAGGATGGTGTGGAGGTGGTGTTGGGAAGGGGTTTGACACACGTGTCATGGGGAAGTGCAACTAAGCGGGGTCCCACTTCCTTGCCCCAGGCCGAACTCCACCCTGGCGACCTCTCTTTCCTCCAGGCAGCTGACCACATCCAGGGTCCTCTGTTTTGCCACGGTTAGGGACCGCAGGTCTGACGGTCCCCCGCCTAGTGTTCCGGAAAATCCGGCACCATTTCTCATTGGAATCAATTGTGTTCCACGTGGTGCCTGTGCCTGCCCCTTAACAGCAGTAGAATTGGCCCAGGTGCGGCAGCAGTTTCGCTGTTGCAGAACTCCACAAATTCATTTCAGCATCAAAATTTGGTCTCAGAAACGGAGAATTGCGCCCCCTGTCTTTACAGTCTGAAAGTGCAAATAGTGGGACTCTGGCAGTATTGAAAAAGGACATCCTCGCTAAATTCACAAAAATAACCTATAACGATCAGACCTGGAGTCGAAGAATAGGTCAGTAATTTTGCATGGTCGTAACACAAGTAATTGGGCGATAGGTAATAAATTGTTTCATGACATAAAAGGACCTGTACAAGGTGGTAGAAAATGTGAGAAGACTGAAAATGGGAAGATTGCATTTAACCACCAGGTTTCTTGGGGCACAAGGGGAGGAGCTAAGAATGGAAAAGCATTTATTTGAGCCAAAGAACAGTTTGAGAGAGGGACAGCCAACAGAATAGGTGACTGTCTCACTGAGCCAAGTGTCAGTGTGTATTCTGATGGTCTGCATTCATAAGCACTCATGAGTACTACAGCAGTAACCCCCTGTGGGCAATTTGACATGATTGACTGACAATCCTCCTGCATAATCACTCCCCTGAAGTCTGTGAAGGGCTAGTTCCTAACCAGTTCATGGCTGCAGTGACTTCCACAGCTACAGGTAGAGCAATTACAATTCTGGGGCCTTATTTAAACTGTATGTGCAATTGATGGCATTTGTAAGTGACAACTCCTTACAGAACTTAAATCCATACATATGACGTTGTTCATAGTTGATTCTTCATTGTAATAAAAACATTCTCTTATTACATTTTATATTTCTGTGACCTGAAGCCATCTGCTGCAGATGCGAATACACTGTTTACATTAAAAACAATCTCTTTTTCCCTCGTCCTCACTCACGTTTGCTTTCCTGAGGTAATTGTTTTTTTTCTGAGGAAGCGTTCAATGAACAGAAATGTCTTTCGGGGCTATGGACTAAGTGGTCATTATTTATAGATGATCCTTTGTAGTTACACTTGACAGGCTATTTTACTGTAAGGAGCATCACATCTTAGCTCGATTCTGCCCTGATTGCCCAAGCACACATACACAGATCCAGGAAGATGGAGCAGAAGTTTGTAACTTGATTAATTCTTAATCCTGCCATGAGGGTGTTCATGTCAATTGTAATGCCTCTAGCAGTGTTTCAGCTGAGATTAAGCCAAGATTGAATTGGTAAACCTTGACCATATATAAGATAAATTTGTATAATTGCCCAAATCTTCTGCTCAGAATCAGAACCCCTGTTTCCGACCCTGATCAGGCAAAAAATACATGCTTACATTTCTTACGATTGTTCAAGGCAATCTTCCAATTGAGAATCCTGCAGAACTCAGTCAGTGAAGGAAACAGCGGAGAGAATCCATGAAGAAACCACATCCCCCTTTTACATCACTGGCAGCCGTATTCTTGGAAGTATATCCCAAAGCTTCTATGAAAAGCTACAGAGAAAAGATAAGTGGGTAAGGGAATAGGGTAGGTGAGGGGGATAAGGTGGATAAAATAAGAGAGTGGGGTGAAAGGTGAGTAGGTGAGTAGAGTGGTAGGTGAGTAAGATAGTAGGGTGACAGGTGGGTAGGGTGGTAGTTGGACAGGCTGGCAGGTATGTATGGTGGAAGGTAGGTAGGGTAGCAGGTGGGTGAGGTGGTAGGGTGGCATGTGGGTAGCATAGCAGATGAGTAGGTAGGTTGGAGGTATTGTTGTGTCACGTCGAGTCCGGAGCAGTTGTCAGGCCATGGGCTAGACAGGTTAGGTAGGGGTAAGTCAAGTGGTGGGTGTGATGATATGCATAAAGTAAGTTTGTACATAATGTTATGCATGACCTCTGACCACTAGGAGTGGAGGAGGATAGACATATTTGCAGTAATTCCACAATAATTGATTAGTGTTAGTCGTTTATTATTTTATTCATCCTAATTATCTTATCACGCAGTTGTTCTACAATAAACTATTTCACTACATGTTACATAGTTCATCATTCACTTTGGCCAGTCTATAGAACATGACAGTGGGAGCTAGTCAAATTGGCTGGGGGGGAGTGAGGAGGGAGTTGGGTGGTGGGAACTAGTTAGTTAGAGGACTAGTCAGATCACATCAAGGAGGGACAGCTGGGTGGTGGAGATTAGTCATGTTGGGTTGGGTGTCAGGGGAAGTCGGAGATCAAGGGAGCAGTCAGGGGAGAGGGGGAGTCGCGAGTGTCAGTTGGAAACGATTGGAGGGGGGGTCAGTTTTATAGTTACTTAGGAATTAGACTAAGGGCTGGATTCTCCGATCCCTGACGCAGAAATTGCGTTCAGCGACGCGGCGGTGAATCTCTTTTCGCGATACGCCGCCCCCTGAAAGTTGGAGTACTCACAGAGTATGCCGCATGTGGTATCCACAGCCTGTGTACATAGCATCCGCTCTGCTACCCACATGCCACCCTACCACCTCACCCACCTGCGACCCTACCTACCTTCCACCATACATACCTGCCAGCCTGTCCAACTACCACCCTACCCACCTGTCACCCTACTATTGTATTCACCTACCACTCTACTCACCTACTCACCTTTCACCCAACTCCCTTATTTTATCCACCTTATCCCCCTCACCTACCCTATTCCCTTACCCACTGATCAGGGTCGGAAAAAGGCCGGACCCCTGAAGCTCCACCCCCGACCGGCCGAGTTCCCGCTGGCATGGGCCACGTGTGGTCTCACGCATTGGGAACTCAGCGTGGCGGCTGCGGACTCAGTCTAGCGCCGCCACAGTCGGGGGAGCAATGATCTGCGGGCAGGGGTGGACATATTCAGGGTTGGGGGCACTGTGGTGGTGTGGTCCGGGGCGCCCGAACCAGCCGGAAGGGTGGACTACTTCACGCCATGAAGCACGGCTGCTGCAGGCCACCAACGTGCGCATGCGCGGCCACAGACCAGGCAATTCTTCAGGCCGTATCGGCAGCTAGAGCCAGGTGCCCCCCCCCCCCCCCCCCCCCCGCAACATGGAATCGGTGGCTGTTTCACGACGATATTTCGTCGTGAAAAGGCACCACTTTCACGCCGCCGTGGGGCCTTAGTCTCCAGAACGAAGAATCCAGCCTCAGGTTTTTTCATGGCTGATATTTCTTGTGTAGCCACCCAGGTGACCAAGTCAGGCTGTCCAAAGTCACAGGGAGAAGGGGAATTTCCCACTGGAAGTTCAAACTTCCCGGGCAATTCACATGGAGCCCTCACATTTGTTTTTCCGAGGGGTCCCATTGCGCATCTTCTGGAACGTGTCCAGTCTCTCATCAACCGGAAAGCGAAAGATCTGGGCCAATATTTTCTTAACTGCAGTGCATAAAACACTGGGTTGTGAGGCACTAAATGTTAATATGTTGACCTTAATTAGCTATGCCCTTCAGCAGCTGTATTAATAGTTTTCAATGCATTAATGTCCTGTGCCCAGAATTGTGAGATTTAATAATAGCTGTAGAAGAGTTTTTATATCAGTACAAGCAAATGATGCTTGTTAAATTTAAAACACCACTGAAGAGAGAACAATTGCAACCTGGATGTTTCCAAGCCATTCTTTGATATCATCACACCTGACTGGATCTCTCAATTATTCACTTGTACTTGAGAATCCAGTTTGGTTCATTTTAATCTGCTGTAGAGTTGAACACATTTTTCACCGACATGATGTCATTGACGTTAATGTAAATTTAGGTTTTGCGTGCTCGGATAGCATGCGAGAATCCTTAAAGTGGAAGTCAGCAAATCAGATTCACCGATTTCAACTTGACTGGACCATTAAAGTTTCCCTTCAGGATTTGCATCACCAAACTGCACGTCGGCATGATGCACATTAGCATGCCATGATCCACTGTTCAGAGATTAAAGCACGAGTGGGATTTGGGGAGCCAGTAGGTGTTTAGGATGGATTCATGAAAAGTAGGTCCAGCACCCAGATACTATCGACTCTTCAAATACACTTGAGGTTTCAATTTGGTTTGTTTTAAAGCAGTGGACATGCTGGCATGCAGAGTATGCACAACCATGATGATGGCCTGCATGGACCCTCTGACTGCTTTGCTGGAAGCTCCATGGTGATGGTCACTTTCTCTAGGGCAGGTAGTGTCACCGGTACACTACTGTTAAAATCCTTCATCCTCTTCTCTATTGGGAAGCTATTTGTATTGAGGCCTCATTCCTGGTCTTGGATACAGGGCAGGAAGCATTTTAATGACCTAATCATGTCAAGGCAAATGAGTACATGTGTTGATGCAGCTCTGTCCTGCATGTGACCAATTCCCACCCCCCTAACTTCACTTTATCTTGCCAAGCGTGCTTCATCACATCAGTCCTCAAGTACATTTAAGTTTCAGCAGCACCCAATTATCACTTTCTGTGCACTTCCTATGTATATATCAGATAGTCTCCTCACCAAAGGCACTCAGCAGGTGAATCTGGAACCTTTATTCACTCACAAGTCTATTTTTCACCCCTTGTCGGAGAAGACATAATGCAAGGGAGAGAAAAGGGACTGCAGCTCTCTCAATCAGGGATTGACAGATTGGGAACTCGCAGATGGCTGCTGACAGAATTAAAAATATCTCTGACACACATGATGACTTTATTTCATTAATCACTGAACTATGAGAAGACAGAGTATCATTGTCAAGGTCACATCCCTGTCTTTTGCATTCCACGGTCTTCAAACATACAGCAAGTGTAGCTGGAGGTGCAAGTGGACAATTCTTCAGAGAACCTAATTTCTTCTGAGGCTGTACTGTCACAGGTCATACAGCCACACAGGAGTGTAAACACTTCCACTTTGGAGGCTCCAGTCAGTGAGTTAGTTGGGTTTTCATCTGGAGATTCACAATTCACAAGTAAGCACTAACAGACACTGATTGAAGGGGGTGCAAACCCTGTTCAGTTAGGGCACTGAACCCCAGGTGCCAAGGTTGGGAAGGCGAATAATGGAAGAAATCTGTGAGTTTCTGAGGTACTGACAGACATGCGCCACACACCCTCCATAAGAGAGGAAGCTATGAAGGAAATCATCTCGAACAGTAGTGTATGAGTGATAGAGATAATAGCAAGATTGTCCTACATGGAGAAAGTGGCACCTCTATTCAGCTTCACTGGCTCACAAATGCAGACCATGACCATGGTTGTGCAAACTCCAGTTGCCAACATGGCGGCTGCCTTAAACATAATGGCATACTTTAACTGTGGCCTGACAATGTGTCACTGATCTTCCCCAAACTGGTTTGCAGCAGAATGGTATGGTGATGCAACATGGCTGAAGAGAAGGGGTATGGAAGTGGGAACTTAATTCAAAGAACCCCCTCCTCCCACCTGTTACACTACCACCCCAGCAGATACCTGACATACAGCCTTATCTCCCAATAGTAACCTGTGCCCCTACATGTACGCAGCTGGAGCAATCATATAGTCATAGAGTTTACAGCACAGAAAGAGGCTCTGGCTTAATGGCTCATTTAAATATCATTATCTGGATCACGTGCAGCGAGGGCATGATCCAGATCGCGCCCTAGCGTAGCAAGTTGGGTGACTCGCAATCGGCCCAGCGCAAAGCCCGATTTGGGGCTCTCTCGTGATTCATTTGTGCAGCTCTGCGCTGGGGGCAATACAGTGGCTGAACCGCACCCCAGGTTGCTGTGATGGCTCTCAGATTGCCATGTCTGTGCAGCTTGAGAGACAAATGGGGAAGCCCATTCATTCAGGCTATCTTCGTATAAGGTGATATCCTGGTAACCAACCCATCCTTGACCTGTTGTGTACATTTCTGGCTCACCAACTTCAAATGTCCTTGGTGGTGATGGAACTGAAGGCAAAGAAATTGAGGGTGATTGCAACAATGAACAATGCATGGCCACAGGATTCAGCAAGGAGCAACACCTCTTGAAGAATGCAGCGTCAGGGGCCACCTGCGATGTCAATCAAAACCTGCAAATCTTCCATTTTTCTTCTGGTCCTAAACCTTCAAGAAGTCCAGAGCTCAAGAGAAGAGTCATCCTGACCACTTTACTGTAGTTGCAGGAGGAGGAACAGCTTAGGTCACTGAGCTACAATTGGAACTCTGTAGAGATGACACAGGATGCTCACTGGCATCCTTACCCTACCCAGGATCCATAGACCCAGAGTCAGTTAACTCAGTTTCCAAAGAGCACTGCATCACCAAGTTACAATTCCCCAGAGAGGCTGACACAAACCTTTGCGACAAGACCTCGGGCCCACTCTCACAGCTGGCTGTACATTGCCTGTATAGGCAAAGCAACTGCGACCCTGAATGTTTTTTGGCTTGGGTTCTTTTTTCTAATCATCAACAGAAGGTCAAAGATCTTTTTGTTCACACATGATCCTGTTCATTCCCGTTGTTAATAAATTAAATAGGTGCCAGAATTCCTTGAAATAAAAGTTTGAGATTCCAAAGTAGAGATTATTTCAAATTATTTTGCAAAGGATCTCAAATCCTGTCAGGATATATGTCAAATCCTCAGCATATGTTGTTGCACAGATTGCATACTGTAAAACTTTACAAACAACACATGCTTGAGGCTGCAGTTTAAAAACAAAAGTAGTTAATTTTCTAAGCAGGCAGCAAGTCTCCAAGAAACAGCAGAGTTTTAATTTGAATTATTTGTAACTTGACTTTTATGTCCTGAAGATAGTATAAAGTAGTGTTATCCATCAGGAATTCTTGATGAGCTGCAGGCGAGGCTGCAGCAACATTGTTTTAATCTGCAGCATCGTAGCACAGTGGTTAGAACTGTTGCTTCACAGCTCCAGGGTTCCAGGTTCGATTCCTGGCTTGGGTCACTGTCTGTGCAGAGTCTGCACGTTCTCCCTGTTGCTGCGTGGGTTTCCTCCAGGGGCTCCGATTTCCTCCCACAAGTCCTCAAAAGATGTGCTGTTAGGTGAATTGGACATTCTGAATTCTCCGTCAGTGTACCCGAACAGGAGCCAGAATCTGGCAACTAGGGGCTTTTCATAGTGACTTCATTACAGTGTTAATGTAAGCCTACTTGTTTCAAGGCCATATTTAAAGGGTACTGGACAGCCATTCACTCACAGAGGCACTAAGCTCTGGATTACCTGTCCAGGAGTCCATATAGAAGAAAACAATGTGCGGCCCCATGATTTGATGAAGTCTCCCTGGAGAGTCTCCTCAAACCATCCCGGAAAGGTGGGAAGTGATGTTCCCCCAGGATGCCAACAGGAAGCCTTCCCCATCTGACAATGGCGGCCTGCATGGAAGTTGCAGCAGAGGTTAGTGCCTACGGGCTCCAGTGTAGAAACGCCCAGCAAGATAATGAATGATCTGCTGTGATCCGACAGGGCAAGTGCACCCTCCACTCTCAATGCAAACTGACACTCTCAAAGGCACCAGGCAGTGTAAATGTGCAAGTGCACAGGGATGTCAGTGAGGACTTTGAGTTGCAGCACTCACCAGCAGATAGCACATCCACACTGAATACCTACCTGCCACTCATATCAGTGGCAGGACAACCAGTTCCTTAATCACATACTGGGGAGGAATCCATAGGCATGCATGCTCCTGAATTGCTCATGCAACCGTCAGCATGACAATCAATATTTCTGTCTTTCTGCAGGAGAAGAACACCCACAACAAGCATGATCTCTCTCCCCCTGCCCAGACATCTTTCCTTTGTTTCCACAGAAGCTCTTTCTCCCCCTCCATCCTTTGCCTGCCGCCTATGTCCAGCCTTCATGCAGCTTTTTTGCTACCAGCACCTGATATAGGTCAAGTACTGAGAGGTCCCCAAAAAGGCAAAAGCAGTGTCAACTCACCTCAAAGTCATTGAAGAAGTGAGCTTGTGAGGTGCATGCCACCTTTAGGCAGTCCTATAAGTGAACCATCTAAATTCTGGCCTTCAGAAACTCGATTTTTGGCCTCACACCAAGTTAAGTTCCCCTGCTGATGGCAGGGTGGGACCATTCCACCCATGGATTCCAAGCTCGGTGTATGGATCTCTCCATGCTCTTTAACAATGCATCAAATAGTGACTCACTACATGCAGATTATGTCAGTGAGCTATCCTCTGAACCCTGCACGATATCAATAGCTGAACTGGTGTCTGAAATGTGAGGCCCTGTTAATTCACCAGTCATCTCTTCTTCATCTTCCACTTGTTGCTTTTTCACGACCATGTGTTCAGGTTACATTTCACAGGTGCCTGGAAGGAGAAAGTCACAAGCGTAGGTTTGTGTTGAAGTGAGATGGGTGGGAAGAGAAGCAGTAATAATAATAATCAATGCGGCCCCCACCCCTCGCTATTCTCCACGCTTGACGGGCCAAATGCCGGCTGAGTTCGGCCAAGTCACGCCGCAGCCAATTGCGTATGGTCCTACCCGGTGGGACCTCACCGTTCATGCTGCCGGGGCCATCCTGGTGTGAGGGAGGGGGGATCTGACTCCTCGGGCGGCCTCCATGGTTGCCTGGCCCGCGATCGGGGCCTACCGATCGGCGGACGGGCTTATCCCGGGTGGGGGGGGCCTAAGTTCCACCGTGCCGGGCCGCTGCAGGGCTTCGCCCTGTTGCCCGGGGGCTGGCGCGGAGAAGGCAACCCATGCACATGCGCGAACCCACGCCGACCGTGGAGCTTCATGAAGCACTCCAGTGCCATGCTGGCCCCCTGTGCAGCGCAGGATCGCTGCTCCTAGGGGCCAGATGACGCCATCGTAAAACGCTCCGGCGCTTACGACGGCATCAACACTTAACCCCAGGATCAGAGAATCCCGCCCAAAGTGGCTAAAAGAGCAGGTCTAAAGCTAGAAACCCTGTGATGAGTAACTCACTTCCTGACTCTCCAAAATCCTGCCCACCACCTACAAGGCACAAGTGAGGAGTGTAATGGAATACTTCAACGTGCCTGTATGAGTGCAGCTCCAACAACACCCAATAATCTCGACACAATGAAAGACAAAGCAACCTGCTTGGTTGGCACTCCTTCCACAAACATTCACTCCCACCATCATTGACACATACTGGCAGCGGTGTGTCCCATCCACAAGATGCACTGCAGGAACTCACTGAGGCTCTTTAGGGGGCACCTTCGAAACCCATGACCACTACCATCAAGAAAGGCAAGAACAGCAGATACCTGGGAACACCACCACTTGAACATTCCCCTCGCACTCACCATCCTGACTTGGAAATATATTGCCGTTCCTTCACTGTTGCTGGGTCAAAATCCTGGAACACTCCTTAGCAGCACAGTGGACGTACCTACACTTCATGGACTGCAGCGGTTCAAGAAGACTGCTCACCACCACCTTCTCAGGGACAATTAGCGATGGGAAACAATTGTTGACCGAGCCTTCAAAGCCTACCTCCTGTAAAAATTAATTTTAAAAATGTTTTCCAGCACTTCTGTTTTGATTTGATTTCCAGCACCCGCAGGATTTTGTTTTTAGCCTGTTTTTAGTTTTGGTCTGTTCTAAAATACAAACGAACACAACTGAATCTGTTATTGTTTCCCAACTGAATCCAATGAAACACCCAATTAATATAGAATCATAGAATTTACAGTGCAGAATGAGGCCTTTCGGCCCATCAAGTCTGCACTGGCCCTAGGAAAGGGCACTTTAAGCCCACACCTCCACCCTATCCCCGTAACCCAGTAACCCCACCAAACCTTTTTTGGACACTAAGGGCAATTTAGCATGGCCAATGCACCTAACCTGCACGTCTTTGGACTGTGGGAGGAAACCAGAGAACCTGGAGAAACTCATGCAGACACAGGAAGAACGTGCAGACTCCGCACAGACAGTGATCCATGCGGGAATCGAACCTGGGACCCTGGCGCTGTGAAACAACAATGCTAACCAATGTGCTACCGTGCCGCCTGGTAACATTTCTTCAGAAACTTTCAGCATCCAACTGCAGCCGTAATATACTTCCTCCTTAAGAGTTGCAGGTTGGCTTTAAACAAAACAGGCTAACTTTAATTGGTGCTCAGCACACACTGTCACAACATGCAACCATTCAGCAGCATGTGTCACACTGCATGCACGCTCTGGTGATGTCATTGAGCAGGTGGCAACCAGCATCAGAATGAGGAGGCATAGGGAAATGGCACATCTCAATCCCACTGTATTATTTTCAAGCATAATGATTAGAATGGAATGAGAAGATTTGCAGGGTTGCACTATATTGAAGATTTTTAACCAGAGCTTCCCTGATCAAAGTTCAGGACTGTGAAAAGGTTAACAAATAGTGGCCTTAATTATTACTTATTCGGATGGTCAGAAAATACAACGGGTTGCAAGTAGGTATAAACAATTGTGCAGGGAGAGATTCTCTGTGAGATGCTCGAACACATGGAATCGAGCAAATGATTGGAGTTTGGAGACAGACAGCGGGATTCTCCCTTCTGGGGACTGAGTCTCCATGCCGGCGGGAGAACCGCCGCCAACCACCCCAGCATCAACAGCCCCTGAAAGTGCTGACTTCCGGGGCTAGGTGGACGACGGAGGGGTTGGCGCCACTCCAGCAGGCGCCGAAGGGACTGCTCGAGTTCACGCATGCGCCAAAGGGCCGGGGTCATCTCGCGCATGCACAGACCGGATGGCGTATTTTGGCGCATGCGCGGGGCATTCTCTTCTCTGCTCTGGCCATGGGAGAGCCCTACAGGGGCCGGCGCGGAAGGAAGGAGTGCCCCCAAGGCACAGGCTCGCCCGCAGATCGGTGGGCACCAATCGCGGGCCAGGCCATCGTGGGGGCCCCCCGGGATCAGTTCCGACTTACCTGCCAGGTCCCACCGTGTGGCCCCGACTGGCGTGGCGTGATCCCCACCTCCACCGCACAACCCCCCCCCCCCCCCCCCCCCCAGGGATTCTCCGACCCAGCGGTGGGTCGGAGAATCCCGCCCAGAAAGACTGGATGGATGGACGGAGGGAGGGTTGAGAGGCTTGAATTACTCCTTTCAAAGAGTATGAACATTGCCAGGGATGCAGATTCTAAGTGCAAGAGTTGAGAAAAAACAGTTTTGTTCAGATTTCTTAATTTTAAAAACAATAAAGCTTGCTGCCATCATCTACCTCTTCCACTGCCTCTGGCAACTTCTCTCCGTTTCCGCTAATGGTTCTATCTAATTCCCCAAAGTAAAAAAAAATGAGTTTGAAAATAGTTTTCCTTTCAAACCTTACCACTAAAAAGGTTCAAAAGCGCATGTTGCAGCTTATTTGGAAAGAAAATGCATGATTGCTGTTCAAGCTTGAAAAGAGATGCTCTCTGAATGCTTGCAGACAGATACTGACCTTGATGTATGTTTGAATCTCTCTGCAGATTGCCTGCTGTAGCTGTGGTATCCTAGAGATTTGAATCACAGATTTGGGCCTTAGTGTTCATCAACTGAGTGACAGCTCTGGGAAAAATATCAACATCCAACCCTAGCTTTTTCAGCGAGGTCACGCTGGTGAGTAAAAATATAAAGGTACTTGCTAGAAAGACATTTATATAACTGAGCATAATTGCTTTTGGTATTTATAATATAGTCATGTTATTAAGTGTTAGGGACAGGGATGAGAAAGAAGTGAAAAGCCAAATCCCTTCCCTGACCGTCCATAATCAGCGTTGTTTTGGAAAGGAACATGTGTGTGTTTCTTAACCCCTGAGAATATGGCCAACCTGAATAATCAATAGCAGGCTTCTCGTGCTTAAAATAAAAAGGTTTATTTCTTCAAATGTTCATCTCAAAAGTCTAATGCTCCATAATTCACTCAACACTCGCCAGTTGTTCCCTGCTCTCTGTCTCTCACACACATACAAACATTTAAGAAAAATACATTTAAAAAGAATAGTGAATTTTTAAAAGTAATAAGTGAAAGGGAAGTTCATAGTTCATGGGAGGGATTCTCTGTGAGGCTGACGGCAGAATTGGGAAACGCAATTGGGTGGAGAATAGGTTTTGATGCCAAAATCAATTCTCCAGTTCCTCGACAGCGGCGTCAATGCGTTCCACTTCGCAGTAAACGACGTTGGCATATCATTAGAGAGCCTGACTCAGTATAATCAGGTGGCTCTGCGATTCTCTGCCTTCACTGGGGCGAATTCCTAATGGCGAGGTTCACTTGTGCTTTTAAAAATCGTGAAACACGTTCCGGGCAGCAGAGAGAGAGAGGGGGGTGCGGAAAGTGTCCAACATTGCCATAGTTTGCTGACAGTCGTGCCACTGGTCGGGGGGGGGGGGGGGGGTCTGCCAGAGCCACAGGGAGTGGCAGGGAGTGGCTAGGATGTGGGCTGTAGGGTCGAGGTGGACGGGCACCATTGACGTGGCCTCCAAGGCAGCCATGCAGCTGTGCAAGGCGCTGACTGTCCACTGTGAACTGAGGGCCACACATCAGGTGTTCCCTCAGGCCATCCCCCTACGTGCCTTCTGGCTCCCAGTCGACCCTTCAGTGGGATGGGCGTTCTCCAGAGCAACCAGTGCCATCTTGTTGGTTGGGATGAGTGTGTGTGGGAAGTGATACGTTTTTTAAAAATTCACTTATGGGATCTGGGCATTGCTGGTTAGACAAGCATTTATTGCCCATCCCTAGTTGCCCTTCAGAAGGTGGTCGTGATTTCCTTCTTAAACCACAGCAGTCTCTACCGTGTAGGTACATGCACTGTGCTGTTAGGGAGGGAGTTCCAGGATGTTTCCCCAGTGACAGTGAAGGAACGACCACATATTTCCAAGTCTGGGTGGCAAGTGATGTGGAGGGGAACCTCCAGGTGGTGGAGTTCCCTGGTATCTGCTGCTCTTGTCCTTCTAGATGGTAGTGATTGTGGGTTTTGGAGTATGTATATGCAGCTGCAGCTTGTCAGCCTCCTGAGTGTCAATCACAGGCCCGGCGAATCTCACACCGTTTCTCATTGGAATCGATTGTGTTCCACGTGTCGCTGGTGATAGCCCCTCAACAGTCGTTGAATCGGTCCAGGTGCGGTGCCAGTTTTGCTGTCGTGGAAGACCGTGAATCCTGTGCCGGTGTCAACACTTCGCCCCAGGGACAGAGAATTTGCCACATGTGTTTGGCTCATTTTTGGAAGAACCTTGATAGATTATTGATTTATTGATTATTCCTGGTTTTCGGTGCTAATTGAATGCATGGCTAAAGAGTCAAATTATTAAAAATATCTTGACTGTGAGAATACAGTCATTGTTTTAGATAATGAATAAACTATCAAACTTTGGTGCCATGTCTGCAGATATTCAAAACATTGTTTCTTGAAAAGTTGCATAAAGCCCATGGTAATGCTTAAAATGTATCAACAGCAGGTTATTGCAAGGATCTTATCTTTGTAGGTATGGCATACGTGGTGGGTGCACGTAGACATTAAATTAATTTTATGGACATTAGTGAATTTTAAGTGATGACCAATGCTTGGATAACAAATCATATTCCAAGTGACAGACAGTTGTGTGAATAAATCAGAAAGCTTCAACTGAGAATTAGAACCAATGAGAGTAAATAAGGGGTTAAACCATAGATATGAATTGCCTTAAAAGTAAGACCTCATGGGCAAGCTTTCATTCTTGAATTCCTGCTTTCCTGAGTTCTTGAATCATCTATCTGTATGTGTTTAAAGTGATTTCTTTATACAGCCGATAGACGAGGTGGAATATATGGAGTGATCAATCAGAATTATTGCAGGATGCCCTCAAAGAAGGTGGCTTTTCAGCAGGTCACAAAGTTAGGTACTTGTAGTCTTCGACCCAAGAGTTTGGTGACTTGAAAAAGAGCAGGCCTGGAGACTTTCCAATGTTGCAGACTAATTTATGAAAGTTTAGATGTTGCTGCCCTTTCTGCTATGATGTCTGCAGTTGTTCACAGACTGACTGCTCTCTCTTTGATTATTAAAGTAGTAAGATTTATTATCTGAAGACTGTTTTAGCCACATAATGAACTCTCCTTTTTTCCACAAAGAATGATGTCAAGTTATGAGCTACTGCTGTACAATGCAGAATGGATGGAGTTTATTCACATTTATTTATGATGAATTGTTTTCTGAGCAGCTCCTTTTGTTAAGTTTTGAACCAGAAAACAAGAAATCTGAAAGTTCATTGATTTTGAGTTCTGGATGAGTTCACAAACAATAGAATGGTATGAATTCCTGTGAGGTGTTCTGTTCCCCTAACAGATATAAATAAAGCAGATGCAAAGCTACTGATTTTGAACATATCAAACCTTTTGATTTGTCTCTTCAAGTTTAAAAAAGAAAGACATAACTGCACGGCTTGCGTGCTCTGCCATTGGGGAACCCGCTGTAGGAGGGGCGATTTCGGCAATACTAGAAGACCACTGGCAGCACTGACAGGTCGGGCCAGACAATTCTGCCAATGGAATCCTTAAAGATGTATGGAAAACATCCAAAAAGAAAAAAAAAATCAAAGAGTAATCAGCACAGATTTCATAAACGGAGGTCACGCTTGACCAACGTTATTGAATTAGTTGAAGAAATAACCGAGTGGACAAGTATACGCTTTATGGAAGATGTAATACATTTAAACTTTTAAAAGGACTACAATAGGGTGCTGTATAGTAGCCTTTTTTTATTTGTTCATGGGATGTGGGCATTGCCAGCTGGGCCATTATTTATTGCCATTTCCTGAGGACATTTGAGAATTAACCACATTGTTGTGGATCTGGAGTCACTTGGAGGCCAGACCAGGTAAGGATGACAGATTTCTTTCCCCAAATGACATTGGTGAACCAGATGGGTTTTTATAACAATCGACAATGATTTCCAATAATAATCAATTATTATTATTGGTGAACCAGATGGGTTTTTACAACAATTGTTTCATGGCCATCTTCTGGCTTTTAATTACAGATGTTTATTGAATTCAAATTTCACCATCTGTCATGGTGGGATTTGAACCCCAGTTCCCAGACCATGATTCTGGGTCTTTGGATTACTAGTCCAGCGACAATACCACTATGCCATTGCTTCCCCTATGCCACTGCCTCATGAATGAGGTCAGATTACATGGAGTCAGGGAACTGGGAGTAGAATGGACAGTAATCCGGCGAGATGACAGGGAGCAGGTATTATAGGTAGCTAGTCCAACTGGCAAAAGGTAGCAAGTGGCTTTCCCCAGGGATTAGTGCTGGGTCAACTGATGTCCATAATTTCCACTAATAATTTGGATTTGGGAATTAGAAGCTCAGTTTCAAATTTGTGGACACATAAAAGTTGGAGGTGTAGTTGATTCAAAAAATAACAAAATACAGGAATTAAGACATTTACAAGATGACAGAATAGATGTGTAATTGAAGAATGAATTTCAATGGAGGTAACTCACAAATGCATTTTAATAGGAAGAATAAGTAAGTCACATACACCCTGGATAACAAGAGTGTGAAAGGGATAGAGGGGCAAAATGACCAAGGGGTACAGCTAAACACATCTCTAAAAATAACAATGCAGGTTAGGAGGACCATTAAAAAAAAATCATTTCTAGGGATGTAACTGAAAAACAGAGCAGTTTTGTTGAATGGTGCCCAGTTCTGCTCTCTATATCATACAATGGATGTAGACGCAATAGAAAAGGTGAAAGAAAGATTTACAAGGATGTTATCAGAACCGAGGATGTACTTATCAGGAAAGGCTGAACATGTTAGAGCCTTTTTTCTCTAGAAAAGAGACAGTTGAGGGATTACCTGGTGGAGGTCTTTAAGATAATGCAAGGATATGACAGAATGAATGTAAAGGAAATCCACTTGAGGGGAGAGTCCAAAGTGGAGGTCAGAAATATAAGATGGTCATGTATAAAATGCTCAGAAGAAAGTGCTTTACTTTGAAAGTGATTAGAATGTGGAACTTGCTGCTAACATGAGTAGTTGAGGTGGAATGTGATGAATGTTATCAGTAGCTGCTGTAACGGTACCTTACCTTTAATGCATTGGCCCTTTAAGACCGGGCTTGGAACCCTGAGGGACTCCGCCTCTGGCTCCGCCCCCAGGAAATGGTATATAAGAAGAGGCTCACTCGGCAGCATGTGATGAGCACACTTCTCGGCTGCTGTTCAGTTCTCAGATGATTAAAGACTTTGAATTACCTATCTTCTCTCCTGTGTCGTAATTGAGGGTATCTCAATTTAATCATCTGACACATCAAGTTGACAGTGCTCTAAAGCCGGAGAAACTCAACCTGGACGCTTGGTCGCCGGAAGCCCCGGAAATTTTTAAATATTGGCTGCGGTGTTTTGAGGACTATATTGACTCCTCAGCGACTGAGGTCGACGGCGCTCGCAAGCTGCGTTTACTACATGCCCGGGTGGGCCAGTGACTCTCCTCCGCAATCGAGAACGCTGCAAATTACGAAGCTGCGGTCGAGATACTGACGAAACGCTTCGTGAAGCCGATTAATGAGGTACACGCCAGACATTTGCTCTCAACCTGCAGCCAGCATTCCGGGGAAACTCTGGATGAGTCCGTGGAGAGACTCACTGCGCTCGCGAGGAACTGCAACCATAAAGCAGTGACGACAGAAACCCACATGAACTTGCATATTCGCGATGCCTTTGTGTCCGGTATCAGGTCCTCGTACATCCGGCAGCGGCTCCTAGAAGACGGGGCAAAGGATCTCCAAGGCACGGTAACGCTCACCTCTTCTCTAGAAACGGCCCACCGTAACCTCCGGACATACTCAGTGGACCTTGCAAACCCCTCTCGATCCCCTCCAGACTCGGCCACGCTACAGGCCTGCGCCGCGTGGCGATCCGCTCACTCCGGGTGTTCCCCGTGCTATTTCTGTGGGCAAGGTCAGCACCCACGGCAACGTTTCCCGGCCCGCTCCGCGATCTGCAACGACTGCAGGAAAAAAGGACACTTCGCTAAAGTCTACCTGGCTGGCCCCAAAGGCCACAAACAAAATCCTCGCCGGCCCAGAAATCAAGCTCCCGGTCTCACAGGCCCCGCAACACAGCTGTGCGGCGGCCGGACACACCCACCTCCAATGCGTCATCGACCTCATGCAAGTCATGGGACCGGCCATCTTGGTAGCGGCCATCTTTGAACCCCGTCACGTGCGACCGACCGCGGTGGCCATTTTGTGACTCCAGGTGGCCATTTTGTGAGTCCGACTTAACCGAGGACTCTGACTACCCGCAACTAGGAGCGATCACGCTCGATCAATCGCGGCCGACAAACCTGCGGAACTCAATGATGCGGGTGCGAATCAACGGCCACGACACTCCCTGCCTATTCGACTCCGGGAGCACGGAGAGCTTTATCCATCCAGACACGGTAAGGCGCTGCTGTCTGGGCACCCACCCCGCCTCCCAAAATATCGCCCTCGCCTCTGGGTCCCATTCGGTTCAAATCATGGGGTATTGTGTCGCTGACCTCGCAATTCAAGGCGCTGAATACACCCATTTTAAACTTTACATCTTTCCTCAACTCTGCGCCCCCCTGCTGCTCGGTCTGGACTTTCAGTGCAGCCACCGGAGCCTGACACTGAAGTTAGGCGGACCCCTGCCATCCTCGGCTACGTCGTGGAAAACGGGGTCCTAGGCCCAGACCCCGACCGCATGTGTCCCCTAAAGGAACTCCCCCTCCCCCCTAGCCTCAAGGCACTTAAACGGTGCTTGGGGCTTTTCTCCTATTACGCCCAGTGGGTCCCCAGATATGCGGACAAAGCCCGACCACTCATTAAGACCACGGCTTTTCCCCTGACGGCTGAGGTCCAGTCGGCTTTCAGCCATATCAAGGCCGGCATCATCAAGGCCGCCATGCACGCGGTGGACGAAGCCATTCCCTTCCAAGTAGAAAGCGACGCATCAGACGTCGCCCTGGCTGCTACCCTCAACCAGGCGGGAAGACGAGTTGCGTTCTTCTCCCGAACCCTCACCGCCTCGGAAATTCGGCACTCTGCTGTTGAGAAGGAGGCACAAGCCATAGTGGAGGCCGTGCGGCACTGGAGGCACTACCTAGCTGGTAGGAGGTTCACCCTCATCACCGACCAACGGTCGGTCGCCTTTATGTTCGCTAACGCATAACGGGGCAAAATAAAGAATGACAAAATTCTGAGATGGAGGATAGAGCTCTCCACCTATACGTACGATATTAACTATCGCCCGGGGAAGCTCAACGACCCCCCGGACGCCCTGTCCCGCGGCACGTGCGCCAACGCGCAAAAACCCCGCCTGAGAGCCATCCACGATGACCTCTGCCACCCGGGGGTCACCCGGCTTGCCCACTTCATCAAGTCCCGCAACCTACCCTACTCCACAGAGGAGGTCAAGGCCATGACTAAGGTATGCCAGATCTGTGCGGAAAGCAAACCGCAATTCTATCGACCAGACAGGGCCCGCCTGATAAAGGCCTCTGGGCCCTGTGAGCGACTCAGTGTGAACTTCAAAGGGCCCCTCCCGTCCACCAACCGCAACATCTATTTCCTCACCGTGATCGATGAGTTCTCCTGCTTCCCTTTTGCTGTCCCCTGCCCCGTTATGACCTCGGCCTCCGTGATCAAGGCACTGCACAGCATCTTCACACTGGTTTCCCCGCTTATATCCACAGCGACCGGGGTACATCGTTCATGAGTGATGAGCTGCGTCGATATCTGCTCAGCAAGGGTATCACCTCGAGCAGCTATAACCCGCGGGGAAACGGGCAAGTGGAGAGGGAGAACGCGACAGTTTGGAAAGCTGTCATCCTAGCCCTACGGTCAAGGATTCTCCCAATCGCCCGCTGGCAGGAGGTCCTACCCGATGCCCTACATTCCATTAGGTCACTCCTCTGTACGGCCACGAACGAGACCCCTCACAATCGTTTGTTTGTCTTCCCCAGGAAGTCCACCTCTGGGGTCTTGCTTCCACGTTGGCTGACGACTCCGGGACCAGTCCTACGTGACCAGAGACACGTGAGGAGCCATAAAACGGATCCCAGTCGAGAGGGTCCAACTGCTACACGTGAACCCTCAATACACATACGTCGAGCACCCCGACGGCAGGCAGGATACCATCTTCCTGCGAGATCTGGCACCCGCTGGCTCGCCCACTGACCCCGACGCTTTTCCCACCGCCCCCCCCCTCCTTCTGACGCTCCCTTCCCCGCACCGACTGCCGACCCCGACAGCGCCTCCCCCATAGCGCCCCTTGCCCCCTAGCCGGCGCCGGCACCGGTCACCCTAGTCACCCCGGATACCCCCCCGCTCCAAGGCGGGCAAAGGCTCAGTCAACCGTGCTCCCGGATATACCACCATCAAAACCGACCGTCTCCACGGCACCACCACCGGAGCGGAAAAAGTCAGCACGGACGGTCAAACCACCCACAAGACTGAACTTATAACTCCACTTCACCCCCGACGGACTATGTATTTTTTTTTAAACAGGGGGTGAATGTGATGAATGTTATCAGTAGCTGCTGTAATGGTACCTTACCTTTAATGCATTGGCCCTTTAAGACCGGGCTTGGAACCCTGGGGGACTCCACCTCTGGCTCCACCCCCAGGAAACAGTATATAAGATGAGGTTTACTCGGCAGCATGTGATGAGCACCTTTCTCGGCTGCTGTTCAGTTGTCAGATGATTAAAGCCTTTGAATTACCAATCTTCTCTCCTGTGTCGTAATTGAGGGTACCTCACTTCGTAAATACATTTAAGGGGAAGCTAGATAAACACATGAGGGAGAAAAGAACAGAAGGATATGTTGAAAGGGATAGATGAAGTATGGTGGGAGGAGGCTGGTGTATAATATAAGCACTGGCATTGATCAGTTGTGCCTACTAGTCTGTCTCTGTGCCATATTTGTAAATCTGCAAATACATCGGGGTACAAAATCAATCAGTCAATATTGCTTCACATATACTTTCACATTGCCTTTCAAGACCACGTAAGTAATTCAGATTCTAAAGCATATATTAGTCAGAGATGTGGAAAGTTTGATGAAAACTTTGATTTTACGACAAATGTTTAACAATATATATAACAACCGTCTGCAGTGGATGACAAATATTGGGTTGTGTTAGTCTGAAACTGTTAAGGATTAGATGCACAACCGTTGCACTAACTCACCTAAACTAGTTGGGGGAACATTTCCTTGATTGTTATGGTACATTGCTCCATCAGTATTAGATTTTGTCTTAAACAAAGACAGAAAATACTGGATCAGCATGTCTGACCGCATCTGTGGAGAGAGAAGGGAGCTAACATTTCAAGTCTGGATGACTCCTTGTTAAAGCTCTCTCCACAGACGCTGTCAGACCTGCTGAGATTGTCCAGTATTTTCTGTTTTTGTTTCAGATTCCAGCATCCGCAGTAATTTGCTTTGAAATTTTGCCTTGCTAAGTCTGTATTAATTGTCAATTTATGTGGATAAATAAACATAAAATATTCATGTTCTTTTCCACATTAAAGCTCATCGAGGTTTCTTAAAAATAAAACCTGACTGGAAATAGCTAGAAATTGAGAGAGGGGAATGTGCAATGAGACTTGGGTGTTCCTGAAGGTAAGCAGGCAGGTACAGTAGGCGGTATAAGGCAAATGGTATGTTGACTTTCATAGTGAGTGGATTTGAGTAAAGGAGCAGGGATGTCTTGCAGCATTTGTAGAGGGCCTTGGTGAGACCACACCTGGAATATTGCATGTAGTTTTAATGTCCTTATCTGAGGAAGAATAGTCTTGCTCTAGAGGGAGTGAAAGGAAGATTTACCCGAATGGTTTTTGGAAGGGCGGAACTGACAAAGGAGGAGAGATTGATTCGGTAGGATTATATTTGCTGGAGTTCAGATGAATTACGGGGGATGTCGCAGAAACCTGCAAAATTCTAACAGGACTAGACAGGGTAGATTTAAGATGTTCCCATTGGTGGTAAGATCAGAACCAGGCGTCACGATCTGAGGATATGGGGTAGACCATTTAGGATTGAGAATAGGAGAAATTTCTTGTCATGATAATAATCTTTATTGTCACAAGTAGGCTTACAATAATACTGCAATGAAGTTACTGTGAAAAGCCCCTAGTCTCCACATTCTGGGACTTGCTCAGGTACACAGAGGGAGAATTCAGAATATCCAGTTCACCTAACAGCACGTTTCTCGGGACTTGTGGGAGGAAACCGGAGCACCCGGAGGAAACCCATGTAGACACAGGGAGAACATGCAGACTCCACACAGACAGTGATCCGAGCTGTAAATAGAACCTGGGACCCTGGAGCCGTGAAGCAACAGTGCTATCCACTGTGCTACCGGCTTCACCCAGAGAGCGGTGCGCCTGTGGAAAGTGAGAATAGGCGATTGAGTTGGATAGTCAGCCAGGATCATAATAAATAGCAGAGCAGGCTCAAAGGGCCAAAAGGCCTCCTCCTGCTCCATGCAGAGAATTTTAGTCAGATGTCCATATTTGCAATCAATATCCTGCATTCAAGCATAAAGTCATTTATTTGAAGTTACAGTGATCTTTAGTTTATTGGCAGAAGATCAGAGCAGAGCAATGTAGAGTGGGAAGTGCTGAATTGCATTGCTGATTGAATTTTGTGGCAAAGCAGCTATTTGTTTAAATATGCAAAGATTTTGGGCGCGACTCAAAGGGAAAAAAAGAGTCCGCTTTTGGGCAGGTTTAGTGGCCGCCAAGAAACAGCCCACTATTCAACCGCACTTTGCAGTTTTTTCAGCCTCAGCGAGTAATGCCCCATCGAGACCGCACTTACATAATTTCCTCCACTAACAAGCTCAGCTTACCAGTGCAGGAAGAGTACTGGCAGATCAGGTCGTCATTTTTGAAGGGAGCCCTGATCTTTTGACCCCCCTCAGCCATGGCCTCGGAACCTCTTACTGCACCCAACCTTCTCTTCCGTGCTCCCGAGCCGACCACCCGCCCCATCTCTGGAGGGCAAGACACCCCAAGCCCAATCCCTGACATGGCCAACCTGCCACCTGGGTACCTTGTCACCACTAGCCTTGCACCCTGACAGTGCCAACATGCCAAGTTGGCAGTGCCAAGTTCCCCGAGTGCAGCAGGTGTGCCAGGGTACCACCCTGCTCAGAGCCCGAAGACCCAGGGTCTTCATGGCCTGGAGGACCCCCCCCCCCCCCCCCCCCCCCCCCCCATCCAGGTTGCTTTATGACTGGTCCAAGTTTGTGTGGACCAGTCATAAAGGGTGCTCAGCCAAGGCCTCACTTTGGAGGCCTTCAGTTCTCGGACTCTGGGAGAAAAGGGCGCAGACTATACTGATTTGGATCACACTAAGTGAGTGCGAGATCCAGATTGCAATGTCTCATGAGGTTCGGTTGAACACGCAAAATGCCTCAAGCCCATCGCGAATCTCACGAGGAGCCTCTCAAGAGATTCAACAGCCTCGACCCGTCACCAAGTCAGGTGCGACAAGGCCAATAAACCCCGCCTTAGCCTTCAGTTGGATATTTATTCTTTTCATAATATTCACATTTTCAACAACTTACTTATAAAACCCAGGAATTCTAATGGATTGCCGAGACAACTGTAAAAGAAATCAACACATTGGGTTGGATCTAGGGGTAATCTTTAGTGGTGTGAATCTACCTATTGAGACTGCTGTCGCAGAATTGATGTAGCACACAGGAGTCACTGCCCTGACTCCTGAATATCTGAATGGAGTGCATTTACAAAATGGCGGTATAACTTCACCGTAACTTTCCATATCGTCAAGTTCATCTGCTCAATTTACCAAGGCAAGGATTATCTGTTGAAGGTAATTGATTCTACTCATTAATACGACTGGTAAATCTGTTCTCAGGACATTCATAACTGTATCAATAAAAATTAGTTAAATTTATTTTTCTCTATCCCTCTAAAATTAATTAGGCAGGAGCGTGGAACTAGGCAGCAACATTCAGTTTTGAATCCGTGTTTTGAAGGTAATGATTTTCAGAACTGAAGACCGAAATTCCAGGGAGAATAATTTTCTGATTGGTAAGGGTGGAGGAATGAGTTTGCAATAATATAAAGGGGGGAATTCATTTGATTTTTAAAGTAATATTTTCCAGATCTATACACAGGAAGGTAAGGGGGCAACCCTCCAAAGCAATAAAAGCATTTTAAAAAGCATCCTCTTTGACTCAAGATAATCATCTTGGAGCATAAATAAGATGTTAGCCATTTGTGATTGCGATTTATAGTTTTAATTAGAGCAGTGCCCAAATTTAGTGAAAATTGTGAATATATTGATCAGCACGTTTGGATCTGTAAGAGAATTATTTAAAATTCAGAGTCATGTGTGTTAAGATTCCCTGTGGTCTATGTTGCAAGGGACAGAGGATGAATGGAATGGTTCAATGTTTCTAATTATGTGTAGTGTATAGTGTAAGATGTTTATTTGCAAGAAGACTATAAATGTTTAATTTGAATATGACAGCTACATGATTTGAAAGTAGTTGAATTATGTAATCTTTTGATGTGCATTAAAAATGTGCATTTTTACATCTTTCTTCAGCGTCTTCTTGTTGTACTGTTTTGCCAATCTAACCGCACATCAACACTGTTCTTTTGGTATTGCATCTGTTATTGGGTGCATGTACGTGTGCACAATGATTGTGTTTCTTGTTGTATTTCATTCTACTATAATCAATTAATATGCATATCATACTAAGGAAGGGACGAAGTACATAGGAAAAAATATATGCTGGTTTTGCAGATGTCAAACCATAGTGGTATTTACACAATAAGCTAGCTTCTCTAAACGATATAGTCAAGGTTATAAAAATTTACACCTGCTTACTGTTAGCAAGGTTCCAGGATGTTCTGTTGAGCAGCACATGCCTTTTTGCCATTCAGATCTTGTTTTCCTCCCACAAATCTCTGCCGTGCTGTCGTATCATCAATTCATGAGGTTTTCCTAGTAGATGTATTCTTTGGTGCTGGAATTCCTACATACAATACAACAAATTCAGACAGAGCTTTTGATAACACTGCATTGCAGTTTCAAATGGACTCTGTAAAATCCTTCAAAGGATGCTTTGCTAGTGTTTGTTTGTGTTACGTGCATTCCCAAATATTAACGCAGGGTGAACCACAACTTGCATTCATGTAAAGCCGTCCATGCACCAAGGGTGGCTTGGTAACAACGCTGTTGACCAAGCTCACCAAGACTGGAATGATATGTCTGCCAGACTAGGACTGCAGCAGATGGTGAGGGAACCAACAAACAAGAGAAATTTACTATTCCTAACCAATCTATCTGACACAGATGCATTTGTTCATGGCGATATTAGCAGGGATAACAACCACACAACCTTGTGGACACAAAGCTGCATCTTCACATAGAGGATAACGCCTGTGTAGCCCTGCCACCTTGCTAAATGGTGCAGGTTCACAACAAATTCAGAAGTTTTAAATAGGAAACAAGAGGTACTGTGGACCATCAGCAATAGAGGTGCCTGTAATAATAATAATTATTATTATTATCTTTATTAGTGTCACAAGTAGGCTTACATTAACACTGCAATGAAGTTACTGTGAAAATCCCCTAGTCACCACATTACGACACCTGTTTGGGTACACAGAGGGAGAGTTCAGAATGTCCAATTCACCTAACAGGCACATCTTTCGGGTCTTTTTGTAACCTCATGGCCTGTGGCCTGGCAGATCTCTCACTCTACCATTATCATCAAGCCATGGGATCAGCTAGTTCAATGGGGAGTGCAGGAGCAGCAGCAGACATTCCGAAAACAAAGACGTCAAGCTGGTGAAGTTCGAACATAGGACGACATGCATGCCAAACAATGGAAGCAGTATGCAATGAGGAGATCTAAGCGACCCTACAACCAATGGACCTGATCAAAGTTCTTCAGTTCTGCCACATCCAGTCATGAATAATGGTGAAAAGTTAACTAACCTCAGGAGGAGGCTCCACAACTATGCCCAATCCTCAATCATATGGCAAGACATCACATCAGTGCTAAATAAAAAGCTGAAGCATGTACAACCATCTTCAGCAGGAGGTTTTGAGCTGAAAATCCATCTCGGCCTCCATCTGAGATTCCCAGCATCAAAGATGCCAGTGTTCAAATTTTATTCACTCCGTGTAATATCAAGAAACAGCTAAAAGTACTGGATAGAGCAAAGGACCTAGCAACATCCCAGTGCAGTACTAAAGACTTGTGCTTCAGATCGAGCCATGTCCCTTGCTGTTCCAACAATGCTTCCCAATTCCTTTCCCACGCTGACCCCATTTTGACTGCCGTGACCTCAGACACCAACCAAAAACCAATGAGCAGGATACTGACAATCAATAGGTGGAATTATTTTTCAAAGTGTTGACTAAAACGGGAAAAGCAGAGGGCAGCCTACCAGCTACCTTGTCAGCTTTTCCCACTGTATTATTCAACACTGTGTAAAAAATAGAAGGGGCGGTTCCCACGATGCCACGTTGGCGAGCACGCCCTGCCAACTACCTTGGCATTCGAAAGATCAGGGTGCCCTATTTAAAGGGTGGCACAATTGAAAAAAATAGGAAACAAGAATATCCCATGGAACTGCAACACCCCCCCCCCCCCCCCCCCCCACCCCATGGACATGGGACCATCCCCAATCCCACTTCCCACCGACAGACACAGAACCCTACCCCCCACCACACCATGGACATGGAAAACCACCAATCCCCCCCACAGAGCTCCCCACTTTGGAGCTGTCAAAGCATTGCCCCTTGGCACTGCACCCTGCTATGTATTGGCAGGGGGTGGGTAATTCAAGTGGGGAAGTCCCACTGGCGTAAAAGCTACTTTGGGTTTCCCGCTCAATTTTCTGTCCCCCCTTACCTCTCCTCCTGTGAACCTGATTCGAGTGAGATTGTGAGGAACAAGCATGCTCACTTCTCGCATTGAAGGTAAGAGAAAATGGTGGGTCGTGAAGGTCGGCCCGCGAAGGCCGGCCGGCGTGGGCTGCGAAGGTCGGCCGGCATGGGTCGCGAAGGCCGGCCGGCGTGGGCTGCGAAGGTCGGCCGGCATGGGTCGCGAAGGTTGGCCGGTTGGTAAAAATGGGTCATCGGAAAAAAAGTTTGAAAAACACTGATTCAGTTTACATATTCATCACTGGTTAAAGTGAACAGGAACATTTGTAAGCTACCCTGAAGTGGTTGTAGAGTTAGAACCTGAGAGTCAAGAAGGAAAAGTGAGACTTTTTAAAGTCATCCATAAATTACCTTGGTCCTATCATCGACAACGATGATGTACATAAAGAATCAAAGGAAATGTCAGAAATCCTAGAAGCACCATCGGCGGGATTCTCCGTCCCACTGCACCAGACTTCTGGGGATTCCCATTGTGGGCTGCTCCACACCGTTAGGAAATACCCGGAGTCCGACGCAACGGATAATCCTGACAGCAGAGAATCCAGCGACATGTCTTCAAAATGTGACACTGTTAAGGTAATTTTTAGGATCAATTAATTATTGTAGTAAATTTGTGTTGAATTTAGCAAGACAATTGAAGTCATTACACATTTTGTTATGTATCAAACAGGCATGGTACTGGTCAGAAGACTATGACAATGTATACAAGAAAGTGAAAGAAGCTTCATTGAAGTCAGAGCTGCGATGCCTCACCCTATGGGATTGATGCAATCGTCTTGCACATTGTGCCTTCAGGAGAGGAACAACTGATAGCATTTACTTCATATACTCTCACTACCACGAAATGAATTATACTCAGTTAGATAAAGAAGCTTTTAACATCATGTTCGGTGTAAGAAGGATCCACCATTACCTTTATGGGCGTCATTTTACCCTTTCGATGGATCATCGACCCTTGACTACGATCTTTGGGCCATATAAAAATATGCCTTCTTTGGCAGTTAGTAGATTGCAAAGATAGTTATTGATATTATCGCCACACACTTACGATATTCAATATCACAAGTCAAAGCAACATGTAAATGCTGATGATTTATCATGATTGCCGTTGCAAGTCAAGCATGACCCAAAAGAATATGTTGTCAATATTTTGTATTTCTCGCTCGAGGATAGTGCACCTGTGACTTTGTCTCAAATTCAAAGATATACAAGAACCGATCCAGTGATGGGGAAGGTGATGGACTTGGTCAGAAAGGAATTCTGTCAGACGTTTGTAGGATAAATCGAGACCGCAAGCCCTACATCACACGAAGACTTGAGTTGACAATACAGAATGGAGTTCTATTATGTGTAATCCATGTGTATATTCCTCTATGGTTACGTACTGGAGTTTTTGACCAACTGCATGAGGGACATTTTGGTGTGGTAAGGATGAAAGAATTGGCATGCAGTTATTTTTAGTGGCCAGGATTAGATGCTCAAATTGAAGAGAAAATTGGGCAATGCCAATCTTGTGCAAAACTAAGGAACACTCCACCATTACAACTATTACATCCATGGGAATGGCCGACTCAGCAATGGCGGAGAATATACATCGATTATGCTGGTCCACTGGAGGGACACATGTTTGTTGTGATTGCAGACATTCTCTCAAAGTGGGCAGAAGCCGCAATGACTGAGCAGACCATCGAAAACGAGATGGAATATTTGCAAGATTTGAAACATTGGAGCAGATTGTCAGTGATAATGGTACACAGGTTATTTCAAAGGAGTTTGAGGACTACTTGAAAGGGAACAGTATACACCATATCAAGTTAGCACCATATCATCCAGTAACAGATGGATAGGCACTCGTGAGATTTAACGTCCTCGTCGCATCAATGAGTTGCGTGCAATGAGGCAATTAGATTGTGCTCAACGTATCATGGGATCTGTTGTGTAAATATTAATTGTTGCAGTTTCACTAATGAAGTAAACAGAGGGTAGCAGGGTGGCACAGTGGTTAGCACTGATGCCTCACAGTGTTGAGGTCCCAGGTTCGATCCCGGCTCTGGGTCACTGTCCGTGTGGAATTTGCACATTCTCCCTGTGTTTCGTGGGTTTCACCCCCACAACCCAAAAGATGTGCAGGGTAGGTGGCTTGGTCACGCTAAATTGCCCCTTAATTGGAAAAAAAATGAATTGGGTACTCTGAATGTAATTTTTTTTTAAATGAAGTAAAGAGGGAGGGATGTTTTTTATCTGTGAATACATCCTTGTTGGTTCTGCGTCACATGATGTATAATGACATAGCAGAATGTTTGCGAGGGCTTTGAGCAGATCACCATCTTGATTGTATGAGCAACACCCTTAATAAACCTGTCATTGTGTTTTTCAAGAATCCAGAGTATGGGTGCCTCCATATTTTTTCTCTTTGTAGCAAAAAAGATATATAACACATACTCTTACCCCCAAGACCTGCCACCCCATTCTGCCTCAGAAAATGACCTGGGCTGGCAAACAAGCGGTTGCCACAAATCTTCCCACCTGCCTGCCCACCTCCATGCCCGACCCCCCCCCCCCCCAATCAGGCCCTAAAACTCCTCTCCGTATGCCATATTTGCGCATTGAGTTTTCTCTCAATTTTACCAGAAAATGCTTTCTACTTTTCTCCACTTCAACTTTGACGATAAAATTGATATTGATATGCATTTTGTTCAAATGCCTCTCCCGCTATGCAGCTGCTTACTTTCAAATGGTGCATCTGTACAGTTTTCACCTAAGCCATTATTTTCAAGCCACCTCTCCTCCTTCCACTCACCCCCATTAATCTAGTTCCCTGCGCAAGGTCACAGGCTTCATTGGAAGCTATGAATAATTATGGGAGGGAGATGACCCAGGAAAATTGGCTCGAGTCAGCACACAGCACTCCTGGCTAGATTTGCACTATAATTTAGTCATCCTGAACTGAAGTTCGTTAGAATCGACTATCTGAACATGAGATGGTTATGGATTTGTTCTTGTTCCTTCAAACGAAGGTTTCTTCGGGGGACATTTCTGCTGTGGAAAGTGAATTGTGAGTGTATGGATTTATATGCAGAGATGTGTCGCAGTACATCTGAGAGAAACTTCTCAGTGATTTTCCTGATGTGGCTATCGTTTTTTGTTCTTTTCCACATTTATATGATAAGTCAGTGGTGAGTGTACCATGTCTGCAATGGATTTCATGGAAGGATGCCCTTATCTTGCATTCAAATGTCTTTGGTCTCCATTAATCTGTGCATAGAATTTTAAGAATATGAGTCTAATTATTCTGCATATATCGAAATTTGAACGATGATTCCCTGCATCTTTTGAGAAAGTGCCTGAATCATGATGGAAGAAAGAAAATAACACACACCCCCAAAGCATATCTTCAGGAAGCCCTGGTGCATTTTAGAACAAATAGGTTATTTTTGAAGTGTCATCAATGTTGTTATGTAGACAAGCATATAGTACTTCATTTTTGCACAACGTATCCCCAAAAATGCAGATGAAGGATTGGTTAGGGTGGTACCAGTTGAAGGACGAATGTTGACCCTGATGGGAAAACTCCCTGCTCACCTATAATTAGCACCATAGGAAATTTTCAATGGATTCTATCATAGCTCATCTTCCATACTTTGTGGGACTTGGACTGGTTCATCTTTGCACAATGGGTGGAAATTTGTAGTCCTGGCACCGGTCCCAATGGTGGGACTGGATGTGACGGCACTTGCTCTCATGGCGAGAATGGCTGGTGGACTGAAATTGTGCAGGAGCTGGTCGACACATGAGGTGGAAGGGCAGGGTCCCTCCAATTATGCAGCAGAGCGGGCAGAAAGTTGCTGAATCCACTGCCAAATGACTGGTAATGTTGCCTGCCCAAGGTCATCACCTTGACCTCCACCTGTAGCTGGCACATTTCCTCAGAGCAGACAATGCATTTGTGGTTCACTAATGCCTTCCGACAGATTCTCCTCCAGGCTCCTCCAGGGATAGACAGGAGGTGTTCTTCCTTACCAACGGCATCAGGAAGCCCTCCTGCCTGACCAAGGAAGACTAGATGGAGATTGCCGCAGACATTAGCAGACATTGGTCCGCTGCAAGAAGAGGGGCAATGACCTGCTCCAAAATGTCAGGGTGAGCACAATGGTAGTGTTCAATCAAAGTGGCTTTTGACCTCGCCTCGCTCACCCTCGACTTTCTTCAGTCACCTTTGCCCTCCCTTCGGTCCAAGTCAACCTCCCCTCAGTGACTCTCACACTTCCCAGTGACACTTCTAAGAATGGTGACAGGTAGCTTCAACTGGCTCATCTTCCATCTCAAGGACTTCCTTGCCTCCTCACTGTCAGCTTTAACCTGAAAGTGAAGGCCTATGTTTTCTCTATGCCTGTAATGTAACCGTAAAGGTAACATTTAATTTCTAAATGTTGTGGTTTAATGAGTATTCATAACATGCAAAACCTTTATCAGTAGTTTCCCACCGTATGCATAGCCCTGCCACTTTTCCTCAGCACCAGGATAATTTGATGCTTCCATCCTGATCTCGATGTTACACTTTCCACTCTGTTCAACCCCTTCTTGCCTGACTCTTACCCCACTCCCTTGGGTGTGTTGTTCTGTGATCAAACCATTGTAAGGATGAATCATCTAGTTGTTTAACTGGAACAATTATTTACTCAAGAACTCGTGACAATAAGCGATTTTCATTTCATTTTCGGAAAGATAAGACAGAAATTATAATACAGACAAAGATGACTGGATGAATTCTGTGGATTCTACTGCAACTACTCGAACTGCGACTAACCTCTCGTACGTCCTACTACCAACTGACGGGTATCTCAAGTCACGTGAGGGATTCTGACACCACCAGCTGGTTGGAAGTCACATTACTGATTATCTACAAAATGTGCGCAGGCATATCACCACCATAAACTGCCTGAATTAGAATCCTGATGGAAGCAACAAAAACTTGCATTTATATAGTGCCTTTAAAATAGGAACGTTTCCCAATTAAGGAGCTTCACAATAACACAATGACGGCTGTTGACGCCGGACTGGTTGGCGTCGGTTTTCCCACCGGCATGGGGACATAGCCCCATTTTCAGAGAATCCCGCCCATAGTTTTTTTTAAAGAGGACTTGAAAGAAGGAGAGATGAAGAAGCAGCATGTGATTTAGAGAGAAAATTCCAGAGATTAGGGCCTATCAGCTGAAGGCACAGCCTCAACTGTGTGGCAAAGAGATGGGAGATATTAAAGAGGCCAGAATTGGAGGAATAGAGCTCTTGGAGAGGGGGTTGGGGGTACATGTTGCAGAAATGCAGAATATTAACCAGATAGGAAGGGAGAAAGCCATGAAGTGATTTAAGCACAAGAATTAGATTTTTGAAAAGTGAATTCCACGAGTTAAATAAAGTTTTAGAATTTTACTGATATTGATTATATAACACGACAGAAAACAATAGATCTCAAAGGAAAAGAAAAATATGAATACCTTTCCTCAGATTTTAAACGTATGCATTTTGTTATCAGGGTATTTTGTCCTGCTGCTTTCTTAATTATCTTTTTCAGCGTATGAGAACTTTTTCTTGTATAGGTAGCTGACATTTCACTTCAAAGAGGGGTCTTATCTGGATTTTCAGATGAATCTTGGTGGTGCCAGGGTTGGATTTCCTTTGTCTTCTGATGTGACAACAAACCAAAGGAAAACTATCAAAAGAGGAGCAAGCTGACTATCTCATGACCTCCAATAATCCCAAAGGACTTTTATTCATTCAATCTCAATCTTGTAAAAGCCATTCAAACAGACCAAAGCATCCTTTGGAACAAATGCTCAGTTGTCTTCAATCCAACACATTGTAAAGAGGCGCTGTAAAAGACAGCTTGAAATAGATTAGAACATTGAGAAGCTTTCTGAGATTACATTGACATTTAGAACACTGTCAAGCTAAGAACAAGGGCAGCATGGTGGCATAGTGGTTAGCACTGCTGCCTCACAGCTCCAAGGACCTAGGTTCAATTCCGGCCTTGGGTCACTGTCTGTGTGGAGTTTGCATTTTCTTCCCCTGTCTGCGTGGGTTTCCTCTGGGTGCTCGGTTTTCTCCCACAGTCCAAAGATGTGCAGGTTAGGTGAATTGTTGTGCTAAATTGGCTCCTTGGTGTCCAAAAGGCTCGGTGGGGTTACTGAGTTACGGGGATAGGGTGGAGGGGTGGGCTTAAGTAGGGTGCTCTTTCCAAGGGCCGGAGCAGACTTGATGGGCCTGCTGCTGCACTATAGGGATTCTATGAACAACATGCAAATTCAGCTAATGTCTTGGATCAATAATGCAAATCAATAATTTTTTTTAAAGTACCGATGATACCTAATTAGCACCTCATTAAAAGAACTGGATTTTCTACAATAGATGAAATGAAACGAAAATCGTTTATTGTCACAAATAGGCATCAATGAAGTGACTGTGAAAAGCCCCAAGTCGCCACATTCCGGCGCCTGTTTGGGTAGGCTGGTATGGGAATTGAACAGTGCTGCTGGCCTGCCTTGTTCTGCTTCAAAAGCCAGCTATTTAGCCCAGTGTGCTAAACCAGCTCCTGCTCTGCTAAACAAGCCCCTGCTTGTGCTAAACCAGCCCCTGCTCCAACAGACATTCCAATAAAATAAATTTGATATTTTGTTTTTCGTAATTCTTGTCATAACTTACAGCATATGTGACTCTTTAGCTAAGTTTTAGCTATTCCTTTTTGTAGATATTCATGTAATATGATAATGGAAATCTCTATTAGTATTAGTTTATCTGCATCATATTTATCACCATATATTTATCAGCTTCAAGCGTTGGTGCAAAACATTTTTTAAACTTTCCGCATTTATATAACCATCACTTCCCAGTGAAAGAGTTAAACATTATAGAAGCTAGAAATCACACAAGCTGTTAGCTGCTAAATTCTCATAGAAAACTAGTGATGAGAGAATGGTCATTTCAGCTCAGACTGCCTACAGATAACAGTCAAGGACCAAATTATAGAGAACGGTTTATTTACGCAATTCACATACAAGGATTCAATTGAACACTGTGCAGTTGTAGCTCAAACCAAAAGAGAAAATGCTAGAAAATCTCAGCAGGTCTGGCAGCATCTACAAGGAAGGAAACGAGCTAACGTTTTGACTTCAGATGACCCTTTGTCATCTGCAAAGTTGCAACTCATGTGTGTCCACTGCAAAAAGGCACAATGGGGAAGGGAGTTAGTACATCACTCGTCAAAATATATTCTGATCACACCTATTTCTGGAAGTTATTTGATAAATAGAGAAAAATGCTTGATGATATTATAATTAAGTAGATGTACCCAAATAGCAATTGGATGACCATACTCATATGCTATACATCATGTAATCCTAATAGAATAGAAGCAAATGGGGCAGCCAATTTATGCATAACAAACTCCCACATACAGCCATGAGAACGCAGAATCATATGGGCGGAATTCTCCGCCGGCTCCAAAAATCGCGGAGGCCGTCGTGAACTCGGCCGAGGTTCACGACGGCCTCGGGGCCCACTCCCCGCACCTAATTCACCCCCACCCAGGGGGCTAGGAGCGGGCCCCCGTCGTTCCTGGCCACGACCTCGGCCGCTGGAAATGACGCCCGAACGGTGCTTCGCGGATGTCATTCGTGCATGCGCAGGAACTCGCGCATGCGCGGATGACATCAGCGTGCAGATGACACGAACCCGCGCATGCGCGGTGCCGTCTTTCTTGGGCGTGAAGGGCCAGCCGCTCGGCCCATCGGCTCGGAGAATCGCCGTTCGCCGTGAAAAACGGCGAGCGGCAATTTTTCCGAGGGGGGGGGGGAGAATCGCGGGGGCGCCAGGGGGGGCGTAAAAAATGTTGGGAGGCCCCCCCACAATTCTCCCACGCCACGTGGGGAGTGGAGAATTCCACCCATAGAATCTCCTACAGTACAGAAGGAGGCCATTTGGCCCATCGAGCCTGCACTGACCCATTGAAAGAGTGCCCTACACAGGCCCACTCCTCGATGCTTTCCCCATACCCCCATATAACCTGTACATCCCTGGACACTAAGAGGCAATTTTATCATGGTCAATCCACCTAATCTGCACATCTTTGGACTGTGGGAAGAAACTGGAGCACCCGGAGGAAACCTATGCAGACACGGGGAGAAAGTGCAATCTCCACATAGACAGTGACCAAAAGCCGGAATTGTTCACGGGACACTGGTGCTGTGAAGCAGCAGTGCTAACCATTGTGCCGCTGTGCCGCCCCTTGTTATTAGTTGTGAATAGATGTAGATCATTTTGAAACGACTGTGCACCATTGATTGCTACATGCTAATTTCTTGGAACCAAACCCAAATGTATAATGCCTGTGTAATTCTTGCAACAGGGCTCTCCAGAGTGCCAATAATTTGAGTGCAGGAGCGTTTGCTGTAGCTCATAATGAAGGCCTTGTTTTAAAGCACCTAGAATTTCCATCTAGACACTCGTGTGTAAGAAAGTGGAGTACGCTCTAACCAAATAGCTGTATCTCTCCTGCAACACCAGCTATTTGCTCTTCTTCATTCACCAGTGTTTGTTTTCTTTTTTTCAGCGGACACTGTCGCATTTGTAAGTTTTGTTCCAATTATGGGTGTATCTACACCAGATGGATTGCACTGGTTCAAGGGGTGACTCACCACCATCTTCTCAGGGGCAATTTGGTGTGGGCACTCACAGTCCATGAACAAAATACTAAAAAAGGAATCTGGTCTTGTTGCAGTTTTTGTAGTTAAATGTAGCAGAATAACATGGTGTTAGCACCTTAAGAAAATATTCTTACTGCTATTGTGTATTGATTGGTATTCCTGAGAGAAAACGTTTATTAGAAAGAATGTGCTTCAATATATTTGAAATCTTATTATGTGCTCAGTATATCTCAATGCACTTGATGACCAAAGAATTGAAGAGCAATCACTGATGGCTTTTGCAGCAGACAACTACAATGCCCCCATAAACTGCAATTTTATAAAGACCACATTAATTTGTTTATTGCATTGAGGACTTCCCACTCTTAGTCAAATTGTTGCCTGTGGGGAACTGGGGAAGTGAGTAACCATTTCCATAATCCAGCATGCAGTCAAGGGCAATGGAGCTGCTGCCCCAATGCTTGGAGTGGGTGGGGGGAATGAGGTCCCCTCAGGGGGTTGGGCTTGGTCAGGGGGGGCTGAAGTGTTCAAGGTCAGGGGTTGCCGCTCCTGAGCCGAAGGGTGGGCATGAGGGGTTTTTCATCTGTGAGGCCTCCAAGCCATTTTTAAACATTGTGGATATACATAACAGGGACTACCACAGCTGCTGCTTGGCTGTCCTACCTCTGTCCCAGGACAGAGCCCTGTTCTTGGTTCTATGCCGAAGGTCATTTTCATTCCTTTTGACTCTGACCAGCCTCCAGCTTCACAGCTGAAGGCTATTGTTTATAAGGATTTGGCATTGGTAACACTTCACTGCTCTCAAGTGGCTTCTCGTGGGTACACTTGCCATGTCTGAGCCGATGATGATTGCATCACATTTCAATCAAACTTTGAAGCCTCAACAGTTTGCCTGAACTATAGAAGCATCGGCGCACAGAGGCAGCAGCCAATAATCAAACACTGAAAAGCTGCCATTCAGCACTGGGGATACCCTTGTGACAATACAGTAAGTGTGTGGATCAAGGGTGGTTTCCCTGATGTTCCCAGCAGGGGTCCGGTGTCAGGGGTCTAGGGGCTCCTGCTGTGGCTGGGGGCGAGTGAGCAGAGCGAGTTTTTCCAGCACAATTGGCTTGGTGGATGGCACTCTGAGAGTAGGTGGAATACGTAAGGGTGGGGGAGAGACTTGGGGGATTTGAGGGTCCAGCGACGGAAGCCATAACTGATGGTAGGTCTCTCTCCTTCACCAATTCCTCACAGATATAACAATGTGGCTGGTGCTGTTAGTTCTGCAGAGGATGGCCTTGCAGTGGTAGTGTCAGCCGAGGCAGGCAGGTGCTGGAGAATCGATGCAGGCGGGAGGCAGCACCTCTTTTTCAGGGGGCAGCCACACACCCTGAAGAGCCGGCCGCCCATCAGGCTGAGGAGGCAACCAGAGGCGGACACCAGTGACGGCCCAAGGTGCACAGACATTGCTGGGCTTTCGAGGAGAAGATTGACAGCATGTGGCACAGGAGACTCAGTCTCAACAAAGAGACAGTACCTGTGTGGATTTGGCACCCCATGGATGCCCTCCCGGTGGCCTGGAGTCCTGAACATCTGTGTAACGGGTTCATTTGAGGGCTCGAGCCGGGACCTGTGCAGTATTTCCAAAGCTATAGCCCACAAGTGCTTCCGTAAGATCACGGATGCCCTGTATGCTAGGGCATCAGACTTTTCAATTTTGACCTGGACTAGACCCACCAAGCTGATCGGGCTGCAGGATTCTCTGCCATCGCTAGGACGGCCATGGCCCAGGAGGCAATAGATGGCATGCATGTCGCCTTGTGTGCAGCAAGGCATCAGGGAGCACCCCTCATAAAAAGGAAGGGGTTCCACTCCCTGAATATCCAACTCAGGTGCAGCCACTGCCTCCAGATCGTACATGTGTGCGCACTCTTCCCAGGGAGCGTGCACGACAACTACATTCTGGGACACTCAGAGATTCGAGGACCCTCCCAGAATGACAGGTTGGTCTTGAGGTATACGGTGTACCCGTTGATGTCCTGGCTGATGACGCCTGTGTGGAGGCCAAGAGACTGAGGTGAACACCCGATATAACAAGGCTCACACTGCCACCCGTGCTGACATTGAGCAGTGCATCAAATTACTCAAAATGCAGTTCTGATGCCTGAACTGCTCTGGTGGTGCACTGTAGTACAACCCCCAGAGGATCTCCAGCATTGTGGTGGTCTGTTGTGCCCTCCACAACCTGGCAGAGCAACGGGGAGACATGCTGGATGAAGAGGACACGCAGCCTTGTCTGAGGAGGAGGCAGCCCAGGAGGGTTGGAGGACGAGCCCGTGGAGGAACCGCAGGAGTAGCCGGAGGATGGAGGGCAAGTGGGTTGGAGGACAGCCTTAACTGAGCAACCCTGTATTTTGAAACTGTCACGCCTAGTTCTAGATTCTCCCACAAGAGGAAGCACCCTTTCCACATCCAACTGTCAATAAACTCAGGATTTTTTGTGTTTCAAACAAGTTGTCTCTTACTCTGCTAAACCCCAGTCGATACTTGTACAACCTTTCCTCATTCGACAACGGACCCATTCCTGGTATTTGTCCATTAAATTTTCTCTAAACTGCTTGATGCACAATCAATAACTCCAGAAGCGAGATTAGAGACAATTGAAGGCTTTATTGCACTAGATGTTTCCCCCAGCAGCGCAGGCACAGAAGGCAGCTGCTGGGGAGACACGGGCTCTTATACTCCACCTTACTGGGTGGAACAAGCAGGCAGGCTTAACCAATGAAACAGCAGTCTGAGGTACCTCCCACACCAATGGTCTTACAGCATTATTCAAAGATACCTTTAATACCGACTACTACACTACTTCCAACACATTTGCATCTTTCCTTAAATAAAGAGACCAATACGTACACAGTACTCCAGATATTGTCTCATTAATGCCCTGTATAACTGAAGCATAATCTCCCTACTCCTGTATTCATTACCCTTGCAATAAACAAAACATTCCATGAGATTTGCTAATTACTTGGTGTACCTGCATTCTAACATTTTTCAATTCTGCACTAGATACTCAGATCCCTCTGCACCTCAGGATTCTGCAATTTCTCACTATTTAGATAACATACTTTAAAAAAATTATTTCTGCCAAATGAGCAATTTCACATTTTCCCACGTTATACTCTATTTGCCAGATATTTGCCCATTCACCTAATCAATCCATATCCTTTTGTAACCTCCTTACGTTCTTTTCACAACTTCCTTTCCTTACCTACCCTTGTGTCATCAGAAAATTTAATAGCCATACCTTTGATAACCTTATCCAAATTATTTATATCAATTGTGAAGAATTCAAGTCCCAGGACTGATCCCTGTGGCACACTCCCCATTACATTTCACCAATCTCAAAATTACCCACTTCTGCATATTATATTTTTTCCGTTAGCCAGCCAATCTTCTATCCATGCTAATATGTTACCCCCTGCACATGAGCTTTTATTTTCAGCAATGAACTTTGATTACGGCACATTATAAAATAACTTTCGAAAATCTAAGTACAGTACATCCACAGGTTCCCCTTTAGCCACAGCACTGTTACTTCTTCAAGATGTGGAGATGCCGGCGTCGGACTGGGGTGAGCACAGTAAGAAGTCTTACAACACCAGGTTAAAGTTCAACAGGTTTGTTTCAAACACAAGCTTTCGGAGCGCAGCTCCTTCCTCAGGTGACTTCAGGTCACCTGAAGAAGGAGCTGCGCTCTGAAAGCTCATGTTTGAAACAAACCTGTTGGACTTTAATCTGGTGTTGTAAGACTTCTTACTTACTTCTTCAAAGAAAGCCAGTAAATTAATTAACATAATTTCCCTTCGATAAAACCATGTTGATTCTCCCTGATTACCTTGAATTTAACCAAGTGCCCTGCTTTAACCTGTGCTGATAATCCATGTATCTAATGAGTATTTTGTGCACTCAAGCAACAATTACTTTTAATTTTTATAATTTTTCCCTGCTTCTATTTTACTCACTATTAACCTTGATGTCTCTATCTCATCCTGTCAGTATCTACTTGTCTTCACCCAGATGCCTGCACTGCCTGTGGTCTTCACACTGGCACAGGGAAGGTGTCATAACCTTTGGAAGTCTAACGGGATTCTCCGACCCCCCTGCCTCGGGTTAGAGAATCCCCGGGGGGGCGGCGCGAATCCCGCCTCGCCGCCCCGATGCCGGCTGCCGTATTCTCCGGAGCCGGTTTTCGGGCGGGATTCACCCCCGGCAATTCTCCGGGCCCCGATGGGCCAAGCGGCTATCCATTTTTGGCCAGTCCCGCCGGCGTGGCTTAGACATGTTCCAAACATGGAGGGGCCTGGCAGGTAAGTCTGCTGGGGCGGTCCTCAGGGGGGCACAGGGGGGGGGGGGCCACGGTGGCCTAGCCTGCGATCGGGGCCCACCGATCTGCAGACAGGCCTGTGCCTTGGGGGCACTCCTTCCGACCACGCCGGCCCCTGTAGGGCTCTGCCATGGCCGGCTTGCAGAAGACAACCCCCTGCGCATGCGCCAGAATACGCTGGCCGGTTTGCGCATGGGCGGAACCATGCCAGCGGTTCAGCACATTCGCGAGATCACACCGGCCCTTCACCGCATGTACGAACTCGCGCAATCCCTTCGGCGCCGGCTAGAGCGGCGCCAACCCCTCCGGCTTCCACCTGGCCCCCAGAACTGCGGAGAATTCCGCACTTTCGGGGGCTGTTGACACCAGAGTGGTTGGTGCCGGTTCTTCCGCCGGCGTGGGGACTTAGTCCCCGGAAAGGAGAATCCCGCAGGTCACTAGTGCAGAGAGCAGTATAGATTCCTTTAACTATACTATTTCCTAACACTACCACATTTACTGCACACAAGTGATGAACAAAACACCACCACCACATTTACTAGTACCTTTTATGAAAAGAGAAAGGGGAGCACTCTCGCGATGTGCTGGTGAAATCTAATTTGTCTGGAAAGCTAAAATAATAAGTTACTTTTTTTTATTTGAAACTATTCACTTGGATCCTTATTTAATAAAAAACCTGAGATACTGATTCAATATTTACCATGCAAGATCTCTTGGCACCATGCTTAATATGATTTTCTGTGTTGCAAGGCTATATATTTTTGTTTCCTTATGAAATCCAAAACCACACATCAGAGGTTATATGTGGACTTGACAGAGCAATGCAATTTATTTTGTCAAGAAAGTGAAATTGAACTCGTAGAAATTTGTCTCAGAATTGAATGAAGAATTTGGCTAACATTGATTTAGATCGCTATGGAGCGAAGCAGCCAATCTGATACAAGATCTTTGATGTCACATTGCCTTGATTTCAGGCGCTCCTTCTTAACTTTGGTTTGGAACTATTTAATAATACAATCACTAATCCTCTTGAGTCATGTTGAAAGGAAGTATATCATATTTTGAATGTTGCTGATAATGATTTATACTGTGGTGACTGATGTGTTGGGTATGCTGGGTCTGCGAGGACTGCGTTCACCATAGCAGTGAGAGAGACAGGTTTCCAACACTTGAATAAATGCAACTCTATTCTATTGAACTCTTAACTATTAAACATACTTTAACTGTGGGTTGACACTATGCTGAGTTGACTGGAGACCTGAGGCTAACCTGACCAGACTATCTTACTACCACATGGTGGATGTTTTAGTTATTGCTCACAGGCTCTGACTGACTCAGAGGCTGGATCCCAAGTAAGCGGGAAAACTAGTGCCCTCTGGCTTTATCGTGTCCGTGTTCTGTCTGGTGATTGGCTGCTGTGTTCTGTGTGTTCATTGGTCATCCTGTGTGTCAATCAATGTCTGTCTGTGCACCATCATATACTTGTGTGTATATTATGACAGTGACAGTATGGCGTCTGGCTGTAGTTTCCTCACACTTTGTGTTCTCACACATTTTGCAGCACAAATGGTTTCACCAATACATGTCAGCCCAAGATACTGTTGTGTAAGGGGCAGCAATATGAATGATATGCACGCTTGCCATTAGTTGGATGAGTACTGAAAATGCAGAGCAATCATTTAAAAGACGCTGTGAGTTAAAGTGCATAATCTCCGAAAGGGTTCATGGGGACTAATGGTGGTGTGTGATTAGTCCATTCCTGTTCATTGTGTTGCAGGGAACACATTAAATTGGTGCTGCCTGCTCTTTTGAATAATTGCTGCATGCAGCCAGTGCTCCTGGCACTGTTCATTGGCAGCATGAATCGGCAAAGGCTCGAGTGACTAATATTACTTATGGGCAGCCTGTGCATCTTAAAGGGAAAGTAGACTGTGGCTGCAAGTAGTAGTAGGAGATTTTTCAAAAGTCCTTCTGAGTTGGGGTGTTTTGAGGCACTGCTGAATATGTGAGAGAACAAGCAGCAAAGTTTCCAGACAATGGGCGAAATTCTCTGCAGACCGTCGTAACGCCGATTTCCGGTGAGCAAAATTGGTGTAGATGACTCCGGCGTGGGGGCCTTCTTTTAGGCAGCTTTTCTCCGTTCCCGGAGGGGCCAGCAGCGGACTGACGCGATACGCGTCAGTTTCACCAGCTGCGGAAGTGGTGAGACCCGGCGTTTTGTTTTGGGGGGGGGGGAGGAGGAGGAGAGAGACTGACCCGGCGTTTGGGGGGGGGGGGGGGAGAGAGACAGACCGGCATTGGGGGGGGGAGGAGGAGGAGAGAGACAGACCGGCATTTGGGGGGGGGAGAGAGAGAGACAGACCGGCATTTGGGGGGGGGGGGGGAGGAGAGAGACTGACCCGGCGTTTGGGGGGGGGGAGGAGGAGAGAGACAGACCGGCATTTTGGGGGGGGGGAGGAGGAGAGAGACAGACCCGGCGTTGGGGGTTTGCGGCGTTGAGTTGAGAGGAGAGGAGGGGGGTTTGCGGCGTTGAGTTGAGGGGGGGGTTTGCGGCGTTGAGTTGAGAGGGGGGGGGTTGCGGTGTTGAGTTGAGAGAGGGGGGTGGCGTTGGAGGGGGGGCGGCGTTGGAGGGGGGTAGGGGTGGTGAAGGGGGTAGGGGTGGTGAGGGGGGGTTGGGGTAGGGGCAGCGGCGTGCAGAGGAGGGGGGCGATGGATGCCCGGGGCCAACGCACCGTCGCCCCCCCTCTGCATGCCGCTGCCCCTACCCCAACCCCCTCCCCTCACCACCCCTACCCTCTTCACCACCCCTACCCCACTCCAACGCCGCATCCCCCCCACTAACGCCGCACCCCCCCCACTAACGGAGGAAGGAAGGGGGGAGGAGGAAGGAAGGGGGGAGGAGGAAGGAGGGGGGGAGGAAGGAAGGGGGGAGGAGGAAGGAAGGGGGGGGAGGAGGAAGGAAGGGGGGGAGGAGGAGAGAGGGGGGGGCGTGTGGGTACCGGCCTTCAGAGGGAGGGGGGTGTGGGTACTGGCCTTCAGAGGGAGGGGGACGGGGTGTGGGTACCAGCCTTCAGAGGGAGGGGGGGGTGTGGGTACCGGCCTTCAGAGGGAGGGGGACGGGGTGTGGGTACCGGCCTTCAGAGGGAGGGGGACGGGGTGTGGGTACCGGCGTTGAGGGGGGGGACCCGGCATTGAGAGGGGGGGGACCCGGCGTTGAGAGGGGGGGGACCCGGCGTTGAGAGGGGGGGTTGCGGCGATGAGGGGGGGTTGCGGCGTTGAGGGTGGGGGGTTGCGGCGTTGCAAGAGATGGGGGGGCGGCGTTGGAGGGGGGTAGGGGTGGTGGGGAGGGGGGTAGGGGTGTTGGGGAGGGGGGTAGGGGCGTTGGAGGGAGGTAGGGGTGGTGAGGGGGGGTGGTTGGGGTAGGGGGCAGCGGCGTACAGAGGGGGGGGCGACGGTGCGTTGGCCCCGGGCATCCGTCGCCCCCCCTCTCTGCACGCCGCTGCCCCCAAACACCCCCATGCCGCAACCCCCCCCCGATGCCGCAACCCCCCCCCCCGGTGCCGCAACCCCCCCGATGCCGCAACCCCCCCCCTCCGATGCCGCAACCTCCCCGATGCCGCAACCCCCCCCCGATGCCGCAACCCCCCCGATGCCGCAACCCCCCCCGATGCCGCAACCCCCCCCGATGCCGCAACCCCCCCCGATGCCGCAACCCCCCCGATGCCGCAAACCCCCCCGATGCCGCAACCCCCCCCGATGCCGCAACCCCCCCCCGATGCCGCAACCCACCCCCCCCACCGATGCCGCAACCCACCCCCCCCCCCCCCCCGACACTGAACGGCGTCAACCATCATCAATGGTTGACGCCGTTTTAAAGCTACTGTGATTTTCGCCGGGACTTCGGCCCATCCGGGCCGGAGATTTGTGGAAACAAAAATATAATGAAATCCCGCCGGCGCCAGCTGTTTTCAGAGGCTGCCGGCGGGATTTGCACAGCGCCGGTTTTTGGCCGGTCAGAGAATTAAAAACCCTGCGGGAGCGGGATTAACGCCGCTGCCGGCCGATTCTCTGACCCTGCGTGGGGTCGGAGAATTTCGCCCAATGGACTAGAAGTCAAGATGGAAGAGGTGGATCAAAGAGGGCATATGCTCAGAAGGTAGTGGAACCAATAGCAGTGGAGGTCAATGCCAGGAGAATTGCTCCAAAAAAAATGGAATGAGGAATAAGTTGAACACATGAGATGTCAAGGTGCATGACATAATCTTCAAATAGAATATGTTAAAGAAGCCAATGCTGCTCATCATGGGAAAGGGCATCACTGAAGCCATGGATGCTAATCGGCCAATGATGATGGAGCTGTCAGCATAAGTTGTCTCCTCTTATTCACTTTTATCTCATTTTACTATCCCTGCTGACTCAAAGGTTTCAGAGAGTGAAGAGCCTCACCTCACACCACAACCCTAGCCTGGTCCCATAACATGGAAGCATCCCAATCAGAGGGCAAGACATTCCAGCCCTTTCCGCCGGTGGGATCTTCTGGTCCCGCCAAAATCAAACTCTGCTGGGGATTCCCAGGCAGCGGAATGGTGAGTTATGCAAATTGCCATTTACTCTGGCAGGAATGGAAGGCCCTGCCAACAGCCAATGGTGAATTGCTTCCACCGCAGGAAAACCTGCTAGAGGGGGCTGGAAAATTCTGGCCATAGAAGGAAGATGATGAAAACAGCAAAGCTGAAGAGACACTTTCACTCGGTCCTGCACTCACAGCCAACAATTCAGAGATTGACACCATCTTATTTTAGAGGCGAGGATAGAAAATGGATCTGTGTGAGGTGAGGTACCGGAGGCAAGTACACCGGAGCCAGTGAGGGGACAATGGATACTGCAGATGCCAGCTCGCTGGATGGTAACATTGTATGTTAATTCTGCTGCAGAGAACACGGAGAAAGTCTTCAAATGTGCCAGGCTACAGAAGAAGGCTGTTGGGTGTAGATAAGCAAATAATTGGTAAGCTCCCTTGTGCAGCACAAACTGAAAGATGTTGCCTATTTCTCCAGCAGCAACCTGAAGGCAGCCAAATATGTAGATTTTAAGAGTAATAGGCACCTCGGCAGCAACAGCAGTGTGGTTCTTGTCTAAATTTGAAGCTCTGGTTCTGCTGCAGCAGATGTGAGATTTTATCGGTGAGGGGCTAGGACCGGGGCCGTGTGGAACACCTGCAGAGCACGTGGAAAATGGTGTCAGAATCTCTGGGTCCGTGGTGGATACGTGCAGGGCTGACAAGCTGCAGCCGCGTGTACACTATACACCCTCCCCCCCCCCCACCCCATACACACCGATTGCATCCAACAATATGGCCCTGGTTCTGCTGGACCGCGTTCCCATCCACCCTGACCCCACAGCCTATCACTCCCTCCTGGCCCTGGCAGAAGCAAAGTTGCAAAAGTATAAGTAGTTGTACCTGCAACCAAAATAAATAATCTAGTAAATAACCTGAACATCAGCGGAGTATGGCAGTGTTGGACACTGTCCGTACACCCTCTCTCTCTCTCTCTCCACAGCCACCACACCAGCTTCACGATTGTTGAGCTCACAAGTGGACCGTGCCGTCGAGAACATGGCCCATTGGAGGCGGAGCATCGCGGGGGGCCTGCTATTGAGTTGCGAACACGTTTGCAACTGTGCGCGCCAATGCAGTTTTGGACGTGGCGGAGCATCGCGATTCGGATTCAAACTGGCACCTGCCGCAATTTTGGCATCAGGAGTTATTCTCCGCCCGCTGCCATTCCCGATTTTCGTGTTGGCCAACGGAGAATCCCGCCCATGGCCTCCTGCTGAGAGCCCTTCCTCCTTCTTCCAGATTTTAATTGAACAATAAATTACTTCAACATCAGCCAAACCACTTCCTGTAGTGTTTTCAAACTTTAACCAAAAAGTAAAGTTCCAAAAGAATAAGTAGTTCTACCAGCAACCAAAAGAAATAATCCAGTAAATAAACTGTCAGTCTTCCATGATCCCTTTAGATAGCATTGGTGGGGGTTCCATTATTATGTGTAGTGTCATGGTAATCTGTATAATGTTAAAATGGGGCAGAAGCTGGAATGTGGAGCTCAGAAAATCACAACACTAACATCAAATCAGTGTATGTGTGTGTGATTACAAATGTGCGCAGGCATCTCGGACTCCATTTTCCAGCTTTAAGAGGCCATGTAGCACCTACAAAAGTCACTACACACACCAATATTGTCCCTAATGCATTCAGTTAATACACACTATTATATGTTGTGTAATTTACAGACTTATGTAGTTCAGGGCTAATTGGAAAGATGTAGAAACTAGCACAATTTATAACCTGAATATACATATGGATCTGGTGTTGGTTCCATCAAACCTTCTAAGTTAGTGGAATCAGCTATGTTGTCTGAATGGATCACGATACCTTCTTCCTCTCTAACTTTGCAAACCTGCATACAACACTTTAAGGTACCAGTTTTATCATGACGGAGAGCCTCTTGATCATGGCAAAAGTCCTGGAAAATCTGTAAATATTAAGCTCCACCCCCGAACATGGCACATTCCATTTCCCACAACATCGTACCTGCAAATTTCAAAGTGCACTACAAGCTCATTTATCTTGTTTTGTATACTACGTGCATTTAGGTACAATGCCCTCAATCCTGCATTGACCGGCCCCTTCTCATAGTTGTCCCTTATTTTTTGTACCTGAAGTTAGATTCCTGCCACTTTCTATACTTTCTGTTCTATTGCTTGTTCTGGAAACTTTACTATCTCTCCTAAACCCTCCCGTTCCTTTAACTCGATTAAAGACCTCATCATTAGCCTGCACTTCTGCCTTCCCCTTTAACTTTGATTTTCTAATTTTCTGCACAACTGAACTCTCCCCCCATTATCCCAAAGACTAGTGAGTGGGGGCATGAGTTTGCACAATTTGGCAAAGTTGGCTTTGGGGCTAAAATAGGCCATTGGAATGTGGGGGACATAGGGGATATCAAGGGCCATGGCATATATTGGCATAGATAAGGCATTGGAAATGTGTTTGGTAGGGTGGCACGTGGCACAGTAGTCAGCACTGCGACTACGGCGCTGAGGACCTGGGTTTCAATCTCGGCCCTGGGTCACTGTCCGTGTGGAGTTTGCACATTCTCCCCGTGTCGGCATGGGTTTCGCCCCAACAACCCAAAGATGTGCAGGCTAGATGGATTGGCCATGCTAAATTGACTCTTAATGGTTAAAAAAATAATTGGGTACCCTATAGTAAAAAAATTAAAAAATTAGGATATGTGTTTGGTTGGGGGTGAGGAATGAGGGGTGTTGTTTTATTTATTTTTTATTTAATTCAACATAGTGCCGGAGCATAAAGACATGCCTTTTGCCCAGCCTGCCTCCGCACCTGGCAGCCTCTGCTCTGAAATTGTTCTAGTGGTGATGGACCCAATGACCTCCAATCCAGCACTCCTGCTCCCACCATGGAATGAAATTCAAATGTACGAGCTGCCGCTTTAAAGGGCCGATTCGCAGAGCCAGGAATTCTCCCCTTTCTGTGCACCTGACCCAGGAGCGAAAATCTGGGCCTTAATGTCTTTCCCTAAGTCATTCGGATAGATTACAAATAGCTGAGGTCCCAAACTGGCATGGACAAGATGGGTTGAATGGCCTCCTTCTGTGCTGCAATTTTTCTATGGTTCTAAGTGACCCCTGCAGCTATTAGTTACAGCTTACCACTTAATAGCAGTAACACTAATAGTAGTTTGCTAATATTATTAGTTTGAACTTCATTATGTGAGTGATGTGCAAGGCTGTTTGTGGCCCAGAACCAGGCAGAAAATCATTGGAAACTTTTGGTTATTTATTCAAGCTCCAGGACCCATGGAATGGTAGATGAGAAACTCACCGAGAGGAAAAAGATGAAGTTGTCTATAATCACACATCTTAGCTCATGTCTTCTTCAGTGATGTGTTGGCTGACATCCTAAAGGACTGCATCTGTTTGGGCATTCCGTGTTCACAGATGGAAAAAAGGAAATGACTTAGATGGATTTGTTGCTGCATACCCGAGAGTACGAACTATCCTCATGGCAGGCATTCTTCTTTTTCAAAGCCCTTGACAGAATATTTGTGATTAAGCAGTTGGTGATGAATAAATTGATATATAGCACTGGACAAGGTATAATGGTTGTTCCCGTTGATTCCCTTATTTCTCCTTTCTTTATTTCTGCTGTTATTATTTTCATGTAATGGGCATATATCTTGTCGAGCAGAGGAAGTGAAGAACTCAAAAGTTACAATGAGCGCACTGTGTTCTCTTCGAACAGCAGAACTCAGGCCTTTCAACACTCGAGATGTTGATGAGACTCGGCTTGATTGATTGGTTGGTGGCCAATGAATTGGCCAAAAGGCCATATTCTGCTTGATAACTGACGGTGATTGGATCCTGTCTGAGTGCGATGATTTTGAGAGAGCTGGGGGGAAGCATCAAGTCAAGGACACTCAGAGGAAAGGATCTCTCTTTCTCTCTCCCTCTCGCTCTCTCTCTCTCTCTTGTTTTCTCCAGAAAGCTGCTGTATTTCTGAAACTGCAAAGACCTGAATGATTGGAAACAGAAAACCTCAAACTGAAAGCCTAGATTGAAACAAGGTGCTATAAACTACCAAAAGACTTTTATATTTTTTAATTTCATTATTATTTTACACCCACCTTTCTCCCCTCTGTGTTTGTCTGTATTGTGTGTGTGTAGAGGGTGGGTTGAGTTTAAGAGGGGGGGCGGTGGGGGTTAGGAATTAGACAATAGTCAACCTGTTGTATTTGCTGCATATTTAATCATAGTTATTGTTATTAATAAACTTAATTGTGTTACATTTACAAACCTGGCGACTATAGTTATTGGGCAACCAAGGGCCAAAGACATTGGGTGTTTTCTAAGAATTATTTATTAATTTCAATTGTGCTGCAAATCTGAGTCAAGTGAGGCTGGAGTTGACCACGCACTAGCCCAGGGGGTTGTAACAAAGGACATATAGAACGTAATGGTAGCTATATCTTTCAAACTGCTCTATATGTACTTGTACTATACTATAAGTAGATGTTAACAATAATTGCTACTGAGGTTATACTGAAATATGGGCCAATGAATGTGGGAGTGTTGCTAAGAGACTTAAGAACTTGTATTGAAATATCCTGGACTTGATACATTCCAGGAATTGGGATGTTAGGCGACAAGCTTAATGATAATTAAACCCCACTCTTCAAAGGCTTCCCAACCACAGGCCTGGTACCACTCACTGATGGGGACAAGGATGCAGTGTGCCCAGGAACATATTGGGGGACCAGTTGAGGGATGGGGTAGATTTGGGGGGACACATGTAGAGGGTGGAGCTGAAGTACAACATGCGAAGGAGGTGCCGCATCAGGGCACCTGATATACACCTTCAACGCCTGTCCTTCGAGGAGCTGCTAAACCGCCTTTGCCGCCGAAGACTTCAGGTAACACAGTGAGATCATGTGCCACCTGTGCCAAATGATAATGCACCTGGCACCGTGGGAGTTTGGAGAAGGATACCCGCTCCCGGTGGCTGTCAATGTGATGGTCATCCTGAACCTTTATGCCTCTGGGTCTTTCCAGGGACAAGTGGGGGTTGACCTGTTAGCGACCTCGCAGATATCCACACACAGGTGCATCCGCACCATGATGGATGCCCTATGTGCCCAAACAGCAGCCTATATAACCTTCAGTTTGGACCAGGCACACCAGGATGCCCAAGCAGCAGGAATTGCCATCATTGATGGAATTCACAAGGTCCAAGGGTGATCGATGGCATGCATGTCCCCCTATGAGCACCGACTCATCAGGGTGCTGTTTCTTCATCAATAGAAAGGGCTTCCATTCCCTGAATGCGCAGTTGGTGTGTGACCATCAGCTGCACACTGTGCCTGATACCCAGGTAGCGTGCACAATGCTTAAATACTGATGCACTCGGTGATTCCCGGCTCCCTCAGGTCAGGGATTGGCTTTCCTGTGACAAGGGTTACCCACTGAGGTCATGGCAAATGATGCCTGTCCGGAGGCACCAGACCGGCTTGAAGCCCCATTATAACGACACCCATGCATCTGCTAACTGAAGATGCACTTCCTATTCTTGGACCACTCTGGAGGGGCTCTGCAATATATCCCCAGAAGAGTGTCGAACATTGTGCTAGCCTGCTGCATCCTGCACAACATCATGCAGCAGAGGGGGGACATGCTGGAAAGTAGTTAATGTAACACCCCTGTTTAAGAAGTGAGGGAGGCAGAAGACGGAAAATTATAGGTTGGTTAGCCTGTCTTCGGTCATTGGTAAGATTTTAGAGTTCATTATTAAAGATGAGAGGGCGGTGTACTTGGAAGTGCATGATAAAATAGGACTGAATCAGCACAGCTTCATCAAGGGGAGGTCATGTCTGACAAATCTGTTAGAGTTCTTTGAGGAATGTAACAAGGAATATAGACAAAGGAGAGCTAGTGGACATGATTTATTTAGATTTTATTTGACAAGGTGCCGCATAGGAGACTGCTAAATAAGTTAAGAACCCATGGTGTTCAGGGTAAGATCCTGGCATAGATAGAGGATTATTTGATATACATGTTCAGTAGAACATTTATATCATACTTATACATTTTTGGTGAGTTTCCCTGCCCACCAAATAGTTTATGAAAAATAGCTGAGATCTACTGTCCAGCTATCTAATGATGAATTAGTTACTATCCTCCTTGAGGTATGTGGAGATAAGGGATATCTTTGGTAGTGAGGTGATATGGAAGCTAACACAGATGCAAAGGAATCTTCAATCCAATCAATTCTCCTGTGGCACTAATTGTAATACTTGAACGAAGAATGCCTGTGATACTTCGGTTGATGATTGGCCACAAAACTTGACTGAATAATACAATCGGGGTCAGCATGTGCTGCAGTGGATTGGCTGACTGGCAGAAGGTAGAGAGTGGGGATAAAGGGGACTTTTTCAGGATGGCAGCCGGTGACTAGTGGTCTGCCTCAGGGGTCGGTGCTGGGATCACAACTTTTCACTATATACATTAATGATCTGGAAGAAGGTACTGAAGGCACTGTTGCTAAGTTTGCAGATGATACAAAGATCTGTAGAGGGACAGGTAGTATTGAGGAAGCAAGCGGGCTACAGAAGGACTTGGACAGGCTAGGAGAGTGGGCAACCAAGTGGCAGATAGAATACAATGTGGGAAAGTGTGAGTTTATGCACTTTGGAAGGAGAAATGGAGGCATAGACTATTTTCTAAATGGGAAGATGCTCAGGAAATCAGAAGCACAAAGGGACTTGAGAGTCCTTGTTCACTATTCTCTTAAGGATAACGTGCAGGTTCAGTTGGCAGTTAGGAAGGCAAATGCAATGTTGGCATTCGCGTCGCGAGAGCTAGAATACAAGATTGAACCATCCTCAGTAAGAACCAGAAACAAATGTGAACCTGCCTGTTGCAGCACCTTTGCAAGCCTTGACCATCCATTTTCCATTCGCATCCCCCAGTCTGATACAGGATACAGTGGCTAGAGCTTCCTTGTGCATCTGTCGCAGAACCCTTTCTGCCTCCTGTTTTGACGAAGCAGCCTCCGCTCCAGTCCTCGATCCACATGGTGAGGTGCAATGGAAGGCAGGGTCATCCGTAGCTGCCTATTCATTAGCAGCTGTGCTGGTGACAGCCCATGGATAAGTGGCGCTGAACGATATGCCAAAATTGCCAGATCGATGTCTTCCTGGCTGTCAATGGCTTTTATTAGCAGCTGTTTAACAATGTGCAGCTGTATAATCAGAAGATTAGGGCCATTCTGGGGATTTGACTGGGGATATAACGGAATTGCAGTGATGTGCCTAAAATTCAGTCCATTCATATTTTTTGAAACAGGGACCATTGTCAGACATAACAATGTTTGGTATACAATGCCGGGCAAAAATCTCTTTTGCATGTGGGATGACACACCGAGCAGTCGGGTTCGCCAACTGTGCCATCTCCTGATAATTCGTGAAGTAGTCAATAATCAAAAGATAGTCTTTCCCATTGAAGTGAAAAAATCCATACCCACCTTCTGCCATGGACTTGTGATGATGTCACCTATTTGCATTGGCTCTTTGGTTTGCTTGCAGTGGAATATCTGACACATGTCACAGTTGTTGCCCATGCCTGAAATGTCTTGGGTGATGCCTCACCAATACTTTGTATCCCTGGCCCTGAGCTTGTACTTCTCAATGCCCAGGTGCCCTTCATGGAGCTTCTTGAGCATGAGTGGCCTCAAGGAATGCGGAATCACAATCTTGTGCTGTTGCAGGAGAAATCCATTCACCTCACTCAACTCTGCCCTCACATTGTAATAACCCGAGCAGGAACCCTTAGGCCATCCCTCTCGGAGACACTTGATTACCTTTTTTAGGACTATGTCCTTGGCTGTTTCCTCCCTTATTATGCGCAACTTCTCATTGGAGACTGGAAGAGATGCAGTGATGAGATTGACATGTAGTTGCACATCCTCATCAATCAGGTGTACGTCTGTAATGCCCGTGGCTCGAGAAAGCGCTTCAGCAATTGTAAGGTACTTGCCTGGTGTACAGATTAGGTTGAAGTCGTAGCGTTGGAGCTTCATCATCATGCGCTGGACCTTGGGGACATTTCGCACAAATTCTTCTGCACAATGAATATCATTGGCCTGTGGTCAGTCTCCACAAGAAACTTCGGAAGATCATTCACATAATCATGGAACTTGTCTAAACCCCTGACTAACCCGAAACATTCTTTTTCAATTTGCACATACCTGCGCTCCATCTCGGACATCGCCCTGGTATGCCACAGAGAGCCAGCTGTCATCTGCACCCTGCTGCAGCAACACTGCTCTCAGGCCATCCTTTGACGCATCGGTCGAAATTTTGGTCTTTTCCGCCGGGTCAAAAAACGCTAGGACTGGCGCTGTCAGCGGTGCGATATGCAATACTTGCCATTCCTGCTCGTGTCTGGGAGGTCATTGGAAGACTGAGTCCTTTTTTATCGAATCTCGTTTTTTGAGACATTTTAGAGGCCAGTTTGGGAATGAATAAGCTTGCCAACAAAGTTGATCATCCCTAGTATCCGTAGGATGCCTTTTTTATCTGTGGGACATGGCATCATCAAAATGGCCCTAATCTTCTGATTATACGGCTGCACACCATGTGCAGAGAGCCTGTCCTCCAAGAAGGTATTACTATCAACCCCAATTTGACATTTGGCCTTGTTAAGCTTCAACCCACTTTTTTTAATCCATTGTAGGACTCTGAAAAGCCTTCTGTCATGTTCGTCATGTGTGAACCCCAGATTATTATATTATTGACATAAACGCGAACGCCAGGTAGCCCTTCCACTATGTGCTTCATGGTACAATAGAAAATTTCAGATGCCGAAATTATGCCGAACGGCATCCGCAGGAAACAGTATCGCCCGAAGGGTGTGTTAAATGTGCACAGCCTTGTGCTCGCTTTGTCCAGCTTGAGCTGCCCGAAGCCTATTGATGGGTCCAGCTGGCTGAAACATGTCACTCCTGCCATCTCACCCGTTATTTCTTCCCTCTTCAGAATTGGGTAATGCTCCCTCTTAATGTTCAGGTTTAGGTCTTTCGGGTCCATGCATTTCCGCAGGCCATTGTTCCTCTTTTTAACCCACACCATAGAGTTGACCCAGTCATCTGATAACTCATAGAGCCGTCATTCTGTCCAACTCGGCCTTCAGTTTGTCCTTTAGTGGATCAAGTATATGCCTTGGTGCGTGTACGACTGGCTCCGCATTCTCCTTCAATTAGGTGCGATACATAAAAGGCAGAGTGCCAAAGCCTTGAAATATCTCCAGAAAATCCTGTATGGTGGATTCTACAGATTCATGTTGGCGGGGTGCCATGCTTTCTGCAATGTATATCCTCTTAACGAGCTTAAGCTCTTCACACGCATCCACTCCTTGGAATGAAATCCACTCTGTCTCCACTATGGAAAATGTGATCAAACACATTCTGTCCTTGACATTTACTGCGAGCTCACAGGCTCCTAACATTGTAATCTGATGACCATTATAGTCCTTCAGTCGTATTGATCGTCGAACCATTTTCAATTTGATGCTGACAAAGGAATCAGATTGTCCCTCACTCCCATGTTGAGCTTGCATCTGATTAGCATGCCATTAACCACCGACAGAATCGTCCATCTATCTTCTATGGTCTTCGCATCTGCATCACCATGTCTGCAAATAGTGAAGAAAAATTTGCCGTTTAGGCTGGATGTATTATTTGTGTCCTCCGTTGAAATCATGTTCACAGCAGCCAGGTTGTCAATGCATATCTCATTATCTACACTAACTGGTCCTGTTTGGTTACCTGTTGGACGTGAGAGACTTCGCCTCGCAAGGTAATTTGTTCCACTCTTCCTGTAACAGACGTTTCAAGTGCGAGAAATCGCCATGGCAAATGTCAATTGTCGCATTGCTGGCACAAAATGACGGATCTGGTCGGCCGCTCAAAATGGCCGCCACACTGAAAACCACATTTCTTTTTTGACTGTGTCACAGTGCTTATGGCATTGGCGCCTTCTTCCAGATTGGGGCAAAAATGTTTTAGGTTGAGCATACTAATCTGCTGTGCAGCTAGCTCACTTGCATGGCATTCTCTAATTTGAGATCTTCTTCCCTCAATAATCTCTCACATACTTTATCATTCGATATCCCAAACACTATCTGGTCATGAATCATTGACGAGTTTGAAGTACTAAAATTGCACGACTGTGCCTTCAACCACAAGTCAGTTCAAAAATATCAACAGATTCGCCTGCTTTTAGAGTAAGCGTACGAAATATGTAATATTCAAACATTAAATTTTTCTTCGGAGAGCAATACCGATAAAGCACTGTATTACCTGATCAAAGCTTTTGCTTTCCTCTTCACTGTCGAAGGCGAAGGTATTATATATTTCTATTGCTTGAGGGCCTGCTGCAGTGAGCAGCAACGCAATACGCCTCTCCTCAGGCCCAAACTGCAGTGCAAGGGATGCAACATAGAGTCTAAATTGCTGCTTGAAAATACGACAATTTTCATTTATGTTAACTGAGACTTGAAGCTGGTGGGGTGCCTTCAAACATTCCATCTCTAAGTTCACAGTCGTTCCGTGCATTGGATTCCAGATGGGCGTGATTCACCAGGTCTACAGAAGAATTTTCTCTTTTCCCTCTTTTTCTGTTTTTGAGGGGGCGGAGCATCTGAGAAACAGCGGCCACCCCCGGTTACGGCATAAAAACAGATTCTCTGGCCAATCGCCGAACGTGATTTCGAAGTCGGCAATCGGAGAATCCAGCCCGAAGTTTCTGAAATGGAGAATCATGCCCCATATTTTGGTCTTGCATCCATAGTATGTACGGATAGAACAAGCAGAATGCAAACTGAAGAAAGATTGTTCTTCTGTATTCACTAAGAAAAGGAGATGTAAAATATAGCTAGCAAAAACTGCCATGCAGTTAGGCAAAGTTTTGTTTGGCAAAATTCCGCTGGGAAATAGAAATGTGGATTGTTATATTTCGAGTGAATATCACAAAATTATCAAAGTATTTGAAATTTATACATAAAAATAACAGAATAATGGACTGTAACAATGCTTTGATGTAAATTTTACACATGAATTGTCGGAAGTAATTTTTTTGATTATGAGCTCATCAAGGGTATTCTAATTAGCTAATTTGACATGTTTAGAAATGCGAGTTGAAACAATGCACTTTATTTATTAAGTTTCACATTACTACAGTGATTTCCATCATCTTGTGTGCATTATGCCAGAATTCAAAAGGTCTAAAAAATCTGGTAACAAACTTGCAATTAGTGCACATTTTGGGAGGTACCTCATTACATTCAATGTCTAACGGTGAGATCTAACGGAAAAGTTTCGAAGAGTGCGATTTAACCAAAATGTTTCTAAGCATGGTAGGTAGCCGGAACTACCGTGAGCTCCCCCACGCTCAGCCCATCACCACAATAAAACATTAATTGTTCCACTTAAAGAGGCCCTACGGGTTTCACGCGCAAATTATGGTTTGCTGGCTGATTCGCCCAGGATCGCAACCGCCAGCCCCCTGCTAACAAGTGACAGCAGCACTGTAAACCGCTCCTGCATAGCCAACCCCACTCTGCTCACAATCATGCCACCATGGAGACCAACCCCACGGTTTGGTGGCACTGACCTGGGGCGAGTGTTAGATGCAGTAGAGGTCAGAGAGCATACCCTGTTCCCCGGGGACCCAGGAGGGTTAGCCACAGGATAGCCACAAGAAGTGGCAGTGCCGTCAGCTCAGGGAGCATGACCAGGATAATCAGCACCCAGTGCCACCAGAAAGCCAAGAGCCTCCACTGGGCCGCTCGCGTGAATTTACACCTGACAACCCAATTCCCCCGCACTACCCCCATACTCCCCATGCCTCTTATACTCCCCACCTCCCGAAGCCCACTCCCACAATCCCCAAGCCCCTCCCCCCACAATGATTGACGCTGCGGCTAACGATGCCCCCTCTGTGTCCCCACTGGACAAGTTGGTCCATACTGGTGGGAGAGTGCGCAGACAGGTGATGGGGTGCTGGACAGCAGAGTCCTCATCCCCTATGAGGAACGGGCCCCCGGGGCCACGGCGGTGGCCGAGGACCGGGCAGTGAACACTGTGGAGTTTGGTGCGTGGCACAGAGGTGAGGATCCCCCACCCCCCACCCAGATGACCTGTCAATCGTGAGTTGATAATGCCATACACACTGACCCATCCCTCCCCCTCCCACTGACCATATGCCCATTCTCCCGCAGGACCTACAGCCGTCAGCACTGGTCCATCTGTGGTCGAACCCCCCCCCCCCCCATGAGAACACCTCGGAGGAGAGCTCTGAGGATGACACCATAATAGTCACGGCACAGCTGACAACCCCACCCTCCACCAGCACAGAGACAATCACCTTGTTGGGTGAAAGTAGTGGAGAGGCATCTGGTGAGTACCACACATCTGATGATGCAAATCCAGGAGAGGCAGGAACACCCAGGCGAGAGAGCAGTCGGAGGTCTGCTGGATCCCAGGATCCAGCTGGGTTCGTCAGATGCTGAGCTTCTGGAGCAGGTTTACCCGGATCTGATGCAGACGCGAGGGTGCGGCTGTGATATTCAGAGGGGGATGTCAGCGACATTCCATGGTGGCAATGTGTGGCTCCAAGGCCATCATTGGTAGGGTGGCGACCGCAGTGGAGAGTCTGATGCATGACGTCAGCAGCATGCGTGGAGGTGTCCAAGGCCATCAATGATGGCCATGGGAGGGCACCTCGACAGTATGTCCCAGTCGCTGAGGGATGAGTCCCAGTCCCAGTGAGGCACTGCGGAGTATTTCCCAGTGGACAAAGCTGAGGTGCTGTGAGCATGTCCCGGTCGCTGGGGGATTTATCACTGAGGGGCATTGCAGAGGGCCTCGACACCATGCTGCAGACATTGAAGAGCTGCCTGGGCAGGCAGAGCCAGATGGTGTGGGGCAGCCGGGGTTCTATGCAGCTGCTTCTCCATCACAAGGTGCACCCCAGGGCCCTTTGGGCACCGACTGGGTGAAGGGTTGCTGGGTGTCGACCCAGAGCCATCCTAACGAGTGATGACAGTGGCGGTGAGCTCCCCCAAGTTTCAGCCCCGTGACAGCTGCACGTCTCACAGTTAGCACCCGGCATGGTGCCGTCCAGTGCCCCAGAGACCCCAGAGGACGCTGTCAGGGACATCGAAGGCCATGGGATTCGGTAGGCAGCTGGCTGCCTCCACCTCTGGTATGTATCCTGCGGACACACCCAGACACAGTAGTAGAGCACAGAAGGCTCAGAAAGCAGGTTGAGGATCACTGAGAGAGCAAGGGGAGGGGGGGGGGGGGTATGGGGTATGAGGGGCAAGGGTGTAAGTGGGGTGTAAGTGGTGTAGGGGTAAGGGAAGTGCAATGGGGAAAGGTGGGGTGTCTGGGAGGGGTGGGATGAATGGGGTGGCACTATCGGGAGTAGGGCAGTGGTGGACACTTTTGTTTACCATTACAGCCTATAGGCCTCGATTAGTATGTTGCCTCTAGCACTTTGTTCAGCAATGCGGGTCAAGCACCAATCCGTGCCCCATCTCCCCATTCATGAGGGTCCTGGGCTCCTCCCTCACCACTGTCATGTCGGCCATTGCAATCTCACTTTTCATTTAGGTGTGGGCCATCTCAGAGGCCTCACACTTCTCAATGTCCTGCGCAGTCTGGGCATCCCTTGTGACCACCTCTTTCCCGCCAAACCACCGGAGCAGCACTTCATAGGCCCCGTCATCGAACTCGCCATTATCCATGCGAAATAGATTTCCGAACATTTCAGAGCCGTCTTCATCCGGCTCACCTTCCACATCTTTACTTTCCGCATCATCTTTGTAGTCATCATATATATCTTCGTAGTATTCATCAGCGGAGTCAGTATCTTCGGCCTTAATTTTTCCTGGAAAATACAACATTGCACACGGAATTATGTATTTGTGCAGGAGGCAGCCAATTTCAAAGTCAGCATCGAGTTTTGCTGCCGAGCTTTTATTTAACAGTCCATGCTGTGCAACTTTAGGAGGACTGAAGAAATTAAAGAATGAGTCATTTGATACAGTTTTCATAACTGTTTTGCGAGTACTCTGTTCCTTCGGTTTGGTTTTAATTCATTTCAACGGGACATTCTTTCCTTTCTTCCAGTCGATATGGCAGCCTGTGCATCCCATGATTTTTAGTTCATCAAGGGATGAAGACCTAAGCTTGTCAGGCCGCAATTCCATCAGGTATACTTTCGTAATCACCTCATTTGGAAAGTATTCATTTGGCTCGAACTTAAACTCCAGAGTGTAGCTCCATGGCTTTTCATGCTCGAAACGTTTAACATTCACATCTTGTAGGTGCTTTAATATGGGTCCATCATGCTCTTGTATCTCGCCACTGAGTACATACACCTTCTTGAAGACAGTTAACCGGAAGTCTGGAATGCTCTTTGGTGCTTCATTCTCTTCATCCGATTTGTCATCCTCTGCCTGGACTTCTGCGAAATCCACATCAAATGACTAAGCTCAATGTCAAATGACAAATGTCTCGCTGGCATTTGTTGAGCTCGGCTGGCCACCCATCTTCTTCTAATGTACAGTCGCTCAACTAGGTTTAGGGATTCACATGCATCCGTTCCCATGATGGACTCAATTTTCATGTCCACAATATAAAACGGTAACATGTACGTTGTGTCATGCACACTAAGCTCAAGTTCACATTCACTGAATGTTTCCACCTTTTCTGTACCGTAGCGTTTCGGCAGTCCAGGTTGATCCACGACCTTCGGCTGCGCATTCAGCCTGTGCAAAGCGGACCGACTGAGGAGGTTGGCTCTCGTTCAGATGTCGAGGTCGCATCGAGGTCGCATCGTACCAATGAGTCATTCATCCACACTAAAGTTTTCCATCTGTTTTCAATGGCCTCAGGCTTGTTCTCAATAGCATTATTCTTTTTAAAAATTATATCTTCATCTTTATGGGTCAGACTCTTCTGGTCCTTGGTTGCAATGAGATCAATGAAGAACTGTTTGTCCAGAGACATCTCAATAACCGCATCGACGGATCTGATTTGGTTCTTTGTAGGACGCGAAAAACACTGTTTCGCAAAATGACCAACAGGGCCGCACCTGCAACAAACATTTTCAAAGGCCGGACATTGCTTTGGACCATGTCGATTGCCACATTTTTGCCACAAGTTGGTGGCTCCAGTCAGCTGCTTTGAGTGACTGAGACCGTGTTTCATTATGATGTGCATCACAGCACTAATGCCGCTCGTGTCTTCCTCTACATTGGGGCCAAAATGCTTCGAGCTGAGTGTGCTGATTTGCTGTGCAGCCACTCACATGGCAAATTTTGCTGCTTGTTCCAATATCAAATCTTCTTCCCGCAGCAACAGCTCACGGAGTTTATCATTTGATATCCCAAACAATTTGGTCATGGATCATTGACGATTTAAGACAGCTGAAATTGCAGGACTTGGCCTTCGGCCTCAAGGCAGTGACAAAACTGTCGGAAGACTCACCTGGTTTCTGGGTACGCGTACGAAAAATTATTCTCTCAAATGTTTCATTTTTTTTGGAGGAGCAATGCTGATCAAAGTACCCAATTACTTCATCATATCGCTTGCTCTCCTCTTCACTGTCACTTGGGCAGAATGGTAGCATAGTGGTTAGCACAGTTACTTCACAGCTCCAGGGTCCCAAGTTCAATTCCCGGGTTGGAACACTGACTATACGGAGTCCGCACGTTCTCCCCGTGTCTCCGTGGGTTTCCTCCGGGTGCTCCGGTTTCTTCCCACAGTCCGAAGACTGGGGGGAGGTGGAGGTGTAGGCTTGTGTAGGGTGCCCTTTCTAAGGGCCGATGCAGACTCGATGGGCCAAGTGGCCTCCTTCTGCACTGTAAATTCTATGAATTCTATGAAAAGGAAAAGTATTATATATTTCAATTGCTTGTGGATCCGCCACCGTGAGCAGCAATGCAATTCGCCTTTCGTCAGGCTGTGTCTGCAGGCCAAGGGCTGATACATAGAGCTGAAACAAACTGTTGCTTGAATACTCACCAGTTTTGTCTGTGTTACCTGATACCTGAAGCTGGTGGGCTGCCTTTAAACCTTCCACCTCGAACTTCAGTGTCTTTTTCCCCGTTGAGTCACCAGTGGTCGCTGTTCACCAGGTTGATTCTTCAGTCGATTAAACTTTGTCTTTCTGTTCAGACGTTACCCTCAAATCTTCAATACTCCTGGTAACGTGTTTTGTTCCGTGATCTGTCTCACAATGATTCTACAGGATTGCTGGTGACTTACCTAGAACGATGATTTATTTATGTACACGTGGTAAAGTAGTGGTACTAATCTAATAATAATCTTTGTTATTATCGCAGGTAGGCTTACATTAACATTGCAATGAAGTAACTGTGAAAACCTTATGCAGACCAAGTTATTACAGAGTTACATTAGACTCTACTGGAACTACCTTTATGTGTGTCTGTCCTCGTGTATGTCTTGCAATCTTCTGGTGGTAGCCGGATGTCACCTTACTGATGTCTTACGCCACCTGCTGGTGGGAGGCCACACTGTTGAGTACTTGTAACATTATCCACAGGCATATCACCATAAAGACTAACCAATAAGGTCATTTATGGACTAAAGAACTGTGCAGTATACATAAATGATCTGGTGGTGTTCAGTCAAATGTGAAAAGAGTATCTGGAACATTTGAAGGAATTGGTCGATCGACTACAAGAGGCTAGTTTGGTGGCAAACTTGACGAAAAGTGAGTTTTGAAAACCCAAGTCACGTTTGTAGGCCATACTGTTGGACATGGTCAACACGCTCCCCATTGGGAGTCCCCCACAGAGTCCTCCCTATCTCCACGTTTTGGGAGTTCTGGGCATGAGTGGCTTCTACAGTAAATTTGTGGCAAACTTTAGCAATGTGGTTGCCCCACTGACTGAACTTTTGAAAAAGAACCAGAAATTTCAGTGGACATCAGAATGTCAAGAGTCATTTGATAATTTGTGGACTGTGTTGACCACAGCACCTGTTTTGGCGACTCCAAATTATGACAAGCAATTTAAGGTAACATTGATGCGAGTCATATGGGTGTTGGTGCTGTGTTATTCGAGGATGACTAAGGGATAGAAAAGCCTGTTAGTTATTTTCAAGGAAACTGAATACACATCAAAAGAAGTATGCAACAATAGAAAAAGAAATGTTGGGTTTGGTATCGGCGTTGCAGCATTTTAACCTTTATGTTTCTAATAATCCATCAGAGGCAATTATTTATACTGAGCATAATCCCTCAAAGTTTCTAGAGAAGTTTAAAGATCAGAATGCAAGACTGTTTAGATGGAGCTTAATGCTACAACGATTTAAAATTTAAATTATACACGCAGCAGGAAGAGAGCATAATTGCAGATGCTCTATCACGACTTGTAGAAGAATGAAACATCTAACGTCGATAAGGCTTTAGAAAAAGAAACAATCATTTCGCATTATTTGTTCATTTTTTTAAGGGGGAATTGTGATGAATATAAGAAATTGTTATATTTTATAGTTTGTGATTTTGCAGTAATATTATTAAAACCTAGGTTAGAATGCTTACAGACTGAATGTTTGCTGGAGCTGTGATTCAAAGTGAGGTAATCAGTGATATTTGCAGGGAAAGTTTCTTGCCATTGAATAGTAAAAGCCATTTAACCTGTTTGCAGATAGAGACATTTTATGTACATTTATCATGAAGGGAAGAGTCATATCAAACTTGATTTTCGAGGATGAGTAGGATGTTCTGCCTCGCTTGTTCTTTATGTGTGGGAGGGGCCTGTGTACTTCCAGGCATAGGGCCTTCCTCCCGTCTCACCATTGATTAATTGATTGATTGATTGATTTGTCACATGTACCGAAGTACAGTGAAAAGTATTTTCTGTGGCCAAGGAAACGTACACAGTAGATAAAAAGAATCATCGATAAAGTACATCAACAAGTAAGTAATTGGTTACAGTGCGGAACAAAGGCCAAACAAAGCAAATACGGCATGAGCAAGAGAAGCACAGGGCGTCGTGAATAGTGTTCTTACAGGGAACAGATCAGCCCGAGGGAGAGGCGTTGAAGAGTCTAGCAGCTGTGGGGAAGAAGCTGTTCCGATGTCTGGATGTGGGGGTCTTCAGATGTCTGTATCTTCTGGATGATAGAAGAGTCTGGAAGAAAGCAAACGCCTAGGTGCGAGGGGTCTCTGGCAATGCTATCTGCCTTCTTGAAGCAGCGGGAGGTGTAGACAGAATCAATGGGAGGGTGGCAAGCTTGTATGATGCGTTAGGCTGGGTTCACCACACTCTGCAGTTTTGTGTAATTGTGGGCCGAGCAGTTACCATAAAAAAGGATAGTGCTGTGCTGCAGCCAATAGGATGCTCTCTATGGCACATCTGTAGAAGTTTGTGAGAGTCGATGCAGACATGCCAAATTTCTTTAGCTTCCATAGTACAGACGCTGTTGGGCTTTCTTGACTGTTGCATCAATGTGAGTGGACCAGGACAGACTGTTGGTGTTGATGACCCCCAGGAACTTAAAGCTATCAACCATCTCCACTTCAGAGCCAGGATGTAGATGGGGGTGTGTGTGTACTATGCTTCCGGAAGTCAATAATCAGTTCTTTGGTTTTGCTGATCTCCCTTCTGTACTCTGACTTATCATTGTTTGAGATACGACCCACCATAGTTATATCATCCACAAACTGATCGATGGAATTGGAGTTAAATCTTGCCACAGCCATGTGTGTATAGGGACTACAGCAGAGGACTGAGCACACATCCTTGTGGGGCCCCGGCTTTGAGGACTATTGTGGAGAAAGTGCTGTTAACTATCCTTTTTTTAAATAAATTTAGATTACCCAATCATTTTTTCCAATTAAGGGACAATTTAGCGTGGCCAATCCACCTACTCTGCACATTTTTTGGGTTGTGGTGGCGAAACCCACGCAGACACGGGGAGAATGTGCAAACTCCACACGGATAGTGACCCAGAGCCGGGATCGAACCTGGGACCTCAGCGGCGTGAGGCGGTTGTGCTAACCACTAGGCCACCGTGCTGCCCTCTGTTAACTATCCTGACAGATTGTGGTCGGTTGGTGAGGAAGTCAAATATCCAACTGCACAGCAGGGAGGGGTCATGTCCAAGATTGCAGAGTTTGGTTATTAGACTTGTTGGGATAATGGTGTTGAAGGCAGAGCTGTAGCCTATGAACAGCAATGTGACATAGGTGTCCTTGATGTTGAGGTGTTTGAGTGTTGATTGTAGGGCCTGGGAGATAGCATCTGCTGTGGACCGGTTGCGGCGATAGGCGAACTGCAATGGATCGAGACCGTCTGGGAAGCTGGTGTTGATCCATCTCATGACTAGCTTCTCAAAATATTTCATGATAATAGATGTGTCTTGTGTACATTTTCCTTCTCCCCATTGTTCTCCCCTCCCCCACTCTGTGCCCTCTCCCCACAACTTCCCTCTCTCCCTTCCTGTATCTCCCCCCACCCTGCATCCACCCCCCCCAACCCTGCTCCAGACGCTGGTTACAAACAGGTCCTAAAAAGATTGCTGGACCTTCTACATGTGTTGTGGAATCTCTCCTCAGATCCCCTGATGGAAAATTTTATTTTTTCTGGCTTCAAGAATTCAGCCAGATCTGAGAGAAATTCCAAGGCTTTGGGAGGTGCTGCCGACTTCCACACTGGCAGAAGTCTCCGCCAGGCAATCAGAGAGGCGAAGGCCAGAACATCCACCCCTATTCCTCTGAAGATTGTCCACAATGGGCATGGCTTCATCTTAACCCCCAGAACCCTGGACATGGCCTTGAAGAAGGCTGTCAAGAACCCATTGAGTGTGGAGCAGGACCAGAACATGTGAATGTGATTGGCTGGGCCTCCCTGACACCATTTGTATTGTCCTCCAGCTCCGGGCTAACTTTATCCCCAGATACCTGAACTTGGTTTGGGTCATTTTAAACAGAAATTCCCCCAGGCTTAGCCCTTCACATGAGGAGGGGGAGTTGATCCTGTACAGTGCCTCGATCCAGAGTCCTCCCCTATCTCCACGTCCAACTCCTCCCCTCATTTCTATCGCGTTTTGTCTAGTGGGCTCCTGACCTATTCAATGAGTCGTCCGCATATGTCACCACATTTGTCTCCCGCTAGCCAGTCCAGCCCTACCATTGTGTCGAAAACTGTGTGTCCAGGTATCTGGGGAATGTCTTTGTTTCTTTGCGGAGAAAATCGCTCAGCTGCAAGTACCGAAGCTCGTTCCCTTTCGGGCATTGGAGCTTCTCCATGTTCAGGCCTTATCTCTTGGGCCTCAAGCCTTCGCTCTATTTTGCCCATAGCCACCTTCATGGCTCCACCGCCACCCCAAGGCTGCTATGAGGTCCTCCTTCATTGTCTCTGTGTTTCTGGAACTCAGAGGTGATTAAACCCATTACTTTTTGCATCAGCACCTGGGCCTGTGCTGGAAATTCCATGGGGTCGGCCATCACCATGCTGGCTTCCTTGCTCTGAGGCTGAGTTTTCTCTCTTCTCATTTTTGCTGTTTTCCAACCAGGTTACAGGTTCCTCGGCAAGTTGGTTGGCACTGCAATTGATGGGGTGTTGGTTTGGGGGGGTTTCTGTCATTGGGGTTAAAGGCCCTTAACCAAAGTTTTTAGATGAGAGCCACCATTTGTGCAACTGCTCAGCTCATGGGCGTCACTGGAAGTGACCATGTTGACACTTCCAAGTTGGTATTTTTGGCATCTTCATCGATGCAAATGAGGGCCAGAAAATGGCCCTCAGCATGGTGTAAACTAAAACTGCTTGCAATTCACTTTGCAGATGATGGATGTTTGCCCTGTGATGTATAACAATGGAAAGGACTTGCATTCCCTCATTGGGAAACTGATGTGCGACCCAAACACAACATATCATGGCAGTCAATGACGGTATCGTGGCAACAGTCATGATGCCTTTATTCAGTGATGCTGCACTGTACCAGCTGCATGTGAGTTATCAGAGCTGTCATGGAGAGTTGTCCCTCAGATTAATCCAGCAAAAGCCTGACATGGTCATATTCAAGGAATCATTGCTCTCAAACAACGTCCCAGGCATCACCATCACCATCTCTGAGTATGTTCTGTCCCACTGACAAGATAGACCCACCAGAGGTTGAAGTACAGCGAAATATAGTCAGGAAGGAGTTCACCTGGTAGTTATTATGCAGACAAGTTCTTGTGCAGACAAGTCCTGTCCTCACATTGAGGATACCCTCCATTGTGATGTAAGGCACCACTACCGTGCTAAATGGGATATATTTCAAACAGATCAAGAAATTCAACACTGAGAATCCATGAGGCACTGTGGACCATTAGTAGCAGCAAAATTGGAGGTAATTATAATCTGTAACCCCATGACATGCATATTCCCTACTCTACCGGTGCGATCAGGCCAGGGAATCAAATCTCATTCAATGACGAGTGCAAGAGGGCATGCTAGGAGCAACACCAGGCATACCTAAAAAGAGGTGCCAACCTGGTGAAACTAAAACATGGGACTACTTGCATTCCAACAGTGAAAGCAGCAGGTAACAGACAGAGCTAACTGATCTCGCAACTGTTACCAGACTCCTGAATGGCCCTCTTATGGACTGAAATGATTTTATGGTCTGAACTGATCTTTCTATACATCTTCCCGACAGTTGTAGCACTACATACCAGAGACTTCACCCTCTATCTATGTTTATGTATTTTCATTATGTATCCTCATGTATTTATCGTATGTTTTATGTGATCATGTATGGAGAGGTCTGCTTGGATGTACGCAGAATGATACTTTTCATTTTGCCTCAGTACACGTGACAATAAATCTATGTTTAATAGTCAGATCTAAGCTCTGTAGACCTGCCACATCCAGCCGTGAATGGTGGTGGGCAATTAAACAACTCACTGGAGGAGAAGGCTCCACAAATATCCCCATCCTCAATGATGGGAGAGCCCAGCACATTAGTGCAAAAGACAAAGCTGAAGTGTTTGCAACAATCTTCAGCCAGAAGTGCCAAGTGAATTATGCACCTCAGCCTCCTCCTGTCCTCAGCATCACAGATGTCGTATCAGCCAATTCGAACCATTCCACATCATATCAAGAAAGGGCTGAAGGCACTGGATACTGAAAAGGCAATGGGTCCTGACAATATTCTTGCAATAGTACTGAAGACTTGGAGGTCGGTCATCACAGTTCCATGACATCACTGCAGTTGTTTCTTAGAGTAATGCCATAGTGTCCTCATGTCTACCAATCTTCAGATGCTTCATCAATAACCTTCCCTCTTCTATCATAAGGTCAGAAGTGGGGACTTTTGCTGATTATTGCGCAATGTTAAGCAGCATTTGAGACTGCTCAGATATTGAGGCAGTCTATGTTCACATGCAGCAAGACCTGGACAACATTCATATTTGGGCTGATTCACACCACACAAGTGCCAGGGAATGACAATCTCCAAGAAGAGAAAATTCAACCATCTCCTTTTGGTATTCAATGGAATTACCATCGCTGAATCCCCCACTACCAACGGCCCTGGTGGTTACCATTGACGAGAAACAGAACTAGACTGGCCACATAAAGACTGTGACTACTGGAGCAGGAAAGAGGCTGAGAATTCTGCTGAGAGTAACTCACCTCCTGACTTCCCAGCACTTGTCCACTATCTACAAGGCACAAGGTAGGAGTGTAACAGAATACTCTCCATTTGTCTGGATGAGTGAAGCTTCAACAATACTCAAGAAGCTTGTGTTTGCGTGGATTTCGCCCCCACAACCCAAAAGATGTACAGGCTAGGTGGATTGCCCACGCTAAAATTGCCCCTTAATTGGACAAAATTAATTGGGTACTCTAAATTAAAAAAAAAAATACTCAAGAAGCTTGGCATCATCCAGGACAAAGCAGCCATCTTGGTTGGCACCCCATCCACCACCTTAAACATTCACCTCCTCCACCACCGACATACAAAGGCAACAGTGTGTACCATCTACAAGATGCATTGAAGCCACTCACCAAGGGTCCTTCGACAGCACCTCCCAAACTCGTGACCAGCACCTTCAAGTTTCCCTCCAAGCCACCATCTTGAATTGGAAATATAACACCGTTCATTTGCTGTCGCTGAGTCAAAATCTTAGAACTCCCTTCCAAACAGCACTATGGGTGCACCTACATCACATGGCATGCATCGGTTAAAAAAATGGTTCACCAGCACTTCCTCAGGAGTAACTTAGAATGGGCAATAAAAATGCAAGCCTAGATAACGACACTCATATCCTGTGAAATATTTTTTTAAAATCACTACAAGCTAGATAGTGGGAACTGGGTGACAAAGGCTATCATTTGACAATATGACTAATGATTTGGGTGCACAACATATGCAAATATGGGAAATGGATCATTTTCTGGACTCCTTTGGTGGAACCCTGAAGTATTCAGTTGAATGCATGTCAAGACTAGTGATAGTCTGCTATATATTGTACAACACCTTCATTCAGGAAACAGCCTTTATTACCATGTTTAGGGCAAACAGCTGAGAAGGAAAAAGAAAGGAAAAAGAAACCTTTCCAACCTCTTTCTAGCTAAGCTTTCTGTGAATAGCTCAACTGACTGTGATAGCATTAAACTCAACCTCAAAATTTCATCCAGCAGCAATCCCACACCTTGAATTCCCATTGTTACTGACCCCCACAGAATTCACTTAACCACAGTGTGAATAAGAAGGATAATACAAAATAAATATTCTGAATCTTATTTAGAAAGCAAACTGCAGTATTACACACAAACATCAACTAATCACACCAGTCTTTCTCTTACTACCATTTTCCATGTGCCTTTCCCTATTCCAGTGCTCCTCACAACGGCTGCAGCATAACAACTGGCAGGCTGCTGATTTTCAGTGTAGGAGACTGCATTTGGCCTTATGGGATGACCTGGAGTAGATCTGGGCCTAAAAATCCCTGCTTCAGATCCTTCAAAATTCTGATGCCCATGTTTCAACTCACAGCAAATCCCATTCTCTATCATCCCTGTATATCCTGACCTACATTGGCTCACTGTCAAGCTTGACTTTAAAATTCTCGTCTCTGTTTTCCCTCCATGGCCTTTCCTTTCCTCTCTCTGTAATTTCCTGTGGCCTCCATCCGGGCTGTCTGTGTTCATTTGATTCTGGTCTCTTGTGCATCTGCAATCATAATTGGCCTGAAGCCCTGGCAATAGTCCAGCAATAGTATTGAAGGTTTCTGCTTCAGAACTGACCTCACCTCTCGCCAAGCTGTTTCAGTACAGCTACAACACTGTAATCTGCCCGGCAACATGGAAAATTGCCCAGGTGTGTCCTGTACACAGAAAATAGGACAAATCTAACCCAGCCAAATACTGCCCCATCATGATACTCTCAATCATTATTAAAGTGATGGAAGTGGTCAGCAACAGTGCTATCAAATGGAATTTGCTCAGCAATAACCTGTTCACTGACGCTCACTTTGGGTTCCGTCAGGGTCATCAGCTCCTGACCTTATTACAGCCTTGGATAAAAGAGTTGCACTCCAGAGATGAAAGTGAATGTCCTTGACATCAAGGCTGCATTTGACTGAGTGTGGCATCAGGAATGATAGCAAAATTAGTGTTGATGGGAATCAGAGGGGAATCTCTCAGCTGGTTGAAGTCATGCCTGACACAAAGAAAGATGGTGGTGGTTGATAGAGGTCAACCATTTCAGTTCCTGAACATCACTGCAGGAGTTCCTCACTTCTGCCATCGGGCAGGAGATACAAAAGTCTGAGAACACACACAAGCAGACTCAAAAACTTCTTCCCCACTGTTACCAAACTCCTAAACGACTCTCTAATGGACTGACCTGATTAACACTACACCCCTGTATGCTTCACCGGATGCCGGCATTATCTAGTTACATTGTGTATATTGTGTTGCCCTATTATGTATTTTCTTTTGTTTCCTTTTCTTTTCATGTACTTAATGATCTGTTGAGCTGCTCGCAGAAAAATACTTTTCACTGTACCTTGGTACACGTGACAATAAACAAATCAATCCAGGGTAGTGTTCTAGGTCCAATAATCTTCAGCTGGCATCAGAAGGTCAGAAATAATGTTTGTACAATATTCAGCACTATTCACGACTCCTCAGATACTGAAGCAGTCCATGTCCAAATGTAGCCAGAGCTGGAGAATATACAAGCTTGGGCTGACAAGTGACAAGTAACATTTATGCCACACAAGTGCCAAGCAATGACCATCTCCAGCAGGAGAGATTCTAACCATCGTCCCTTGATGTTGAATGGCCTGAGCATTGTTACCAAAATTCTGGGGGTTATCATTGACCAGAAACTGAACTGGACGAGCAATATATATAGAATGGCCACAAGAACAGGTCAGAGGCTAGGAATCCTGTGGCAAATCCTCCTGAATCCCAAAAGCCTGTTCAGCATCCACAAGGCACAAGTCAGGAGTGTAATGGAATAATCTCCATTTGCCGAAATGAGTGCAACACTCAAGAAGCTTGACACCGCCAAGGTCCCAGGTTCGATCCCGGCTCTGGGTCACTTTCCGTGTGGAGTTTGCATATTCTCCCCGTGTTTGCGTGGGTTTCACCCCCACAACCCAAAGATGTGCAGGATAGGTGGATTGGACACATTAAATTGCCCCTTAATTGGAAAAAATGAATTGGGCACTCTAAATTTATATTAAAAAAAGAGAAGCTTGACACCATCCAGGACAAAGCAGCCCGCTTGATTGGTACCCCATCCGCAAACATTCAGTTCCTCCATCACCGCCGCACAATGGCACAATCCACAAGATGGACTGCAGAAACCTATCAAGCCTCCTTAGACTGCACCTTCCAAACTCACAACTACTGCCTTTTGGAAGGACAAGGGCTGAGGACATATGGGCACACCATTGTCTGGAATTTCTACTCCAAGCCATTCACCATTCTTATGTGGAAATATATCGCTGTTCCTTTACTATTGGGGCTGGTTTAGCACACAGCTGGCTTGTAATGCAGGGCAAGGCCAGCAGCGCGGGTTCAATTCCTGTACCGGCCTCCCTGAACAGACGTTGGAATGTGGCAACAAGGAGCTTTTCACAGTAACTTCATTGAAACCTACTTGTGTCAATAAGCGATTACTAATATTATCGCTGGAGCAAATTCCTACAACCTGCTCCCTTTGCAGCTCAAGACATTGGGCCTGATTGTGCTGCAGTGAAAACTAAGATGTTGACCCTCACCTGTTGCATCTCAGTTGGATCGGCAAGTGTTCTGATGGAGTAAGCCACCATTTACACAGCGGAAAGAATGACATTCAAGCTCTGCATAAAGCCCTGTGCCAAATTCATGCAACACCTCCATGTTCCTTGACCTTGACTGTAGGTCTTCCCACAGGTCTGCCAGTATATTAAATATTTAACTGTGCAAACCCCATAAAAGTACAAACCTGATTCCTCTACAGCATAACTCATGTGCAACCTTCTCTCTGGTGAGATAGTACCTGCCCTACCTTTGTTTCCAACTCTGGCTGCAGATCACTCCCGTCCAGAGTCTCACCACATGCAGATTCTATCTCTAAGTTATCCTCTAATGAATGTGCAGTGTCACGAGCTGAACTGGGTGTTTGCAATTGTGAAAGTTACGGTGTTTCTTCTTAATCACTGTCTGCCTGCTCTTCCACCAATACCTGGTCAGTTTTCAGTTATTAGAAATCTGAAAGGAGGAGGCCACAATGATGGGGTTTTAAGGAGGGTTTTGAGAGGAAAATAAGAGGTTCATGTTTACATCGTCTGCAGCTTGTAGGTCATAGAAACATAGAACATATTAGCAGGTGTAGGCCATTCGGCCCTTCGAGTCTGCTCAATCATTCATTATGCTAATGGCTGATCATCAAGTTCAATACCCTGATACTGCCTACCCCCCCATATCCCTTGATCTCTTCAGCCCCAAGAGCTATCTCTAATTGCTTTGTGAAATTACACAACGTTTGGCCTCAACTACTTTCTGTGCTAGTGAATTCTACAGATTCACCACTCTCTGGGTGAATACATTTCTCCTCACCTCAGTCCTAAAACTATGACCCCTAGTCCTGGACTCCCCCACCATCAGGAACATTCTTTCTGAATCTACCCTGTCTAACCGGTTTAGAAATGTATAAGTTTCTATGAGATCCCCTCTCACCCTTCTAAATTCTAATGAATGTAATCCTAATCGATTTAGTCTCTCCTCATATGACAGACTCGCCATCCCAGGAATCAACCTGGTAAACCTTCACTACACTGCTTCCAAAGCAAGATCATCCTTCCTCAGATAAGGACATCAAAACTGCACACAATACTCCAAATGTGGCTTCACCAATGCCCTATACAATTGCAGCAAAACATCTCTATTCCCATATTCAAATCCTCTTGCTATGAATGCCAACATACCATTTGCCTTCTTTACTGCCTGCTGTACCTGCGCACTTACTTTCAGTGACTGGTGCACGAGGACATTAAGGTCTCACTCAGCATCCATCTCTCTCAATTTACACCCATTCAAATAATAATCTGCCTTCCTATTTTCACTACCTAAGCGGATAACCTCACATTTATCCACATTATGCTGCATCTGCCATGCATGTGCCCACTCACTGAGTATGTCCAAATCCCATTGAAGCACCTCCTGCATCTTCCTCACAGCTCACTCTCCCATTCAACTTTGTATCGTCTGCAAAATTGGAGATAATATATTTATCTCCCTCTAGGGGTCTCAGCCTAGATCCCTGCAGTCACTAGTCGCTAGATCCCACTAGTCACTGCCTGCCAATTAGAAAAAAAACATTTATTCTACCTTTTTGCTCCTGTCTGCTAACCAGCTTTATATCCATCCCAAGACACTACCCATAATCTTATGCACTTTAACTTAACAAATCAGAAAAGATTGGTGAATGAATGGCAAGAAGTATGTGGGGAAAGTGGATTAGGTATCCGCAAACTGTCATCATCAATTATTTCAGCTAAGCCATTCATTGGTGGATCACTAAAGAAGCCGACTACCATCTCCTCCAATGGGGTTGGACCCATACCCTGCTTGACAGGCGCTGATGCTGCCAGTTATTCACCATCCTTTGCAAGAGAAAGGAAAGAGTGTTGATGTGTGTGTTGCAATGTTGGATATCTGGAAGGTGTGTGCAAGCTGTGAGATGTTGATGTGAGGCTTGTGCCAATGGTAAGTGCGTTTTGGTAAGGTGAAGCTATGAATGTTAGGCATAAGTCCTGATTGAAAGTGATTGTTGGTAGTTGGGCAATGGGGCTGTCTGAGGCACCAGGTGGAAGACCCGAAACCAGTCTCCGGTCGCGCCCCACTAGCCATGGTGGGTTTCGTGCCCTGCACCAGCCGCAACATGCGAACACCTCATATGCATTTGAATGCAATTGACAGGCTGGAAGCCCAAACCTCTGCTCTGACTGACAACTGATGATCAAATCAGATCGTTCACGACTCCTCAGATACTGAAGCAGTCCATGTCCAAATGGGAAGACTTTTCCTTTCCTCACATCAGTTCCCTCAGCCCTATACATTTTATACATTTGCTTTCTGATGTATCTGAGCTTTCCTAGAAATCCCACAACACTTGAAAAGCCTTAAAATTCCCGAAGATCCTTTGAAATGCTTTGTATTAATTCAATTTCACAATGTAATACTTTTTAAAATTAAGGGGCAATTTAGCGTAGCCAATCCACCTATCCTGCACATCTTTGGGTTGTGGGGGTGAAACCCACGCAGACAAGGGAAGAATGTGCAAACTCCTCACGGACAGTGACCCAGGGCCGGGATTCAAACCCGGGTCCGCAGCGCCGTAGGCAGCAATGCTAACCACTGTGCCACCGTGCCGCCCAAGTATAATACCTTTAACTAGCCTTTGATTGACAGCTTAATGTTTGAAATACAGCCGGCCTGAGGTTTGTTTATTTATCTTTCCCTTCATGCTTGAATGTATCTGATCTTAACCGTAATGTTTAGAAATGATCGTGTTCTGATTGACGGCTGCTGGCCACCTCAAAAATGCTAAGTACTTTCACTTTCTCTTTTCCAACCACAGAAAACACTTAGTACTTAGTCCAGTCCCGAAAATCCTCCATTGCTCTGAATGGCGTCATCGACAACAATCTTCTTTCCAGCAATTCGTCTGCCACAATCCTCATCGCCAGTTTTATCTCCTGTTATATTTCTTAAAAGGTGTGGAGGTGCCCACACTCTGCTTCTCTTGTAAATCATGTGAGAGGTTTATTAAGGCTGTTGCTCACAGAATCAAGATGGTGATCTTCTCAAAGGCCATGCAGACCTCTGCTAAAATCACTACACATCACGCGATGCAGAACCAGCAAGAATCTATTCCTAGATACATAACAATCTGCTAATCATTTTGAATCGTTTTATCCTTAGCACAGTCTAATCCTACTGAATTTCATATTTGGCTTGCCTCAATGTGCCAGCATTTTATTTTTTCCACCTAATTTTCTTTTGCAAAATATTAGAAAATTGCTTTTGGTTGAAATAGCAGTTCTGGACAATTACTACAAAGTACTTATCTTACAAAATAAACATTTCCTAACATATAAATGGAAACTAAAGTTCCTTACTCCAGAGTTAAAGCTGAGTCATTGAATGAATGACTGCCAGCCAAGAAAGAAAGCCTGAGGTTTTCAATGTATGTCACAGTGCAGCACGAATTGACAAAGGCTCAATTAATGAGGAAACACGATGCTCAGATTCTCTGAAGGGGAAATCCAAATCAATAATTGTAATCATTTGCTTAGCCTGTTATTTGAGCTTACACGTAACAAGATCTTGAACCCCCATGATCTTGAATAAGCATTGCAAAAAAGGACAGAATTTAGTCACAATGGTTTTATGACAGCTTGTACTTAATTAGTATTTTAGACATGGATGTAATTTGTAATATAAACCCCCCATTCTTAACTTTAAATCCCTTTCTGGCTTTGCCTCACTTCTGTTTCTGTAAGTTGCTCAAGGCCTAAATCTCCCTCCACCTACAAGATGCTTTGCCTGGTTATTTGGAGTATTGTGAACCCTTTGTCCCCTATTTGTGACACAGATTTCAGGTACCTGGATCCCTACTTCAATTCTCACATCTCAATCCTCATGATGATCCAAACCAAGGTTTTGATCATTGATCTCGATCTTTCCTTCCTTAAAGCTTGTGAAAGGCTTTGGGCGGGATTCGCCGTTCCCTGACACCAATATTGTAATCAGCGATTTGGCGGAGAATCCCTTTTTTGCGATGGAATCAGGGGCGGCACCTGTTTTCCCATGTTCCATCCCTCCAAAACGGCGTCATCGAGAAGCGCGCTGTATTCCATTGGGACAAACTCAGGAAGTCACCTGGAGGCCCTCCCCCTACGCTCCGCCCCCGATGAGCCGAGTTCCCGACCGTGCAGTTGACTCATGGTCTTAGCAGTTGGGAACCTGGCCTGGTGGGTGCGGTCTGTGTCCAGCACCGCCACAATCCGGCTGGAGTCGTGTTGCTGGCCGGGGGGAGGGGGGGGGCTTCGGCAAGGGCTTGGACGACTGATGGGGTTGGCCAGGGGGTGGCGAGGGGGTGTCTAGACAGGGCACTATCTGACAACACAGCCGGAGCAATGTTGTACGGCGCAGGTCGTCGCCGTGCGCATGCTCGGCCACGGACCCGGCAATTCTCCAGCCGCTTTTGTCGTGGAGGCCGGAGGTTTTACATGGTGCGGCTGCTAGCCCCTCACCAGTCAGAGTACTGGTGCTGAGGCAGCGCCGATTTTCCCCACACAAAATGGCACGTATCCTCCGGACATAGCCTCCAAATTGGAGAATCCAGCTCCTTGTTTTTGTTTCATCTTGTAATTGCTGTATAAATTCAGCTTTGTTTTAAAGCTTGAAATATCTCACATGATTGTCTAATCTTTATGTTTGAATTCTTAATCTGCTTTTGAGTCCTCATTTGAGACATTCATTCTGATTCTGATCTGGCTATGTAAGAGATTTCCTTGGCTCACCCATTGATTTGCCATTGGCAGAATGACCAGCCTCCCCATCTCCCCATGACAAGTATTGGCTGCTGAACAATTCTAGGTCCATATTTATGCTAACTATTGTATGACACTCTGTACGGGACCATTGATGCAGGGCACCAATTAGTGGCAATTTCTGAAATTAATTCTTCTTTGGGTAAAGATTTCTGGACAATTGTATCCTTCAACAGTTAATTCTGCTGCAAGATTTATTTTTTACCCACTACTCTGATTGTACATTCTGCAGATGTTGTCCATGCAATTACAATCAATTTTATTCTTTAAAAGGTCTGAAAGGTGTGTTCATTACCATGAATGATAAATTACAGTGTCATTTTAAATCTCTCCTCATAATGCTGTTCCATAAAAATCAAAGTTCCCATAATTATATCTAAATAATGAAAATAATTAATAATAGCAACCATATTTTCAGATGCATTCCTAAACCACTCTCTTGGTACTATGCCCTAAGAGGGCATTAGTAACCATAGATTTCCATGTGTTGGACCATGGCAAGGTACTGAAATGTTAGCTGTTGTCTTCTGTAAGTTCTGGCTGACTAGGAGACTGGCTTGCCTTTATTACCTGCCATAAGTATATTGGATGGATTTACAGGTTGGTCATTTTATGAATGTATCTTCTGCAAACATCAAATTCTGGAGTATGGCTCAAACCCTGCTTTATAGTTCAGAGGTAGGGGTGTTACCACTGCACCACAAGACACCCCCCCCCCCCCCCCCCCCGCACCAACGCACACACCCTAAGCCATTATGGGCAGCTGTGGATAGCACTGTGGCTTCAATTCCCTGCTGGGTCACTGTCTGTGCAGAGTCTGCACGTTCTCCCCGTGTCTGCATGGGTTTCCTCCGGGTGCTCCGGTTTCCTCCCACAGTCCAAAGACGTGCAGATTAGGTGGATTGGCCATGATAAATTGCCCTTAGTGACCAAAAAGGTTAGGAGGGGTTATTGGGTAATGGGGATAGGGGGGGAGTGAAGGCTAAAGTAGGTCGGTGCAGACTCGGGCCGAATGGCCTCCTTCTGAACTGTATGTTCTATGTTCTATGTATGTTCTACTAGGGAGTGAATTTCCTTTTTGCACCTGGTGTTGCAAAATTCCTCTGTGTGCCCAATTGGTAGCACCAGGCACAAATCACATGCTAAACATTGGATGATGTTACACATTACAATAACTATTCCTACTTTCCCCCAAACTGCACTATGTAATTTCTGGCTGAAAATTCAAGTGTAAGAACCATTAGGATCATAGTAGCATTTAGTGGTGGCCAACACTCTCTGGCATGCATTTAGGTGCCTTGAGACTAAGCCACACGGGTAAATCTGAGAGATCTTAGGAGACCAATGCATCTCTCTTTCATCTTATAGGAGGAATACATCAGGGCTTGGAGCCTGGTGACCTAGCTACATGCCTCATTTCTTATAGGGAGCAGATAGAAAGGAAGAGAGAGCAATGGTGGTGCCTGACTGGGCATATTGAGGAGCAGCACCCTCAAGAAGAAGGAGCAGCTTGGTCCCCTTGGCACATTGCTGAAGAGCCAGAATGAGGCGTGAATACCGAGCTAGATCTAAAATCTACAAGTGGCACTTGTCATTCCTGCAGGTGACTGAGAAGCAGTGTTGCTCAATACCAGATATGTCCTGGTAACTGGTTGGTCACACCTGCCACCTACTGTAGGATATGGCACCAGGGGACCTGGAGAGCATTCACTGCCTGTGTCCATGAAAGTGACCACAGCGCTCAATTTCTACGGCAGTGGCACTTTGAGATCTTGTAAGTCTCCGCACACGTACATCCAAGGGGTCATGGATGCCATCTTCATGAAGGCACACAACTTTGTTTATTTTGACTGGGATCAGGAAACTAGGAAGCAAGAGCACTGAAATTTTCACAGATCTCTGGCTTTCCACAGGTGTAGGGTATCATCATAGAAATATAGAAGATTGGAGCTGGAGGAGGCCAATTCGGCCCTTCGAGCCTGCTCCACCATGCATTATGATCATGGCTGATCATCCACCTCAATAGCCTAATCCTAATTTCTCCCCATATCCATTGATGCCTTCGCCCCAAATGCATTATCTAACTGCTTCTTGAAAACATACAACATTTTGGTCTCAACTACATCCTGTGGTAACAAATTCCACAGGCCGACCACTCTCTCAGTGAAGAGATTTCTCCTCATCTCTGTCCTAAATGGTCTATCCCATATCCTCAGACTGTGACCCCTGGTTTGGACAAACCCACCATCGGGAATATCCTTCCTGCATCTACCCTGTCTAGTCCTGTTAGAGTTTTATAGGTTTCGATGAGATCCTCCCTCATTCTTCTGAAATCCAGCGAATACAATACTAACAAATCAATCTCTCCTCAAATGTCAGTCCCACCATCCCAGGAATCCTCAAATGTAGAGGCCACAGAGTGCAGCAGAGAGAAGATACCACGAGACTCATGCTGCAACTTGCACTTTGGTGAAGTATGCCTTTGGGATGCTGAAAATGAGGTTCCAGCGACTGGACCGGTCTTGTGAAGCCCTGCAGTGCAATCCACAGAGGATGTCAAGCACTGTCATCGCCTGCTGCGTCCAACACAACCTGGTGCAGCAATGGGGAGTGGAGCTGCCTGAGGAGGAGATGGAGTAGCAGCACATCTCCCTCAATGAGGAGGATGTCACTGGGGACAAGAGTGAGAAGCTCCTTGAAGGTGATGAAGCCATTGTGATGTCCAGATGAGGCACACATGCCTGGGAAGCCTTCATAGCCATTAGATTCATGGAGGATGATGACGACTTGCAGTGAGAACAGTACATAGATCCTCCCAGACCTTATATGAATGTCTGACTCCTATATGGCTGTTGGCATGTTGCTTGGTCCGAATGAACATTGGGATGGCACAGTGACACAGTGGTAATAACTGCTGGCTCATAGTACCAAGGACCCGGGTTCAATTATGCCTTTGCGTGACTGTGTGGAGTTTGCACATTCACCCCACATGTGCGTTGGTTTCCCCCCACAGTCAAAAGATGTGCAGGTTAAGTGGATTGAACATGCTAAAAAGCCCCTTGAGATGTCCAAAGATGTGCAGTTAGGTGGGAATACGGGGATATGGCGGTGGAGTGGGCACAGGCAGGGTGCTCTATCGGAAGGTCAGTGCAGACCCGATGGGCCGAACAGCCTCCTTCTGCACTGTAGGGATTTTGGGAACCGGATCATATCATGGCAAAACTTTAATTTCTTCTGATCCTGCAGCATCTTTCATGAGCTGAACCTTCCGTGTCCCACAGTGCCACTGGACGCAGAACCTGACGGGATGGGGCCAACCGCAGACCAAAGATGCAGAGAACAGACAGAGAGAATGATGGAACTTTGTGATGCCAGCCCTAGACATTCTGGCAGCAATGATAATGCCCATTGAGGTAGAGGGATGACTGATGTGTTCAGTCATTGCGAAGGCACACCATCAATGTGTTGGGACGGTTGTACACAGCACAGGGAGGAGGAGGCCCTGAACTGAGAACCTGCCTTCAAGCTTTCATTCAGACTGATAGGAACACTGCTCATTGTAACAAAGGGCCATAGACAGCGTGACATTGGTGAGAGTTTACTTACACTAATTAACATTATGTACAATAATGACCAGCCATGTCTATGCGGTAAAATTAGTTTCTTAACATTCCTAACCCTATCGCTATGTCTTGGGGTTCCATAGAACATAGAACAGTACAGCACAGAACAGGCCCTTCGGCCCTCGATGTTGTGCCGAGCAATGATCACCCTACTCAAACCCACGTATCCACCCTATACCCGTAACCCAACAACCCCCCCCCCCCCTTAACCTTACTTTTTAGGACACTACGGGCAATTTTGCATGGCCAATCCACCTAACCCGCTCATCTTTGGACTGTGGGAGGAAACCGGAGCACCCGGAGGAAACCCACGCACACACGGGGAGGACGTGCAGACTCCGCACAGACAGTGACCCAGCCGGGAATCGAACCTGGGACCCTGGAGCTGTGAAGCATTTATGCTAACCACCATGCTACCGTGCTGCCCAAGCATTCCCTCAGCATTCGCAGTGGAGGTTGAGGCAGCCAGCTAACTGCTGTGCCCTGTTGTCTGTGATTGCCTTGGCGGGCGTCCTCTAAAAGGACGAGACCTGGAGAGACATGGTCTGTTTTGGATCTCCCGCTGTATGGCAAGTGCACTCTTTCAGGCTGTTGAGCCTTCAAACCCTTTCAAAGCAAGGGTCGCCACAACATGGTTAGTTAAGGCCTGCAAGAGACACCCCACCCCCAAGCTTGTGATACTGAAACGCACCCCGAGCCCCGAGTTGAACTTATCTGTGTCCTCTGCATCCTCTCCTGCACTTCTTGAGCTTCCAACATCCTGGAGGGTGATGGCTGCCTGAGCCCTCACTCCAAAATCCCCCTCGGATGTAAGGTCGCCATATTCATGCTTATGTGATAGGTAAAGTCGCAATAGTCCCAGATGACCATAGGCTGTTTTCCCCTTTGAAGGGGACAGCTGACTAGTGGTGATTTATCCCAAGGATCACCACACCTCAGGAGAGGGGCAAGGTTGAGAAGATGGGCCTTCACGAATAACCTTATGAATATTGAGTGAGGGGGAAGTCCCAGAGTGAATGCTCACTAATCATATGGCAATATATTAAAATGAAGTTCCCCGGGCTCCAGCGGCGTGTTTTGCATTACTCAGCCGGCGAGGGGGGTTGAAGATTGTGATCTTGCCTGGGAAATTTGCGTTTTCCGATTCTCTGCGTATTTTGAGCCATGTCGCCAGTCTCGCGCACGGCTAGCATGGACTCAAAATCGCCCCATCAGCCCCATCTCACTTCACTAAATGGCGATGAGCAATTATCCATATCAGTCTATAATTATTTGTATGACATTCTACTGTTATTTCAGTGGAACCTGTCATTTAAATAGATTAATTCCATCATTAAAACAGCAGAAGGTGGAATGTTGCGTAAACACATTACGTCCTCATCTACGAATATTGCCAACCAGAATTTCTTTGTGTTTTTCGCGTGTCTTAACTCCAATGTCAGATTGATAGTCCTTATTGCACCAATTAATTTCCGATTCCTATACTAACGACTCTTATATTCTTTCTGATTGATATCTGCAGTTTAATGATCATTTCTGGTACATTGATGGATAGTTTGTGTTGTGGGTATTGACAGACCTGGAAGTGTTCGAGACAGCCCATACTTATTTCATTTAGCATCCTGACAGACAAGGATAATTATCTGGATTCAAACACTGATCAGTCCCATGTTTATGAAACTTACGGAGTTAATTAAAATCAAATTTCAGGATCTCGGCCAATTTTCACATTAATTAATCAATCAGTGTCAGTCTTTATCTCTCAATTGGTTTGATTTTCTACAAAATATCTGAAAATATAGTCAGGAATATTATTTGTCTATACAGGAAATGTCAATGAAAACATGCTAAGATGATCACAAAGCATTCATGTTCATTTCTGAGACATTGTGTTATATTATAAGGTGATTCCGTCAGTTTGAAGTTGAACAATTCCTGGTAATTACAGGACAAATTAAATAATCATTTACATTGACTTATTTTAATAGAAAGAAATGACTGATTCTCTTATTGTGCGTTCAGCTGAAGAGAAAACATGGAAAGGGTGAAAAACAACAAAATGTGTGGCTGACAGAGACGAAGTAAAAAGGTTTTGAATGTTATTTTGCAAGGAAAAGTTTGTTTATGTTTCAGCAGTGCAAGCTGTTTAGGAGTACCTTATTTTAAAACTGGATACGTTTCCCTCACTATTCGGTTTTGCCTTGTATTTTTGTTCGACTTTTTGGTTGTTTAATTAGAGGAAATGTGCAAAGGTTTCAGCAAAAACAATATTTTATTTTCTCGCGAGGAGTCAGTCCTTTGGATCTCACATTGAATACTCATAGGGTTTTACATTTGAATTTAAAATGTATGTATTTGTTATGCTAGTGACATGTCCACTGTGGCTTGTGCTGTCTACATGGTGGTGTTCTGTCCCAGTTCTATCGTATTTTATCTGTTTCATCTTCTGTTTTTCATAGTCCCGCTTCCAGCTGATCGCTTTAAATCTATGTCAGTTTGTTTCAAACCTGATTTAAATCCTCTTGCAGAATGCCTAGAATGCTAAAGAGCAAGGTATAATTTTAAAATCAAATTTTAAAATCCAGAACTGGTTGGCACCACGTTTGTGTTACATTTGTGAGGTTTAACCAGTACAGGTCTTCTAAGGACAAATACCCCAGATATTCCAGGAGAGATATTGCAGCTATTGAGAAATCTGACACAAGTGTGTTACCCCAAATACCAGAATAAACACATTCATTGCATAGTTCTGATTGATTATGAGAAAAATTATCTTGAAAATTATATTTTTCAGCTTGTTCTCCACATCACCTTGAGCCAATGAAGAGAAACCGGTGAGCCGGTGCAGACTCGATGGGCCGAGTGGCCTCCTGCACTGTAAATTCTATGATCATCTATGATTAATCTAGGACAAAGGTTCGGCAGAACATCGTGGGCCGAAGGGCCTGTTCTGTGCTGTATTTTTCTATGTTCTATGTTCTAAACTATATTGTTCAAAGCATATTGGGAAAACAATTAGATATTGCACCGGTGTTTGTTCCATAGTTCAAAATCATACGTATTATTTCTATTTTATCATGTTGCAACAGTTTTTTAAATAAAATGAATAGGGAGAATGAGGCATTGCATTTTCAAAGAGCACTTATTCAGCGCCTGGCTGCTGTTTCTCAGTCCATCCTATAATTCTCATTGTCTATTAGATCTGTTGCTCTCAGTATCTTTCTTTTGCCGACTAATCCATTTGGCTTTGCATCTATCTCAGAGGACAGATCCTACCCAAAAATCTCCCAACTTTCTACTTCCTTTGTGCCTCTGTTACTTAAAAAATTGACTCCTCAACTTAAATGAAAAAATATATCTCCTGCCTTCAATTTTTATACGACTTAATGCCTCCATAAATTTTAATTTTCTCCTTCCCCCTGATTTAACCTCCCTGTATGTGTTTTCAAATTAATCAATTTTATTCATTGTACAAAAATGATTACGGAAGGTTTTAGAAGCTACCTAACTTTATACTATATTTACATCGATTGACTGGTGTAAAACTGGCATCGGATCATAATCTACTTGCAAGTTAGGCTAAAGCCAGGATAATAATCTCCCAAACTACAATTACACTGAAATGTTAATTAATTTAGCTCAGGGCCTAAGCATGCTTGCTTCTTATTTTCAGGATGTCTGTGCTTCCTATTTTTTTTCTGGAAAGGTGAATTGATGGAAAGAGCAGATCGTAAAATTAGGCTATTAATAAGAATTAAGTTCACATCTATGAGCCACCTAAAATATAAATCTCAGCTAATGCAGGAGTCTATTTATTAACATTTAATTGATCCCCATTAATTGTTTGATATAATTTTATAATAATTGTGGATCATTAAAAATTACATAGGATTCTATAGGATATATGTGAAAACATGCCATGAGGCCCAACAAGTCCATTTTGGTGTTTATGCTCCACTCAAACCTCTTGATGCAATCTAAATGTATCATCACAGCCCTCTCTGCCCATCTCCCTCATATGCTAGTCCTGCCTTCTTTAAATGCAACTATATTATTTGGTTCATCCATTCCTGCTGATAGCAAGTTCCACATTCTCACCACTTTTTGGGTAAAGAAGTTTTGTTTGAATTTTCTATTGGGTTTCTTGGTGACTACCTTATATAGATAGGCTCTTTAATGTTCTTCCTCACAAGAGGAAACATTCTCTCTATATCCACACAACCAAAACCTTTCCAAGTTTTAAAGAACTCTGCTAGGCCCTCAGCCTTCTTTTTACAAGAGAATAGACCCAGCCTGTTCATCCTTTCCTTACATGTACAAACACATTTCTGGTATTATCTTTGTAAACCTCGCCTGCATCCTTTTTATAATGTGGTAATCAGGGGCGGCGTTCTCCCCTGCCCGGCGTGACGGAGGGTGCCGGCATAGGGGAGTAGCACCAACCACTCAAGGGTCGGGCCTCCCCAAAGGTGGGGAATTCTCCCCACCTTTGGGGGCCAGCCCCGCGCCGGAGCGGTTTGCACCAGAAGACTGGCGCAAAAAACCGGCGCCCCCAGCAGCGGGGCTGGCCGAAAGGCTTTCGCCGGTCCGCGCATGTGCCGGCAGTGACGTCAGCGGCAGCTGGCCGCTGATGTCACTGCCGGCGCATGCGCGATGTGGGGTTCTCTTCCGCTTCCGCCATGGCGGCCGCGGAAGGAGAAATAGTGTACCCAGGGCACTGGCCTGGAGTCTGAGCGGGGGGCCCCGATCGCGGGCCAGGCCACCGTGGGGGCACCCCCCCGGGGTTTGATCGCCCCCCACCCCCCCCCCCAGGACCCCGGGGCCCGCTCGCGCCGCTGATCCCGCCGTTCCAGAGGTGGTTTAAACCTCGGCGGCGGGAGAGGCCTCCCAGCGGCGGGACTTCGGCCCATCCGGGCTGGAGAATCACCGCAGGGGCCTCTCCGATCGGAGTGGCGAGATTCCTGCCGCCGCCACTTCCTGGGTGGCGGAGAATCTCTGCCACGGCGGGGGCGGGATTTTAGGCGGCCCCAGGCGATTCTCCGACCCCCCGCCCCAGAACTGCAAACAGTATTTTTTTTTTAATAAATGTTTTTTATTCAGTTTTCATGTTTTATATTGAACAAATTACAAATTGTTAGAGAGAGAGAAAAAAAAAGAACACGCAAAAATCTACATATATATTTACAGGTAAGCATCTTCGTAGTAATAACTGTGGCCTCCCCGCTTTAGCCGGCGTACATTTTTTACATTCCCCAACATGTTTATTGGCATTTATTTAGTTTGGTTTTGGGCCTTAGCTAGTGATCAAACCCCATTAACGAACCCGTAACAAACCCGTAGCCCCCCCCCCCCCCCCCCCCCCCCCGGCTACCTTCCCCCGACTATTCTTCCTCTTGTACGTTGGCCACAAACAGGCCCCGGAACAGTTGCATGAATGGCTCCCACGTTCTGTGGAAGCCGTCGTCCGACCCTCGGATGGCGAATTTGATTTTCTCCATTTGGAGAGATTCTGAGAGGTCAGACAGCCAGTCTGCAGCTTTGGGCGGTGCTGCTGACCGCCAGCCAAACAGGATTCTACGGCGGGCGATCAGGGAGGCAAAGGCAAGGGCGTCCGCCCTCCTCCCCAGGAATAGATCTGGCTGGTCTGAAACCCCGAAGACCGCCACTATCGGGCATGGCTCCACCCTCACCCCCACCACTTTGGACATAGCCTCGAAGAAGGTTGTCCAGTACTCCACAAGTCTGGGGCAAGACCAGAACATGTGGGCGTGGTTGGCTGGGCCTCTTTGGCACCGTTCACATCTGTCCTCCACCTCCGGGAAGAACCTACTCATACGGTTTCTCGTTAAGTGGGCTCTATGTACCACTTTTAGTTGCGTCAGGCTGAGCCTTGCGCACGTGGAGGTGGAGTTGACCCTATGCAGTGCTTCGCTCCAGAGTCCCCACCCTATCTCCGTCCCCAAGTCGTCCTCCCATTTCCTTCTTGTTGCGTCCAGTACGGTGTCGTCCCTTTCTACCAGTCGGTCATACATGTCGCTACAGTTCCCTTTCTCTAGGATACTTGCGTCCAGTAGGTCTTCCAGTAGTATCTGGCGTGGCGGTTGTGGGTACGTCCTTGTCTCCTTTCGTAGGAAGTTTTTGAGCTGCAGGTACCGTAGCTCGTTCCCCCCAGCTAGCCGAAATTTCTCTGTCAGTTCGTCCAGTGTTGCGATCCTGTCGTCCGTGTATAGGTCCCTGACTGTCAGTGTCCCCCCGTCCTGCCTCCACCTTTTGAAGGTGGCGTCAGTCAGTGCTGGTTTGAACCTATGGTTGTTGCAGATGGGAGCCTTGTCCGACATTTTGTTCAGGCCAAATTGCTGCCGCAGTTGGTTCCAGGATTGGAGGGTGGCTGTCACCACTGGGCTGCTGGAGTGTTTTTTGGGTGGGGATGGGAGTGCTGCCGTGGCGAGGGCCCGGAGGGAGGTCCCCATGCAGGAGGCCTCCTCCGCACGCACCCACTCGGCTTCTGGCTCCTGGATCCATCCCCTTACCCGCTCGGCTGTTCCCGCCCAGTGGTAGAATTGTAGATTCGGGAGGGCTAGCCCCCCCCCTGGATTTTGTTTTCTGTAGGACCTTCTTTGGGATCCTAGCATTTTTACCCCCCCCCCCATACGAACGCCATGATAAGTTTGTCCAGCGCTTTGAAGAAGGCCTTGGGGATGTAGATCGGAATGGGTCTAAACAGGAAGAGGAACCTGGGCAATACGTTCATTTTGATCATCTGGACTCTCCCCGCGAGGGAGAGTGGGAGTGTGTTCCATCTTTGCAGGTCCTTTTTTACTTCCTCCGCCAGGCTGGTGAGGTTCCATTTGTGGATCCCCTTCCAGTCATGGGCTATTTGGATCCCCAGGTAGCGGAATTTATGTCGGGCTTGTTTGAACGGCAGCCCCTTTAGTGCTGCCCCCCCCCCCCCCCCCCCCCCCCCCCCTTGCTGGTGTACTGGGAAGATCTCGCTTTTGCTCATGTTGAGTTTGTAGCCCGAGAAGGCTCCAAACTCTTTCAGGAGCGTGATGATTCCGTCCATGCTGCTTTGTGGGTCCGAGATGTAGAGGAGCAGATCATCTGCATAGAGTGAGACTCTGTGCTCTCTGCCTCCCCTTCGGATCCCCCTCCAATTTTTTTCTGCCCTGAGCGCAATTGCTAGCGGTTCGATTGCTAGTGCGAACAGCAGCGGGGACAGTGGGCATCCTTGTCTGGTGCCCCTGTGCAGCTGGAAGTATTGGGAGTTGGTATTGTTGGTCCGTACACTCGCCATGGGGGCGTGCAAACAGTATTTTAAGTGTGGTCTAACCAAGGTACAATACAGGTTGACATTTCTGTTTCATTCATGGGAATGTGAGCGTCGCTGCCTAGACCAGCATTAATTACCCATCCTTTTGAGAAGATAGTGATGAGCTCCCTACTTGAATCGCTACAGTCCTTGTGGTGTTCATATATCCACAGTGCTGTTAGGGTGGAGTTCCAGGATTTTGACCCAGCGGCAGTGAAGAACAATGACATATTTCCAAGGCAGGGTGGTGTGTAGCTGGGAGGGGACTATATGTGGTGGGTTCCCATGTGCCTTGCTGCCCTTGTCATTCTAGATGGTAGTGGTCATGGGGTTGGAAGGTGCTGTCCAAGGAGCTTGGTGAGTTCCTGCAGTGCATTTCATAGATGGTACACATTTCTGCCACTGTGAGTCAGTGATGGCAGTGATGGAAGGATTGAGTTTTTGTGGGTGGAGAAGTGCCAATCAAGTGGGCAGTTTTGTCCTGAATTGTGATGAGCTTCTCCAGGTTTGTTGGAGCTGCACTCAGCTAGGCCCGTAGAGAATATTCCATCACATTCCTGACTTGTGCCTTATAGATGGGAGCTTTGGGGAGGTCTGGAGGTGAGTTACTCGCCACATGGATCTGAGGCACTGACCTACTCTTGTAGCCGGATTATTCATATGGCTAGTCCATTTCAGTTTTTGGTGAATGGCAACTCCCATGATCTTGATAGAGGGGGTTTCCATGATGGTAATGCCATTAAATGTCAAGTAGCAATGGTTAGGTTCTCTCTTGTTGAATAATCATTGTCTGGAATTTATGTGGTGTGAATGTTACTTGCCACTTGTCAGCCCAAGCCTCCGGCTTCAAACGGTCTGAGAATATTTAAATACTAATTTAAATATGCTCATCTGATTCATGCCCAGCGAGGGTGTGCACCAGATTACGCCAGGTGCGACAGGCCAGGAACATTGTGCTCCATTTAGCACCCATTTAGGGGCTATCCGGCTATTTTCCCCAAATAGCAGGTTTTGCACCAGGCACAACCTAGGTGGAGAATCGCTCCCTTGTCTCCCACTCTGAAAGCTAAGGCTCATGCAACAGTAAAAATTGGGACTGTTTGAACTCAGCACTGAATTCAAATCACCCTGCTGAGTTTGGGATTCCTACCTGTTGGATCTATAAGACCAGAAGACGTATGAGCAGACGTCGTCTATTCGGCCCATCGGATCTGCTTCGCCATTCAATGAGGCCAGGATGAATTTCATATGATAATCCTCAACTCCACGTTCCCACTTTATCCTTGTAATCCTTGATTTCTTTACTGATAAAATTTTGTCTATCTCAGCCTTGAACATACTTAGTGAACCAGCCTCTACAGCTCTCTGTGGTAAAGAATTCCAGATTCACTACCCTCTGGGAGAAGAAAATCCATCTCATCTCTTACTCAAATGGGTGACCCCTGTCTCTGAGATTATGCCCTCTTCTTCTGGATCCTCCCACAAGAGGAAACCACCTCTCAGCATCTACCCTGTCAAGCCCCTTTCTGCAGTCTTTCTCCATTTAAGTAATATTCAACTCCTTTACTCTTCCTTCCAAAGTGCACAACATCACATTTTCCAACAGTATATTCCACCTGCCGAGTTTTAGCCCACTCACGTAACTTTAGTCTCTTTGTGGAATTTCACCACTTGCCATTATTTTTGCATAATCTGCAAATTTGGCAATAGTTCATTCACTTCCCTTACCCAAGTCATTGATACATATTGGGCACGATCTTCCCAAAAGGGAACACAGTTCCCGAGCGAGCATATTTAGCTGTGTGTTTCCTGGCACACGCAGTGCTGAGAACCATATGGCTATTCAACAGACTCGCTTTGAATAAGGAGCATAAATGGGAAATGCACGGCCAAAGCCGCACATAGCCCCGTTTTTTACAATGCGGAGCTCTGCTCGCTGCTCGTTGGAGCGAGACATCAGGATGCCGTGTTTAAATAGTTTCCCGATCGTCTCCAAGCCCAAACACAACACAGGAGCACCCCCCCATGCTCCCCCCAACACCCACACCAGACAACCCCTGCTCGATCGCACACAAAATGCCAGCTTGACACCTTGGCAGTTGCAGATTGGCTCCTTGGCAGTGCCAACCTGGCACCCTGGCAGTGCCCCTTGCAACTGCCAGTGCCACCTGGGCACATTGGTAGTGCCAGGCTAGCATCAAGGTGGATGGCGGCGCCTATTGTGTGTCGACTAGAGGGGTGGGGGCGATAGGGGTGACTGCGTGGGCCTGGCACACCGCGGCGAAATGCCCCTTTTTGCCGCAGGCCTTGCAAAGGGCAGCGCGGGCCGGGCAGCGTTGGTGGGGGTGCTTCTGCTGGCCACAGAAGTAACATCGGGGACCCCCAGGGTGCGCGGGCTGGCGTGTGGCGCAGGCATACTGGCTGGGTAATGCCCCCGCTGGGGCGGCCGTCTGTAGGGTCTACGAGGGGTAGGAGGAGTGGGCCGCACGGCTGGTGGCATGGGTGTTACGTGAGGTGACCGTCATGGAGAGTGCTAGCTTCTTTGTTTCAGCTAGGTCGAGTGTGATCCGTTCTAACAGTCTTTGGCGTATGAGGTCCGACCTAATCCCCGTTACGAATGCGTCCCGCATAAGAAGGTTGGAATGTTCGGTGGCCGTAACGACCTGACAGTCACAGTCCCAGACGAGTGGGATTAGGGCCCGCCAGACGTCTTCTATGGACTCACCAGGGAGTTGAGAGCGAGTGGCGACTACGTGCCTGGTGAAGAGCGTGTTCGTTTTCTGTGCATAGTTTTCTTTGAGGAGTGCCATGGCTTCGGCATAGTTCGGGGCGTCCTGGATCAGCGGAAACACATTGGAGCTCAACCTTGAGTACAGGGGGCGAAATTCTCCGACCCCCAGCAGGGTCGGAGAATCGCCTGGGGCCGCTGAAAATCCCGCCCCCGCCGTGGCATAGATTCTCCGCCACCCGGGAAGTGGCGGTGGGGGGAATTTCGCCACTCCGATCGGAGAGGCTCCTGCGGTGATTCTCCGGCCCGGATGGGCCGAAGTCCCGCCGCTGGGAGGCCTCTCCCGTCGCCGAGGTTTGAACCACCTCTGGAATGGCGGGATCAGCGGCGCGAGCGGGCCCCGGGGTCCTGGGGGGGGGGCGGGGGGCGATCGAACCCCGGGGGGTGCCCCCACGGTGGCCTGGCCTGCAATCGGGGCCCCCCGCTCAGACTCCGGGCCAGTGCCCTGGGTGCACTATTTTCCTCCGCGGCCGCCACGGCCTCCACCATGGCGGAAGCAGAAGAGAACCCCACATCGCGCACTGACGTCACTGCCGGCGCATGCGCCGACCGGCGAAAGCCTTTCGGCCAGCCCCGCTGCCGGGGGCGCCGGTTTTTTGCGCCAGTCTTCTGGTGCAAACCGCTCCGGCGCGGGTCTGGCCCCCAAAGGTGGGGAGAATTCCCCACCTTTGGGGAGGCCTGACCCCTGAGTGGTTGGCGCTACTCCCCTATGCCGGCACCCTCCGTCACACCGGGTAGGGGAGAATGCCGCCCAGGATCTGTATCTTCTGAGCTTCCAGAACAGGGGTGGTCGCTGAGTTGATATACACCTCGAAGCAAGCTAGGCAGTAATTAAAGTCCTTTTTGGCGTTGCTTGATTGTGGATCCAGCTACAGGCGATCCGGTTTGATTCGGAGGTCCATTTTTTAGAAAATCTTAGAGCAATAAATTGATGCACGATCAATTGTACAAAGACTAGAGTTGTATACCACTGAGGCTTTATTGCTCTAAGATGTGTGGCCTCCCACTGCAGCTGGTGAAATGGCTGCTGAATGGAGGACACGCATATTTATACTTCGCCTACTGGGCGGAGCCAGCAGTCAGGGACTACTGGCAAACCTGTAGTACAGGTCCTACCTTACATCACCTAATGCACCACCCTGCCCAAAGGGCATGCAACTGGGGGCCTGCGATCCCTTTGGAGACTCCGACGAGTACCGTTCTATCTGGTCTCCGTTTATGGGGACCAGTATCAAATGGCACTCGCCCGAGGTCCCCAGGGTGATGGGATTGAATCCCAAAGCTTCAGATACCTTGGAAATCTGCACATTGTAGTCAGGCTTACTGCCTCGTTCTAATATGCAGATTTGCCAAAAACTGATCCAGCCCGTTGTGGGTGGAATTCCTCTTGCAATGTCTCGCGAGCATGCGTTGAATCTCGCGAGGCTTTGCGGGCTGAGTATATTCCGGGAGCGGATTTCCCAGCTTTCTGCTTTTCCGACATTGTGTAGCCAGAAGATCATGGCCATTGTAGGTTTTTTCTTTCGTTTAATTCTATCCTTAACTTCCTTGGTTAACCATCGTTGATTTATCCACTTCCTTGAAACCTTCTTCCTCACTGGGATATATATTTGTCACGAGTCATGAACCATTTTTGTAAACATCTGCCATTGCAAATCAACCATCGTTTTTGCTAAACACTTTTCCTAGTCACTCCAGCCAACTCTGCTCTCATTCCTTTGTAATTACCCTTATTTAAGTGTGGCACAGTTGTTTCTGACCCAAGTTTCTCACTCTTAAACTGAATGCCAAATTCTACCATGTTACGATCACCTGTTGGATCTGTCAAAAATGGGATGCAAACTTTACCTCCAGAGCCTACCTGCCATTTTATAAAAGGCCCACTGAGTTTTTTCATCTCTGCAAAATCCAGCCCTCTGTCTCTGCCTCCATGGGGACTCACTATTACTTTAGCCACTCTGCTCCATTTTATATGCTTGTAAAAGATCTTTAATCTCTTCTTTATATTCAAAGTCATGGATGCCCCTTTCTTGCTGAGCTTTTGTTTTTAAATGGAATTGTTCCCTTAAATGTTTCCCAATGTTTATTTTAGTTTATTGACACAATCAACCTTTGCCAGCTCTTCCCTCATACATTTGTTCAAGTTTGTGATTCTTGCTTGGGACAGGAGCATGTTACTTTCAGTTTTAATATCAAATTCAGTTTTATTATCTATTATCTATTGAGGATCCTTTTATTTTGAGATTACTAATTAGTTTTGCCTCATTGCACAATATTAGATCAAAATATCTTTATCTCCAATTCTTTCCACAAGTCCTTATTTGAGGAAACTTTATTGAAAGCATTCCACAAACTATTCTTCCAGACCGCCTTTGCCAATTTGACTTCTTCAGTCTATATCAAGATTAAAGTCCCTCATGATTATTTTGTTGTCATTTTCAGAAGATCCAGTTATTTTTTGTTGAATACTCGGCTCAGACGTACACTGACTGTTGGAGCCCAATGAACTACCCTCACCCTTGTTCTTCCTGATCTCAATCCATGTTAATTGTAATTTCTGATGTTCTGAGCCAACATCCTTTCTCACTACTGTCCTTAAGGCATCTTTTGCTATCAGGGCAGATGGCCAACAGCTTTGTAAAAGGGGTAGGTTTTAAGGAGCATCTTGGAGGAGAAAAGTGAAATAGAGAGGCGGAGAGTTTTAGGGAGGAATTTCCAGAGCCAGGCATAGCATGGGTGCCAGTGGTGGAATTATTATAATCGACGCTGGTCAAATGGGCAGAATTCGAGAATTCAGAGATCAGAAGGTTGAGGGACTGGAGGAGATTACAGAGATAGGGAGGGGCAGGTTCTTGGGGACATGTGAAAATGAGGGTGAGTTTTAAAAATCATGCCATTGCTTAACTAGGAGCTCATGTAGGTCATAAGCATAAGGATGATAACTCGAACCAAGTCCTGTTTATCTAAGAAATGGGTAATGTCAAGTTTATGAAAACTGGAACAGGGAAAATTAACCAAGAGTGATTTGGGTGGTCAATGTTTGAAGTAACAAATTGATTGTCATGGTTGAATTGTGAAGGAAAATGTATATATATATATATCAGCTGGACTATTTTAAAGTCATATTTTTGTGCTTTCCAAAATGGACAATTGCTGAGCTGACAACATGTCTCCATGTGGTCATATGTTAGCTTCCAGCAGTTTTAAAATTAACAAAGACTAACACTTCAAACGTCTGGAATGTAAAATCTTGCATCACATAAACATTCCATCCAAGCTAACAAAATGGCCCAGCTGAAAGTCGGTTTGCTCCGACCATCTTCAAACAAAGTCAACCCTTTGCAGATCCTAATCTCCAATAATGATGCTTAATGGCCAAAGCATTAATTGTTCTACCGTGATGGGTTCAACGAGAGAGTCTCATGTAATAACCCGAAAGGAGTGTCCCGTGGAGCAAACTAAGTCCTGACTCCAATGAAACACCTCATTGTTGAAGCCAAGGGAATATACCTCCTTCTACCCACATCATGGAGCAGTGTTGACCTCCGCCAAGAAATACTGTTTATGGTCCAGTGAAAACTAACTCCGGTAGTTACGGCTTTGACCTCCAAGAGAATAGAATGCCCCTTGGAAGAAACCTTCCATTAGACTTCTGATTCTGGACTCTGGACCAGGGCCGGCTCAAGGCACCGGCAACTCGGGCAGTCGCCCGGGGCGCCATGTGCTAGGGGGCGCCAGACTCGGGTCCCGCGCATGCGCAGTTGGGCCGGTGCCAACCAGCGCCTGCGCGGTGGCCGCACTCCCCCAGGGCGGCCGCACTCCCCCAGGGCGGCCGCACTCCCTCAGGGCGGCCGCACTCCCCCAGGGCGCCCCCCCCCCTCTGTCCGCCCCCCCCCCCCGGTCCCCCCCCCCGGCCCCCCCCCCCGCTCGGTCCGCCCCCCCCCCTCGGGTCCACCCCCCCCTCGGGTCCGCTCCCCCCCCCCCGGGTCTGCTCCCCCCCCCTCGGGTCCGCTCCCCCCCCTCGGGTCCGCTCCCCCCCCCCCCCGGGTCCGCTCCCCTCCCCTCGGGTCCGCTCCGCCCCCCCTCGGGTCCGCTCCCCCCCCCCCCCTCAGGTCCGCTCCCCCCCCCCTCGGGTCCGCTCCTCCCCCCTTGGGTCCGCTCCCCCCCCCTCGGGTCCGCCCCCCCCCTCGGGTCCGCTCCCCCCCCCCTCGGGTCCGCTCCTCCCCCCCCTCGGGTCCGCTCCTCCCCCCGCCCCCCCCCTCGGGTCCGCTCCCCCCCCCCCCCCCTCGGGTCCGCTCCCCCCTCGGGTCCGCTCCCCCCTCGGGTCCGTTCCCCCCGCCCCCTCCCTCGGGTCCCCCCCCCGGGTCCGCCCCCCTCGGCCCCGCCCCCCCCTGCCCCGGCCCCGCCCCCCCCGGCCCCGGTCCCGGCCCCCCCCCTTCTCGCCCCCCCCCCCCTCTTGGCCCCCCCCCTCTCGCCCCCCCTCTCGGCCCCGCCCCCCTCTCGACCCTGCCCCGCCCCTTCTCGGCCCCGCCCCCACTCTCGCCCCCCCCTTCTCGGCCCCGCACCCCCCTTCTCGGCCCCGCCCCCCTCTCATCTTCGCCCCACCCCCTCTCGGCCCCGCCCCCCTCTCGCCCCCCCCCTCCCCCCCTTTCGGCCCCGCCCCCCCCCCCAAGGGCGCCGAAGTTCAGCTTGCCCGGGGCGCCAGCAACCCTAGGGCCGGCGCTGCTCTGGACGCATGTAAAATCTTGAACCCTCTCCCTTATTCCCCATGCATGATGTGCGTGTGAGTCGAGTCTGCCATACGGGTTATGTATACATTGTATTGAGTCTATCTTGCCAACTAAGCATACGTTATCATCCATAAAGGGGGAACTCGCAATTATTAAACACCTTTCTGTTTACGGATGGGTAGAGAATGTGGAAAGCAGGGCACTTTAAATTGACCCCACCTCCTGTCTGCCACAGCATGGATGCCAATATTTTTTCGCATGATTCTACTCTTGCCCTTCACAATCCAGACATCCCTTTTTCCCTTGTTGCCTTCTCTCTGGCATTGTAGTACAGCTTTATTTCACTCTTTGGAAGTGCTTTGAGTGCCGGTATTTGTTCTTCACAGTGGACTGTGATGACCATTTTGCATGGTTGGGGCATTTTACAGTTTCAGAACGATCACTGGGAAAGTCAACCCACTTTATGAAGGTAACAGCCAAATTAAGCTTGCAATGTAGATGCACTTTGAAGCATAAGCAGAGTAGCCATATCGAGCCCTGTTTTTCAAATCCCCGGCAGCTCCCATTGACTCATGAAATTGTAACCACACTACTAGGGCAGTTTTAAGCAACATCATGTCACCCATTTAAAAGAATGCACTTTTCTTGTTAGGTTTCAAAAGCAAAACATTTAGGGCAATTATTTTATCATAATGCCAAAAACTGTGATCATACTGTAAGGCAAAGAGTTGTATAAACAAAATCTCAGTCACTGTCATATTTAGGCAGTGGTGCTGTTAATTTGATCTTGACAGAGTTTGATTTTGTACATGGACAGATAGTGACTGTACTTCAAGTGACAGTTATGTAAGTGCCACAAACCTGGCAGGCAATTTTCTTTTTAGTGGCCGGAGTCCTTTCTGTTCATTTCACATTATCCTTAATTTCATCCTCTTCTAGGCCAAACTTGTATCCTACTTACATCTTAATGTCCATAGCTATTCATTCATTCACGTGTGCTCTGCCTGAAGGAAAGTCCTTGGTTCATTGTCTGCTGATGCTTCACCCTGAGCTATTTTCTTGGCGATTTTTGCATCTGATGATTTCCATTGTCTTCCACTTGCGAGATTAAGGTGAAAGATTTTTGTCTATCTCGCCTGGAAACAGAGCTGTTGGGGTTAGATCTGAACCACATGCTAGCCAGGTTAGCTAACTGGCCCCCATATGTAGCTATAAATAGGGTTAATTAAAAACCTTTTGGGCACAATTCAGATTAATTTGATTTGTTTCTTAAAGTTGAAAGGTTAGAATGTGATTTGACTTCGTCAGGAGCAATGTATTTGTTCAGTAGCCAACTAGAAAAGCTGAATTAAGAAAAGTAGAGAGCAGCAAGCATAAAAAAGCAAACGGTTCCACAGTTAAAAGTGACGGTAATACTTGTCAGCCGACCTCGGGACTTACAGGTGGACCAGCTCCTACTGTTATGATATATGTTAGGAAGAAAATGAATAAACCTAATCCAAGGTTCTTGCTTTGAGCAATATAAAATTCAGTACATACAGAAATTGGACATGCCCCCAACCACTAGTTTTTTAAAATAAATTTAGAGTACCCAATTCATTTTTTTCCAATTAAGGGGCAATTTAGTGTGGCCAATCCACCTTGCCCATCTTTGGGTTGTGGAGGCGAAACCCATGCAAGCACGGGGAGAATGTGCAAATTCCACATGGACAGAGACCCAGAGCCAGGATCGAACCTGGGACCTCGGCGCCGTGAGGCATCAGGGCTAACCCACTGTGCCACCGTGCTGCCACTACTAGTTGCCCTCTTTTTCTTATTACTGCAGAAAGTATGTAGGCCAGATGAGGAAAGCTTGGTAAAATATTAGAGTTGAGTACCTGCTGAAAATATTTTAAAATTCAGGACATTAGCAGAGTACTGCTGGAAAATAGGCTAGGTCCCAACCCAGCGCAAACGAAGCAGGATTGGTCTGATGTGATGGAGCCTCTGCACAAGCCTCAAAAGGTTGTAGCCACTAATGCCAATGGTAAGAAAGTAAAGAACTGCTCCTTTTGTCCCAAGGAATTTGATGAGGGTTTCTGCAGATATCCGGTGCAGGCACACGTTTGCAGTTGTGCCTCATGTAATTTCAGGACCATGGTATTTATTGTTTGCTCTTGATGAAATCCTGGTGGTAAACTCCACCTAACCTTCGTAATGAATATCACTTTGGACTGACAGGGCATCCTGTTTCTTGATTTGATAGCTTGATATTTGTCAAAATGCTTTCACTCGATATTTTGTGTCTGACGTTTTCTTTGTGGCGAAGATTGATGCCTGTGCACTCTGCAAATCATCTGAATTGCAGTATTTGCCAGTGTGGAATATTTTTACTTGACGTCCCATTTGCATTCTGACTTGAGTTGACTTAAATATTGTATTGTGCTCAAAATTGACATTGTGGAGGATTAAGCGGCTTGTTAATTTCTGCATTACTGCAGTTTGTCGATACATGCATGATGCACCATTGGATTTACATTAACCCTAAACTCTGGAGAAAATTCAGTGTCATGTGTATCGTATTATTTTGCAAATATCATTTGACTTATATTGTTTCTGACTTTCTTGTGTGTGTAAACTTTCACATCTCTTCAAGACATGCACAGGTGGATTGTTGCATTATGAATTATGAATCAAGTGATAGATGAAATATGTCAAAAAATCTTTTATGTATAATCATTCTGAATGATAGACATGGAAAAGTTGCATAATCGCAAACAAGAGTATCACTCGGCCACAGTGGCGGACTGGCCAGCGTGTCAGCTTGCCCGATGGCAAGTGGGCCCCTGATGAAGTGGGCCCCCTATATCAAATAAAAATGCAATAAAGAAACAAACACAGACAACTGTTTTAGTAATAAAAAGGAATAAGGAAAAAAAAGAGAACAGGACACAAATAAGCAGTGCATGAAAAGGAACAAAGCAGGGGAGGTAGTGGAAGGATGTGGAATAGGGGGGCCCGGGTCGGGCATAATTAAGGAAATTCCATGTTTTCAGCAAGAGTGTGTGAATTTAAAGATAAAGTTACAATTCGTGATTTGAGATGGTCGGCAACTTCAAAGGATATCAAGCAGTAGTCTTGGTTCAGCCGGTACATCGGTCCGGGGCCCGGAGAGCCAAGAAGGGGCCCGTGAATCTCTGAAGGGCCCTTAAAAATTATAATTAATTAGATAAATAAATCTCCAACTTCTTTCCTGAGATTTGTATTCTAACTTAATAAAATATAATTGTTTTTAAAAAGAGCAATACCAAATAAAAATGCAATAAAGAAACAAACAAATAATCACTCAGTGTATGAAGGAACGAAGCAGTGTTAAACGGATGTGAAAAGGAGTGGAGGGAGGGGGGGGGAGGGGGGCTGGTTCACCCGGGTCGGATATAGTTGGAAATCCATGTTTTCAGCAAGAGTGTGTGAATTTAAAGATAAAGTTACAGTTCGTGATTTGAGATGGTCGACAACTTGAAAGGATATCAAGCAGTACATAGGGTCGTGAGGTCACCGAAAAGGAGAAGCGGTACCTTTGACCATGAATCATGAGGTCAAAGATATTGAAGTGATAAGCCATGATCGGTAAACTCAAAGGGTTGCGACTTGTAACACTACACTGGTATAAAACTGGACATGTTAACTTTGGTCGTGGGACCATTCTTAATGTCTTACTATAGTCGGACCAAACTTCTAAGTTTCAACAGTTGTCTCAGTTGCTTGCTGGTGTGAAGACTGGACAGTGGATTGTCTCCTCTTCCGAAGCTGCATAGGCCACAGTAGTATTGACTAATGAACATAGCCTATTGAAGTGTAAGTAAGTTATTTTATATTTTTTATCAAGTAGGGGTTTATCTGGCGTTCCTTCAAGTTATTCTTGCAATCATCAATATTCATTTTTCCCAATGTGGGCTATTTTTAATTAAGTTTTTATTTCAGGAATATTACCCCTACCAGCATGGAAAAGAAAAAGCATAAATCTGGGTCACTAAAACGCAAAGAACAAAAAGAAGCAGAAAGGAAGGAATCAGCCAAGTGATGCAGGCCTATTACAGAGTTTATAATACCACAAGCACAATCCACATCAATATCCAGTTCTACAACAAATAATCAAGGAGCAAGAAACAATGCTCATGGTGGTGATGCAATGACATGCGAGTTACAAGAACAGAGAAGAGCTACTTTGAATGTAGAGACAAATACAAGTGCATCCATTACTAATCAACCCAGGCCCAATATTTCTTCTGGCTTCCTTGTTCCGGTATCTGTACTGCCTGTAGTTGCAACATCTGAACATATAGCTTCAACTAGTGACAGGGAATCAGATATTCCTTCAAGCATAAATGACTTGGTTTCTGAAGCACATCCTGTAAATGAACCTATGCAAGAAAATGAAAGATCAATTACTGGAATCTTCCAATATCCATCACGAGCAAAGCTAAAACAGTTTTTTGCTGAACATCCACTTCAGCCACTTGATGATCTGCCATTTGATGCTCGTTTGTATGAGAGGAAAATTATGAATGACTCAGTCCCAAGAAAATGGCTAACATATAACAAAGAAAATAGATGCTTATATTGTGTAGCCTTTGAGTTTCCCAACACTTGTAATCCATCACCCTTTGTACATGGCTTTATGAAAATGAAAATCGCTTATTGTCACGAGTAGGCTTCAATGAAGTTACTGTGAAAAGCCCCTAGTCGCCACATTCCGGCACCTGTCCGGGGAGGCTGGTACAGGAATCGAACCGTGCTGCTGGCCTGCTTGGTCTGCTTTAAAAGCCAGCGATTTAGCCGTGTGAGCTAAACCAGCCCCTTTAGTGTCTTAGTGTCTTTAGTCCCTTAGTGACTACAGGCATATTAGCTAGAGCTTGACTTTACATGAATCGACAACAACACATGTCAGAAATACTCAGCAATATATCAGTGTGGTTAATGATGGCACCTTAGATAAATTTTTTGCAGCATCACTAATTAAAAGGAAACAAGAATTATTGAAGCAGAGAAGTATTGTCATGAGGATTATAGACATCATAAAGATGTTAGGCAAGCAAGCACTTCCTTTTCGAGGTCACAGAAATGAATCGGCCTACACTCTAGATACTGAGGTTCTGAATCATAGCAATTTTTTAGCTACAGTGCAGTTGATGGCAGAATATGACCCCTTTATGTCAGCTCACGTTTCTGCAGTGCAAAACAAGTCTAAACAAAGAATCAAACGATTAGAGCAACAAGGAAAGGCTCAAAGTAAAGGCCGTGGTGGACTTGTTACATACCTGAGTAAAACAACTATAAACATGTTAATCAAAATTATGAAGAATATGATACAAGAAAGAATTAGTCATGAAGTTTCTCAAGCAAAATATTATTCTATTCAGGTTGATTCAACACAAGATAATTCATCCATTGATCAGTTTAGCATTATTATTCGGTATGTGCTTAAAGGTATTATCTGTGAGCGACTACTTTCAGTTGTGCCAAGGTTGATGGTACAGGACAGGGACTTTTTGATGTATTGATTGAAACATTACAGCATCTTAAAATAGACCCCCAAAAATGTTTATCTGATAGCACAGATGGCGCTGCAAGCTACCATGGCCAGTATAATGGTTTACAAAGTAAAATTGCTGATGTGGCTGATGAACATGTTCATATATGGTGCCATGCCCATGTCTTGAATTTGGTGATAACTGAAACAACAAAATGTTGTGTGCCTGCAGTTTCTTTTTTCAATTTGCTCCAGAATATAGCAACTATTGTGAAAGCATCATACAAGAGAATGGCTGTACGGATAGAAGTTGTTGGAAAACATCTAGGGCAAGAAAAAATTAAATGATTAAAGCTAATTGGTGAGACCAGATGGTCAGGAAAATCCAATGCAGCAACAACTATATTTGGACGTTTTGATGATGCCGCTGCCAGTACTTTCGTAAATCTATTGACATGCTTATCAATGATACAAGATTCAGAAAAGTTTGATGCAAAAACAAAACATGAAGCAAATGTTTTATTTCAAAGTCTTCTAAAGTTTGAAACCATATTGACAGCATTTACTTACTTGTATATATTTGAAACTACAACCCCGTTATCAAGTTATCTACAGACAAGTGGTTTAGATATGTTTACTGCATGGAGTTTGGTAGATTCAGCTACAACAAAGTTGAAGGAACAGACAAGAACATTTGATAAAGTTCACAGCAAGGCTTTGGAATTTGTAACTAAATGTAATGGCAGGATTTCACAGATGAATATGGATAAAAATCAAACATTGGAAATTGATGCGTTGGAAACAGCATTGCCAGTTAGGAGCAGGGGAAGAAGAAAAGAATGGCAGATGAGCTTATTGATGAAAGAAATTCCTCAGATTCTGTAGCTGATTTTCGAGTAAATGTGTTTAACCTAATAATGGATCGCATTGTCCAGTCACTAGAATCACGCTTTGTACAACACAAACAGTTGTATAAAGATTTCTCCTGCTTGGCCCAGCAAAGTTTAAAACTATTGCAGAGAAGGGCCTTGAAGATGAAGCATTGGAAGGTATTATTAAGTTGTTTCCACAAATCAGCAAAGATCAAGTAATATTGGAATTGTTTTCTTTTGCTTCAAATTTGATGTATTAAAGCTATTGCTTAATGATGGTGAGAATATGGATTCCAGTTGCAACAATTGTAAAATTTGCAGCACTTGCCCATCGTGTGTACTAAAAATTCTGGCATCCAACAGACTTCATGACAAGGCATATGATAACCTTCATGAACTTTATAAAGTCATCTGCACACTATCAGTTACTCAAGTCCAATGTGAGAGGACATTTTCAAAGCTAAAGATCATAAAGACAAGGTTAAGAAATTCGCTGTCTGAGGAGAATTTGGAATCATACATGTTGCTATCCATTGAAAAGGAATTGTTAGATGAATTGGATGCAGAAGCAATTATTGGCAGATTCGCACAATCATCTAGCGAACACAAACAATTGCTCTTAATATAGTGGACTGCATGCAATGCTCTATTGTGCTTTTGAACTATCTGTTAATGTGTAAATTGTGCAGTAAACTATTTAAAAATATCAACCAATTACTTAAAAAAATTTTTAAATAAATAAAAAATTAAATTATAATATTCTGTATTTACATTTGGTATCTACTGCCAGTAATATGCACAGTACATGTACACTGTAATTACTAAGAAATACACATTTTATCCACAAAAATTTTAATTGTACCCTTTTTTCCATATGTATTTTTTGAAAATTGTATTTATTCGTTATGAAAATTAAATGATAGCATTGTAGTTGTGGGTGGGCCCCCTTTGTCTCCTGGCAACCAATATTTTTAGACCCAGTCCGCCACTGCTCGGCCATACTGTACTGAGTTCACATGCTTTGTGGATCAAGTATCCTGAGGAGAAGGCTGTTCTAGTTTTAACTAATATAAGCATATCTTTCCATGGGCAAGACGCCCCTTGACATTAAATGGTATTACCACCGCTGAATCCGCCATTATTAACATCCTGGATATTACCATTGACCAGAAAGTTTTCTGGTACAGTCACATACACTGGCACCGCACTCGCCAACCGTGCCACTTCCTCCACCCGGCTCACAAGGTAGAGAAGCACTTCATAAAAGCAAATTACTGTGGATGTTGGAATCTGAAACGAAAGACAAAATGCTGGAAATTTTCAGCAGGTCTGGCAGCATCTACAGGGAGATAAAAGAGCTGATGTTTCGAGTCCGATGACTCTTTGTCAAAGCTTTGTCAAAAACGGTGAGCTTTGACAAAGGGTCATCGGAGTCGAAACGTTAGCTCTTTTCTCTCCCTACAGATGCTGCCAGACCTGCTGAGATTTTCCAGAATTTTCTCTTTCGTTTCAGAGCAGCACTTAAACAGATCTTACACAACCAACCTCACGCAGCTCGCAGCCATGACACCGAAATAACCGGCCCCAAGATTTGGTGATGCAGACCCTAGGTAGGTTCTTAGAGTGGTGTCCTGTTCCCCCGAGGGTGCTGGACAGTGAGCCACAGGGCAACCAGTGCCACCTGGGATTAAGTGGCAGCGGCCATCAGTTCAGGCAGCATGACAAGGAGGACAGGCCTCCAATGCCAAAACAAAGACAAAGAACAAAGAACAATATAGCACAGGAGCAGGCCTTTCGGCCCTCCAAGCCTGTACCAGTCATGATACCAACCTTTGCCAAAACCCTCAGAACTTCCTTGTGCCATATCCCTCTATACCCATCCTAACCATGTGTTTGTCAAGATGCCTTTTGAAGTCCATTAACGTATCTTCTTCCACAACTTCCCCTGCCAATGTGTTCCAGGCACTCACAATCCTCTGCGTAAAAAACCTGCCTCGTACATCTCCTCTAAACGTTGCCCCACGGACATTAATCCTATGCTCCCTGGTGACTGACCCCTCCACACTGGGAAAGAGTGCCTGCCCATACACTCTATCCATGCCCTTCATAATCTTGTATCAGGTCACCCCTCAACCTCCGTTTTTCTAATGAAAAGAGTCCGCGTCTATTCTGCCTCTCCACATAGCTACCACCCTCCAGACCAGGCAACATCCTGGTAAACCTCCTCTGCACCCTCTCCAAAGCCTCCACATCCTTCTGATAATGTGAGGTCAATGACCTACATGGCCACATTGATGAGTTGGTACCAGAACCCCCCCCCCACCCACGCAAACAACCGCCCCTCCCCCCAAGGCCCCTGTGAAAACCACGCCTTTAAGCCTTCCTTTCTCGCCAAACTCCACCATGGTAAACCATACATGCGCCTCATGATGCCCTCTCTGTGTCTCCATAGGAGACGTTGCCCCACAGCCATCGAGAGAGGGCCCAGACTGGCGGCAGCGTGCCGGACATCAGAATTCTCATCACCTTTGTGCACAATGTCAGCAGCATGAGTGGCGGTGTCCAAGGCTTGGCTCAGTCGGTGATGGCCATGGTTTAGGGCCTCGGTAGACAGCCCAATTCAATGGAGGACATGGCGCAGTACCAGGCTGACTTTGATGAGGCGCTGTGGGACAAGTCCCGCTCTCAGATGGGAAAGGCCGATGCACTGCGCAGCTTGTTCCAATTGCAGGTGGGCTTTGCCGAGGCACTGCAGAGCGTGGCCCGAAAAAGGACCGGAGGCAGAGACAGATGACAAACTGTCATGGAACGTACCGGCTATTGTGAGCCTAACAACCATTACTGGGCCATTCCTTTACTGGATGGATAACCAGTGAAAATGAAGGGAGACACTGGCACAGCTGTTTCGTTGGTACCAGAAACGGTCTTCACCATGGCGGAGGCGGAAGAGACCCCCTCCCCTGCTCATGCGCCGGGATGACGTCAGCAGTCACTGATGCTCCGCACATGCGCAGACGTACACCAGCCGGCGAAGTCCTTTCAACCCCGGCTGGCATGGTGCCAAAGGCCATTCACGCCAGCCAGCGGAGCGGCAACCACTCGGGCGCGGGCCTAGTCCCTCAATGTGAGGGCTTGGCCCCTAAAGGTGCGGAGACTTCCGCACCTTTGGGGCAGCCTGACACCGGAGTGGTTCACGCCACTCCATCAATCCGGGACCCCCACCCCGCCGGGTAGGGGAGAATCCCGGCCCAGATGTCAAAACAGCCAAAAGTCTATCGGAGCAGCTGCTGATAAAGCTTTAAAAGCAGCTATGGTCAAGGTTCAGGTGAGTAGTGCTGGCAAGATGACAAAGGCTCAGCATACTGTCACAAATATGGTTCAAGATCGAGAAACAAAGAGTGAAATGCTTACGGAAAATATGTATGAAAATGTTTGAAAAAAATGAAGGTACAAGGTACACTGAAAAATTTGGCCAGAATGTCTGGAATACATTTAGGCGCTCCATTTGTAAATTCCAAACTGCAGATGAACAAGAAACTGAGACACATCTCAAAACCCCTGACCATAAGAAAACTCTCAAGTTCACTGGAAAGAACGTTCAGTTTGGAGAACGAACTGTTGACTTCCTTCATACATCAATAATCAACAAGAATAAAATGATTGCTGATTGTGAACAACAGGAGCAAAAGGAGCCTGAAGGATGTTTGGATGGGAGTTGTTCCAGATGACCAAATGAAAAGAATTGGAGCTGCTCAGTCTGTAACACCGATATTCCTTTCCTGTTTCACTCTGTATAGCAGCATCTGAAAGTTGAATGAACATAGCAACAGCAAAAAATATTGCCATAAGAATGACCTGACTTTGCTTAACAACCCAACCTAAAGGCACAATTTGTTATATTCATAAAGTATGAAATTCCTTTTGGAAATCATCAGAAACAACAGCTTCAACTAGATAGTTTAGAATAGTTCAGCTTTGACAAAGGGCTATCTCAGGGGTGGGCAAACTTTTCCGTGCAAGGGCCACATTCAGAAATTCACAATTTTAAAGGGCCGCATAGTATATTAAGTAAAATAATTACTTCACCCGGTTATGATTCTGGGCGCCTCATATAGAACACAGAACAGGCCCTTCGGCCCTCGACATTGTGCCAAGCAATCATCACCCTACTCAAGTCAACATATCCACCCTATACCAGTAAGTAACCCAACAGCCATTAACCTTAAAAAAATAATAAAAAATAAAAAAAAATAAAAAATTTTTTTAAATTTCTTTTTTTTTAATGACTTGGTGGGCCGCATAAAGACCTTTGGCGGGCCGTAGTTTGCCCACCCCTGGGCTATCTGGACTCGAAACGTTAGCTCTTTTCTCTCCCTACAGATGCTGCCAGACCTGCTGAGATTTTCCAGCATTTTCTCTTTTGGTTTCAGATTCCAGCATCCGCATTAAGTTATTTTTATTTAGATAGCTCAAAAGTTGATTCCAATTTTTTTTTTTATTTAGAGTACCCAATTTTGTTATTCAAATTAAGGGGCTATTTAGCATGGCCTACCCACCTACCCTGCATATCTTTGGGTTGTGGGGGTGAGACCCATGCAGACACGAGAATGTGAAGACTCCAGACAGACAGTGAGCTGGGGCCAGGATCAAACCCGGATCCTCGGCACCATGAGGCAGCAATGCAAACCACTGTGCCACGTGCCGTCCCAGAAACAAGATCTAAAGCGCGAGGCTGAATTCAACGAGAATAAAATCTCAAGGGGAGAAACGCAGGGTCTGACGGAGGCACAATCTGGAAAAGGCACCACAGAGGATGAACCATGTAATTCAGGTAAAGGAAGTCCTGAAAGGTAGCCTGGAAGGGCAGCGGTTGGCAACTAAAAACAGATTGATAGTCTCGGCAAGAAGTAAAGAACTAGCCTCTCAAGTGAAAAAGCATTCGAATCCAGTTTTACAATGTGGGAAACGTTAGCTCTTTTCTCTCCCTACAGATGCTGCCAGACTTGCTGAGATTTTCCAGCATTTTCTCTTTGGTTTTAGATTCCAGCATCTGCAGTAATTTGCTTTTATCCAGAGTTTAACTCACTGCCACCTCTTCCAGGAATGCCTACCCTGAAGAAGTGCTGCTCTTCTCTCCGACAGGTAAATATTTCCCACCTTCTCTGTCTGTTAGCTTTGACAATGAGTCATCGGACTCGAGATGTTAGCTGTTTTCTCTCATTACAGAAGCTGCCAGACTTGCTGAGATTTTCCAGCATTTTCTCTTTGGTTTCAGATTCCAGCATCTGCAGTAATTTGCTTTTATCCAGTGGATACCTGCTATTCCCTTGGCACAGTCAGGACCAATCTCCTACAATATTCAAATTTGGGATGATGTTGTGTGGAGAAAACACACTGACCAGCTTTTAGTATCTAGAACTAGTTTGCCAGAGACAGTCAACCAAGAGTCTGCAATAAACTGTGGCAAGTGAAGACCTAGACATTAGTATGAACCTGGCAGTTCCAGAAACAACTGTGGAAGACAGTATCCCAGTTGAGGACATTTCAACAGCAAGTCAACCTCCGAATACTACGTCAACTCCGATTGAGGCAACAATGGATGATGCCCAAACTAAACCAAAAGCTCAAGAGGTTACAATCAACTCAAAGAAGCAGATGCCCGAGATTCACCGACAACCACGCAGGAATCGTCATTATCAAAAACGTCTAACTTATTGACTCAAGTTTTTGTTAATTCTTCATATTGTAAATTTTGATTGTTAACGTTATATTGTGTTTCATTGCAGGAACCTCTAATGTAAAGGGGAGGAAAGTGTTGTGCATTCCTGTCTGTTCCTAGTTGGAACAAAGTCACTTTAAGAGTTTGATCACATGACATACTGATGATGTAATTGGCAGTTTGAGTGGGCTGACAGTCAGCCTACACTAGCAGCTTGTGTGACAACAATAAAGCTGTTGCTTGGTTTGCACATTTGTGATCTACAAACTTTTATTTTATAACACCACACACACTCTCATTTCTCCCTCACACATGCATATACACTCATCTGCCTCACTTACACACACAAACTCACTGTCCTCATTCACACACTCGCTGTCATCGCTCACACACTCTCATCACACACACTGACTGTCATCACACACACACACTCACTCTCATCACACAGTCACTCTTATCACTCACACACTCACTCATCTCTCACACACACACACTCACGCACTCTCATCACACACACACATCTCACACATGCTCATTTTAATCTCTCTCTTACACACATTAACTCTCATCTCTCTCACACACACTCACTGTCAACTATCATCGCTCTCACACACACATTCACTCTCATCTCTCTCAAACACACACCCACTCTCATCACTCACACACAAACAGTCACTAACTTTCATCTCACACAAACACACACACACTAGCATCTCACACACACGTATATAGATCCCTCAAACCTGCCACCCAGGTTGATAGGGTTGTTAAGAAGGTATATGGTTTGTTGGCTTTCATTAACGGGGGATTGATTTAAGAGCCGCGAGGTTTTGCTGCAGCTTTATAAAACCCTAGTTAAACCGCACTTGGAATATTGTGTCCAGTTCTGGTCACCTCATTATAGGAAGAATGTGGAAGCTTTGGGGAGGGTACAGAGGAGATTTAGCAGGATGCTGCCTGAACTGGAGGGCATGTCTTATGAAGAAAGGTTGAGGGAGCTAGGGCGTTTCTCACTAGAGCGAAGAAGGCAGAGGTGACTTGATAGAGGTGTACAAGGTGATGAGAGGCATGGATAGAGTGGATAGCCAGAAACTTTTCCCCAGGATGTAAATGGCTGTCATGAGGGGACATAATTTTAAGGTGATTGGAGGAAGGTATAGGAGAGATGTCAGAGGTAGGTTCGTTACACAGAGAGTGCTGGGTGCGTGGGATGCACTGCCAGCGGAGGTGGTGGAGTCAGTCATTAGGGACATTTAAGTGACTCTTAGACAAGCACATGGACGGCAGTAAATTGAAGGGGTGTAGGTTAGGTTGATCTTAGATTAGGATTAATGGTCGGCACAACATCGTGGGCTGAAGGGCCTGTACTGTGCTGTACTGTTCTATGTTCTACATCTACATATACTCTTATCATAGAATCCCTGCAGTGCACAAGGAGACCATTCGGCCTGTCGAGTCTGCACTGACCCTCTAAAAGAGGACCCCACACAGGCCCACAGCCACTTACCATCCCTGTAACTCCCTTCGAACCTTTGGACACGAAGGGGCAATTTAGAATGCCAATCCGACTAATATGTATATCTTTGGACTTTGGACACACATCATTTGTCACAAACATACTCATGCTCATTTCTCACACACAGCCTCACTCACTCCCATCTCTCACAAACATAGACATCATCACCACTCTCACAAACACACTTAATCTAATCTCAGACACACAAGCACACAATATCAGCTCACAGAGGCTCACTAACTCTCATCTCACACACAGACACAAACCCTCGCCTCTCACACACACTCACTCCCAGCCCTCTCTCACACCTCTCTCTCACTGCACTCATTCTCATCCATCTCACACACTCACGCTCAACTTTCTCACACACACATACTCACTCTCACCACTCACACACACTCATCTTTCTCACACAAGCACACTCACCCTCATCTCCAACACACTCACACACACTATCATCTCTCCCTCACACAACCACACTAATTCTCATATCTCTCACCCACACACATATTTGCTATCAACTCTCGCACGAACACTGAAACTCATCTCTCTCTCCAATACATGCACACACAATCATCTCTCTCACACACAAGCTAACTCACTCGCACACTCACTCACATATCTCACACACACACACACTCTCACATCATACACATACTGGGCGGGATTCTCCCAGCCCCGCGCTGGGCCGGAGAATCTCCGCAACCATGCTCCGAAGCGGGCACGCGATTCTCTGCGGAGTGGAGAATTAGTGCCTTTGAAGCCAGCGCGTTTGGCGCGGCGTTGGTCGCGGGCCGCCCTACGCGGCCGGGCCGCCAATTCTCCAGCTCGGTTGGGCCGAGCGGCCGCTCTAAAAAGGCAGAGTTCTGCCGGCTGTGACCAGGTGTGGATGCAGGGTCGGGGGGCTGCCTGTGGGGGGGAGTGGGGCTCCGTCCCTGGGGGGGCCTCCGATGGGGTCTGGCCCACGATCGGGGCCCACCGATCAGCCAGCCGGCCTCTCGCTCCCCGGGCCTATTTTCTTACGCGCCATATTGCGTTGGGCCAGCGTGTTGAGGGAGGCCACTGCACATGCGCAGGGTGGCACCTGCGCATGTCCTCATTGACGGTGGCACCACTGCGCATGCGCAGATCCCGCGCCGCATAGTTCGCGCCGGGTTGGGAGGCTGGAGCGGCGAGAACTGCTCCAGCGCCATACTGGCCCCCTGTCGGGGCCAGAATAGGTACTCCCAGCAGCCCGTTCACACCATTGTGAAACGCGACAGCGTTTCCAACGGCGTGGACACTCTGCCGCCGAATGGGAGAATCCCGCCCATGCACTCTCACCTCTCACACTCATCCACGTGCACTCTCATCTCTCTCACGCACATTCACTAACTACCATCTCTCACACACACTCACTTTCATCTCACATAAACACATGCAAAAGTCACTCTTAGTTCTCACACAAACTTGTTATCATCTCTTTCACTCTCACACTCACTATCATCTCTTTCACACGCACTCACTATAATCTCTTTCACACACAAATTCACTGTCATCTCTTTTACACACAAATCCATTATCATCTCTCTCAAACACACACTACCATATAACACACACACACACTAACTCTCACCTCACTCACACACACCCTTCTTTCAAATCACACATACATTCAAACTCATCTCTCATGCACACATATACACACACAATAACTCTTCTCTCACACACACTCACATCTCTCACACACACACTCAATATTATCTTTCACTCTCACACACACACTTACTCTCGTCCCTCTCGCACACACATACACTCACTATCATCTCACACATACATGCACAAACCCACACACCATCTCCCAGCTGCATATTTAACGGCAGTGGGATGCGGCGCACCATTTGCTGGCAGTAGAATTCCCTGCTCCTGCCACTGCCAGTGGTAATTCTCATTGAAGCCACCCCACACCACCAGGGGTGTGCTGCAGGAGGGACCTGAGAATCCCACTGCATCTCACAAACACTCACGCTCACTCCTCACACACAATATCATTACACACACTCACACGCACTCTTCTCTCACACACACTCTCATACTCACACACACTATCATCACACACACACTAACTCTCATCTCTCTCACACATACACACAAACTCTTCTCTCACACACACACTCTCATACTCACACACACTATCATCACACACACACTAACTCTCTCATCTCTCTCACACACACCCTTCTCTCACACACACACTCTCATACTCACACAATATTATCATACACACTAACTCTCTCATCTCTCTCACACACACACTCTTCTCTCACACACACACTCTCATACTCACACACAATATCATCACACACACACTAACTCTCTCATCTCTCTCACACATGCACACACACTCTTCTCTCACACACACACTCTCATACTCACACACAATATCATCACACACACACTAACTCTCTCATCTCTCTCACACATGCACACACACTCTTCTCTCACACACACTCTCATACTCACACACAATATCATCACACACACACTAACTCTCTCATCTCTCTCACACACACACTCTTCTCTCACACACACACTCTCATACTCACACACAATATCATCATACACACTAACTCTCTCATCTCTCTCACACACACACTCTTCTCTCACACACACACTCTCATACTCACACACAATATCATCATACACACACTAACTCTCTCATCTCTCTCACACACACACTCTTCTCTCACACAAACGCTCACTCACACTCTTACACAATATCATCACATACACAGATTTACTCTCATGTCTCACACACATTCACTTACATCTCGCTTAAACACACTCACTACCATCTCTTTCTCACACACACTACTATCTCACACACACATTAATTCTCAACTCTCTCACACGCACACGCTCTTCTCTCACATACACACTCACTCACATACTCACACACTGTCATCACACACACAGATTTGCTCTTATCTCTCTCACACACATTCACTCATATCTCTCTTGCACACACTCACTACCATCTATGTCACACACACTATTACCTCACACACACATTAATTTTAATCTCTCATACACACACGCTGTCATCTCTCTCTCACACACACACACTAACTCTCATCTCTCTCACACACACACCATCATCTCTCTCTCAAAAACCCACTAACTGTCATCTCTCTCTCACACACACACATGCTAACTCTCATCTGTCTCACAAACATTCTTAACACACTCACACACACCATCATCTCACACACACATACTCACTCTCATTTCTCTCTCATACACTCATTTTCATATCTTTTACACACACTCACTCACTATTGTCATAATATGCACTCATGCACATAATGAGATACAGACAGGCAGTGACAGACACCCAGTACAGCCAATCAACACACAGGACAAAACACAACCAATCACCAGGCAGAACACTAGAAGGTGGTCTCCCACTATAAAACACACGAGGCACCAACTCTGCCTCTTTCCACTGGTGACAACTGTAGTGACAGTCAGGGTGTATATATCAGTTAGCACCTTCTACACGTGGCTCAGAGCTAGTCTGGTCTAGTTAGTTATAGTAAGCATGCTTAGATTAGTAGAGTGTCAAACCACAGCGAACTGTATGTACTGCTTAACAAGTTCAATAAAGCATATTGAACTAACACCAAAGTTTGAAGTCTACTTTCAAGCACAAGTGCATCCAGTTGCAGTCTGTGTTACCCCTGGGATATTAACACGACAACTATCATCTCTCTCTCACTCACACACACACACATGCACTCACTCTCAGCCCTCTCTCACACACACATTCACTATCATCTCTCGCACACAGTGTATCATCACACATATATACACACACTAAATTTTAGCACTCTCTCACACAAAACACCATCATAATCTCTCTCTCACACACAAACTAACTCTCATCCCCATTACACACAATCTCACTCTCATCTCTCACACACAAACATCTGCACACACACTATCATCTCACACACACACACACACACTCACTCTCATGTCTGTCACACACCCACACAGTCTCATCTCTCACGCACGTGCACACACTCTCATTTCACACACACACACTCGTCACATGCGAACACATACACAAGCACACACACTCACTCATCTGGAGAGAGGAAGAAAAAAGCTGACTGGGAGGACAAAGAAGGCAGAAGAGTATATCAGTTGGGCCATTGAAGGAAGAAGTTGAATTACCAAAGTTCTGAGAAGAACAAGTTTTAGTGAGGAGCTGAAGGATATCAGTATTAATAAATAAATGGTTTTGGGTAAATTAATGGGATTGAAGCCGGACAAATCTCCCAGGCCTGATAATCTTCATCCCAGAGTATTTAAGGAAGTGGCCCTAGAAATAGTAGATGCATTGGTGGTTATTTTCCAAAATTCTTTGGACTCTGGAATGGTTCCTACAGATTGGAGGGTAGCGAATGTATTCCCGCTATTCAAAAAGGAAGGTAGAGAGAAAACAGGGAACTATAGACCAATGAGCAGAACATCGGTAGTAGGGAAGTTGCTGGAGGCTATTATCAAGGATTTCATAGCACAGCATTTGGAAAGCAGTGGTGTAATCAGGCAAAGTCTGTATGGATTTACAAAAGGAAAATCATGCTTGACAAATTCTTGGGAATTCTTTGATGGTGTAATTAATAGAGTTGACTAGGGAGAACCGGTGGATGTGGTTTATTTTGAGTTTTAGAAGGTTTTTGACAAGGTCTCACCTAGCAGATTAATATGTGAAGTTAGAGTGCATGGAGTGTCTTGAGATGAATAGAAAGCTGGTTAGCAGACAGGAAGCAAAAAATTGGAATAAATGGGTCTTTTTCTCATTGGCAGGCAGTGAATAGTGGGGTACCGCAGGGATCTGTACTAGGACCCCAACTCTTCACATTATATATTAATGATTTGGACCAAGGAACTACATGTTTGTATATATTGGGTGGCACAGTAGCACAGTGGTTAGCACTGTTGCTTCACAGCACCATGGATCCGATTCGATTCCTGGATTGGTTCACTGGCTGTGCAGAGTCTGCACGTTCTCCCTGTGTCTGCGTGGATTTCCTCCGGGTTCTCCGGTTTCCTCGAACAAGTCCCAGAAGCTGTGCTTGTTAGGTGAATTGGACATTCTGAATTCTCCCTCAGTCTACCCGAACAGGCGCCGGAGTGTGACAACGAGGGGCTTTTCACAGTAACTTCATTGCAGTGTTAATGTAAGCCTACTTGTGACACTAATAAAGATGATGATTATTATTTAGTATTATCTCAAAATTTGTGGATGATACAAAGTTGAGTGGGAGGGTGAGCTGTGAGGGGAATGCAGAGGTGCTTCAGTTGGATTTGGATAGGTTGAGTGAGTGGGCCCATGCATGGCAGTTGAAGTATAATGTGATAACGTGGATAAATGCGAGGTTATCTGCTTCGGTAGCAAAAATAGGAATGAAGATTATTATTTGACTGAGTGTAAATTGAGAGGTGGATACTCAGCGAGACCTTGGTGTCCTCATGCAACAGTCACTGAAAGTAAACGCGCAAGTACTGCAGGAAAATGGTATGTTGGTTTTCACAGCGAGAGGATTTGAGTATAGGAATAGAGATGTTCTATTGCAATTGTATAGGGAATTGGTGAGGCCACACCTGGAGTGTTGGGTGGGATTCTCCCAAAAGGTTTCCAAGTTCATTTGCAGCTGGCTTCTCAGAGAGTTTGAGCCGGCGGGTTCCCCACCGCTATTCAATAACACTTAGTCATTTTTTTGAGGCCTGGGGAATTTCTCAATGGTTTAGCCCACATTTAGCATTGGGGAGCTGAACTCAGAGATCGGGCCATCATTTTGAAAGGGTACCCTAGGTGCGATTCTCCAGAAAGATTTCTAAGTGTTGTAGCGAGCGGGAATTGCCGCGAGCTTCCCGGCGCTCGGTCCAGCGGGGCCGGCAATGCTATTCAATGTTAATTGGTCCAATTAACAAGACCTCAATGGCTTCTCACCGCAAATGAAGGCTCGCAGGCTGATCCGCTGGCACCGCACTCGCCAACTCCCCGCTGACAGGGTCGAGCAGCACTAGGCTAAACTTGCTCAGCCAACCCCAGCCAGCTCGCAACAATGACGCCAAGGAGACCTGCCTCAATATTCGGGGACGCTGATCTGGGGAGGCTGCTAGATGCCGTGGAAACCAGGAGGGATGCCCTGTTCCCCCCGAGGATCCCGAAGATCAGCCATAGGGCTGTCAGTGCTGCCTTTGACGAGGTGGCGGCAGCTGTGAGCACTGGGAGTGTGACCATTGTAGGAAGTAGGTCAATGACCTACATCGGGCAGCAGGAGTGGATAGACACCAATGCCCCCCACCACACCCGAGTCCTTTCTGCCCGCACGGGAGCATCTACCCCCCAACTCGCCATGCAAACCCCAACTCTCCCTCTACCCCTTCCCCTTCAACCCCCACAACCCTCCTTTCACACGCCCCCTGCCACCACTATGAACCATGCATGTGACTAACGAGGCCTTCTCTATGTCTTGTCAGGAAAAGCTCTCCCACAATTTACAGGAAAGGGCCCAGACTGGCGGAGGGGTACCAAACATCAGAATCCTCACCACCTTCGAGGAGCATGCCCATTGATGTGAGCTGGCTGGGGTTGGCTTAGCAAGTGCAGCTTAGTGCTGCTCGACCTTGTTAGAGGGGAGTTGGTGAGCGTGGTGCCAGCAAATCAGCCTGCGAGTCTTCATTTGCGGTGAGAAGCTAGTTAGGTCTTGTTAATTGTACGAATTGGGCCCCCTCCAACGCAGAGGTTGGCGGACGCCGCAGAGGTTAGGAACCATCGGGATCCACCCAGGGGACCTGTCAAACGTGAGTAGTTATTGCTTTACTGACTGACTGACCCATCCCTTCCACTGATCACAAGCCCATTCTCCCGCAGGTCCATCAGCCAATGTCACCAGCCAATCCCGGGTGGCACTCCCTCCTGCCTCCCACGAGACCAACTCAGAGGAGAGGTCCGAAAATGCCACTATAATAGCCACGTCACAGCTGTCATCACCACCCTCCACCAGTGCAGAAACACACACCTCGATGGGACATGTCAATGGTCAGGCTTCTGGGGTACAATCTGCTGAACACCACACTTCTGATAATGTACAACAGGTGGAGTCAGGAACCCCCAGGCAAGGCAGCAGTTGGAGGCCTGCTGGATCCGAGGTCCCAGCTGGGTCCCACCCAGATGCTGAACATCTGGCACAGGTTTACCCAGATCTAATGGAGATGTTAGGGAGCGGCCGGGACATTCAGAGGGAGATGCCAGCGACATTCCAGTAGGTCCATAGCCCCTTGGAGGAGTCCTAGATGCTACAGGTGCAGAAGATGTCACCAGCAATCTATAGCACCGAGGCCAAAACTGCTCGGGTAGCGACTGCAGAGGAGAGCCTGGTGCATGACGTTGGCACCATTAGTGAAGGTGTCCAAGGCGTCACGCAGTCAGTGACGGCCGTGGCTGAAGGTCTCGACAGAATGTGCGCCTCACTGGAGGATGTCACCCAGTACCAGGCTGACCTTGATAAGGTGCTGCGGGACATGTCCCGCTCTCAGATGGGAATGGCCGAGGCACTGCGGAGCTTGTCCCAGCCGAAGGTGGGTATTGCCAAGGTTCTGCAGAGCATGTCCCAGTCACTGAGCATCACTGAAGAGCATCATCGAGGGCGTTGTCACGATGGTGCAGATCATGGGGAACCGCAAGGGCTGGCAGGGCCAGATGATGCAGGGGCAGCCGGGGCTCGAACCAGCTTCCCCTCTGTCCATGGTAAACCCTGGGGCCCTATGAGCACCGAGCGGGAGGAAGGGGCGCTGGCTGCAACTTCATCCCAGCCCTCTGATGAGGCCTCATCTTGCAGCCAGCACGCAGGACAGGTGGCACGGTTGTGCATGTGCCGTCGACAAGTGAATCAGGGTTCTACTGCCCAGAGTCCCCAGAGGACGCCCACTAGGGGCATAGAAGGCCCCAGGACAAGGTAAGCAGCTGGCTGCCTCCACCTCTGATGTGCATCCTGGGGAGACACCTGTGGTAATCACCACTGCTGTGTACATTAGGAGATGTGTGGTATGACCCTGTACTACAGGTACAGGGGTAGTCCCTGCCAGGTGGCTCCGCCCAGTAGGTGAACTATAAATAGGTGTGCTCCCTGTACAGCAGCCATTTCGCCAGCTGCTGTAGGAGGCCACACATCTTAGAGTAATAAAGCCTCAGTTGTATTCAACTCTCGTCTTTGTGCAATTGATCGTGCATCAATGTATTACTCTAAGATTTTCAGAAGATGGACCTCTGCATCAAACCTGCAGCTGGATCTGCAATCAAGCGACGCCAAAAAGGACTTTCAACATTGATTAGCTTGTTTCGAAGCTTACATCAGGTCTGCACCAGACCCAATTCCAGAAGCTCAGAAGATCCAGATACTCTACTCGCGGCTGAGCTCCAACATATTTCCTCTTATCCAGGACGCACCGACCTACGATGAAGCCATGGCGCTACTGAAAGTGAATTACACCCAGCGGATGAACACGCTCTTCGCCAGAAACATACTCTCTACTCGTAGTCAGCTCCCTGGTGAGTCCGTAGAAGATTTCTGGCGTGCTTTAATTCCCCTGGTCAGAGACTGTGACTGTCAGGCCGTCACGGCCACGGAACATTCGAACCTCCTCACGCGGGACGCTTTCGTTACGGGGCTAGGGTCAGACCTGATACGCCAGTGACTTTTAGAGGGGGCCACGCTCGACCTCGCAGAAACCAAAAAGCTGGCGCTGTCGATGACGGTCGCCTCGCGCAATCTTCAGGCCCACACCCTCAGCCGCGCGGCTCACCCGTCCTACGCATCGTGGACTCCACAGACGGCCGTCCCACCGGGGGCCTCACCCAGCCAATCCTACGCCTGTACTCGTGCTAGCCAGCCAACCCCGGGGGCCCACGATGTTACTTCTGCGGGGCCCTTTGCAAGGCCTGCAGCAAAAAGGGGCACATGGCTGCGGAGTGCCAGGCCCGCGCTGTCGCCGGTATCGCCCCGAGCCCCTCACGTACGGACAGTGGGCGCCGCCATCTTCCTCTCCTCGGACCACGCGCGACCAGTGGGCGCCGCCATCTTCCCCTCCTCGGACCACGTGCGGCCAATGGGTGACGTCATCTTCCCCTCCTCGGACCACGTGTGGCCCATGGGCGCCGCTATCTTTGTCAACCCCCAACACGTGCGGCCCGTGGGCGCTGCCATCTTGTCCACCCCAAGATCATCAGGCGCCGCCATCTTGTCTCCATCACGGCACATGGGCGCCACCATCGTTCCAGGACTTGTGCCCCCCGGGCATCCCATAATCTGACACCAACGACGACCAGCCGCAACTCGCCTCAGTCTCGATTGACCAGTCTCGCCCGCACAATCTAGCCACCGCCTCGACAAGCGGCAAGATCGATGGGCATGAGACCTCTTCTCTGCTGGACTCCGGGAGCACCGAAAGCTTCATCCATCCAGATACGGTCAGGCGCTGCTCCCTCGCGGTACACCCCACCAATCAAATAATCTCCCTGGTCTCCGGGTCCCACTCCCTGGCGATCCGGGGGTACTGTATCGCCATGCTCATGGTCCAGGGCGTAGAATTCAGCGGCTTCCGCCTCTACGTCCTCCCCAACCTCTGCGTTGCCTTGCTACTCGGCCTGGACATCCAGTGTAACCTCCAGAGCCTAACACTGAAATTCAGTGGGCCCCTAATACCCCTTACTGTGTGCGGCCTCGTGACCCTAAAGGTCAAGCCACCTTCCCTATTCGCAAACCTAACCCCGGATTGCAAACCCGTCACCACCAGGAGCAGATGGTACAGCAGCCAGGACAGGACCTTCATCAGGTCCGAGGTCCAGCGGCTGCTTCGGGAAGGCATCATCGAGGCCAGCAACAGCCCCTGGAGAGCCCAAGTGGTAATGGTGAAAACTGGGGAGAAACACCGAATGGTCGTGGTCTACAGCCAGACCATCGATCGGTACACACAGCTTGACGCGTACCCCCTCCCACGCATATCTGATATGGTCAATCAGATTGCACAGTACCGGGTCTTCTCAACTGTAGACCTAAAATCCGCCTGCCACCAGCTCCCCATCCGTAAGGCGGACCGCCCATACACTGCCTTCGAGGCAGATGGCCGCCTCTATTACTTTCTCAGGGTTCCTTTCGGCGTCACCAACGGGGTCTCAGTCTTCCAAAAGGAGATGGACCGAATGGTCGACCGGTACGGGCTGCGGACCACATTCCCGGACCTAGACAATGTCACCATCTGCGGCCATGATCAGCAGGACCATGATGCCAACCTTGCCAAATTTCTCCACACCGCCTCTCTCCTAAACCTCACCTATAACAAGGAGAAGTGCGTATTCAGCACAAACCGCTTAGCCATCCTCGGCTATGTGGTCCAGAATGGAGGTCTGGGGCCCGATCCCGACCGCATGCGCCCTCTCATGAGCTCCTCCTTCTCCACTGCCCCAAGGCCCTCAAACACTGCCTGGGGTTCGTTTCTTACTACGCCCAGTGGGTCCCAAACTATGCGGAAAAGGCCCGCCCACTCATCCAGTCCACTCTTTTTCCCCTCACGGCCGAGGCTCAACAGGCCTTCAACCGTATTAGAGTCGACATCGCCAAGGCCGCGATGCATGCAATCGATGAAACGTTGCCCTTTCAAGTGGAGAGTGACGCATCTGACGTCGCTCTAGCCGCCACGTTCAATCAGGCAGGCAGGCTCATGGCATTCTTTTCCCGCACCCTTCATGCCTCCGAAATTCGGCACTCCTCCGTCGAAAAAGAGGCCCAAACCATCGTTGAAGCTGTGCGGCATTGGAGGCATTACCTGGCCGGCAGGAGATTCTCTCTCCTCACTGACCAATGGTCGGTAGCCTTTATTTTTAACAACACACAACGGGGCAAGATCAAGAACAATAAAACCTTGAGGTGGAGGATCGAGTTCTCCACCTACAACTACGAGATTTTGTATCGCCCCGGTAAGAGCAACGAGCCCCCAGATGCCCTATCCCGAGGTACATGTGCCAGCGCACAAGTAGACTGACTCCGGACCCTGCACAACAACCTTTGTCACCCGGGAGTCACACGGTTGCACCACTTCATAGAGGCCCAAAATCTGCCCTACTCTGTCGAGGAAGTCAGGGGAATCACCAGAGACTGCCAGATCTGTGCGGAGTGCAAACCGCACTTCTACCAGCCGGACCGCGCGCGCCTGGTGAAGGCCTCCCGCCCCTTTGAACGCCTCAGCATGGCTTTCAAAGGGCCCCTCCCCTCCACCGACCATAACACGTACTTCCTCAGTGTGATCGGTGAGTACTCCAGATTCCTCTTCGCCATCCCATGCCCCGACATGACGTCTGCCACCATCATCAAAGCCCTCAACACAATCTTCGCTCTGTTCGGTTTCCCTACCTACATCCACAGTGACAGGTGATCCTCATTCATGAGTGATGAGCTGTGTCAGTTCCTGCTCAGCAGGAATATCTCCTCCAGCAGGATGACCAGCTATAACCCCCGGGGAAACAGGCAGGTGGAGAGGGAGAACGGGACGGTCTGGAGGGCCGTCCAGCTGGCCCTCCGGTCCAGAAATCTCCCAGCCTCCCGCTGGCAGGAGGTCCTTCCCGATGCCCTGCACTCCATTCGGTCGCTCCTATGCACTGCGACTCATGACACACCCCATGAACGTCTCTTCACCTTCCCCAGGAAGTCCACATCCGGGGTGTCGCTCCCGACTTGGCTCGCAGCTCCAGGACCCGTACTCCTCCGTAAGCACGTACGACTCCACAAGGCGGACCCGTTGGTTGAAAGGGTGCAGTTACTCCACACTAACCCGCAGTCCGCCTTTGTGGCGTACCCCGACGGCCGCCAGGATACTGTCTCCCTCAGGGACCTGGCACCAGCAGTTTCCACACACACACACACACCTCCGGCCCAGCGCCACACTCCCCTCCCCCCACGCACCCAGCAGCACCCCCCCCCCCCCTCCCCCAGGACCATCTGTCCTTCCCCTGCCCAACCCCGAGCATGAAGAGGATTTCGGCACTCCTGGAGTCACCGAGGATCAGACCACCACTGGAATCGCCGCCACCACTGCGTCGCTCCCAACGTCACATCAAGGCCCCGGACCAGCTTAACCTGTAATTGGTTTGGGACTGTTAAAGCAGCTTGTACTGCACTTCAAAAAAATTTTTTGCCTCTGTATATTAAACATGCTCTGTGTATAGCTCTCCGCCACCTCCGCCGGACTCAATTTTAACAGGGGGTGAATGTGGTAATCACCACTGTTGTGTATATTAGGAGATGTGTGGTAAGACCTGTACTACAGGTACGGGGGGTAGTCCCTGCCTGCTGGCTCCACCCAGTAGGTGGAGTATAAATAGGTGTGCTCCCCGTACAGCAGCCATTTCACCAGCTGCTGTAGGAGGCCACACATCTTAGAGTAATAAAGCCTTAGTTTATTCAACTCTCGTCTCTGTGCAATTGATCGTGCATCAACACCTTGATGTAGCGTTAGAGCTAGGAAGACAAACCACATTGAGGATCACTGAGGGCATTGGGGGAGGGGTGACGGTGTGGGGTGGTATGTTAGGGGTGAGGGGGAGGTGGGGGGTGGAGGGCGACACAATCAGGAGACTGGAATTGTATTATTTCTTCCACAATGTGGGCCAACATCCAAACCCTTAGCCCATATCTCCATGCATTCCCCCCTCCCCGGGCATATTGCGTGCAGGTGGAGGCGTGAGCAAACACTCAGCAGACAGACAGAGATCAGGCTATGGCATAGATTGAGGAGCACTGGTGCTCACCTCTCTGCGGGTTACCATCACTCCCCCTGCCCTCAACAGTGACCCGCTGATGATGCCGACACAATCCCACCATCCTGGGGCGATGTGACACATACCCCGGGAGTGTGGGAAATTGGACTGGGGGTGACGGACCAGGCCACATCCTAAATGAATCGGGCGGGTATGAGGGCCACCCTGGCCCTACAAGCTTGCCAGACCCTCACCACTGCCGCCTGTCCTGCAGCACCGGCTAGTCCTCAGGTTCCTCCCTGACCTCATCCTTGAGACCCTGCTGGTCAGGTGCCCCCTCATGTTCCTCGTCCTCCTCCTCCTTGGAGCTGGCGACATGTTCCTCGTCACCAATATCCAGCTCATCGCCCCACTGCTGTGTGAGGTTGCGGAGGGCTCAGCTGATAACCACAAAGCAGGTGATCCTCCGGGTGGTGTACTGGAGTGTACCACTGGAGCGGTCGATACACCGCTCAATCAGAGCCTGGTGGCCATATGGGCCTCATTGTATCGGGTCTCTGCTTCAGTCACCGACCTCCATACTGGTGTCACTAGTCAGGTCCTCAGTGGGTACCTTATTGCCCAAGAGCCAGCAGCCCATCCTGGGGTGGTTCTCAAAGAGGCCGGGGATGACCAACTGCCCCAGGATGTATCTGCCGTGCACACTCCCCGGGAAGCAAGCACACACGTGCATTATCTATATCTGGTTGTCGCACACGAGCTGCATGCTCTGGGAGTGGAACCCCTTTCGGTTAACACCCCTAGATGGCCCGATGAGCACATGGCGACATCCGTGGCATCTATGATCTCCTGAACCTGGGTCATCCCGGCGATGGCGGGGAAACCGACTGCCCGGGCATCTTGTTGGGCTTGGCCCTTGTCAAAATGATGTGGTTTTACGCCCGCGACCTGTTGGATGCACCTGTGGGCTGTGGCCTGTGAGATACCACACAGCTCCCCACTCGGGTCCAGGAGTGATCCCGAGGTGTAAAAGCTGCAGTGACTTTGGCAGCCACCAGGCATGGGTGTCCTCCTCAATGTGGTACCAACTCCGTGAGGCAATGGCATAAGTATCCCACCGCCTCTTTGTTGAGGTGGAGCATCCTGCTCCACCTCCATCATCTTTTCGAATGACCAGTGATGCCTATATACCCTGAGCCATCGGCAGACGTCCCTCTGGGTCCCTCGCTGGCCTGATGGGCTGCCGGGTCCTCAGGGTGTGGGGCAGTTCTGGCACACAGTTCGCCACCTGAAGCATCTGACTGCCCGGCTTAGCAGCAGCACCACTAAGGCAAATCCTTGTCCAATATCCCTGCCATAGCGTTAGACTGACAGACAGCGGTGGCTCCCACCCTGTGACCCTCCATTCCCCCAATAATGCCCCCCCACCCGGATCACCCTGACCACGCACCCCCGGCCACAGCGGGCACCCTTCACGGAACCCCAGACCCTGTAGCCCAGACACCTGCTCATAAAGTCATCTGGATCAGGTGCTGGTCCCTTCCCCATGGTATTTGCTCACCCTCTGGCCGTGGTCATGTCTCTGCAGCGGTGTCCCATCCCCTGGGTGTTCGGATGTTGGCTGCTGCGTGTGTGGTGTTGCCTTCTGCAGTGTTCAGACACAGTGTCCAGGCATCAAGGTGTGATTGGGAAGCTAGGCAATGATTCCCATATGCTACATGGCCCTCCCACCCACAGGAATCAACTTGGATTGTGTGAAGTGTTCACTTCATTATGATTGCCAATTCCCTATTAGCAATAGCTTTCAGCCACATGGCCAGATGCCTCGGCAGTCAGTAGAGGCTATGTGTGGTCGGTGGGGCAGATAGGCAGGGACAAGGGTTGCCCCCGGAAGAGGTGCACATGATCCAGGGGTTGGCATAGTGGTGCCGTGAACAGTTGCCCCCCCAGCGCCTCCACCTCTTACCATGGCAGCCCACCTCTGTGGAGGGTCCCCTACCCCCAGCTATGCTTCCCCCCCACCCCCTGCCGAACACCGGATGGCAAGCCCATGCCCCTGGGCTCTTTGGCTGTGAGCGAAGATGGCTACTCACCTTCTTGGCTCCCCACAGAAGCCCTTCTGCCAGATTCATGTCTTTCAAAAGCAGCACTAATCGGCGTCAGCGTGACCAGTTGCTGGGGAGGCTGTGGAATGACAGGAGGCCGTACGATAAGGGGTGGCTCCCGTTAATTGTATGGAAATAGGGCTTAAGTGATCATAGTTGGTTTCTCGCCACGTTCAGGTGAGATCCTGATTTCGCCTACGGGAGCGGGCCGGTTGCTTCACAAACTGTTTGGTACCAGGCCCGGTTCTTGTTTTCTGCGTCTCCCGCTATTCACCAGCCTCGTTTCGCTTGGGCGAGAGGGTAAAGTGGCCAGAGAATCATGCCCCGGATCTCTAAATGAGCTATACCCCCACCCATGGGCAATGACCCCCCCAACACACATGGGCACTACTCCATACCCCTCCAAGCGAGGACACCCCACCAGGGGGTCCCTGCGGTCCCCCTCTCTTCATGCCCCCCAAGCCTCCTTACAGAACCCCTTCCCTTCCTAGACCTCCATCCATCACCCGCACCCCCAATCTTCCGGAGACCCCTACTTACCTGCCCTGCACACTCCCACCCTTCAAACTCCCCCTCCACTCTCATTTCATGGACATGGCCCCCTTGGCCCTTGACCCTCAAACGTGTCACTCTGGCACACGCACTTATACACTGCCGCTCTGGAACCTAGGAAGTGCTTCTGCCAGGGTGGAAGTGTCAAGGTACCAGCTGGGCAGTGCCAAGGTGCCCGCGTTCTGTGGGAGTGGGGGGGGGCAGTGAGCCACTCTACATTTACCCTGACCACCCAATGGCTCGGAAGACCCTCCCACGTGCCGTTCCATGTTTGTGTGAACCAGTGCTGAACAGCACCGGGCTGCAGTCTCCCTGGGGAAGTCAGAGAATCGAGGGAGGCTGTTGAATATCGCGCAGTTAGATCTTATGTTGGTTTAAGACCTACTTCTGCAAATGTAATTTGGTCCTGCCTCTTTTGGCGGAGTTCCGACTCTGAAGTCCCGTGGGAGTTTGGTAAATCCCATGAGGCGTGGAGGCTGTCTGGATCCCGCTGGAGGATTCTGCTGAGATTCTCTGGCCGTGTTGTGCTCTCGCTTGAATGCAACGCGGCAAGGGAATCGCACCTAAGGTGTGCAGTTTTTGTGTCTTTATCTGAGGGAGGAAGTTCTTGCTGTGGAGGGAGTGCAGCAAAGGTTTACCAGGGATCCTTGGGATGGGTGGACTGTCATATGAAAAAAGATTAAGTCGGTTAGGATTACATTCACTCGAGTTTAGAAGAGTGAGAGGGGATCTCATAGAAACTTACACAATTCTAACAGGATTAGACAGGATAGATTCAGAAAGAATGTTCCTGGTGATTGGGGAGTCCAAAACTAGGGGGTCACAGTTTGAGGATAAAGGGTTAACGTTTTAGGACTGAGCTGAGGAGAAATTTCTTCACCCCGCGAGTGGTGAATCTGTGGAATTCACTACCACAGGAAGTAGTTGAGGCCAAAACATGTAATTTTAAGAAGGAAGTTGATATAGCTCTTGGGGCTAAAGGTATCAAGGGATATGGCGGGGAAGGCGGGATCAGGGTATTAAACTTGATGATCAGCCATGACCATAATTAATGGTGGAGCAGTTTTGTGGGGCCAAATGGCCGTTCCTGCTTCTATTTTTCATGTTTCTATGTTTCTAAGCAAGGGAACAGTACATTCTTCTCACAACCCTGAGCAGCACTTCCAGGGAGGCGTCACTGAAACAAGGCACAGCCTTTGAGCCTTTGACCTTTGTTCTGGCTTTTCCTACCCTTTTGATCCCAGCTCCAAATTGTGTACATGGAATGTCCCTTTAAACACTGGAGTTGTACTCACATTATCTGGTCCCACATCATGCTCAGGGGGAGGCGGTAACTGTAACTGTGAGACAAAAGAAAACCAATAATAGATGGTAAATGCAAACTCAGAAATCTGAACCAAAAGAATACAGGTGGGGTGTATGTGGCGGCAGTCAATACAAACACAGATATTACATGCTTGACAGGAGTTCTGCAGAGGAAAGCCATTTCTACAGAACCTGCTCAGCATGAAATATTAAAGACCAAAATGTCTATTACTTCCATTACTCAGTCAGAAAACCTTGTCGTGTAATTCCTGGAGCCTTTCTTTAAATAAAAGCTCTTTTTTTTCTGAGACATTTAATTTTAATTAAATAAATAGCCTTGACTACCAAGGCATCAAAATGAGTCTCATTTAATTCCAGGAGCCAAGACAATAATTAATTTATGAACGGAATCAGCATAAACAATCTTTCAGACAGAGAGAACTGGAATCGCTGCCTCCAGTACTCAGAATATCAACAATTCTTTCCAGAAGGTGTAATTTTCAAAATTCCCCTCTGAAAAATAATTCTTTGTCTTGCTCCTCTGCTGCGGAGGTCTGGCCAATCTTGCTTGCTTTTCTGTGCTCCAGCTGTGAAAATGAGACCGCCCCTGGGTTTTGGAAGTATCAGGGAAATGTCAGAGACTGTGGTCAGTGGCTTTGATGGGTTCTGAAATGACATTTGCAGAATGATAGTCCGCAGTGGGATAGAGATGTATTTTTTTCCACCTGAATGGATCGGAAGACAAAAATTGGGCTTTTCATCTCGTGACTGTATTACGGGCCAGGGTTTAGAGAACCCCAAAGTGTATCATGGTGTTCACCTGACCCATAGCTTTAAATTGATTTTGGTTTTGGGGAGCACAAGGGCCCAGTTTACAGGTGTGGTGCAACAGAGAGCTAAAAGTATTTTTAAACAAAACATAATGTTTATTCTATGAATCCAGTTAACATTTTTAAACACACACAGTAAACATCTTAGCAACTAACAACTCAACTACTTACCCAAAGAATATAGTACTCTATAAGTAACCCTTAATCTGTCCTTGCAACATCCATAAGACAAAAGACCCTTTTTACAGAAAGACAGCAGCTTTTAAATGCTCTACTGAGAGCAGTTATCATTGTTAAATTTTGTGTGATCTGAAGGCATTCTTTTCATACAGAGAGAGATCAGAATTACACATTGTTTCTCTGGATGCAGCTTCCAATCTGAAAAACAAAACTAAACACACCCTGTAGTTGCTAGCTCAAAGCGGAAGTAAAACAGACAGACAGACCAGCTCTACCCACACTCTGACATCACTGCAGCTATTTGACAAACACCCATTTCTTAAAGGTACATCCACTATAGCTATTTGACAAACACCTATTTCATAAAGGATGAACTCGTATAATGAGCTGTTGGTTTCAGGCAAACCTCTGTGGTCATTTACAGAGAACCAATCACGGTTTACATCGGGCCGTCAGCCATTTTCTAGCCAAAAGCTGATGAAATCAATGTCCCGAAGACTTCTGCTCAATTTTCATTTCTCCGAATAATATAGTTTTTAAAATGTCATGGCCATCCTTAGCAAAGTGAAGCACAGAACTCCAACAGCAGATTCCAAATTCTTTTACCAAAGTAGAATACGGTAGATGCTGAAAATCTGAAATAAAAACAGAAAATGCTGGAAAAACTCAGCAAGTGTGACAGCATCTGTGCAGAGAGAGAAACAGAACAAATGGATGGAGACTTCTGCTCTGAAGTCAAAGTTCAGCGATGAGCATGGAAGTGGGGTAAGTGGGACAGCTGGACACACGTGTTCTTGTGATGTTCAGCTCATCACTTATTCATCTGTGCACAGCACGGTGAAGCTCATGGCAGAGGCAGGAAGGAAGTGGCCATCCCAGCCATCATCTCACGGGGTCAAAGGTGAAGCAGCCCTATTTAAAGGGCACACAGGCAGCCAATCACCCACTGCAGGCCAGGAGTTCCGGATTCTATGTCAACAAGCTTTCGCAGAGGAGACAGCAACTTACAGTTTCACAATTCAGCAATGCCTCCCTGAAGATTCTCCTTCAAGCCGTTCCTGCTGGATATGCTCTCAGACCTGTACTCTATCACTCCAGGTATTAGTGCAATGCAGCAGTGGCTAGGTGAAAGGGGGCCAGGACACCTTGATCTCCCTCCAGGTGTCTCTGCTGCTCAAGGAGTCAGGGATGTGCCATAGGGCATCCATAGGGAGGAGGAACACCAGCAACACACCACACAGGCTTCATCCCAAGACACTAAAGATGCTCTGCTGCTCCAACTCCCCTCTGCCAGTGACCCGATCACCATTAACAGTTTAGGGCAAGGATGGTGCATCAGCATCTGAGCAAGAGACCCTTAGGAGGTAGGGACCATCTAGGCCTCATGAGAGGACATCATAGTCAACCGAGCACAGCAGTTAGCCAGTTGCCTCCAACTTAGCTATAGATGCCAGGTCAGCACCTAGATGTAGAGGTAGGATAAGAAAAATTAAGTAGTGAAGACACATGGGTGGCCTTGGTGTAGGATCATTGTATAAAGTTTGGACATTTGTAGATATATCTTCACTCTCACTGTTTTGAAGTTGCCTGGATTCCATTTTGTTGCCAGTTGCCTCAATGGTCATAGCCATTTTGTCTCTGAAATATGACCCCCATCATAGTCCAATCAGAAAGCCACATAGATTCAGTCCTACCAAATCCCATATATGCACGGTTAAGCACTGGCGTCCTTTGTGAGTGTGCTGCCTAGGCACTCCTCCAGCAAGACATTTCTTGCAGCCTACCATGTTCTGACCTTTGAAAATGTGTTCATCAAAGTGATTGCATCTCCTGCTGCTGTTGTTCTGATGTCAGGTGTGGGTGGATGCCAGGAGTACTCAAGGAAATTTAAATTTGCCACATGAACAAGGAACACTGTAGATTTTGTTTAAGGGCTGAGAGATTGAAGTCTCCATTGTTTATTAACAGTAGAAAACCAGAGGCTGCCCTATATACATGGAGGAAGCTGTGGTGGGAATGTCCAATCATGAGCAGACTTCCTTGATGATTTGTCAGTTTGAGCTGACATGCAGGGGAAGGCAGCCAGTAAGGAGGCAATGTTACATTAACTTTGACTGCAAGCGGGATTTGAATGTAGGGTATAAGAGGTGTGTGTGCAGTTGGCTGATGCCTTTGTCAGACCTCACATGGAGATTTGTGTGGCCTGCTTGTCTCCTTATCAAGGTCCACAGTAGGCCTCACCTAAAGGGTGAGCAACTAAAGTGCATTGGACATCATTAAAGGACGGTAGCATTGTGGATAACACAATTGCTTCACAGCTCCACGGTCCCAGGTTCGATTCCGGCTTGGGTCACTGTCTGTGCGGAGTCTGCACATCCTCCCCGTGTGTGCATAGTTTTCCGCCGGGTGCTCTGGTTTCCTCCCACAGTCCAAAGATGTGCAGGTTAGGTGGATTGGCCATGATAAATTGCCCTTAGTGTCCAAAATTGCCTTTAGTGTTGGCTGGGGTTACTGGGTTATGGGGATAGGGTGGAGGTGGGTAGGGTGCTCTTTCCAGGAGCCGGTGCAGACTCGATGGGCCGAATGGCCTCCTTCTGCACTGTAAATTCTATAATAATCTATGATGACCAGGGTTTCTGTCAGTAAGGAGAGAGAGAGAGAGTAAAATGGGACTGTGCACTGGACTGTGTCAAGTACTGTGAGGCAGTTCATTTGAATAATCATCAGCTCCAATATGCAGGAAAGAAGCTCATTTTAGCTGGATTATCCACGATGACCAGTCATGGTCTTGTACTAATGCTAAGACCATCTGAGACTGGGACTTGTAGGTGTCTCTTTAATTGCAGGGTCCAGAATGGTTTCCCTCAGTAGCCCAAAATGCAGGTGAAGCACTCTCAGTGAATGAACTACAAAGTTTAATTGAAACTTATCGGCATGACAAAGATTTCAAGAGTTAAGGGCTTCAGGAAGTGTGAATGGTGACTGCGGGTCAGGTGGGTAGGAACACTATCATCGCTCATCCAACTTCATGGAGGAACAATCTGAGAGGCCAAATTGTGCTGCAATGCTGCTCCGCCTGTGGATCCATTTATCTGGTTCTGCCTGACAGAACTCTCTGCCAGGCCAACCTCCCTTTGGGAGAATGTGTCAGGGTGACAGGAAGACATCCCTGGACTTTGTGAGGGCATGGGTGAAATCACAGTTCTACTTGTAGATGCCTGAGGTTGTGGGAGAGCAAAGTGCTGTGTAGGTTCTAATGTGTACATTTAGCGCCAGGTCTCTGCATATTAGCTTTGTTTGGATCATGTCACGCATCAAACCAGCAGCAGGACAGACAGTAACTTGTGAAATTTAATTCAGCTCTCACAAATCAAAGCATATAGAAAAAAATAATGTCAGCAACCAAAAAGGTGCTGAGCCCTTCCTGCCAGCAGAGGATGAAAAATCTACATTATCAACAAATTTGTCAGCAGCCTATTTTACCTGGAATCTGCTAGTTATCAAATTGGTGTGGGCACATCAGCCATGTTGTGCCCCCCTATAGCCAATGTGTGTGTGGTTCAGCAACATCGCTGGCATGTGTCAGCTTCAGCCACTTTGTCTTCCTCCTCCATGTCCTGCCTCTGAGTCTCAGCTTTAGGAGGCCTATTGTCTGCTCAGTTAGGGACCTGGTGAAGACATATGCATCATTATATCCCTGCTCAGCAGCACTCTGTGGACGGCGAACAGGGCGTCATCATCCAGGTCCTCCTGGGTTATCATTTGTACTCAAGGAGCCAGCCCTGCAATCTTCTAGGTCCTTCAAAAACCTGTGGCACCTGCGAGTGGGTCAGAATGTAGGAATCGTGCAAGCTCCCTGGGAACTGAGCATAAATATGCAGGATTTGCCCTCTGTGATCACAGATAAAACATAGAAACATAGAAACATAGAAAAGAGGAGCAGGAGGTGGCCATTCAGCCCTTCGAGCCTGCTGATCCATTCATTATGATCATCCAACTCAATAGCCTAATCCTGATTTCCCCCATTTCCTTTGATCCCCTTCAACCCTAGTGTTATATCTAACTGCTTCTTGAAACATGGTGTTTTGGCCTCAACTGCTTCCTGTGGCAGCAAATTCCTCAAGTTCACCACTCTCTCGGTGAAAAAAGTTCTCCTCATCTCTGTCCTAAATGGTCTATCTGTATCCTTAGACTGTGACTCCTGGTTCTGGGCTCCCTGCCATTTGGAACATCCTTCCTGCATCTACCCTGTCTAGTCCTGTTAGAATTTTATAGGTTTCTATGCCTTAAGACCATAAGACCATAAGACACAGGAGCAGAATTAGGCCATTCAGCCCATCCAGTCTGCTCCACCATTCAATAACGGCTAATATGTTTCTCATCCCCATTCTCCTGCCTTCTCCCCAAAACACCTGACCATCTTATTAATCAAGAACCTATCTATCTCTGTCTTAAAAACACTCAGTGATTTGGCCTCCACAACTTTTTGCGGCAATGAGTTCCACAGATTCACCACCCTCCGGCTGAAGAAATTCCTCCTCATCTCTGTTTTAAAGGATTGCCTCTTCAGTTTGAGGCTGTGGCCTCGTGTTCTAGTTTATCCTACTAGTGGAAACATCTTCTCCATGCCAACTCTATCTAGATCTCTCAATATTCCTGTAAGTTTCAATAAGATCCCTCCTCATCCTTCTAAACTCCAATGAGTACAGATCCAGAGTCCTCAACCACTCATCCTCCCCCTCATTTTGCTGAAATCCAGCAAATAAAATCCTAACCGATTCAATCTCTCGTCATACATCCTACCATCCCAGGAATAGCTCTGGTAAACCTTCAGTGCATCCCCTCTAGAGCAAAAACATCCTTCTTCAGATAAGGAGACCAAAACTGCACTACCCCTAATCCCATGCAATTTAATTGTACACGCTAATCTTATGTGGAACTTTGCCGAAAGACTTCTGAAAGTCCAAATAAACCACATCGATTGGCTCTCCCTCAATCAACTCTACTAGTTACATCCTCAAAGAATTCCAGTAGATTTGTCAAGCATGATTTCCTCTTTATAAATCCATGCTGATTCTGTCCGATCAAGCCACTGTTTTCTCAGTACTCTGCTATAAAATCTTTGACAATGGATTCTAACATTTGTCCCACTACCAATGACAGGTTTACTGGTCTATAATTACTTGTTTTTTCTCGACCTCACTTTTTAAATAGTGGAGTTACATTAGATACCCTCCAATTTATAGGAACTGTTCCAGAGTCTATAGAATCTTGGAAGATGACCATTAGTGCATCCATTATTTCTGGAGCCACGCCTTTAAGTGGAATATAGATTATCAAGGCATGGGATTTATCAACATTCAATCCCATCAATTTTCCCAACACCATTTCTCTACTAATATTGATATCCTTCAGTTCTTCCCTCTCACTAAACCCTGCATTCCTCAACATTTCTGCTATCTTATTTGTGTCTTCATTTGCGAAGACAGATACAAAATATGTAGTTAGTTGCTCAGCCATTTCTTTGTCCCCAATTATAAATTCTCCCGTTTCTGATTGTAAGAGACATACATTTGCTTTCACCAATCTTTTTCTCTTCACATCCCGATAGAAATGTTTACAGTCCGTTTGTACGTTACTTGCAAGCTTACTCTCGTACTCTATTGTTACCTTCTTAAACAATCCCTTGGTTCCCCCTTTGTTGAATTCCAAACTGCTCCCAATCCTCAGACTTTTTCATAGCCAATTTGTATGCTTCTTCCTTGGATCGAATACTACCTCTAATTTTCTTTATAAGGCATGGGTTAGCCACTTTTCCTGTTTTACTTTTGTGCCAGGCAGGAACAAGCAGTTGTTGCAGGTCCCCCAGACACTCCTTGAGTGAAGATCTTTGCCTGACCTATATCTAGACATGGCATCCCCAACCAACCCCTCCCACGTGAAGGACATCCTGGACAACCAGAGATGAGTGTTTTTAAGTTGTCCGCCACACCCCAATTCATACATGACTATGCATGGAGACATTGCAGATTGACCAGGGTGTTGAGAGCCATGTGCAAGAATCCTCTCTCAGACACTATTCAGCTTGCCTCCATGACCCTTGAGTCTCAATAGACAGATCATTGCTTTAGCATCATAGAAAGACCCTGTACGTGTCCCACATTGGTGCAGCTTTTTGCAACTGGCACCCAATCGGAGTGAAGTTACATGAGATCCCCAAGAAGGTGATAGTAGCATCTATTGACCTCAAGTTTGTGGAAATAGTGAAGCTCACTGGGTGCACATCACTTATATAATCGTGAAATTGAACATTCTGAATTATCGTTGCCAGAGTACTTAATTTGATGGGGGAACTTCATTCCGGCAAGGTGACCTTTCAATGAGCATGCATGAGAAGGCAATGAATGCAAAAGGTCTTCCCAACATTGTTCATCGGGAAGTTCGACCTGCCATTAACCCACCGAGAACACAATTCCTACAGTTTATCCTGACACCATGCAGCAAATTAAGTTGTCCGCCACAACCCCAAACTTCCCTCCGCTGGTGAAATCAGAAGATTCAGCCCCATTATGTTTTGTTTCTCCAAAGATGCTGCCAGATCTGCTGTGTATTTCAAACATTTTGATTTTATTGCAAATCTTTTCATTTGAAAATGTGTTAATGGCATAAATAAGTTAATAGTTTAAATGAGTTGATGTCTGTGTTGTTTTGGTCAGTATATGCTATCCTGTTGACAATTTCTATGCAAAATTGCAGAGAACTTCGCCTAGGCATCATAATCCTGTACTGCAGTCTCTGTTTAGTATAAGCTGTACCCTGAATGGTATTTACAATCTATGTGATGTCCTGGGACCATTAACATGAATGAGATACAAATCAATTTGAATCATTAAAGAGGTTGTTGTTTCTGTGTTCTCACACTTTTCTCTTCCTTCAGAGAATTGTGCAGAGTAATGGAAGAAATTGCAGCTTGATTAATAGTCTGGCAGGCAGTGAGGAGAAGTAGCCTTCCATACACATAGCCACCTTCAAATCAACTGCTAGGATAGTCAGTCCTATACAATAGGTGTGTTCTCGGGCCTCATACAACTTGTACAATGAGAGGGGATTACCCACATGTACAAGATATGAGTATCCTGCTGCATTCCAACATTCTGATTGGAACTCACATCTCTATAAACCAGACAAAAACTGGAGCAATGTTCAAGCTCATGTATCTCATGTGAGAAATCGACCACCAGACCATGGGCTCACTCCTATTTTATTGTAATCATACTGCATGAGCAACACCGAGGTTATTAGTTCAAATCTCTCCTCATGCAAAATTTAATACCATAAATCTGGTATTTTGTGCACTGGGGCCAGAAAATGGCCAACTCATTCACTCATATTCTCTGATGCAGGGAACTTGCCACCTTTTCTTTGTTTGATGTACATATGATACTGCATGCCCAGTACAGCCATTAACATGCTACATATTTTGAAGATGTATTTTAAAATGGACACAACAGCTTTTAAGATGGCTGGCAAGATGACATGTGATTCTGTCAGCATTGGCTCCAGACAGACCTGAAAGTCAAACAAATACCAAATTAAAATATGAACAATTGCAACCATTTGTGAAATCCACGGGTGCCTTTCGTGGTGTTCTTTGTGTTGCATATTTCAGAATAGTTGGCATTGTATTCACAAAAACTACAAAATAGCTTGAACTTAAACAAATTTATAAATTTATAAACACTACTGATTTGGATTTGACGTGTACTCCTAAAGAATACACAATTGATTAATAACATTTAAACTACACTCATGTACAGCTAATTTAACTACTGATATTAACCATGATCTACACTCACTTACACTATCTATACTTCTGACTCTCACTAGCTAACTCCTGCACACTCTCCCCAAGGCTTAGCATCACTGCCTTATTGAGTTGTAACTGTAGCTCCCTCTAGTGGTTCTCTCGACACTTCATTAACCTTCCAGTTCTTACAGTTATGATAATACCACATCCCCCTTTCTTTATAAAAGGAAATTATTATAACGTTGGTTGTGATATTTTCTTTAAGCATTACATTTCAGGTGTGACTCTGACTATTAGCTAGTATTTATCATAAACTCACTATAATCCTGTACGTTAATTCAAATTCATAAACAAATGTTACATCACTTAGATGATCAAATTATTCATTGTACAGTCATCACAAATTAAGTCTTTCAGGCAGTCTTCTTCTTCTTGTAGATCTTCTTAACGGCATGTTCAAGGTATTTGATTACTCTGCAACATCTTCTTGCTGTGCCTGTGTCAAGTATGGATTTGGAAAGGCAATGTCCTTGAATATGTTATCAGGTGCTATAACATTTGGAAGCTGAGGTTGAACTTTATGCTCAATACGTAGCAATGCTCGTCTGTTTCTGCTGAACAGCAATCCCTGTTCTGTTTTGACTAAGTATGACGTTGGTGCTACTTGTTTCAAAACTTTTGCATCGTGCTGTCATCCTCTTTCTGAATTCTGAATTCATATGAAGTCACCATCTCGAAGTTGAGACAGAGGTTTGGTTTATTTATCATAGTCCTCTTTTTGCTTCTTTTTCATTGCTGTGATACATTCATGTATCTCTCTACTATCCATATCAGGAATCGTGATCTCAGGTAATGCGGTGCAAAGTCGTCTATCATTAACATCTGAGCAGGTGACAATCTAGTTGACAATGGTGTCGCTCTGTACGCTAACAACGCCAATGATATATCTTGACCATCATCATCGCTTTGCGGAATAAGTTTTTTATTATCCGTACTCCTTTCTCTGTTTTTCCATTTTACTGAGGATAACATGGGCTTGAAGTAATATGATTGCAGTTGTAATGCTCTGCAAAGTGTGTTGTGAAATTGGATTGGATTGGATTGGATTTGTTTATTGTCACGGGTACCAAGGTACAGTGAAAAGTATTTTTCTGCAAGCAGCTCAACAGATCATTCAGTACATGGAAGAAAAGGGAATTAAACAAAATTCAAGAAAATACAAGAAAATACATGAGAATACAACACAAGATATACAATGTAACTACATAAGCATTGGCATCGGTTGAAGCATACAGGGTGTAGTGTTAATGAGGTCAGTCAATAAGAGGGTCATTTAGGAGTCTGGTGACAGTGGGGAAGAAGCTGTTTTTGAGTCTGTTCGTGCGTGTTCTCAGACTTCTGTATCTCCTGCCTGATGGAAGAAGTTGGAAAAGTGAGTAAGCCGGGTGGGAGGGATCCTTGATTATGCTGCCCGCTTTCCCCCGGCAGCGGGAGGTGTAGATGGAGTCCATGGATGGGAGGCAGGTTCGTGTGATGGACTGGGCGGTATTCACGACTCTCTAAGTTCCTTGCAGTCCTGGGCCGAGCAGTTGTCATACTAGGCTGTGATACAGCCCGATAGGATGCTTTCTATAGTACATCTGTAAAAGTTGATAAGGGTTAATGTGGACATGCCGAATTTCCTTAGTTTCCTGAGGAAGTATAGGCGCTGTTGTGCTTTCTTGGTGATAGCGTCGACGTGAGTGGACCAGGACAGATTTTTGGTGCTGTGCACCTCTAGGAATTTGAAACTGCTAACCATCTCTACCTCGGCTCCGTTGATGCTGACAGGGGCGTTGTCATGCAGACAATATGCGGACCATGATCAGAGATAACGTTGAGAGGTATCCCATGGCGTGCAAAAATCGATTTCATGCCTTTATCACTGAACTAGCAGTCAAATCATTCAACATCATCACCTCTGGAAAGTTGGAGTAATAGTCTATGGCCACTAAATAGTCATGACCCTGAAAATAGAATAATTCCATGCCCACTTTGCTCCATTGACTGATAACGATTTCCATTTCTTTCATGCTTTCTTTTCTCTGTGCTGCCTGATGCATCTGGTAAATAGTACGTGCATTGATCAATATCTCTGCTTTTTCCCAGACAATAAACCAACTGTCTGGCTCTTCTACAACACTTTTCTATGCCTTGATGGCCCTCATGAATCTGCTGCAGAATCCCTAAACATAAACTGGCAGGAATCACAATCCTATCTCCCTTGAGCAGGAAACCATCTATTGCAGAAAGATCATCTCTTACATCTCGAAAGGCAGATCGACATCCAGTAGGCCATCCTTCTTTTAGGTATTGTTTCACCTTCAGGAACGGAAATCCTTTTCAGTTTCGATTTTGAGTAGACATAGTTTTCGGTCAGACACTGGTAGCATCTCGGTAAAGAAACAGGCTTGTGATTCCACTATTTGGACTATCTCGGGTTCTGATGTTTCAGCATCAGTGGTTTCCTTGAATTCTGATGTGTCAGCATCAGTGGTAGTTTTGGAGCGATTGTCCACAATACCTAAGTCTTCCCTTGACTCTTCATCTTGGTCAGCTGAAGTGCTGGTTGAGTGATCTCTTTCAACTAGCTGCAATCTTCCACAAGCATCCACTCCAATTAATGATGATTTCTCACCCTCTACCACCTCAAAGTTGATGGGTATCTCGGTGTTCCCATTCTTAACAACAAGACAGCAGGATCCTCTTGTGACTATCGTATTACCAATGTAATCTGTGAGCCTACAAGTGGATTGCTTTATTAATGGTTCCTTATAAGCTTGCCTTAAACATCGTTCCATGATAATATTTGTATGTGCTCCTGTGTCAATTTTAAATGATAGTTTTCCATTTATTTCCAATGAGACAGTCCCCTCCTTAATTATCTTTGAGAGCTCTTGTACCGGTCTCTCATTTCGATCCAGCAAATGAATCCTAGTGACTGCTTCAATCATGAAAGTATCCGAAAGTGAATATGGTGAGCAATCCTCACTATCCGCTGTGATGTTGAATTTTTTGTCTTCACTCTTAACACTGTGGACCCGTCTCAAATCACTGGAGTTACTGGAGCAGTTGCTGATAAATGACACTGTGCTGCAAAGTGGTTCAACTGGCAACAATTGGAACATTGTTTGCCTTTTGCCAGACATTTTCTTTACTGTGGGTATGGCTACAGCGTGTGCATGTCATTACGCTCGTGACGTCACTCTCAAAATGGCCACTGGCCGTTGTACGCAGTTTTCTTTGTTGCAATACAACATTAATGGCATCAATCACGTTTCCCGATATTGCGCTCTTTTCTTTTGCCACAAACTCTGCATATTCACTCGATGGCTGTTCACTGGCCTTGCACATATTAATCGTGTCTTCAAGCAGTAAAACCAGTCGTCTTAGCATTTTCTCATGCAAACATTCATCATTTATCCTAAACACAACTTGATCACGCAGCATAGAATCAGAGGCTGAGAAAACATTATAGGACTGCGCTTGCAACTTTAAAGCTGTTAGGAAAGAATCTACTGACTCCCTCTTAACTGCAGCCGTTTTCTGAACATGATAGCACTCATTGATCTCATTCACCTACTTCTTACAGTGTGTATCGAACTTTTGTAGCACCATGTTGTATTTAGTTTTAACCTCATTAGCACTGAATTCAAACAAATTAAAAAGGTACAATGCTTGTGGTCCAGCCAAATTCAATAGGAGTGCTATTTCCCTTTGGTCTCAGGCACTTTCAAGCGCGGAGGCAGAAAGGAAAACTTCAAACTGCTGTTTAAAAAAAGCCCAGTTCTGGCATAGTTTACCATGTGTCCTGAAGTGGTCAAGCTTCTTGAGACCGTCCATCTTCTAATTAGTCTTTGGCATAGATTTTCTGAGTCCTGTAGCTTCTGGATTGTTTCTTCAATCTCCGAATGCTACTCTTTCCTAATATAACTGTTGTTTAATAATAGTAATACACACCTGGTACCATGTGGTGTTCTTTGTGTTGCTTATTTCAGGATGGTTTGCGTAGTGTTTACAAAGGCCACAAAATATCTTGAACTTAAACAAAGCTATAAATTTATAAACATTACTGACATGGAATTGACATGTACCCGAAAGAATACACAGTTGATTAATTCCATTTAAACTACACTCATCTACAGCTAATCTCATTACTGATATTAACTATGATCTACACTCACTTACACTATCTGTACTTCTGATTCTCCCTTGCTAACGCCTCCACACACTCTCCCCCAAGGCTTAGCATCACTGCCTTATGTAGTTGTAACTATAGTTCCTTCTAGTGGCTACTCTCGACACTTCATTAACCCTTGCAGTTCTGACAGTTACGTTAATACCTCACCTATGTTAAAGTTGAACAGCCAAAAGAAGAAGACTATCACAAATTAGCTGACTCACCTTCTCATTTCACTGAGGGCCATAAGGACATCCTTTCCCTGAAAGGCATTCAAAAAGGTAGTTTAATGGGAATGGGTCTTTCAATTACAAGTAAAAACCCTGGCTGTTTCAAAACCCTCAAACGTGTGAAAGGCTACAATGCTGGATGTGTAAAAGCCCAACCGAACACTGTTTTTGGAAGGAGAACTTTAGACTTTTCACAAGTCATGGTTAAGACTATTATGTTTGCTAGCTGCTCTATTTTAAAATAACAGCGGAAGCTGTTTTGATTGTAAACACCATGGTAGCTATTGGGTGGGATGTAATGGTTGTAATGGTGGAGTGTTAATTACTTTTACGCAAGATTGGCATTGCCCAACTTCCTCTTTACATTTGGTGCCTAATCATGGCCAGTAAAATTAGCTGTATGCCTGTTCCTTCATCCTTACCACACTAGGATGTCCCTTATGCAGTTGGTCATGGACTCTACTACGTAAGCAAAGAGGAATAATGACACAGATTACCCTTAATAGAAATCCATTTTGTACTGTCAACTGAAGCCTTCGTGTGATAAGGGCTTAAGGTCAGGATTTTTCTGAACAACGTCTGACAGCATTGGGGCAGCACGGTAGCACAAGTGGATAGCCCTGTGGCTTCATAGCACCAGGGTTCCAGGTTCGATTCCCCGCTGGGTCACTGTCTGTGTGGAGCCTGCATGTTCTCCCCGTGTGTGCGTGGGTTTCCTCCCACAGTCCAAAGACGTGCAGGTTAGGTGGATTGGCCATGATAAATTGCCCTTAGTATCCAAAAAGGTTAAATGGGGTTATTGGGTTATGGGGATAGGGTGGAAGTGAGGGCTTAAGTGGGTCGGTGCAGACTCGATGGGCCGAATGGCCTCCTTCTGCACTGTATGTTCTAAGCTCAAAGCTTCTTTTTCTAGCTGAGCTTAATTCATTTCTGGGCTAGTAAGAGTGAGTGAAGCAAATGCTATCAGTTGTTCCTCTCTTGAAGGCATAATGTGCGAGACAACTGGACCAACTCATAGGCTGAGGCATCGTAAGCTAATTGCAACTTAATTTTTGGATGACAATGAACCAACAGCTCTGACTTCAGTAAAGCTTGTTTCACTTCATTGTTCGCATTTTCACAGTCTTCTGACCAGTGCCATGCCTGTTTGACAGAAAGCAACATATGTAAAGACTTAAATCATGCTGCTAAATTCAGCACAAATTTACTTGATAATTGCCCCGGACAGGCGCCGTAATGTGGCGACTAGGGACTTTTCACAGTAACTTCATTGAAGCCTACTCGTGACAATAAGCGATTTTCAGCAGCAGGGTAGCGTGGTGGTTAGCATAAATGCTTCACAGCTCCAGGGTCCCAGGTTCGATTCCCGGCTGGGTCACTGTCTGTGTGGAGTCTGCACGTCCTCCCCCTGTGTGCGTGGGTTTCCTCCGGGTGCTCCGGTTTCCTCCCACAGTCCAAAGATGTGCGGGTTAGGTGGATTGGCCATGCTAAATTGCCCATAGTGTCCTAATAAAAGTAAGGTTAAGGGGGGGATTGTTGGGTTACGGGTATAGGGTGGATGAGTAGGGCGATCATTGTTCGGCACAACATTGAGGGCCGAAGGGCCTGTTCTGTGCTGTACTGTTCTATGTTCTATTTCATTCATTTCATTTCATTAATCCTAAAAACTACCTTAATTGTGTCACATTTTGAGGCTCTGGTGCTTCTAAGATTGCTGACATTTTCTTTGGTTCTTTGTGTAAGCAAACCGTCTTTCTCGATAATATGATGACTGTAATTTATAGATGTATTGAAAAAGTCACACTTTTCCTTTTTAACCCTCAGGTTATGGCTCCGTAACCGCTTCAGAGGAACATCCAAATTTGACAAGGAAACAGGAACATTCTATTTAGGTGGGTATGTCATCTAAATAAAATTGCATTCCATTCAATGCTCTTAGAGTTTGATGCACGGATCTTTGAAAAAGAGCAGGTGCAGATGTTATTCCAACAGGAAGTCTTCTGCAACAAAATAGGCCTTTGTGCATTACAATGGTGAGTAGCGGCTGTGATTTGGCCATTACGCTCATCTGCAGATATGCCTGTGAGAAACCAATTTTACTGAATTTTTTGACCTCCAGAAAGTCCAACAAACAAGTCTTCAATCAGCTGCCATGGATAAAATCTCCATAAATTCTCACTGAGCCATCCCATTTTAATACAGGAATGATTGGTATTGCCCAATCACTTGTAGCAACAGGTTTAATGACTCCTGTCCTTACTAATCTTTCTAATTCTTCTTCAACTTTAGGCTTGATGGCATATGGTACGGTTCTAGCTTTGAGACATTTGGGTGTGCTGTCTGGTTTGATTTTTGAGTGTAGCTCAACCCTGCTCATAGAGCCTAATGAATCTTCAAACACCTTCTCATACTTCTTCAGAAGCTGTTGCAGGTTTACATTTGAATCCACTAATTAATTGACTATTTCCCAGTTAAGCCTCATATTAACCAACCATGCTCTACCAAATAGAGCAGGAAAATCTCCCCACACAAATTGAGGAGGCAGCTTTGCCGTCTGCCCATTTGCTTCTACTTTCACTGTAATTAACCCGTTTAATGGTACGGCCTATTCTGTGTATGGTCTTAGAATCCTATTTGAGGGTTCTAAAGGCAGATGCCTCAACTTTTGATGATCAATTGTATCAGGTATTAGCGATACTGCTGTGCTCGTATCCACTTCCATTTCAATTTCATTACCTTCAAGTTTTAGGTATGCCCAAATACATTGTTGATCTCTCTGCATTTACAAATCACCTTGATTTAACTATTGTTGTAGATCAGTTTCGCTGTCTTCTGAATGATCTTGAGATTCATCCACTACATTGTAGACATGACTAGATTGTTTACTTATATTCTCCTTCTTGCACTTTCTTTGTGTAGAAGATATGTTCTGAGCCCAACACTCTTTGGCAATGTAGCCCTTCATACCACAATTATTTCATGTAGTTGACTTACTTCAGAATTCCCCCACTGTGTGTCCAACCTGTGTACAATGGTGGCATGGTTGCACCTTTGCAGCCTTGTTTTGCGATCTTCACTCCAGTCCCCATCTGCGAAGCTGCTCTTGTTGCAAGCTCCAGAAATGTGGCAACTTCCACAGCAGCTTTCAGAATTAACTCACTTAAGCTTCCCCTGAATTACTTCACTGCGCAACCCACAAACCAGCCTGTTTCGAAGAGCATCATCATGTGTTTTACGAAATTCAAAATATCTAGCTAATCTTCTTAAAGACGCACACACTGTGAAATGGTTTCACCTTCTTCCTGACTATGGCGGTAGAATCAAAATCTTTCTGCAAGTGAGAAATGTCCCTCTAAGCTTCTCATTAACTCACTGAAGGACTGGCCTCCAGGTTTTGCTGGGTGAACAAGATTCTATAGCAGCATTAACATTTTACGGCCAACTGAACTGGGATATTTTGTGACCTTTGGTCCTCATGTGTCTGATTGGCTGTTAAAAAAATTGGAATCTTTCGTTCTATGAATTCCATGTTTTATAATCCTCATCAAATGCATCCGTTTATCTCGCCAATTTTGTATCCGGCTCCTGGGGGCTACAACTTTGTTGGTAAGTATGGCATAAGCAATCCCTTGAACAGGAAAGTAGGAAATCTTTCCCTTTCATGCCTCAGTATTTTGCCCGAATAATGGTCAAATCCCTGTTCCCCTCAGTCCATGTAGCTCTGCCACATGTTTGGTCCCTGCAGCCCAGACCCTATTCACTTCAACGCAAACAGGTCTTCCCCGACTGTCAGTCTTCTTACTCACAGTTGCAGTTGAAAACTTTTGTTGAATCTTCACATCGACAGCAGTGCTTAACCTGACGTTGGTGTGCGTGTGGAGGTCCAGACCTGGAAATCTACTGTTGCTCTTGACGCCATCCCACAATTAATTGACGGGAATCTTCTTTCCAGCAATTTTTCTGCCTCAATCCTCCTCGCCAATTTTCTCTTCTGTTATATTTCTTTTTGCCACAAAGAGAAAAGATATGGAAGGCCCACCCTCTAGACTCCTGTAAAAATAACTATGAGAGGTTTATTAAGGGTGTTGCTCCGACAATCAGGATGTTGATCTGCTCAAAACCCATGCAAACACTCTGCTGATGTCATTTCAAATCACATGACAAATAACCAGCAGGAATGTATTCCCAGATACATAACAGTTTATTTCTCCACTGTATCTAATTTTGTGTTTGTGATAGTGTGTGTGTGCGATAGAGGCATCACTTTGAACCTCTGGGGCAAGTCTGTGATAATAAATTTTCTTTCTTTTTAATTAACAAAAAGCTTGCTGCTGGATTTGCTTAAATTGGGACAAACGAATTGGAGGGCAAGAAAGCATTCTACACTCATATTTAAACACTTTGATCACAGACAACAATAAAATACATAAACCCTGTCAATGCCAATACTATTAGAACTTCATTCTACTCTTTCCCTTCACCTCCAAATTACATCATAGCTTGTTCAATTCTAACGGTTCCACTCTATTCCTTTGAATCCAGTCACTATCCAAATGATTTCCCTTCCATCACAGAAATGTGCTCCTGTCGTCAGACCTTGTCGAATGATTCACATGCTATATATTGGCCAAATAACCTGCAATCACAGGGTCAAACTCCATGTGCTCCTGAATGTCACACAATTGCACGTCTCTACACTCAAAATCAACTTCAACCCTATTATTACTCTTTCTGCTTTCAAATCCTGGACTACCTTTTGTCAATGCCTGAAAGGAATCTGTTGGACAGCTCTTTAGTGTCCGCTTGAAGGAATGATTTTAGACCTTTCAAGTAATCTTACAGCGATGTGCCGTGATGTTTGAAGATGACAAGTATTGTGTTGGGAGCAGAAAAAAACGACCAGGACCAAAATGTACAGTTGATTCTCAACTGCCTATTTTAGCGAAATGAAAGAAGTTGCACAAATGTTTTTTTTTAAAAACCTCCGTGAAAGGAGAATAATTATCTTGTTAATTTAAGGAATGGCATATTTGCCTTAGAGTGCAAGCATTCCAGAAGTTACAGAGAGCAGCAGGAGCCAATGACATGTTTTAATTGAAATTACATTTCGCCATCTTAACCCTCCTTGCAGCTTTTTGTCTCCATGTGGTACAGGTTTTTAATTGATTTTAGGCCGATTAGTCGCAAATAGAATTAAAATAATGAAAACATATGAGAGAGGCAAATGAGGTCAACTGATTGCATGACAACTCACAGAACTAGGCCCCTCTCAAATTGTCATTTTATGATTCCTGTCTCTGATGATCTGCTGCCACTCGTGTCTTCCGTTTCGTGCCATGAAAAATTGTCCTCATCATCATTTAATTTTGGCTGGCAGGGACGTTGTCTTTCTCGCAGACTTTATTATTAAGGCAGCCATTATAGGGACCTGCACAGTTGATTGTCTTGCCAACGAAGTATTATTCAAGAATATTTCATTCCTTCTGTTTAATAATATAATATTTTCCCTATGAGTTTCTGTTGTTCCAATTAAGGCATATGGGCTTGTGGTTTGCTCCAATGACCTGATTCCAGTATTAACTGAACCTAAGAAATATGTTATTCAATCCTGCCTCCAGATTTGTCGGAAAGAAAAATCAAATGATAAAACCAAATGTACAACAAGAAACAATGAAGACTGCAGTCCAGTCCTTCAATGAGGAAAATCTACTGATCCAGGACAAAAGATTATTGTGTGCAATTCAACACCGAGATGCATGTCACTGCAAATTATAACCTTATAGTAACCTTCAACCAATCTTATGAATTATTATTCACATCAACTTAAACACAGTAAAATCAGAATATTAGATAAAGATGATGTATGCCTGGTGCACCCCCCCCCCCCCCCCCCCCCACACACACACACACATTTCACAAAGTTTAATAGGATTATGCAGAAAGAGAAAAGATAAAGCTAATGCAATTGAGCTGATGCCAGTTTGATTTTGTGCTCAACCTAATAGCGCTTTTAAGTGTACTGTATACTGAGTAACATTGATCCACAAGAGTGGGCGGCAGCCCTGACACTGGCAAGTCAACAGGAATTTGCAGCCTCCCCAATTAAAAGTCGATACTGCACATGTCACAAACAAATAACTGACAGGAAGGCATTAAAGTCAGCAACGTAGTCTTCGAATTACCCTGACATGCTCAAGCCATGCTCTAATCTTTTCATATATTGTACGTTATGTGTGCAATTCTGATAGCCAAACGCAAGTAGCAGTAATTTTAACCAACAGAATAGCTGCAATGTGCTACATAGATTGCAGCTCAGAACTTGTTCCCACCACAGGAAACACTTCAGGAAATAAAATAGCATATTGTCCTCTTTCTTGTTAACATATTGTGGCTGTCCAAAAGTCTTTTTTCAGTACATATGCTGTCCAGGATAGAAACATGAAACATAGTCTGACTTCCAATTCAATCTTTTGTGAAGTTTGCGAATGAATTAATTCTCAAGAGGACACATTGCGCGCGATTCAACGGAAAAGTTTCTAAGGGTTGGATTTTGTGGCGTGCCGGCCACACGATCACCACAGATGGGACGGGGACCATGTAAAGGTCCATTGACCTCGGGTGGGAATTTCCGGTCGGCAGGCAGAAGCGGCCGAAAAATCCCACCCAGAGTATCATTTTGGGCGGGTTTGGTGGGGTGTTATCCGCCCGTTCATGTGGTGAGATCCACACCGGTTTTTGCCCACACTTAGTTTGCGACCTAACCAGCCCACTCTGAATGCGAAATCAGGAACTTGCCTTAGCATGGTGAGAAACCAGTTATCACCCCTTAAGGCCAAGCTCTATATAATTAATGGTAATGATCCCCTATCTAACGGCCTCTCATAATCTGTCTCCCCAGCAAGTGATCACATGGGTGCCGATTAGTACTCCTTTATAAATACCTGAAACTGGTGGAGGGGTTCCAATAACTCAACTGCTCTGGTGGTGCACTGCAGTACACCCCCAGGAGGGTCGCCACTTTGCGGTGGTCTGCTGTGCCCTCCACAACCTGGTACAGCAGTGTGGTAACATGCTGAAGGTGGATAGGGAGAAACATGTGGCCACCTCTGAGGTGGAGGATGAGGCGGCACAGGACGAGGAGAGGCTGGAGGTAGAGCCCAGGGAGAACCCGCAGGACCTGCCGGAAGATGGAGGAAAGGCGGCAGTGGCAATCATCCTCCAAGCCCGTAGGGCTAGAGAGCCATCAACCTCTCCTGCTTCACATAGGACATGGTCTCGTCCATCATTCCCCCCCTTCCCAACCCCCATCTGCTTCACATAGGGCATGGCCTCATCCATCATATCCCCCATTCCCCCCTCACCCTTCCCACCCCCCCCATCCCTCAGCCTTTGCCCCCTCTCCCTTCTCCCTCTCCTTCCCCCTTATTCCTCTCCCCCCACTTGCACCTTCCCCCCAACCCTGTTCCACCCTGTGTACCATCATCCATGGGAAGAGTGAATCAACAAGAGGGTGCCAAGATTCTCATGGGAAAACAAATGTTTTTGTAAGAGGCGTAAGATTCTATGAGAAATCCTGTCAACTCGGTCGACAGGATTCACTCAATTTTTCTCGCCGGGACTGAAACTTTTCCATTTTTTGGTAAGATTCCACTTATTTTGTCTGCTTCAGTTGAGAAATGATGCACCAGGCCTGACCCGACTTTCCAACGTTTGGTCCGTAGCCCAGCAGGGTACAGTACTTCATCTGCATATTGATGTGTTGCGCTGGCTGGGTCGATGTGGACTGCACTTGATGCAGTGTAGCGAGAGACAGACCTCCAACACTTGATAAGATGCAACACAATTTTATTTAACGTCTTAACTATTATACATTTTCAACTGTGGGTTGACACTATGCTGACTTGACTGGAAACCTAGTACTAGTCTGACCAGACTTGGTGGTTACTGCATGATGTTTGCACTGGCTAGCTCACAATCTCTGACTGTCTCAGTGGCTGGGCCAGAGAGAGCGGGAAACCTAGTGCCCTCTGGCTTTATAGTGGTAGTGTCCTGCCTGGTGATTGGCTGCTCTGTTCTGTGTGCTTACTGGTCATCCTGTGTGTCAATCACTGCCTGTCTGCACTCCATTATATACATAGATGTATATTGTGACACATATCAGGTACTTTTTAAATGAGTTGAGGGTTTCAGCATCTATTAACCTTTCAGGCAGTGAGTTCCATACCTCTCCAATCCTTTTGGTGAAAAGATTGTTTCTCATCTCTTTTTATTCTTCTACCAAGCACTTTAAATCTATGCCCCCTAGTCACTGATCTCTCTGCTAAGTAAGAATTCTTACAACACCAGGTTGAAGTCCAACAGGTATGTTTCGAAACACTAGCTTTTGGAGTGCAGCTCCTTCATCGGGTGATCTCTGCTGAAGGTAAATAAGATTGTCCCATCTGCTCTGTCCAGGCCCCTCACAATTTTGTGCACTCCAACTAAATGTCCATCCAATCTCCTCTCTTCCAAGGAGAACTACGCCAGCCTAACCAATCTTTCCTCATTTTCTAGTCCTGAGAACATCCTCGTAAATCTCCTCTGTAGCCTCTTAACTGTAAGAAGTCTTACAACACCAGGTTAAAGTCCAACAGGTTTGTTTCAAACACGAGCTTTCGGAGCACGGCTCCTTCTTCAGGTGAATCTTCACCTGAAGAAGGAGCCGTGCTCCGAAAGCTCGTGTTTGAAACAAACCTGTTGGACTTTAACCTGGTGTTGTAAGACTTCTTACTGTGCTCACCCCAGTCCAACGCCGGCATCTCCACATCATGGCCTCTTAACTGTGATTGCATCCTTTCTCTAATGAGGCGACCAGAACTGGACACTTAAGTTGTGGCCTACCTAATGTTTTATATGGTTCCAGCATAATATTCTGTTCTTACAGTCTATGCCTTGGCTAATTAATTAAAGCATTCCATAATGCAGATGGTCTTTGTGTAGCTCTCTTTGAAGTTGGCCTGTGCTGCCCACAGGGGGTCATTAGTGGCTCCTCAGAGATAACGAGGTGAGTATTCCTAAAACTGCCAAGTGGCTTCTTTTGTTCAGTGCTCACAGGCAGACATAGGTTTAACCATTTTCAAGGTCTTTGATCAGTTTAAAAATTTATAAACAGCAATTAGCATAATCCCTCACAGACTACCCTGAAGTTTCCCATCAGTCAGCAGTAGTGGGATGTTGGTTGTATCCTTTCCAAGTCATCTGATAATCTGGTCCTGAGTCCTGATCACACATCCATTAGCAGTGGCCAATACGTTTTTCCGGGGCAGGAGGCATAGATCGAACAGTTTATGACAGAGACCATGGGAACTATTGTTAAATGTTAAAACAGGGCTTTTTTCTATTTTCGTTGACATCTGTGGCCAGCCATTTTGAGGTCCAAAGTAAATTACAGCTTAGCAGGCCACAGGGACCAATGGGCAAATTTGTTTATTTTTAATTTATAATTTTGCCCACTGTTCTGTTTTCCAGCATAAGTGGGGTTAAAAGCGTAAAATAATCCCCTTTGTTTCATTTAAGGGTTTATACCTATCCAAAGTGTATTGCAGTTTCTGGCATGTGTAAACGGCAATCTGAGTACTAACTTTAGTGTTTCCCACTGCCACCCTGGCATGGTTCGTTACTCCAACAAGGAGATCTGAATCAGAGGATTGGGCAGGAGATCGCCTCCATCTCTGTCTATGGACATTCAATTCCCATGGATCTGCAGGTCACAGCAGCCCTGAACTTTCATTCATCTCAAACCTTCCAGGGTACAGTGGGTGATCTTTGTGGAGTGTTCCAGTCTGCTATGCACAGCTGTGTCAAGCTGGTGACTGTTCAGGCAGGTAAGTAGGTTTATCCATTCCAGGCAGTCCAGGCCATCCAGGTTGAGTGGGCAAAAGGCTCATGATGCCACTCACATCGAAGGCAGAGGACAGATACAATGGCAGCCATGCCCCCACAAGGGCTGTGGGGGAAGATGACATTACGGCTACTTAAAATGAGGTTTCACTACCGAGACCTAGACTGCAATACCTGCAATAGTGTGTGTCACTCATTGTCGTTATTTGCTATGCTCAGCATAATCTTACGCTGGCTATGGCCTCCTGAGGTCACTGCCAGTGTGAGGGCTTGCATGACTGAGTGCAACCCCAGGGACCCTTGATTCTGCCCCTGGAAATGCCTCTCCATGAGATTCGCCACTCTCTCAACAGAGGTCAACACAATGCTCAGCCTCCATAGGAACTCTTCCATGACACAGGTCACAAGTCTTGGCACACAGACCATCAGGGATCCCCACCAGATGTTTCTGCATATCCTACTGGACATCCAGCACATGTTGCCTGACAGTTGACTCCAGAGCTCATCATTCACCTTGGACTCAGCACTATCCTGGTCTACAGCCATCCGCCGACTGGATGTGGCCTGGGCACTCTCTGCCTCCACCAGCGCTTCGAGTGAGTGTGATGTGCCCTCACCACAGTGCACTCCCAACTGAGCCGAAGTACTAAATCCCACTGAAGTGCCTGTACCTGCACTGGTACTTTGTATAGAGAGCGGGTGTGATATAAGTGCATCCCTCGGCGGTTCCTGTTCGAGTGTCAAAGGGAACTCATCAGAGTCTAAGGCACATAATGAGGTTGCCGCTTCTGAGGGAGATGCAGATAATGTCATTAAGAATATCTTCAATAAATGTCTGTGCAACCACACCAGCACCTTTACTTAATGGCCACATGCCTCAATTAGGCTTTTAGAGCTACCAATCTGTGGGATCTCTGGTTTTGCCCTTCTCACTGGACGTGGCAGTACCCACCTCTTCCGGCACATTACCCCAGTCCGTCCTCTCCCCACTAAATTCCTACTGTCCTCTGACACTCCTGCCTCACTAGATCCTGAGGTCCGTGCTCCTTGCTTGCCATTAAGGTCCAGGGCATCAATTGCAGATGGTGAGCGAATGAGAATGTTGGCTACACCACCACCCGTACACGTGCACTCCAGCACCTTATGGCTTCTCTTCTTCTGAGTGTGAATGAATGTTCCAGTTAGACAATCCTTCTCCTGCTACACCATTCCAGCCTCATGAGCCTCGCATCTGAAGTGCTGTGATTCCTCACTCTTCTATACACTCAAGGTTCAAGGCCGCATCTCCCACCTCTGGCATGCACAAGGATATGTGTTCTTTGCCTATATGTATCTCTCACCCCTGAGCACCATTACTGATGCCGACCCTCCAAGTCATCCATACCAACTGCCATGTGATACCCTTGAGGAGCGCAGAAGATAATTGAAGTATTTTTGACACTGTATCCAGGTGTAGCACAGCATATCATTCCTGCTCACTAGTGCTCCCATTTATGTCCACGCCTTCTTACGTGCTGAAGTGCCCTTCTCCTTCCATCCCACAGCATTAGGACATAACACTGGGTCATCATTACCTGTTCCAAAGCCCACAGGCTGTCATCTGTGAATCATGGGGGTAGTGCCCACCAGCATTGGCAGCCTGTTTGCCCTGCCCGCCTGGTGCCAAGGCCATCAGAGGGTGCAATTTTCTTGGGTCTCTTGGGCAGCTCCATGTGCCTTCTCCCAACTCCTTCTTGCAGCTGGTTTGCCTCCTTTTATGTCCCCCACCAGCTCATTGCAGGACCCAAAACCCACAAGTCTCCCGCCCCTGTTGCCAGCACAGAACATATGGCTGACTTGTTTCATTCTGGTGTCATACTTCACCCTTAATTTGTCAGCCTGTGCAAAATTGCATTCTCCTCGCACTCTTGGGCACAAGTAGACACCGCAATCGCTTCCGCCCCCAGCATGCTTCCATGCTCACGCCGCATAAAATTCAGGCCCAGATCTCACTGCAGTACAGGAGTGTGATGATGAAAACTGTTCTTTTCACTTGGACTTTAGTTGACTGAAGCAGTGGCCTTGTTGTCTTAGTTTAAAAAACATTTAGAGTAGCCAATTATTTTTTTTCCAATTAAGGGGCAATTTAGCGTGGCCAATCCACCTAACCGGCACGTTTTTGGGTTGTGGGGGTGAAACCCACGCAGACACGGGGAGAATGTGCAAACTCCACTCAGACAGTGACACAGGGCAGGGATTCGAACCCGGGTCCTCAGCGCCGCAGTCCCAGTGCTAACCACTGTGCCATATGCCACCCTCTTGTCTTAGTTTGCAGAAGGTTGAACTGGTGCAGTTACCATAAGACCATAAGATGACAAGATGTAAGAAAAGAAGATTGCCATTTGGCCCATCGTCATTGCTCCACCATTCAATGAAATCATGACTGATCTGATATAATAATGCTCGCCTATACTTTCCCACCTTATCCCCACAAACTTTGATTACCTTACCGGTTATTAATCCGTAACTCAGCATGGAATATACTTAACAGCCCAGCAACTCCTGCAGTAAAGAATTCCACAGATTCACTGTCCTCTGAGAAGAAAAAATCCTCCTTATCTATGTCTTAAATGGGTGACCCCTTACCCTAAGATTATTCCCTCTGGTCCTAGATTTTCACACAAGGAGAAAGAAACAACCATTTAGCATCTACTCTGTCAAGCCCCCTGAGAATCTTATATGCTTTAATAAGGTCAACTCTCATTTTTCTAAGCTGCAATGAGTTCACGCTCAACCTACTCAACCTCTTCTCATAAGAAAAAACTTCCATACCCGGGATCAACCCAGTAAATCTTCTTTGGGATGCCTCCAATGCCAGTCTATCTTTCCTTAGATAAGAAGTATCTAGTGCCTTGTATAGTTTTAGCAAGACTTTTCTATTTTATAACACTGTTCCCTTTGAAATTAAGGCCAACATTTTATTTGCCTTCCCTCTTACCTGCTGAACTTGCATGATAGCTTTTTGTGATTTGTGTACAAGAACCCCCACATCCTGTGGTACTGCAGCTTTCTGCAGTCTTTCTCCAATTAAATAGTATTCAGCTTCTTTATTCTTCCTACCAAAGTGTATAAATTCACATTTCCCTACATTATATTATATCTGTCAGGTTTTTATCCATTCACTTAACCTGTCTATATCCGTCTGTAGGCTCTCTATGTTAACCTCACCACTTGCCTTCTCACCTATTTTTGTGTCATCCACAATCTGGGCAATATTACATTCACTTCCCTCACCCAAGTCATAAATATATATTGTAAATAATTGTGGCCCCAGCACTGATTCCTGTGGCATTCCACTAATGAGAGGTTGCCACCCTGAAAATGCCCCTCTTACCCCAACTATCGACCTTCTATTAGTCAGACAATTCTCTACCTACGCTAATATACCAGCCCCAACACCATGGACTCTTATCTTATCAAGCATCCTTTTGTACGGTACCTTATTGAACGCATTTTGAAAATCAAAGTATATTACATTCACTGGTTCCCCTATATCTATCCCGCTCATTACCACCTCAAAGAATTCTAATAAATTTGTCAGGCATGATTATTCCTTCATGAAGCCATGCTTGACTCTGCTTGATATATTATGCATTTATCAATGCTCTGCTATTACATATTTTATAATGGACTCTTAACATTTTCCCAATGACAGATGTTTAGCTAACTGGCCATAGTTACTTGTTATTTGTCTCCCTCTATTTTTGAATAAGGATGTTACATTGGCAGTTTTCCAATCGTCAGGGACGTCTCCAGAATGTAAAGATTCCTGGAAAATCACTAACAGAATATTCACTATCACTATAGTTACTTCCATTAATATCCCAGGTTGCAACCCACCTGGTCCAGGGGACTTACATAGAACAGTACAGCACAGAACAGGCCCTTCGGCCCTCGATGTTGTGCCGAACAATGATCACCCCACTTAAACCCACGTAACCCGTATACCCGTAACCCAACAATCCCCCCATTAATCTTACACTACGGTCAATTTAGCATGGCCAATCCACCTAACCCGCACATCTTTGGACTGTGGGAGGAAACCGGAGCACCCGGAGGAAACCCACGCACACACGGGGAGGACGTGCAGACTCCACACAGACAGTGACCCAGCCGGGAATCGAACCTGGGACCCTGGAGCTGTGAAGCATTGATGCTAACCACCATGCTACCGTGAGGCCCCTGACGGGCCTCTTAAAGACTTATTAAGAGTTGCATCTCCACATCAGTGGTAGCCATTTGAGAGAGGTGACTGATGAGGTATAGAAATTGCTGATCATGTTCCAGATTATCTCGTTCAACCCATGTGGGAGGTGAAATATTTGGCTGATCAGGTATGGGTTGATAGATAAATTTGGCATTAGTTTTCACAGGTATGCTGATGACACCCAGCTCTACCTATCACCCCCATGCTTGCTGACCTCATTGGTTCCCAGTCAATCAATGTCTTGATCTTACAATACTCATCCTTATCTTTAAATCCTTCCAGGGCTTTGTCCCTCCCAAACTCTGTGATCTCCTCCAAACCCACAATCCTCTGAGATATCTACGCTTCTCTAATTCTGGCCTTTTGTGCAGTCACTATCATAATGCTCCACCATTGGTTGTCTAATTCACCAGCTTTGGAATTCCCTCCCTGTACCTTGCCGCCTCTCTACCTTGCTTTAAGACACTTGTTAAAATCATATCTTTCCCTCAGCTTTTGGTCATCTGACCTACTATTCCTTTATTTGGTTTAGTATTACACTTGGTTCTATAATGGTATAGTGAAGCGCCTTAATTTCATGATGTTAATGGTGCGATATGGGGGCTGGTTTAGCTCAGTGTGCTAGACAACTGGTTTGTGATGCAGAACAAGTCCAGCACCGTGGGTTGAATTCTTGTACCAGCTGAGAATTCTGAATTCTCCCTCTGAGAACCCGAACAGGCGCCAGAATGTGGCGACTAGGGGCTTTTCACAGTAACTTCATTGCAGTGTTAATGACAATAACGATTATTTATTTTATTTATATGAATCTCAGTTGTTGTTGTTTTGCCAGCATTCAAGGACAAACCAATTATAACAGATCGCTTAAGCATTTTCACTGTTAAAAGTTAATGGAAGAAGAGACTAAAAATTGTGGAACAGGAAGTGAAGTCTGTGGACAGGGAATTCACACAAAAATGCAACTTCTAAAACAATATAGATGAACGTTCTATTTTTTTTACTAACAATTTACACAGGTTTGTGCATGTGAATATTTTTATTGATATTTTCGTAGGTACCTTTTGGCAACGTGAAACTGGCCCAGTCTTTCACCTTGACTTGAAAAATCCTAGCAAGCATTCAAAGAGGAATAGGATGTTATCTTTGTATCCTGGTCAACATTCCTCTCTCAGCCATTACCAAAAGTATTTGAGTCATAATTCACCTCAAAGCTATCTGGAGGATATTGAACATTGATCAACAAGACAGCAAATACTGGGCTTCCAAGTAATCTATTGCAAGTGCAGAGGTTCAGGATGTGACAGAAAGCTACATGAATACCAACCTTTCTTTCCACTCAGTTGTCCATCCTTGGTAGTGTAACCCTTTTAGCTTAGTGAGATCCTTTGCTGTCTATGGTCCTGATTGATTATCAGGTAGATGGACTACAGTGCTCTTTTTACATTGTTTTGAAGTGCTACTGGGTTGCTGTACTTCTATGGAACCTCAAGTGGGTTTTGTTTCTCCTCCCAAGCTCCCTTTCTCAAGTGATCTGCTGTCCTTTCATAAGCACTTCAGAGGTAATTTCATGAGAACTAATGTCAGGGTGGAAATAATGCCTCTAGCCAGATTTCGATGGAAGGTGCAAATCACCCATTCTGATTGCCATGGCAATTTTACAACAGCGTTGTGTAGAAGAAAGGTGTGTGCTTAACATATCTTTTGTAGTTTATGAAACCTAGAATAAAACTATTCAGTAAGCAACAAAGAAGTGTGTGGCAGGGGGCGCAATGATTAGCACTGGAACTGTGGCGCTGAGGACCCGGGTTCAAATCCCGGTCCTGGGTCCTTGTCCGTGTGGAGTTTACACATTCTCCCTGTGTCACCCCCACAACCCAAAGATGTGCAGGTTAGGTGGATTGGCCACGGTAATTGCCCCTTAATTGGGGTACTCTAAATTTATAAAGAAGAAAAAAAAAGATACAAAGAAAAGTAAATAATTAATATCTGTTGTCACATTCCAGCATATTTTGGACCCTCAACCAATACTTGATACTTTTAACAACCACAAAAGGCTACAAAAAGATGACCACCCAAGGACCATGTGAATTGAAATTCCCCAGGGAACCAAAGGAAACCAAAAGAATCGTATAGACTTATAAACTGACATTGATTAAATGCCTTTTCCTTGAAACCAAGTGGAGGGCTGGATTAGGATTCAGGCCCTCCGCCCCTGGCAAATGTATGAAGGCTGCTGTGTGAAAAAGTGGGCTGGCTGGAAGGCACTGGAAGTTAACTTAAATTATTTTTTAAATGACCAAAGCAAAAAGCAATCTTACAACCCTCAACCCTCACACCTCCACACACTTGTCACACTCCATCCATGCCAGACCATGTCGCCTCATGCCACCCACCCCCAGTGCACCTATATGCCACATATATGCCACCATATATCCTCTACCCAACCCCATGTCACCTCATACACCCTATCCTAACTCAGACCACCCATTCAATCCAAAGACCTTTTATACCCGATGCACCAACTTAGTGTCAGCAAATACCAACCCATGCCCTCACCCACCACACTTTGCCATTACTTCCACCATGCCAACTCACCTAGTATCCCCCATGGACTCTGGGAGTCCTCAACATCGACTCTGGACCCTGTGAAAGCTCATGGCTTCAGGTTAATCATGAACAAGGAAGCCTCCTGCTGATTACCACATACTGGCCACCATTAGCTGATGAATCAGTTCTCCTCCATGTTGAACACAAACTTAGAGAAAGCACTGAGGGTGGAAAGGGTGCAGCGTATGCTCTGGGTGGGGGACGTCAATGTCCATCATGTAGAGTGGCTCGGTAGTACCATCACAGACCGAGCTGGCCAGGTCATAAAGGACATAGCTGCTAGGATGGGACTGCAGCAGTTGGTGAGGGGACCAACAAGAGGGAAACACATACTTGACCTCGTCCTCAGCAATCTGCTGGCGCAGATGCATCTGTCCATGACAGTATCAGTACAGTGACCACCGCACAGTCCTTGTAGAGACAAAGTCCCATCTTCACATTGGGGATACCCTTCATCGTGTTGTGTGACACTACCATCGTGCTAAATGTGATAGACTTTGAACAAATCTAGCAACTCAAGACTGGGCACCCATGAGACGGCATGGGCCATCAGCAGCAGCAGAACTTTACTCAACCACAATCTGCAACCTCATGGTCCCGCAAATCCCCCACTCTGCCATTACCACCAAGCCAGGAGATCAACCCTGGTTCAATGAAGAAGGCAGGAGAGCATGCAGGAGCAACATCAGGCATACCTAAAAATTAGGTGTCAATCTGGTGAAGCTACAACAGAGGACTACATGTGTGCCAAACAGCATAATCAGCAAGTAATAGACAGAGCTAAGCGATTCCACACAAATGAATCAGATCTAAGCTCTGTAGTCCTGCCACATCCAACCGCAAATGGTGGTGGACAATTAAACAACTTACTGGAGGAGCAAGCTCCACAAATATCTCCATCCTCAATGATGAAGGAGCCCAGCACATATGTGCAGAAGATAGGGCTGAGGCATCTGCAGCAATCTTCAAACAGAAGTGCCGGGTGGATGGTCCATCTTGGTCTCTTCTGGAGGTCCCCAGCTTCACAGATGTCAGTCTTCAGCCAAAAAGATTCACGCCACATGATGAATAGAAACGGCTGAAGGCACTGGATACTGCAAAGTATATGGGTCCTGATAATATTCCACCTATAGTACTAAAGACTTGTGCTCCAGAAATTGCCGCACCCCTAGCCAAGATAGGACTGGTACAACACTGGCAAGTACCCGGCAATGTGGAAAATCGCCCAGGTGTGTCCTGTACACAAGAAACAGGACAAATGCAACCATGACAATTACTGTCCTATCAGTCCACTCTCCATCATCAGCAAAGTGATGGAAGGAGTCATCAACTGTGCTATCCAGTGGCACTTACTCGGCAATATGGACACTCATGGCTCATGGACACTCAGTTTGGGTTCACTCAGTACCTGACCTCATTACACCTTGGTTCAAACATGGACAAAAGAGCTGAATGCCAGAGGTGAGGTGAGAGTGTATGCCCTTGACATCAAGGCAGCATTTGACCCAGTCTGGCATCAAGGAGCCCTAGCTAAACTGGAGTCAATGGGAATCAGGGAGGAAATTCTCTGCTTGTTGGAGTCATACCTGGCACAAAAAAAGATGGTTGTGGTGGTTGGATGTCAATCATCTCAGCTCCAGGACATCACTGCAGGAATTCCTCAGGATAGTGTCCTAGGCCCAACCATCTTCAGCTGCTTCATCAATGACCTCCCTTCCATCATAAGGTCAGAAGTGAGAATGTTTGCAGATGACTGCACAACGTCCAGCACCATTCCCAACTCCTCAGAAAATGAAGCGGACCATGTCCGAATGCAGCATAACGTGGACAATATCCAGGCTTGGGCTGACAAGTGCCAAGTTTCATTCACGCCACACAAGTGCCAGGCGATGACCATCTCCTACAAGAGAGGATCTAACCATCGCCCTTTGACATTCAATGGCATTACCATCATTGAATCCCCCACAATCAACCTCCTGGGAGTGACCGTTGTTCTGAAACTGAACTGGACTAGCCATATTAATACTGTGTCTGCCAGGGCAGGTCAAAGGCTAGGAATTCTACGGCGTGTAACTCACCTCCTGAACCCCCCCCCCCAAAAGCCTCTCCACCATCTACAAGGCCCAAGTCACGAGTGTAAAGAAATACTCTCCACTTTCCTTGATAAATATAGCTCCAACAACACTCAAGAAACTCAACATCATTAAGGTCAGAGCAGTCTGCCTGATTGCGCCTCCATCCATAAACATGTTAAAAAAAACCTCCACCACCGATGAACAATGGCAGCCATGTGTACCATCTACAAGATGCACTGAAGTAACTCACCAAAGTTCCTTCGGCAGCACCTTCCAAACCCTCCCACAACCATCTAGAAGGGCAAGAGCAGCAGATACCTGGGAACCCCACCACCTGGAGGTTCCTCTCCAAGTCACTCACCACTAACTTGGAAATATATTGCCGCTCCTTCACTGTCGCTGGGGCAAAATCCTGGAATTCCCTCCATAAACGCACAGTGGGTGTACCTACACCTCAAGGACTGCAGCGGTTTAAGAAGGCAGCTCACCACCACCTTCTGAAGGGCAACTAGGGATGGGCAATAAATGCTGGCCTAACGAGTAATGTCCACATCCCATAAATGAATTCAAAAAACCTTCTCCCAGCGCATTCCTTGCCTCTCCAAAAGCTGTCCGAGGACTTTATCCAAAGATATAGTTTACCTCTCCCAAAGGGTACCCTGGCTATACAAATGAATCCATAAGGTTCTGACCTCCTTTCACCTGGTCTAATCTGCAGACTTTGGGTTTCAAACACTTACCTCACTAAAATCACACCTGATTGGAGGAAGCTGCTGATTTATGTGAGTAGCTGCCTCTGGAAACCACAAATGTGCAATTCCAAAAATACTCCCCTTCCCCTGCAAGAATGACAGAGGCCAGGTTTGGGTGGAACCTGTGGATTCAAAACCTTGCCAGCACTTTTGTGTTGGCATTCCTTTCCAATGTACAAAAATTCAGGCCGAGCTGTCTCAAACTCTCACGGTGTGAAAGTCATCACACATGAGGTATAATCATCCCAGATACAGACTTTATTTTGAAAAGGATTTTTCTCGTAATAGATCACAGGGAAATTCAACTACCAGAAGCCTCTCAGGTTACCGAGAATCCTTGGCTTACAATACATTCACTTCAATGAAAAGCCTCAACTGTATGATGCTACACACCTGCCATGGAAGAGCGAATGAGACAATTATAATCATATATTTTTCTTCATTTCCATCTCACCTTTGTGCGAGTGATTGTGTGTTTGAGCTGAGTGAGTGAGATGCCCCAATTTTATAAACCTCCAAGTATGGGATAATAAATAAACTTTTCACTTTAAAAGTCACAAAAAGGCTTGCTGCTGGGATAATTGTATTGGGTCAGCCACTCTGATAGTAAGAAAATACACCTTACCTACAAAACACATTGATTAAAGATAGTAAGAAAACACGTAAATTCTCTCTTTGACACTATGTAGCTCAGGCTGTTAATCTCTGCAAATCATTAATTCTGCATAACATCGTAACAATGTCAATTCTGAAGCCAAATTGCAGCAGACGATATTTTTACAAAATAAAAACAAAAATGTTGGAATCATTCAGTAAGTCAGCAGCATCTTTGGCAAATGAAAGAGGCTAATGTTTCAGGTCTTCTGACCTTTTGTCAGAATTGGCAGAACTGGAAAGAATCATAGAATGATGCACCACAAAATTCAATCCGTCATGCCTAAGTCAGATCATTGCTAGAGCTACCAAATTAATCTCAGTACCTTGCTCTTTTCCCATAGCTCTGTTTTTCTTTTCCTTCAAGTCTACTTTGCTTTTGAATGTTGCTGTCGATTCTGCTTCTTCCACCATTTCAGATGCATACATTCCATTTCACAGCTCATTGCATTCACAAATGTTTCCTGATGCCATCGCTGATCTTCGCCAACCAGGGGTCGAGATTCTCTGGCCTTCCTGCAGCGTGTTTCTCTGTGGCTGGAGGCAGCCCGCCATTGGCCGGTGGTGGGATCTTCTGTTCTCACCGGTGTCAATGGGATTTTCCACTGAATCCACCCTGTGCCGAGGGAAAACTACGGTGAGGTGTGCCATTGATGGGACCGGAAGATCCCGCTGGCATGAGCAGCTGGAAGATCTCATCCTGTGTCTTTTGATTAGCGACCATCTGCCACTGGAAACATTTCTCCTTATTCATTTTATCAAAATCATTTCTGACTTTGAGCACCTCTAACAAACTGCTCCTTCTGACCTTTCTTGCTCTAAGGAAAACAATCTAAGCCTCTCCAGTCTCTCCACAGAACTACAGTCCCTTATACCATTCTATTAAATCTCTTATGTGCCTTTTAGGGCCTTGGCATTCGTCCTAAAATATGGTGCCCAGAAATGTACATAATATGCCATCTGAGACCTAAGCAATGTCCTAGAGCATAATTTCCTAGCTTTTGTACTCTATTCCCCCAGTAATAAAGTTTAATAATACCATATTCCTTAACAATACCATAACCCTAACTTGTAACAGCTTTTTCAACCTGTCCTGCCACATTCAAAGATTTGTGCACACACACTCCAAGGTCTCTCTATGTCTGCACCCCTTTTAAAATTGCACCATTCAGTTCATATTGCCACTTCTCAGTCAGTCTTCCTCCAAGTATAAATCACTTCACACTTCTCTAAGTTGTAAGTGATTAATAGGTTACAACCTAATAGGTTACAACCATCAGCCCCCTCCAAAGAAGCGTACTCTAGGAGTACGCAGCACACCGTATCGCTGTATCGGGCCCTCCCCCCGATGTACCGCCCCCGACCGGCCGAGCTCCCGACGGCATGGGTCTCTCATGCTATTTTCTGTTGGGAACCCGGCGTGGTGGATGCAGACTCAGTCCAGCGCCGCCACAGTCGGGGGAGAGTCGATCCACGGGCAGGGGAGACTTGGCAGGGGCTGGGGGCACTGTTGGGGGGGCGGTCTCGGAGTCTCGAGCTTGGCCAAAGGGGGGGCACTATTTGGCAGGCCGGGTCCGCGCACGGCCGACGTCATGTTGCATGGCGTGGCCACTGCAGGCCACCGCCATGCATATGCGCGGCCACGGACCTGACCATCCTCCAGCCGTATCAGCAGCTGGTGCCGGGTGCCCTACACTACCTGCCTGCTAGCCCCCCACCAAACAGAGAATTGGTGGCCAATTTGCGAGGATTTTTCGGTCGTAAAACACCACCGTTCCCACGCCGGTGTCAGAACATAGCCTGAAAATCAGCAAATCCAGCCCACTATTAGCCTAATGTCCTGCCATTCGATTTTTGATCATTGAATGAGCTCATTTTCTTGCAAACTATTCTCAATCATTTGAAAATCTCACTTGCAGTCAGTGTGGATGAGCAGAGTCTGGATGGGGAATTCTGCTTTCCTCAACAATAATATGTGCAGGCAATGTAAAAACATCAAGCCGTGTACATTACTGCTGAAGAAAGAATCAGTACTACACTCACTACTCAAGGAGTAGATGTAACGCAGGCATAATATGGATGTGTGTTTGAGGCAATTCAAATCGGGAAGCTTTGAAATATTGAAGGTATAGATGAATCCTACATGCTTGAAAGTAACCTAGCATACTGGGCAGAAAACAGAAGTGAAGTACAACCAAGCAGCCTGGTCAAACCACTAACAGAATGGAGCTGCACAAAAATAACTCTATTTCTCAAGAGCTGCTAAAAATAGGATCTTCTTATTCATAGCTCATATTTTTTCAGTTCCTGAAGATCTTCCTGCCAATAATACGGCCTAGTCTGCATCATGCAAGACAATGTATAAAATGTGGCACACATCGTTGAACACAATGAGTTCCTGAAGGAATGGAAAACTTACCTCATCATTTGCTCCTTGAATCAGAAAACTGCACCTCATAAGAAAGAGAAATCAACCTTATATCAGTTGCTGCAAAAGTATGCAATAGAACAAATTACAGGCCGGCTGGCCGTTGATTTCATGCTCATCATTTCTTTTCAATTCTTAAGTATTGTGGAATTCCACATAAAACGGTTGAAACAGCAGGCTGCTTTATGGCCAATCAAAGTGTCCTGGTCTTTATAATCAGAAGCCTCTGCAAACAACATGATGTTATAGCTAGATTGCTTCAAGGAGCTTTTTCTGTTCCTCGTCATTTTTATTTTTAAAATATAGTGCTAAGATTTTGCGGCATGCATAAAATATCTCCAAATCAAGGATATACCTCATGATCACCTGTAACCAGCCACTTTGACTGCATCTGAGGATTTGGACAGCAAATCCTCTTCGGGCTGGACAGCAAATCCTCTGTGTGAGAGATGCTCTTACTATGCTGATGACCTATGTAACTGAAGTAGCTCCCGGCATTACTCAGTGGCAAGCATCAGTGTTAGCAGCCGTTCCTTCAGGATATCAATCATGGGAGCTGATATCATAATCCTAGTATTAGAGTGCTTTACATGACCCAGCTGACATTTCACAAGTAATTGCTCCATCCCAAGTCACAATGATGGGGATATTAGACTACACAGATTAGGAGCATCACTTCAATCGAGCACTTTCATGGCATCAGTTAAAGCAGTCTAGAAAGGCCTAAAAAAATGAAATTGAGGGATTGTCAGCTCTTAAAGGAGTCATTATGGAGGTAAAATCCCTTTTGGAATAAGCAATACCTTACAATACTTAGAATTTTAAAAATTTATTTGCTGGATTTGGGTGTCCATGACTAGGCAGCATCCAGTGCGAGATTGCCCTTGAGAAGGCGATGGTGAGCTGCCATCTTGACCCACAGCAATTCATGTCTTATTGGACCACCCACAGAGCTGTTTGGAAGAGGCCCAAGCATTCGACACGGTGACATTGTAGGAACAGTGATATTGTTCCAAACATGGACAACGGATGTAAAGGATGGTGTATAACTTGGAAGGGAATTTGCAGCTGATGGCCTTATTATGCACCTGCTGTCATTGTCTAATGAATCCAGAATTGTGCTGGTACAATGCATCGCTGATGGAGGGAGTGCATGTTGAAGGTGGTGGATGGGGTGTCAATCAAGCAGGCTAATTTTTCCTGAATAGTGTCAAGTTTCTTGAGTGTTGTTGGAGCTGCACTCATCCAGGCAAGTGTAGAGTACTCAATCACACTCCTGTCTTATGCCTAGTAGATGGTGGGCAGGTTCTGGAAAGTCAGGAAATGAGTTACTTGCCACAGGATTCCTAGCCTCTGATCTGCTCTGGTAGCCACAGTATTTATACAGCTAATGCTATCCAGTTTCTAGTCAATGGTAACCACCATGATGTTGACAGTGAGGGATTCAGTATTGGTAATGTTATTGAATGTCAAGGGGCCATAGTTAGGTCTTCTCTTATTGGAAATAGTTATTACTTGGCACTTGTTTGATGTGAATGCTACTTGTCTCTTTTCAGTTTAAGCTTGAATATTATGCAGGCCTTGCTACATTTGGGCACGGATTGCTTCAATACGTGAGGCGTTGCAAGTGGTGCGAAATATTGTACAATCAACAGTGAACATCCCCAATTCTGACCTTACGATAGAGTGAATGACATTGATGAAACAGTTATAGATGGTGAGGTCTCAGAGACTACCTTGAGGAACTCCTGCAGCAATGTCTCGGGTCTGAGATGATTGATCTCTCACCACCACAACCATCTTCCTTTGTGCTAGGTATGACTTCAACCAGTGGAGACTTTCCTCCTGATTCCTATTGACCTCAGTTTTGCTCGGATTTCTTGATGCCACAGTTAGTCGAATAGTCAAATGATGCCTTGATGTCAAGGTCAGTCACTCTCACATTTCCTCATGCATTCAGCTCTTTTGTCCAAGTTTGGACCAAGGCTGAAATGAGTTCAGGAGCTGAGTGGCCTTGAGGATCCCAAACTAACCATTAGTGAATAGGTTGTTGAAGAGGAAATGCTGCTTGATAACACTGTTGCTGACAAATTCTATCACTTTGCTAATGAACGACAAAAGATTTCTGGGGCAGTAATTGACTGGGTTGAATTTGTCCTGCATTATCTGCACAGGACATTCCTGGTCAATGTTCCATATTTCCAGGTAGATGCCAGTGTTGTAACTGTACTGGAACAGCTTGGCTAGGGATGTAGCTAGTTCTGAAGCGCAAGTCTTCAGGACTATTCCCAGAATATTGTCAGGGCCCATAACCTTTGCTGTATCCAGTGCCTTCACCCATTTCTTGATATTACATGGAGTGAATCGAATTGGCTGAAGACTGGCGTCTGTGATGTTGGGGATCTCAGGCGAGGGCTGAGAAGGATTATTCACCTGGCACTTTTGGCTGAAGATTGTTGCAGTTGTTCCAGCCTTGTCTTTTGTATTGATGTGGTGGATTCACCCATCATTGAGGATGGGGATACTTGTGGAGCCTCCTCCTTCAGTGAATTCTTTAATTGTCCACCATCATTCACAACTGGATATGACAGGACTGCAAAACTTAGATATGATCCAGTGGTTATGGCATTGTTTATTCTTTCTATTGCATGTTGCATCTACAGTTTGGCATGCAAGCAGTTCTGTATTGCAGCTTCGCCAGGCTGACACTTCATTTTTATGTACATCTGGCATGCCCTCCTGCAGTCTTCATTGAACCTGGGCTTATCCCCCGGCTTGATGGTAGTGTTAGAGTGGGGAATATGCCAGACTATGAGGGTCGGATTCTCCCGTACCCAGCAGGGTGGGGGGTCCTGGCGGGATGGAGTGGCATGAACCACTCCAGCGTCAGCTCGCCCCATAGGTGCGGAATCCTCTGGCCTTTCCGGAAGGCCTTTGGTGCTACGCCAGCCGGGGTCGAAGGGACTCCACCGGCTGGCGAGAGTCCGTGCATGCGCTGGAGCGTCAGCGGCTGCTGACGTCATCCCCACGCATGCGCGGGGGAGGGGTTCACCTACGCGTCGGTCATCGCAGAGGCTGACACGGCCGATGCGTAGGAAAAGAGTGCCCCCACGGCACAGGCCCACCCGCGGATGGGCGGGCCCCGATCGCGGGCCAGGCCACCGTGGGGCACCCTCCGGGGCCAGATCGTCTCACACACCCCCAGGACCCCGGATCCCGCCCACGCTGCCAGGTCCCACCGGTAAGGGACCTAGTCTGATCTACGCTGGCGGGACTGGCAAAGAACCAGAGGGACTTCGGCCCATCATGGGCCGGAGAATAGCCGGGGGAGCCGCTGCGAGCGGCTGCCAACCGGCGCGGCGCGATTCCCGCCCCCGCCGAATCTCCGGTGCCGGAGAATACGGCGGACGGCGGGTGTGGGATTCACGCCACCCCCCCGGCGATTCTCCGACCCAGCGGGAGCTCGGAGAATCCCGTCCTATGTTTGTATACAATTCTGCTGCTACTGCATGCAGAATGGATGCCCAGTTTTAAGTTGTGAGATCTGTTTGAAAGCTATACCATTTAGCACGGTCGAAGTACCACATGACACAATGGAGGGTACCCTCAATGTGAAGATGGGATTTCATCTCCGCAAAGATGGTCACTTCTACCAATACTGTAATGGACAAAAGGATCTGTGACAGATAGATGGATCAGGACACGGTTAACTAGATTTCCCTCCTGTTTGTTCCCTCACCACCTGCCAAAGGCACAGTCTAGCAGCTATGTCCTTGAAAACACAACTAGCTCAGTTTGTAGTGTTTCAACAGAGCTACTCCTGGTGAGGAATATTGTACAGAGTACATTGTGTGCCCTTGCCTAAGTGCTTCCTCCAAGTGTTGTTCATCATGGAGGAGGACTGATTCATCAGCTGAGGAGGACTGGAGATGATAATCAGCAGGATGTTTCGTTGCCCATGTTTGACTTGATGGAATGAGACTTCATGATATCCAGAGTTGATGTTGAGGCAGCTCCCTTCTGATTGCATACCACTATGCTGCCACCACCTCTGGTGCGTATGTCCTGTCAGTGGGACATACCCAGAAATGGTGATGCCTGGGACATTGTCTGCAAGGTATGATTCTGTGAGTATGATTATCTCAGGGTTTTTGCTTGACTAGTTTTTACCCCTCCAAATTTTGGCTCAAGCCCCCAGCTGTTAGAAGCCACTTGCAGGCTGTGTCTTAATGACTGGGAGTGCCATTGTTGTTTCCAGTGGCTACGCCAATGCCGGCTGGGCTGTTGATTTCATTATTCCTTTTAGGCTTCCTGGCATCTGATGCAACTAAGTGGCTTTCGGACCTAGTATCACATGTAGTCAGACTAGATAGGATGCTTAGATAGGAAATTGGCTTTCCAAATGCCTTTGTGTCTAAGTTTGGGCTATCCAGGTACCTATGTTCAAATGACTAAGGAATGCCACCTTTGGAACGTGGAAATCTTCCATGTGATTGACCCAGTGAAGCTCAGCACGGATGAACATGCCCTGAATGCATGGTTTGCAGAACCAGGCTAGAACTTCAGTATTAGGTATTTTGTCCTGCCATTTGATGTAATAAATGAATCTTTGGTAGTGAAGATGGAATCTAATTGCCTTATGTGACACAGGTTACCCATGCTTCACAGTCAATGAGAAGTTCCATTAATAATTTTTTTTAAATCACGGTCACTCAGAATAATCTTCCTTACTTCTGAACAGATGAGGTTGATCAGGATTTTGGGTCCATCATGTGTGATATAAACATTATACATAGAAACTTAGACTTCACCTCACATATTAGTAACATATTTATTTATCAACTGCATTTAAATTCCACAGCCAGCGTGGTGGGACATGGGTTGGATTATCCGTCGTGCTCCGGCAGTAGCGGACTTCCCAATGAGGCGGAGAATCCAGCGTTGGAGGGAAACCGGCACCAGCACCCTTCCGAATGCTCCAGCCCCCCGTTGATATCGGGATCGAGGTTCATTCCCTGAGCCAGCAGGAGGATGCAAATGGGTCATTAAGACCGATTTGCATCCTATTAATGGCTGGGCAAAATATTCTCTGGGCCCTCATGATTCTCTAGTCCTCTGAGTTGGGAATTACGTACCTTGAAAAGCGCGTACCTGACTCTGTGGACCTCATGGTGGGCCAAGAGGGTAACTCTTTAAGGGAGTTGCTCCCAAAGTCTTTTGGAGGGCCACCCTCCTACCCCCACAATGAAAAGACTGGCCACCCACCCCCACCAGACCCATCCACTGCCTCCTCCCTTCCCACCAGAGATGCGCTAAATAAAGATACACCCCCAGAGATCCCCTAAATATAAAGACCCCCACAGAGATACCCTAATTAAAGAGACCCATTCAGAGACCCCCTAAATAAAGAGATCCCCCACAGAGACCCCTAAATAAAGAGACGTCCCCACAGACCCTCTAATTAAAGAATCCCCCCACCACAGCCACCCCAGAAGAGAATCTGCTGTTAGGAAGCCCCCCAGAAGGGAGACCGCTGTCAGGAAGCCCCCAGAAAAGAGATCCCTGTCTGGAAGCTCGAGAGCAGTCCAGACAGAGGCAGTGAAAAAAATTACTGCTTTAGTACTCACCTGAGCAATACACCTGCTGGCTCAGACACAGGAAGGAACACCTGTCAATTCCCGGAAGAGAAAATTAATCAGTTGGATTTAAACCCCTCAGGTATTTGACTTGCAAGCCATTCATTCATTTCTCTTTGATATTGATTTTACTAGGCTGTGATTGAAAACTTCCACACGCACCTAGCTGTCAGCATTGTTCCATTCATCTTCCTTCACGGTTAAGTAACTTTGAAGTGGTCAGCCGTGAAACTAACCACAATGTTTATAAACACGCTATGATTGACAGCTCCTGGACCACTTCAAACAGAGTTAGGAAATTTTTTAGTTGCTTCCACTGGAATTCCACCTGCTGTTTTCCATTCTGTATTTAGCTTTTCTCTGCAACACCTGTGAATCATTGGATCACCTTCCATTGTAGAAAAAATTACATGTAGTTGCCACCATTGTGGAAATGTCAGCTTGCTAATTTGCTTTGTCGACCACTCAACACATATATTTAGTAAACCGTTTTTGTGACTCTCGTCAAATCTGACAGTTTTACTTTCCTTCTTGGTGAAATGTTTGAATTTCATGTGGCAATATTCCTCCATATTTGCACCCTGTCACACCTGCCCTGCCTTTCCTCTCTTTGTCACAATTGTACTGGGCCAATACCCTGAGAGAATCCTATCTGCCTTCATATTCATCAGCCAGCCTTGTTCAGTCTGCATGCGCCTAGCAGAAGAATCTTTTGAAGGCTTCTTACAGACGCTTACCCACAAGAGTATCAAATGAATGTGAGAAAAGGAAGAATGGGACAAGACATCCAGAATACCTCAATATTGTATGGACATTGGGGCAGTGACCTCACATGGGTATCTGCCTGATCTCTGGGACTGATAATTTCCCAGGCAAAAGGCAAAGGACAATTTGGACTCATGGGTTTCTCTGTTTTCTAATTATCCATCTTCATACTTTTTTTTTCTTTTTTTTTATAAATGTTTTTTATTCAGTTTTCATGTTTTATATTGAACAAATTACAAATTGTTAGAGAGAGAGAAAAAAAAAGATTACGCAAAAATTAACATAAATATTTACAGGTAAGCATCTTCGTAATAATAACTGTGAGCCGGCATACATATTTTACATTCCCCAATATGGCCGAGGCACATGCTTATTGGCATTTATTTACAGTTTGGTTTTGGGCCTTAGCTAGCCGTCCATCTTCATACTTTTGTTGCACTTCCATCATTCACCAGTTATACAAAATTCTTCTCCATCATCATATTTCACTGAAAATTACATAAAATATGCCCAGCGATTACCCTGTAATGTCCTAATTTAAGGTTTATCACAGAAAATAAACTTCTTCCCCTCAATCCAGTTGCATAAGCAGTACAACACATCAGTTCTGAAGAGGAGCCAGATTGGAATGGATACATTAACTTTCTTTCTCTCTCCACAGACGTTGAGCTTTTCTGTTTTATTTCAGATCTCCAGTATCAGCCATATTTTGCCTTCACTTGAGCACAACCCATCGTCCTTATCCTCTGAAGATCATGTAATCCATTAAGCATTGCAGCAAATAATCAGCCACGCTGTATTAAATTTGCCTAATGATGTCCACAGAATTATAGTTACCATGAGCTAATAGGGCTAACTGTAAGTCAGTGGAAAGAGTAACGGGACTAATTTCTGAAGTTTGCAAACAGCTTGAAGAACTAAAATTAGTTTTATTTTTAAAATGACATTTAGACAATAAAAAACATAATACAGAATAAAATTATGTGTCATTTCAACTCCCTCCCCCCAAATGTGCTTGGAGGGATATGTCTGCTGGTTTTTGTATGTTGGCTACTCGGCCTTCATCGATTGAACCAAGGCTTTTGACTCAGTCAATCGGGAAGTGCAATAGAAAACCTGATTGTCCAGAGAACTTCATCCGACTCCTCCACGACAGTCCTCTCCGCCGGAAATAAGACAGAAACCTTTGAGGTCAAGACTGGAGTCAAGTAAGGATGTGTCATCGCTTCCACCCTTTTCTCCATCTTCATCGCCACCATAATTCACCTTGTCAAGAGCAAGCTTCCCAGTGGAGTGGACATTATCTATAGGATGGCCAGAAAGGTTTTCAACCTCAACTGTTTGAAATCCAAGAAGAAAACAACACTGACATTGCTCATGGAACTTCAGTATGCGGAGGGCATTGCCATCTCCACTTTCTCAGAAGGGAATATCCAAGCCATGCATCATACCTTTTTGGAAGCATACCAAAGAATCGGTCTTAGCCTCAACCTCAAGAAGACGCAAGTCTTGCCCAGGGCAAGATTTGTCTCCCCCTCCATCAAGATCAGTGGAGGAACCATCCCAAAAGTGGAATATTTCCCATACCTGGAAAGCCACCTCCCCTCTAAGGCTGACATCGATGCATAGATCTAACATTGTATTCAATCCATGAGCACCTCCTTCAGATACCTCAGGATGAGAGTCTTTGATGACTGCGACATCCGTGCTGACACCAAGATCTGTGTGTACAAGACGATTGTCCACTCAACTCTTCTATACTGCTCAGAAACTTGGACTACATGCTGACACCACTTCAAGGTCTTGGAGAGGTACCATCAACGCTGTCCAAGATGGATTCTCTGCATCAGCTGGGAGGACAGGCATACTAACATCAGTGTCCTTGAACGAGCCAAGAGCACCAGCATTGAGACCATGATCATCTGAAACCAACTCCGCTAGGCCAGCCATGTGCTTAGGATGTCAGAGTCCCAACTGCCAAAGCAAATCTTCTTCGCCTCGGTCAAGGAAGGCTTCCGAATAAGAGGAGGACAAATGAAGCGCTTCAAAGGCACCCAACAGACCTACCTCAAAAATGTAACACCAATATCAATGCCTGGGAGACCCTTTCTCAGAATAGACCTACTTGGAAGAACGTCCTGGTGAAGGGACATAATTCTTCGAGGACACCCGACTGCAAGAAGAGGACCGGAAAAGGAGTCTGAGAAAGGAATACCTGTGATCTAAAGTCCAAGGACCGATCCCACCTCCTGGAAACACCTGCAAAATGTGCAGTCGAAAATGTGGCTCTAGGATCGGGCTCATCAGCCATGCAATAACCCAAAGAACCCATCACCAGTAACACAGAGGTTCTTAAGTGGACAATCATACTTGTTAGCGAGTGATCACCAAAGAAGATGTTATTGGAGTCTTTCTTTTTGATTTACCTTTGTTCCTTTGTTTTTTTAAAATTATTTTTGATCCGTGGACTCATAATTGGAATGCGCCTTTAGTGGACTTAAGCTGAGGCAGCCAGTTAGTCAAGACAGTTTGTTCCAGGATTTGTATTTTGGAGTGGCGAAAACAGACTCATAGGCGCAGAGGGAATTTTAAGGGCCGGCTCTGGAGGAAGTCGGTTCTGGCAACCTATGGATTGGCCAGGGACAGTGTTCTAGCTGACAGCAGTGATGGGTTCTTGCGGGATGCTTTTGAGTGTGCTGGTTATAAGTTATTAGACTTTGAATGAAGAAGAACTCTTTCTCTCTGCTGAAGTAAGGACAACTTTATTATTCTAAAGCCAGTAAGTGCCTGACACACCTTTACTATACAGTTGAAATGATCTTAAATCTACAAAGAAAATAAACAATTTTGCTGGAGAAAACACTCTCAAGCTTATAAGGAAGAAGCATCTAAGTGAAAAGCTTGAACTCCTCAAAGATTTTAATTGTAAACCATCCTAGTGCATCGGAAATCTTTTAACCTCTTTATTTTGTCATAATTTTTCTTCCTTCTCCACCACCTTTTCCCTCTATGTTGTCTGTATGTGTGTTTGTGTGTAAAATGGGATGAGTTCGAAAGGGGGGGGAGGGGTTGAGTGAGGGGTATTAGGTAGTCAGTTACATTTTGTCAGTTTGATTATATTACGGTTAAATAACAAAAGGTTATTTGAATTAAATTTACAAACCGGGTGACTGCCTCTATTGGGCTCAGACAAGGCCTTCAGGCATTTTAAAATAATAATAATAATCTTTATTGTCACAAGTAGACTTACATTAACACTGCAATGAAGTTACTGTGAAAAGCCCCGAGTCATCACATTCCGGCACACAGAAGGAGAATTCATAATGTCCAAATTACCAAACAGCACGTCTTTCGGGACTTGTGGGAGGAAACCGGAGCACTCGGAGGAAACCCACAAGTGAGAACGTGGAGACTTTGTGCAGACTGTGATCCAAGCCGGGAATCAAACCTGGGACTCTGGCGCTGTGAAGCAACAGTGCAAACCACTTGCTACCGTGCCGCCCAATTAACTATTAAACAGGGAGAAACATAATAATAAAAACAAACACATGCATGCATATGGTGATTTGCTGGTGGGTGTGGTCAGAAGTAGAATGCTACAATTATTACAAGGTCAGGTTTGTGATAGATTCATGAGCAGGGTGACACATACTTTTTTGTCAAACGAGGAAGAGGAAGTACAGCTTTTCAGCGGGTTTCCTCTGCTGAAACTTCCCCTTGACACTCCGTGTCCCTTGAATCCCTTTGCAGCCTAATTTCAGTTGTGTTGCAACTCTAGGGCTGGAATTAACCACGCACTTGCCCAGGAAGTTGTGACAATGTTTACCTCCTTAAATAGATAAATACCTAAATGCCAGTGCACAGCTGTTCCTTCTGTTAACATGTGCAGGAATCCTTCACGCAAACGTTCATTCATCTGCCCCGATATATGAGTACCACCTTTCTCCTAAAGCCTACTTGCCACTAAAATCTCTCCAATTAGTGATGCAAATCCTGTAGGAAATGTGGGTGGGGACTGCAGCATGGCAGGGACTAACCAAAGGGGATGAGATGGAACAGAAAAGTGCACAAAAAAATGAAAAGTGGAAATAATTGAAGTGGGGGAGGGGGGAAATAAAATAGAAGTCTAGTAAAGAAGGAGAGGGCAAAGGTAAGAGAAGCGAAGAAGGCTGAGAAGGGAAATTTTTCATGTGGGGCGGGAAGACTTAACAGGTCTGCCTTACAAAATAATGTAACAGCACAAGAGATCCACAAGTAAACCGAATATTGTTCAAGAAGATTTTCCCTGGTGATACTGACCAGACAAACCATAATTATAACATTCACAACTGTAGTCATTTGAAATAAAACTATATTCAAATGGGAGCAGTATGCAATATGGCAAGACAAAACAGGATAGCTTTATTTGATTAGTTATTAGCCTTGACTCCTGCAACTAGATATATAATAGAAATGACAGGAATTGTTCCTTACACTACTTACAACAATGAACTTGCATTTTGAAACCTGGTGAGATAGCTGATCAATGCAAAAGCTAATAAGATACGCACTAATACCCGTTAGACAAATAAGAGCTTAGGACAGCAAAAAAAATAGTAACGCTAAACAGTTTACTATGATGTTTTCAGAATAAAGCCAATTACAAAATATTAAATGTCCTTTTTTTTTTCAAAATTTAAGCTGTTAACAAGGCAATAGGTAATTATATCAAATTCTCTTGACGCACTTTAGATGCAATTATCTGTTCAACCTCACCATGACAACAATCACTGTAGTTTCAGAATTTGTTAAGTGTACGCAGATGGATAACACACTAAATCTGAGAGATGATTTAATTCTCCCAGGAGCTATTTAGAAGCCAATTTTAGCATATTTAAACAAGAAGGGATCAGTTTGTGAGCTTGACTCTTTACATTATTTAAATCAAACATTCCCAACTTTATGAGTTACTTTTCCATCACATTTAATAATAAGTGTGCAAATATCTTGGTGCTTATTTCATTTAGCATATATAAAATAAATCATAAAGGTTGATACATATTTTGGAGCTACCAAAACCAAACAGCCTGTGAAAAACAGTGATGATATACCAGCAGAAAACTGGAGTCTGACATAAACTCAATCAAAGCCCACTTACATTGAGCTAACATCATAGTTACATCGGTCACCAGAAGTTCTAGAAGTCACTGGTTTACCTTGCAAAGATAGCTATCTGCTGACTGCTTGGAAGACAAAAGTGAAAGAGTGAAACTAACAGTAAGCATCACCAGGCTGGGTGGTTTCAAGGGGTGGGATTCTCCGTAGCCCGATGCCGAAATCGGGATTGGTGAGCGGGTGGAGAATGGCTTCCGACACTGGAATCGGGGCAGGCGCCAGTTTGATGGCGGTTGGCGATGCACCTCCCCTCCCAAATTGGCGCCATCGGAACGTGCACCATGCGTGGTCACAACGCCGCTGACACGTCATCATCTGGCCCACCCGGGATGCTCCGCCCCGGATGGACCAAGTTCGCGACAACGCGGGCCACGTGTGGTCTCAGCGGTTGGGAACCTGCCATGCCAGCTGCGGACAGTGTTCAGCGCCGCCACAATCAGCCAGGATCTGTGCCGCTGGCTGGTGGGGGTGGGTGGGGTGGGGGGTGGGGGGGGGGGGAGGCGTCTGCTAGGGCTGGGGGGAATGCTGGGGTGTCGCCAGGGGGTGGGCTGTTGAGCCGGGGTGAGGGCGTGGGCGTGCGCAGCTGCAGCTTGTCAGCCCTGCGCATGCGCGGCCTGGAACCCGGCAATTCTCCAGCTGTTCTCCATGCGATCCACGGGTGTTCCATGCAACACCGGTGCTCGCCCCTCACAGTACCGTAATCGGTGAGGGATTTGTGCCATTCGTCCCGTCGTGGAGCACCACAGATTTCCCGTTGGCGCCAGCATTTAGCCGCAGAAACGGAGAATCCAGCCCTATATTATTTATTTATTTGGGATCCAGCGTATCTAAGCAAGTTTGGAAATTGAGGCACAACAGATACCATAAAGAGAATATAACTGTCACAAATGCGATTCAGGGAGGCAAAATGTGATGGGTCCTTGAAGTGCCCCAATTATTTTTGTTGAGGCAGGTGGATCCTCTAATGCAGGGGACCAAAAGAGAACTTAATAAGGCTTGAGTGGTGGGACCTTAACAGCCTCTCAGAATAATTGTGTGTGGTGGTGTTTCAAGATGTACGGTGCAGGCAGGCACTGGTGACATATGTCCAGTGGGGCTTATACCACTTGCTTGATGCTGTTTAGGTGCCTTCCCACTGACGCTGCCACCGCTCAGCATCTTGTGCTGGGAAATTTGGCCTGAATGCATTGATGTCACATATCATGAAGAAATACTGATTGTCAGTGTGTAAATTGTTAAATTATGTCAAAACATTGAAAATATTAATGACATCTGCAATAATTGATTCAATCACATTACATCCTTTTTCAGAGGGTTAGAAAAATAATCAGTGCCAAGAACTGTCTGTGCATGTCCTGATGTCTAATTAAAATCATTACTTTTGGCTTTCCTCTTCTGATGTGTTCAGCTTCTGACAAATCGAGTGCCTTTGTATTTGCTCAATATAAATCATCACTTCTTTTTGTTTTTGCTGAACTGGGAACAAGTGGGCATTTGCCATTTTTAAGCTTTATTTTGTGAGTTGATGATGTTTACCATGCAGCAAAGAAACTTCATGAAAATTTATGAAAGTTGCAAGCCATAACTTATATACAACAAATTAGTGGTGCAAAGCTGAATATTTGTGCCATAAAATATCTTTCTACCGCATGTTAAAAGCTTGACAAATGCCAGCAGGTTCTGCAATTATAAAAGAAATGAGTAGTTTCCTACGGAGAACTCACTTTTATGAATGCATATGCAACTCAGATCGATGCAATTCTCAAGTTCCTGATAATCTCATTGGGTCCAGTGGGTAACAATCGGATCAAAATATGAATTGCTAAGTGGAAAAGGACTAAGGACCATCTAGTATGCCTTTAAAGATACTGGTAGTCATGTGATATAATAATTGCGAGGTTAACTAACCATACCAATGAAAGATTATCAAGTAATCTACAACAGATTCAGATGTGATGGGCGGGATCATATGGCCTCGTCGGGCCTGACTCAGTGACACAACGAAACCGGCAAATCTCGCGAGAGGCCTCTCTCAAGATCTACGATGCTCTAACAAGATTTCCTGAGACGTCACAATCTGGATCTCGCCCTGATTGGGCGGGATCCAGCTTTGCATATTCAACCGAGTGTCGGAATTACTGCAAGGCACACACGGGAGTACTCTTTTGTCTATCTTTATTGACTTCTGCACAAGGACAGCAACTCATAGAACATAGAACATACAGTGCAGAAGGAGGCCATTCAGCCCATCAAGTCTGCACCGACCCACTTAAGCCCTCACTTCCACCCTATCCCTGTAACCCTATAACCCCTCCTAACCTTTCTCGTCACTAAGGGCAATTTATCATGGCCAATCCACCTAACATGCACATCTTTGGACTGTGGGAGGAAACCGGAGCACCCGGAGGAAACCCACGCAGACACGGGGAGAATGTGCAGACTCCGCACAGACAGTGGCCCAGCAGGGAATTGAACCTGGGACCCTGGAGCTGTGAAGCCACAGTGCTATCCACTTGTGCTACCTTGTTGCCCAACTCAGTGGGGCTCACTGCATTGCTCTGTCTGAGACCAGCAAAGCAGAAAAAGTTATAGCTTTATCAACTAATAGATTTACAGGTTGCAGTCTAATCCTTCACTTCCATGTCACACACCAATAATATCACAGTTAAACTTTCATTTCAAACCAATGCAAGGACAGTAATTCTACCCAATAAAACATGGGGTAAATGGACCAATAGAAAAAAGAGCACTTTGAATCCTTCTTTTGCATACTTATCTCCCCTCCTGCTCTTGGAGGTTACGGTAGTTTACAGAAAAGCGCATTCTTGTTATGGCTACCTCCATCATTCTGTCTCCACAGACCCACGTCATTCATTGAGAACCAGGATATTATGGATTCCACACTGACCATGTCCTTCACTCAGAAACAGGATAGATGCGGGATTCTCCCATACCCGGCGGGGCGGGGGGTCCCGGCGGGACTGAGTGGCGTGAACAACTCCGGCGTCGGCCCGCCCCAAAGGTGCGGAATCCTCCGCACCTTCAGGGGCTAGGCTGGCGCCGGAGTGGTTTGCGCCCCGCCGGCCGGCGTGGAAGGCTTTTGGCGCCACGCCAGCCGGGTCCGAAGGGACTGCGCCGGCCGGCGAGAGTCTGTGCATGCGCGGGTGTGTCAACGGCTGCTGACGTCATCCCCACACATGCGCTGGCCGGGGGTCACCTACGCGTCGGCCATCGCGAAGGCTGACATGGCCGACGTTAAGTAAAAGAGTGCCCTTATGGCACAGGCCCGCCCGCCGATCGGTGGGACCCGATCGTGGACCAGGCCACCGTGGGGGCACCCCCCAGGGCCAGATCGCCCCGCGCCCCACCAGGACCCCGAGCCCACACACTCCGCCAGGTCCCACCAGTAAGGGGCCTAGTCTGATCCACGCCGGCAGGACCGGCAAAAAACCAACGGGACTTCGGCCCATCGCGGGCCAGAGACTTCGGGCAGACCCGGGGCCCATTGAGTCACGCCGGTCCCCGCAATTCTCCGGAGCGGGCGGTGCGACTCACGCCTCGCTGACTTTTGGAGGGCCAGAGAGTTCGGCGGCCAGCGGGGGCGAGATTCACGTCGACCCCCAGTAATTCTCCGACCCAGCGGGGGGGGGGGTCGTAAAATCCCGCCCTATGGACTCCACACTTTCTCCCCCTTTTGTCCTTCAAGGATAACTCAGAATGTTCCTCAAGCTCTATCTCCCCTAATTGTTGGGCTTCCTTGTTCTTAAGATTGTGATTATTGAGGAGGAGAAGGAGCTGGGCTGCGGGTTGTTACCTGGGGCTTGAAGGGTCCTTTACCGGCAGCCAGAAAGAATGCAACAAATTGGGAGCTGTATGACTATGTACAGGACGATAAGAAAGGCAAGACCTACCACAAGATACTTGAGGAGGGTTGTAAGGAATCCTTCAAACCACCCTCCAATATCAGGGAGCCATCCCCACCAATCAGAAGGCTTTTCTTGAGGCACGGAATGGGAAGGGTGGACTTGCTCCTGTATGTCGCTCACATCCATCTCGATTCTTTGGTCCTCATTAACATAAAAACAGCAAGATTCGTTAAAGGCTGTGCAGACTCCCCATTGCATTGCCAATAGGAAATCAAGGGCCATTCGATTTTGGAGTATTACTTTAGAGAGGGACTGAATCTCTGATTGCAATCCCTGGATGGCATCCACGATTCTATTCTCAATGAATTCCATAGTGGCAGAGATGTTAATGGTAGCCCTCCCTAATTCTGAGACTCCCAGACTCAGGATAAGGGCCCGGACAAACTAGTGAAAACCGGTACTATGGGTAACCAGTGGGTTTGAGATTGACCTTTTATGACGCCCCGGAGGTCCCAGATGGTTATGGAGGGAGTGAATGGCAAGGTGTTGGACCCTGAAGGCCTCAGGGATAATATTGCCAATGGTGCAGGTTCCTGCCCAATCGATGGGAATTGTCTTATCGGCCCTATTCTCATGTAGCCAGTTAGAACCATTGCAAACAAGGGTTGGGTACCAAAAGGTATTTAAGCCAATTCCAAACAAAGGTAAAATTGGTCTGGGCATACCAGCGAATTGGACAGGTCCGACTAAGTCGTAATGTTAACAGTGCCAGTAGGTCTGGCCATCCAGAAGTGTTTTATAATTACAGGGGCCAATCCATTCTTCGACGTAGCCGTCAGAGGCCCAAATGATTGCGGAGTTTCCCAGGGTCAGATTATACGCTCGCTGATGGTCACACTCATTCTGGTTAATATATGTGCGACTATCTCAGAGAAAGGGGCCTGGGGTAGGCATGTCAACTCACTATCCTTAAATTCCGAAAAGGATGCCATTGAGCCTGACTTGTTGTAGAAGCGAAATCGAGACTCCCGGTAATCATAATCAGCAAGGTAGGCACAGAACTTAATGTTAACTCACCCACCCCAGTACTGCGCGGGGTATAGTTCCTTCTAACGCATAGAAGGCTGACCCCTTAACGGCCACCTTGGGACCATTCAGAATCTAAGGGGAGGGCCAAAAGTCACATCTCTGAGGAAAAAGGGTTAGTTGGAAAATGAGTACAAATCCAACAAATGGCCCGGTTGCCCTGTGAGGTAACTGCCTGCATCTTTTGGGCCACAGAATTATCAGTCCATGCCCCCACAAAATGACCAGTCCTTGCATCTGCAAGGGCCGCACAGGAGAAGGTCAGGATTACAGCCCCGATGGTCCAATCAAGATTCTGGTTAAGGCACTTTCGTCTGTGGTCAGTGCCCACTTTGCGTGTGAGGTATGGATCCACAAAGGTCTTCCCTCGACTTTCGCGGCTGTGTGGGTGGTCCGCAGCACCTAGTAATGGCCTCCCCAACGAGGTTCCAGGCAGTGTTTCCTCCAGAAGAACCCCGCGAGGACCCAATCTCCCGGCTGGTATAGGTTGGGCCCTTCAGTGGTAGTTTTCTTCTGCGCCTCTGTGACAATGCAAGCTTTTAAGAGAATTAGTCAATGCTATGCAATAACCCAGCATTCCCTCATTCATGGAGTGGATGTCCATATGCTTAACCGTGAAGAGTGGGGAAACAGGGAGGTGCATGGGACGTCCCATCACTACTTTATATAATGACAGGGAGGTGGTACGGTTGGGATGGGAGCACATAGTCTTGAACGCCAAGCGTAAGGCCTCAGGCCACTTTAGATTTGTTTCTTCACACAACTTAGCCAGCTTGTTCTTTGGTATCTGTGGTGAATGTATTGTACTAACCATTCACCACTGTATCACAGTGTATCACACCGTTGCCCATGTGGGCTCCACCTGTGGACCATTGTACGATATTACACAGAATGTATCATGTTAGTGCCCCCTTGAGGAGAGGTATAAAGAGTAGCTGACCTGTAGGCGGCTCTCACTAGCAGAGCAGTCGCAGGCAGCCACTGTTCTAGTCAATTAAAGCCACTGTTCACTTCAACTCTCTGTCTCGCATGAATTGATGGTCGCATCAGTATCCTGTTCTGCCTCTCCACTGCCCCCATAGACTGGGAATGGGAAGGACAGGAGAGGTGGTGCTTACACTGTAATGCTTTCAGCAATTCTTGCATACTTTTCTTGTAAAATGGGGACCATTGTCACTGGATATAATCTCAGGGATCCCAAACCTGAGCACATATTTGCATAATAATAACTTGGCTGCAGTAACAGCATCATTCCTTTTAGTTGGGTATTGTCATAATATACACCAGTATATCATGGTGCAGACACACACTGATGGACACACACAGGGACCAATCAACATGTACAAACACTGCAGCCAATCACCAGTTAGAATACACACACTATAAAGGCAGAGGAAACCACGGTTCCCGCTCATTCTGGGTGCTGCCTCTGAGTGCAACAAGAACTCATCCAGTCCAGCACAGACTTACAACACGTGCTGAGAGAATCAACTGGTTCGGAAAAGGCTCAGGTCTCTAGTTTAAGTTAGCATCATTTAGACCCACAGTCATCGTGAGTTAGTTAGTTAGAAGTAGTTAATAAAATTGAGTTGAACCTTCATCGGTGTTGGAAGTGTCTGTTCATCTCTATTCTACATTAGCCAACACTTCAGGTATGCTTCAACCATTACGAAAACAAGCACACAAGAACAAGCACACAGCTATATCCCATATATTTAGGTATTTGTATAAAGTCCATCTGGAAATGTACAAAAGGGCCCCACAGCTGTGGGTCAAGCACTGCAGTCACTGGAGGTGCCTTTCCTGGGTTATGGCATTGTAGAGCAGGCATTGGGCAGCAACCTTCCCTGCCCTGGTAGAAAATCAGATAACAGAGGGAAAGCAAAAATGGAGCTATACAGCCTGCTCATAAATAGCCAATACCCCTTCCCTCCATTCAAATTTAATTTTGGCTTCTCCTGTTGGAGGTGAGAAACCAGAGGGCCAAGAATCTTGGCCTGGGAACCACGAGTCAGGGAAAGGGTGACATGTGGCGCTACATTTAGTGGGGTTTGAAAAAGGGACGCAACAGAACGCGGTAGGGTGACAGAGGCGATGATGCCCTCGGGGCCAACACAAAGTGAGGCAATGGTAGGAACATAACACTCACACAAGTGGGCAGATACCTCTCGGTCATGTTGAAGATCGGGGCTGAAGAAACGGCTGTGCAGTGGAGGTGGTCATGCCAGTCTTCTAGGGAGTGAGAGCAGTTGCTTAGGGTCTCCAGAACATGCTCATCAGCCGATAGATGAAAGAATATATTTTGCAGGCAGGACAAAAGGTTGACGTTACCAAAGTTCCACCACCACACATGGGGTTGAAAGGAGTGTTCAGCGACCTGCAGAAAAGCACAGACTATTGGGTAAGTTGACTCGGAGTCTTTGAGATGAACACCTTCGGGAGAACAAACGAGTGTGCAACTTATTTTGCCGAGGCGGTCAAGACGTAGGAGATTGATAGGATCATCAGAGCCGAGGAGGAATCGGTGTTCACCAGATTGTCCTTTGAGGGAGAATGGAACCTTTTCTGATAAAGGTAGAGACAGTGGTTGGCCCATTACTCCGACAACACCAAAGGTCTGCTGTGAAAGGCAAACGCTAGGAGCCTTATCTGTATAAATAGAGGAGTAAGTGGTGCCAGTATTGATGAGAAAGTTCCATTAACTACCAATGGTATAGTAGATTCTCCAGCAATAATGACAGGAGTTTGACAGGTGTGGCATCCGTATTGGGACAGTCTGGGTGGACCAAAGTGCTTGTTTTTGTTATAAGAAACAGCCTGGGATGTTGGAGGTGCTAGAGGCGGCAGCAACATGGCAGCGGGGGTTGGCAACTGCTGGTTCTGAGGGCAATTCTGGGACCAGTGCTCCTGGAGACCACACAACTTCAATCCAACACCAGATTTGGCCATTTTTAGTTCAACTATCCCAACTTCCAATCAACCCTATCAAATTAATATGATCTTATCCTGACGTGTGTGAATTTGGATCCGTATTTTCCTCATGTTTATCAAAAATACCCTGGGAATCATCAGTAAACATGGATCGAGGTTGATAACTTTTGAAAAGAAAGATTTATTATTTACATTTCAGTTTGTTAGTGTAAGGGAATTTGTACTGGATATTGTATGAGTTAGATACGAAGTTTAGAATCATAGGTTTTAGTGAAATAATAAAGTAAGATTTAGGTGAGTATTGAGATGAGTGTGAACTCAGGATAACTTTGTGTGACCTAATGTAATCAAGTATAGTTAATATGATTAAAGCAGCAGACCCAGAGAAATAGCATTTAAAATACAAACAGTCACTTGGAAGAACAATGAACAGCTCAGGGCTTAACTAAAATGGTTGCCCATAAATAAGGGCTATAAAGGAGTCTGTTTTTGTATACATTCGGCCTTGGTCAGCAGAACTGTCTGTTTCACAAGAAGAAAGTTTAGACAAAGATGAGATAAGGACTGACTTATGGCTACCATGGTTGACGAAGCAGAGAGAGAAACGACCAGTCTTGACTGAGACAGATAGAGGCTCACTATAAACAGTGGTGGCCAAAGTAAGGAAAGCAAGATAAGAGGGCTGTAAATTAAGATAAGAGTTTGAATCATGGAGTTAAAATGTACATAAAAGGCGGTAAGCCCTGAAGCTTTTTTAGATTGCTCCGGACAATCTCAGCTTTGTTTCTCTCATGCTAAGGGAAATAAAGTTCACTGCTTGGAAGATCGCTCCTCAGACTCTCTGTGTTTTAATATTTGAATAGGTACAAACAAATTGTCGTCCTGGGGAACCACGACAAAATTGGCGCTGCGATGCAGGGTTGGTGAGAGATCGCCCAGAAAAGCATCTGGAAGGAGTGGCGGAGGCGAAGGTCCGACTGGGGCTGGACATCCCAAAGCCGGCATTCTGACAGCAAGGTAAGCAGATTTGTATTGCACGTAAATCCTTGTTGTCAGAAAAGGGATCTCGAGGCCCGGCGCACTCAGCTCTTTGCTGGTCCTGGATCTCCCCAACCACAAAGATATCCTGCGTGATTAAAACCAAATTGGGTAAAATAGTTTTGAGAGACTGAGTCTGATCTGAAGAGTAGAGTTTTGCATGCAAAGCGCACTGTGAATACTGTATTGTCTGTGAGTGGGTAAAAAGGGAGACGAGAAAAAGACCGAACGCTAAGGTAATGCAATTAGGTTAAGTCAACCGGTTTGGAGCGGGTTTTTCCAGGATACGACTTGCCCAGAAGAGAGTAAGTGTGGGGAAAATCTGCCAGTCCAAACCTACCCAGGACCTCGGGTAAGAGACGTCAGCCGAGAGGGAGAGAGATCAGTGAGAGATCACTCTCTGACCTAATACGGTAGTCAAAAGCATAGGAGGGGAACCTAACCCCGGAGGGGGGGATTAACAGCTAGAATAGAGAAAGTAAAAGACCAATTTGAACAAACTGGTCTGAGACAGCAGCGTGGAGGACAGAAATAAGAAGGAGAGTCGGAACACAGGTAGGGTAATAACTAACAACGTGGAAAGGTCACACTGACAAAACCGCCTAGCGGAAAGAGTGGTATAATCGATTGGGAAGGAAGATTAGTCAGGGAATTAAGAAAGGAAAATAACAAAAACGGAAGCAACACTGGATTGGGGAGAAATTACACATATAACTAACTTAAAAGAGGTAGAGAACGAGTGGCCGTATGTAAAGTGGGAAAGAATAGCCGATAGGAATTGGATAGACGAAATAAACTTGGAAACTCTAGGGAAATTAATAAAGGAATCTGATCGATATAGGGTTTCTATAGACATAGACAAGCACGTAAAAACCTACTACCCTCTAGCCCGGGAAAGGAAGATAGAGCCGGGACAGGGGACTACGGGGAAGTGGATATCGAGACCCCGGTTAGAATTACAGATATTGTCAAGGGACACCCAAGAGAAAGGTAAACAGGGGACTGAACACGGAAAAACGACACAGCAAGTAATAATCACTGTGACACCTAACTCTGACGGATTAAGTGATAAAAATTGTGACAGTAATCCGAAAAGACAAGTAATGGCACACCAAATTAAAACACCAGTGGAAACATTAGGGGATAAATTCCCAGCCCTCAGGGGAGACATAGAACACGTTTCTAAAAAATGGGCCAAAAGAACAAGTAAAACTAATACACCGTGGCCGGAGGAAGGCACATGGTGCGTAGAGAGATGTGAGGACCAGAAGGGAATGATAAAGAACTACAAAATAAAAGATAGATCTAAGAAAAGAAAGGAGAAGCGAGAAAAGGAACTAGAGATACTGGCATTGTTTGAAAAGGAAGGGAAAGAAAGGAGAAGGGCATGGAGGGAAATATGGATGCAAATGCCAGTGCAACTTCAGGAAAAAGCAAAATTAGAAGATCCAAATGTAGTCCCGCCCCCATACTCAGAGGAACAGGGTTCCACGGGACTATATCCAGTTATATCAGGCACGATGAATTTTGAGGGAGCATTTGACACAAAACCGATGACGATGGAGGATTGGGAACGAAGGGAGCTAGAAAAGAAAAAAGGTGTAGAGGAAGAGACGAGGAAAACAGAAGAGGAGTTGGATGAGTTAAGCCGAAGGAGAAAGCAGTTGCAGGACGAAGTAAATGTAATAGACCTTTTGGAATGGGCAAAAAAGGGAATGGAAAAGGAAAAGGAACGAGAAGAGGAGGGAAAGAATGATAGAAGAAAAGATGAGGGAAAAACAAGTCCTGATCCTTGCGAGGGTGAAAGTGAGGCGTCATAGGGAAAAATAGAAGGAAAGAGGGTCAAAGCCAGCAGAAAGGAAAGAGAAAGAAGAAGAAGCATAGAGGAAACATGTGGGAAAAGGCGCAAAGAGGCAGAAAGACGAGAAAAGGGGGATGTATGGACGTGGAAGCACCCAGTAAGAGTCGAGGAAGAGACGGAAGGAGAGACAGGAGAAAGTAGTGACAGCGAAGGGGGACAATCAGTGTTAGGAGAACAAAGAAAATCGACGCGGGTAAGACACCAAACTGTAAAGTTTCCAGAGGTGGAAAAAAGAAAGAAAAAGGTGTTCCCGGTGATTCTGAAAGGTGGCAGAGCACAGTATATCCCTTGGTCAGGTCAGGATTTGCCTAATCTAATTAATGAATTACCCAATATTTTGGATGGGGCTGGAAGGTGGATTGGACAGTTGGAAGCAGGAATGGTGGGAAAAAGGATGGCACTGGGTGACATCAAAGCTCTCCTGACAAAAGTGCTAGGAATGGACCAAATGGCAGAAGTAATGAGACGTGCCGGCATCCAGACCGCAGCTCGTGACCCAAACGTAGACGGGACACTAATGGACCCGTACCGACAAGACATATGGCAGGCACTAAGGAATATGTACCCCAATCGAATGGATGTAAAAACCCTAAGGGGAGAGCCACTGGGAGAGGAGGAGAATGCAGCTGTGTATGTGGAAAATCAATTAAAAAGGTGGAAAAGGGACACGGAGAGGGACATTCTAACAGACCCGCTGACCAACTCCATGTTCCGGGCTGCAATTCTAGAGGGCCTGCCAGTCTCAGCTAAAACAAAACTGGAGGATGTAGTGGGCTTGGACTCAAAAAGTTACCGGGAGTTTGTGGATTATGTTGCCCATGCAGTAGAAAGACATCGCAAAGATGAAAAGAATGCAGACAAACAGCTGAAGGAGATACAACGTAAACTCCTTCAGGCACAATTGGAGGAGATCAAAAACAAAGATAAGCTAAAGGCAAAAGAAGATCTCACACCCAGAAAAATAGCACCGATGATGGTGGAACAGAAGCCAGGGGAAATACCTGCACTAACAATAGGGGGAAGCGGAGATGGAGGCCAGCCCATCGTAACCTATAACATTTCTGCCTTCCCACTGCCCATAAACCCAGAAGCCCACAGCCTAAATTATCAAAACCGATACGCCCTACAAAATCAGACTGACTGGAATAAAAATGGGAAAGGACAGGGAGGTGGTAGGCCACCCTTTCAGAATCAGAGAGGACAGGGACAGGTTAATTATCAGACTCCGAGACAGGGACCACTGCCTGGCCCTCCAGGTGTGTGCTGGGGGTGCGGGGAGACAGGTCACATAAAAAGGAATTGCCTGCGGAATTCCACCAGACAGGGAGAAAACCAGCAACAGGCAGGCCAACAGCTGATCCAAGGGTCGCCGAACAGCGTCCCGATGTTTCAAGGGCCGGGGAACCATCAGAGTTTCGCATAGAGAGGCCCAGAGAACCCCGAAATGGTAGGACAGTACGTACAAATAACAGAAACCGCAGAGCAGGAACCTATAGTTAATGCTAGAGTAGGCGGGATCGAGGTCCCCATGATGATAGACACCGGTGCCACCTGTACGTGCATACAAACGAAATATGCGGATCACCTACCATTGTCAAACCGGTTTGTAAAAACTGTGGGGTTCTCGGGGAAAATAACACTAGCTCAAATGACGATGCCGGTGCCTATTACCATTGGAAATAAAACTACCCATGTACCTATTTTAGTATATGATAAAACTCCTTTAAATCTATTGGGAAGGGACGCAATCCTAGGTCTGGGACTGAAATTAGAATGTACCGAACAAGGAATTGATTTGATGGGAATGTATTCACTTGAGGTACCAGGAAAGGAAGGGGTTAATGTATATTGGCTGGGAGATATAGAGGAACAAATTAAAAGACAGATCTGGACAGTCTGGGGAAAACTTATAGACACTTGGGTTCCACAAGCCAAGTGGCCGAGAACAGAATTACACAGTACAATGATATTTGATGAAGGACAGGCACCTGAAATACAAGAGAAATGGGAAAAGGAGGCAGGACGAGAACAGGAAATAAAGTCAGGAAGTATTTTAATTGGACTAGAGGGAGTGGCCCTCGCAATCGTTAGGAATGAATGGATTGACAAATGGTTCTCGGTACCTGGGGCGGAGCCACATGTCACATTGAAAGTTAATCCGGGATATAGATCAAAGGACCTAGGACCCATGGTGTTAAGAGCGCAAGACTTAGAATTTGTACAGACAGATAGTGCAGATATTTGGACGTCCAGCGATGGACAAGTGACGAAAATAATTTTGGATGTTAGGATGCTTGGGACACCAAAGCAGATAACAATAGGAGTGCAAAGTGAGAAACAGGAGCGGGAATGGAGAGAGAGCTTAGAGCAGGATTTGAACTCCCTCCCACAGGAGTTGTGGTCCAGACAGGACACGGATGTAGGGAGGGTTAAAAACGCTAATCCAGTTGAAGTCAGACTAAAGACAGGGCGCCAGGGGCCCTATAGACCACAATACCCAATCAAGACAGAAGCAATTGAAGGAATTAGAGAAACGATTAAGGGATTGATAGAAGCAGGGGTATTAAAGGAAACCCGGAGTAGGTGTAATACCCCGCTCCTACCAGTAAAGAAGGCGGACGGAGAAAAATGGAGATTGGTGCATGACCTAAGGGCAATTAATGAGGTAGTGGAAGATATGCCCGTAGAAGTTCCAAACCCTTACACCTTGCTGACAAATATACCACCTGAAAGTAGATGGTTTACGGTAATCGACCTATGTTCAGCATTTTTTAGTGTGCCACTAGCTCCAGAAAGTCAGTATCTCTTTGCATTTACGTACGAGGGGAAACAATACACATACAATAGAATGCCCCAAGGATTTAAACATTCCCCACATGTATTCAATCAGGTGTTGAAAGCAGATTTAGAAGGAATACAGTTGGAAGGAACACTGCTACAGTATGTGGATGATTTACTATTATGCACAGAGACACAAGAACAATGCAGGAAGGATAGTTTAAAACTTTTGAAAAGACTAGCAGAGGGGGGTCATAAAGTATCCTGGAAGAAGCTGCAGCTGTGCCAGAGACAGGTAGAATACTTGGGGAGAGAAATATCAGCAGGACAGAAGGGGATAGCTCCACAGCAAATAGAAGCAGTACTGAAAATTCCGAAGCCACAGACGGTGGGACAAATGATGACATTTTTGGGAATGACAGGCTTCAGTTCAGAATGGGTGGAAAACTATGCAGAAAAAACGCAGGCCCTACGAAAGATAATGAAGGAAGCAGGGTGTGACGAATTAAAAGCCAAACTAAAATGGGACAAAGATGCGCTAGAAGCATTTGAGAATATAAAGAGTGAAATGGCACAGGCACCAGCATTGGCTTTACCGACCTATGACAAGCCCTTTGATTTATTTGTGAGTAACAGAGAAGCAGGATTTGCTACAGCAGTGTTAACACAGGAAAATTGCAAGGGAAGGCGAAGGCAGGCTGTAGCATATTATAGTACCAAACTAGATGACGTAGCAATGGGATACCCGCCGTGTTATCAAGGCCTGGCAGCAGCTTGGTGGGCGTACGAAAAGGCAGCTACGGTCACAATGGGATATCCGATAAACTTACATGTATACCATAAAATAGCTGAATTGATTGAAAAAGGGAAGTTTGTTCTGACGCCGGCTAGAATTCATCATTTTCAAATGCTGACCACATTCCCGGACATTACGATAGTAAAGTGCAATAGGGCCAACCCAGCTGACTATATGCCATTGCCACATGAGGGAGAGGAGCATGAGTGTGTGAGAGAGACAAGAGTGTTTATGAAACTGAGGAAAGATCTGCAGGCTGATAAGTTAAACACAGAAGAAAAGAGAACGTTGTATGTTGACGGCTCGTGCCATAGGGATCATAGGGGAAATCATGCTGGCTATGCAGTAGTTGAACAGAAAGGGAAAACATTTGAGGTAGTGGAGGCAAAAGAATGTGAGCAGCCATGCTCAGCCCAGTTAGCGGAGCTTGAAGCACTGACCAGAGCATGTGAATTAGCAAACGGGGAAGCAGTGGAAATTTATACTGATTCGGCCTATGCCCACGGGGTTTGTCACCTTTTTGGGGCAATATGGAAGCAAAGGGGATTTATGAAAAGCGGAGGAGGACCAATTCAACACGAAGTTCAAATCAGGGCTTTAATAAGGGCTATGATGGGCCCAAGGGAATTAGCCATAATTAAGTGTCAGGCGCATAAAAAGGGAACAGATAACATCACACAGGGAAATACCAAAGCTGACAAGGCGGCTAAAGAAGCATCAGGATACATTGAGGCTACGATAGCCCCAGTAGAAATAGCAAGGCCGCACCCAGGGCCAGGTGTGGGGAATATCGAACCTCAAATCACATTAGAAGATGTGGCACAATTACAGGAAGAAGCCCCTGTAGCAGAAAAAACAATGTGGAGAGAGAGAGGAGCATTACAGGGACAACATGACAAAATATGGAGAAATGGGGAAGGGTTGATCATAGCACCCACATCGTTACTAACCGTACTAATTAGTGAAGCACACGGGGTGGATCACTGTGCGAGAGGAGAAGTGGCTAGGAAGATTAAGAAAGAAGGATTCTGGTCACCATACCTGCAGAACTCAATTGACTACATACTGGGTCTGTGTGAGGTGTGTGCTCAGAATAATATCAGGAAGGGCATTACTGCCCCAATAGGGCACATACCCATTCCAGAAGGGCCGTTTAAACATCTATGCATGGACTATGTGGATATGGGAAAGGTGGTAAGAGGAAAAAGATACATGCTAGTGATTATTGATAGATTCAGCAGATGGATAGAAGCAACGCCATCCAAAGATCAAGGATCTGGAACGGTAATTAACTTCCTGTCAAAAGAAATTATCCCAAGATTTGGCATACCCATGCAATTAAGTTCAGACAATGGATCTGCTTTTATAGGGAGGGCACTGAGAGAGACACTCTCAGCACTCCGTATAAAGCAGAGGTTTGGATGTGTGTATCATCCTCAATCCCAAGGAATGGTGGAGAGAGCAAACGGAACCCTCAAGGCGAAAATAAGCAAAATTTGTAGTGAGACAGGAAAAAACTGGATAGATGCTCTGCCATTGGCTTTAATGCAGTACAGGAGTCAGGAAAACAGAATCACACATTTAAGCCCGCATGAGATGATGACAGGAAGAGTAATGCCGGTGCCAAAGATCGGGGGAACAGGGGGCCCCACATTGGAGTGTTTAGATCAGGATGCAAGAGAGTATGTACGACAATTAACTTTTATACATAGAACTATTTTTGAACAGGAAAAGGCCAAGGAGGAGGAGAGCCCTGCCACGGAACACCAGATCACACCGGGAGATCAAGTATACATCAGAAAGTTCCGGAGACGTTGGCATGAACCCAGACGAGAAGGGCCGTTTGAAGTCACCAGAGTATCTCCCACGGCGTTGCAAGTAGAAGGCAGTACACTGTGGTATCACTTGAACCATTGTACCAGAACGGTACCTGGGGTAGGGGAGAGAAGGGAGACTGAAGTTAGAGGTAGGGTGGATAGAAGTAGCAGCGAGGAAGAGATAGAACTACACGAGGAGAATCGTGAGGAGGAGGAGCAGAGCCAAAGTACAGCAGAAATAATAAATGATGATGAGAGTGGTTCTGTGCATGAGCTGGCTGATGATACAAATGCCCAGCCTGAGCCTGTTAGTCACGGTGCCGAGGGAGGTGAGGACGGTGAGAGGGCCTCATTCCCCACAGGGGACTTGGAACCTATTTCCCTGGGGGACTTCCTTGACCCGTAACAAGGGAAAGTGGGATGCAGATGACATAGGGGTGCGGAATCAGGAAGGTAGAGTATTAAGACAAACAAGACGTAGGCGATCAGTGAGTACGGATACTATTTGGGAGAAAGCAACAAGGAACAGATGGTGGAAATGGGCTGAGTATACAGGTCAGAAAAACAGTGAGGGGAAAGATTGTGTGGTATGTGCATCAGAGAACCCTTATACCCAAGTAATTGATGTACCGTGGGGATCAGAAGACTGTAGAACCATGCGGCAAAACTGGAAAAAGGAAAATTGCCGTGCACACACCACATATACACAGACATATAAGGTAGGGAATCGGACATTCACGTATGAAACGGTAGACTGTACAGGATCCGCATGTATTGACCTTTGTAAAGGGAGGCTGCCGAGGTGTCAGTACCACTGTGTCCTGTTTGCTGGGGTAAAAGAGGGCATATACCCCTGACCCTAGGGTACAACTGGACGCAATCGGACAGCCCCGAGGCATCCCGAATGAGTTCAAAGCTAGGAACGAGATAGCTGCGGGGTTTGAATCCATCTTTGTTTGGATCACACCCAGCAAAAACACTGAGTGGATCAATTACATCTATTATAATCAGCAGAGGTTTATTAATTATACAGATGATGCCCTGGAAGCATTGGGAGAGCAGTTGGATGCGACCAGTAAGATGGCATGGCAAAATCGACAGGCATTAGATTGGATCCTGGCGGAGAAAGGAGGGGTCTGTGTTATGTTTGGAGATCAGTGTTGCACATTTATCCCTAACAACACTGATCCAGAGGGGTCATTTACACGGGCCATGAATAAGTTGAAGAATCTTAGGGCAGAAGTAAAAGAAAATGCTGGGTTTGGGCATGAAGCCTGGAATTGGTTGGATAGGATGTTCGGAAGATGGGGGGGCATGGTTCGCCAAAGCTGGAGCTGTAGCAATCACAATCATAACCGTTCTAGGACTCATATTTTGTTGTTTTCTACCCGCCCTGAGATCCTTCCTTACCAGAGTTGCAACACGGCAGATGATGGTGACAAGCAGCTCACGTTCGCGAGGAAAAACGGAGGAAAGGGAAAACCTTGAGCTGCCTCCGATGAGCGGATTCACCATGACCCTGGTCGAGATGGAAACTCGTCACTCTGTGAAAGGACTATAATAATGGACGATTGCTTTGTACCAACAACAGCACCTGACTGAAATTCGCAAAAGACTTGGAGAACTTAGTCTGTACACAGGAATCAGTCTTTTTTCCTTCCCTTGACAAGGGTGGGAAGGTTTTTGGCTGATGGCTGTTAGGAGCAAGCAATCTGGGGGAGCGACCCGAGAATTCGAATCTGGATAGATGAATTATGATAAAGAAGAATTAGGGGCGTTGTTCCCTGACCAAAGTATTCGGCTCCTCCACATTGCCTGCAACAAGTGTTTAAAATAAATTGTAAATGGGATCCAGTAAGGGGATTATTTGAGCTTGGTAATTTGTGTGAGGCTAGGGAATAGCCTCAAAGGGGGGACATGTAAGGGAATTTGTACTGGATATTGTATGAGTTAGATACGAAGTTTAGAATCATAGGTTTTAGTGAAATAATAAAGTAAGATTTAGGTGAGTATTGAGATGAGTGTGAACTCAGGATAACTTTGTGTGACCTAATGTAATCAAGTATAGTTAATATGATTAAAGCAGCAGACCCAGAGAAATAGCATTTAAAATACAAACAGTCACTTGGAAGAACAATGAACAGCTCAGGGCTTAACTAAAATGGTTGCCCATAAATAAGGGCTATAAAGGAGTCTGTTTTTGTATACATTCGGCCTTGGTCAGCAGAACTGTCTGTTTCACAAGAAGAAAGTTTAGACAAAGATGAGATAAGGACTGACTTATGGCTACCATGGTTGACGAAGCAGAGAGAGAAACGACCAGTCTTGACTGAGACAGATAGAGGCTCACTATAAACAGTGGTGGCCAAAGTAAGGAAAGCAAGATAAGAGGGCTGTAAATTAAGATAAGAGTTTGAATCATGGAGTTAAAATGTACATAAAAGGCGGTAAGCCCTGAAGCTTTTTTAGATTGCTCCGGACAATCTCAGCTTTGTTTCTCTCATGCTAAGGGAAATAAAGTTCACTGCTTGGAAGATCGCTCCTCAGACTCTCTGTGTTTTAATATTTGAATAGGTACAAACAAATTGTCGTCCTGGGGAACCACGACATTAGCTGTTTGACTCAAACCACTTGAACTATGATCTCAAAATCACAATATTATATGACACAAATATCACCACACTCACAAACAAAGGAACCTAGCACTTCAGGGCTTTGACCAAGATTAATTAGGAAAACGTCCTTGTGGTTACTGTTCTAAAATTCCAAATTATAAACTCAAGGTTACTTCCCTGAAGATAAACCTTAGGTCTTCCACATAATACAAACAAAACACGCAGATTCTCACAGCTTGTAAATATCACAGTTCACTGTTAGCCTTCTCTCAAGACTACAGAGTCTTAAAGAGACAGCAATTTCACAATTGCTTAATTAAAATACTAAACAAGAGCTTCCATTCGCCTTTGTCAGAAAACATTTAATTATTTTATTCCATTTAAGTCAATTTCCAATGATTGACTTTATAGGCATTTGCTATTCTTAAAGACGTATTTATTTGGGGGTAATTTAGAACAAATCAAGTCTGCTGAAATGGTTAATTTTCCTACAGAACCTAAAGGGGCGGAGAGTGGGCAGAGAAACTTGGAACGCCATTGCGTCCCTTAACATAATCTAAAAACATATATTGTTCTATTACTTTTATTCTGCCCGAATTTCTTTCCTTTAAACTGATTCAAAATTCTGATGTTTCAGTGCTTGAGAGAACTCTTACTAGGTTTTTTTTAACTCAACTGTTTGAAAAGTTCAAATCGGACCCCAACGGTGATTGAAGCTCGAAACATTGTTCCCCCTCACAGGGTTCCCCCTCACAGGAAACTTCAACACTCAGTAAAGTTCAAATCAGATTTAATCATCTTATCGATAAGCTTTTGTCCTGGACCCCTATAAGGGGGATTCTTGGTCGAAGCGCTTCCCATGGTGAAAATTCAGATCTTACCTTATCGGCTGGCGTTCAAGTTAACTTTGATCAAATATACAGAGACTCGAACCTTGCTAACTATGCCTTCTGAGCTGGGGACTCTATCCTCACTGGCCTTGCCTCATCAGTTAGGGACTCAAACCCTACTGACCTGTGGGCTCAAACCCAGTTCTGTCCAGGGATTCAAACCCCAAGGGGGACACAAACTTCCCTTAAGACAAGTATTTATCAAACTTTCTATTCAGTAACCCATTTTTACCAACCGGCCGACCTTCGCGACCCACGAGGGCCGACCTTCGTGACCCACACCTGCCGACATTCGCGACCCACCATTTTCTCTCACCTTTAATGTGAGAGGTGAGCCTGCTTGGTCCTCACAATCTCACTCCAATCAGGTTCACAGGTGGAGAGGGCTATGAAAATATCGGGTGCAGGATTCACCCGGATTCCTTTTGCCGTCTTCATCTTTGTGAGGACGGAAAATTCAACCTTGCACATGTAGGTCATTGTGAAGGACAAATGCAACAAAATGCTTGTTTTACTCAGTTCCAGTTACTTCTCGGAGACGTTGCTCCAGAATGCTGACAGTTTAATTGACTTATGCCGTATTTTAATGTGCTGTGAAAGCTGAGGTGCAGAAGTTCAGTCAGCTTCATTTGGAGTCAGACTTGCCAGTCCATTTAGTTTCCTTACTAATGCTAGATAAAAGCACATTACTGCGGATGCTGGAATCTGAAACCAAAGAGAAAAGGCTGGATAATCTCAGCAGGTCTGGCAGCATCTGTAGGGAGACAAAAGAGCTAATGTTTCGAGTTCAGATGACTCTTTGTCAAAGCTGGACTCAAAACGTTAGCTTTTTTCTCTACCTACAGATGTTGCCAGACCTGCTGAGATTTTCCAGAATTTTCTCTTTGCTTCCTTACTAATGCTGTTTTCTTCGTTGTGTCATAGCATTGTAGGGAACATGTAGCAATTTTGGCTGTGCAATCGCAATTGCCAAACTTTCAATGACTTTTTGAAAGCTGCGATTTCTTCACAGTGCCGAAAGCAATCATCACGCTTCCCTTGCAACTTGAGGTTCAGTTCATTTAGAATTGAAAAGATGTCTGCAAGATAAGACATAGTTAGCATCCAAGTTTCATCAGCAAACAAATCAGCCAGAGAGGACAATTTCTCGAGGAGGAAAGCATGGATTTCCTGGTCGCGGCTGCCACTTTGAAAATGCCTGCTTTAGATCATCAATAACTTACCTTCGTCATGTCACACAGGTGAGCATATGTGTTTCTTCTGCCAAAACTTCGTAATGCCGAAATTCATCTCCCAGTTGTTGACTAGTGAGGCATTACTCTATGTACCCATGTTCGGGGTTAGTCACACACCAATAATACCCCAGATAAACTTTCATTTTAAACCAATGAAATGACAGTAATTCCAGCCAATAGAAAACAGGGCAAACGGACCAATAGAAAAACGAACACTTTCAAGCCTTCTTTTGCATACTTATCTCCCCTCCTGTCCTTGGAGGTTATGGTAATTTTCAAAAAAGCGCATTCTTGTTTTGGCTATGTCCATCATTCTGCCTCCACAGACCCACATCCTTCACTAAGAAGCAATATATTATGGATTCCACACGAGCAGTTAGCCTTATATGAACATGTCTGCACCAGAGTATCCCAAGGCGCAGGATCAAATGCCTGTGCCTAAGGGATCTTGCTGTGGTGCTATTTAGGTCTGGTCTCCACAAATGTGGTCTAGGCTTAATGGCATATGGTGGTGGATGTCTGGGCAATTGAAGGCCCCCAGGTGGTTGGACCTGGGTAGGCTGGTAGCCTGGCACGCCAGTCTGATGCCAGCCAGATGCCCTGACAATGCCAGCTGAGTACCTTGGTGCTGTCACCTTGACTGTACCACCTGGAAACTCTGGTGATGCTGGTATTGGCACTTCCAGGCTGGAAGTGTCTGGGTGGCATTTTGCCTGTGCTGCTGCCCTTTCCTTATGAAGGTGGGCTTGAAGACCTCCTAATTGGTCAGTTGGGGCCTTGTGGAGTGGTCTGGAGGACACGGTGGGGGAGTTGAGAGATCGGTATGGAATTTTAAAATGGCACCACAATCTCTTCCTGCACTAACAAGCTGAGCTTTTCAGTGTAGGAAATTAAGGTTGGTATGGCCTTGCTGGGGCGTTCCTTGCCAAGGCTAAAAAAAAAATAGTCCCTATTAATAGTGGAGTCAGCGCCAAGAATCATCCCACAAACGCCGCCCAAAACGGGACTCTTTCTTTTTTGTTAAATCATGCCCAACAAAGCAAAAGCTCAAAGGTGGAGAGTCATTAACATATTTATTTTCTCCAAACCATGTTCCACATGTCTGAAATTACTGATATACTAACACCTAAAAGTTCAACAACTGCTGGTAACATTTTCACCATGTAAACTTTAACATAATGGCTAAATGTTGTACAATTGGTGTTTTATGTAGAACATTCAGATATATAATGCAATAGCTGATGGCAATTCTCAAAAAACATGTCTTGTGTACATCTATTCTTTCAGACTGATTACCTTAATTGATAACTGGGTATTGTGATTTTTGCTGCTTTTGAGGTAACAGAGGCTTGAAACTGTTATGTTTTTAAGGGGTTTTACTTTTCTTCACAGTACAGACAAAGGTAAACCCAGGTTACTTAACCAGTTGTTTATTGCAGAGGTGTTGCTTGCTCAAGATGGTAGGGAGGGAAATCTCCCAAGGACCTCTGATGGTGGCACCATGCGACACACTATACAGAAGGGCTTTGATTACATTATAGAACGGAAATATTCTGATATTTTTCCGTGCTCCAACTGGCAAAGTTCAGATTGCTTTTGTTTTGTGACGACTCACCACACAACACAATACCTTTTTTTTAAAAGCAAAAATTCAAACGTAACTATTTGAGTGATAACAGAGGACATACAAACTGACTTTGTGAAAGACATATGGAGCCTCCTAACTATCTTTCTCCATCCAACCCATGTCTCCTTTATGCTATGATAACTGGTCATTTTTCATCCTTTCTTTTTGTTTTATTTCCTTTCTGCCTAGGCCCTGCTGTGGGCCTGCATTTACATCAGTGCACGACAAGCCACAGGCGGGTGGTTTCTGTCCCCTTCTGGGAAGTTCGTACTCCACAAGTCCAACCGAAAGATCGATGATGGTTTCCCCATGGTCCTCGTGAGAGTTATGACAAGAATTATGGAATATTATTAATGTAATAATTCAAGGATGGCGACCACCAAGTTTAGTGATTAAATAAGATGTTTATTATAAGGAATAAACTATGTATGGAGTATAAGAAATGTGCCATTGACTACTTCAACTCCAATCGCAGAAAGGGTGGGGAAACCCAACCCAGCTCCGGGATTCATGATCTCCTGCCCAATTGACTGATCAGATCACATGACCCCCCCCCAAACGCTTGCCCCTTTAAAGGGGCTTGGTACTAAAATTAGGAATATGACCCAAAAGGGAAGAATGGGAAAACTTGGAAATAAAATGCACCAGCGAAACCTGTCCATAGTCTTGTCTTGCATTTCTTAAAATGGAAGTCTAGTACCACTGGTGCCAGCACTGCTGATTTTTAGTAGGATTTGAAAATTGTGAACTTTTCTTTCCTTCTGGGAAGCTAATAATTTTTTTTATTTATGAGCCTTGATGTTTTAACTATTGATACTTTTATATAGAAATGCTTATTCTCTTCCATAACTTAATTATTCATACTTTCCAATTTCCTAATTGAAACTCAAGGCTTAGCATAAATAATGTCAATTTGTGATATGTGCAGGACTTTGGAAAGGGCTAATTTAAAAAGCCAGGTAAAAACAAATGACACAAACTACTCCAGAACATTACAGCAGTTTGAAGAATGTTGAACCGATTAAACAAATGGGCAGCTCACAGTGAATTGTTAATGGAGTGAGGTTGAAACAAAGTGAGAACAGAATGGAAATTTGATGATAGAGGGAGTTTGCATCAAAAGGGGCAAGAGGAACAAAGTAACATTTAAGTTGACAAACACACTGAACTATAGCATAACATTTGTAGTGAATGGGGCACCCTGCACAAGAGGAGCCTACGCCAAAAGAGTACAGGCCAACTGGCGAGGATCCAGTGCCGGCCGTCCAACAAGCCAAGAAGAGTGTGTGAAGGAGGCACGGCATCAGGGCACATATATACCGTTAGAGCCTGTCCTTCGAGGAGATGCCGACCGCCTGTACCGCCAAAGACTTCAGCTGACCAAGGAGACCATGTGCCACCATTCCAGATGATGGCGCACCTGGCCCAGCAGTGGTATGGAGGAGGACACCTGCTCCTGGTGGCCATCAAACGTCCGGCCCTGGTCCTCTCTGCCTCTGAGATTGACCCCAGGTGGAACGTTCAATTGTCCTGGGGACCCTTCCCCATGCCATCCTCCAACACCCTACACCACCAACCTCCCACACGCAGCAGACTATCGCCACCCAGCCCGTCCCTTACACCCTCAGACAGAGGATTGAGTCAGGTTGGAATGTTGGTCAAAAGGTATTTAATAGTGACTATATATTAGTGTAACCTGACCCCGACCTCGAACCTATGTGCTGCACACATGCCAACATAACTGGCGTCTAACTTCCTTATTTTACATGGCCTCCCACTTCTTCTAGATGTGATCCCAGACAGCACGTCAGATGTGGAGGTGGCCTGTTGCATATATTGGCCTCTGACCTCAGATGCCTTTAGCGGCTGTCGTCTGGAGGATCTGGACCTGGATAGGTCTGGCTGACTTTCGGGTTTCACAAGTGATGGGGTGCCACGCTGTTCTGCCCGCTGCCCGTCTGATGCGCTAATGTCAGGGGGATGGGAGGAATTCAGCAGCGCTAAGGTGTTCCAGCACCTTCCATGCGGGAGGTACTGGTATGAGCCCCATCACATCCTTCTCCCTCGGGTGCTCGATGGCAGCCAAACTACTCGATGAGACAGAGGTGAGGCCAGTGTGAGCTCCGGAAGCTTCACTGTCACCAGGCGCTGCCATCCCTGGAGGCCTGCTCTCGTTCTAACCAGAGTCTCAATGCCCTTAAGCCCATGGAGTAGAGGGACAGGGCCACATCCCTCAGCGGGTGAATCATATCCCTCCGCGCATGGTCATGCATCTCGGGGACTGTGCCAGGTCCCTCAGCCATGATTCTCTGGAGCGCCGCAGCATTGTCCTTGTGAGCCTGGTACATGGCTGCCTGTGACTGGGCCCCCCTGTCCTGAGCCTCAGCCATCTGCCGCACAGTGTGACACAAGCCTTGGATGTCTTGACCCATGGCTGTAACTTTTTGATCCAAGGCTTACAACGTGGACGCCACCTTTCATTGCTGGCCTGGGTACCATGAATTGTTGAAACGATCTCCTGCATCTGATGATGGTGGATTCCTACAACTGCACCTACAGGCCCCTAAGAAGGTGTTTCATCTTCTTGTGGCACTGCGTGCTAGTCCACCTGCCAAGATTCAGCGTGCTCAGTGCCTCGGTTACGACCGTTGGCGGCAGCCTCCTGCCCGCCACTTCCCGCCACTCATCCACCATTTTCTCAAGCTCTGCTTCCATGAAGCGTGATGCTGCTCTTCATGGTGCCATCTTCTTGGCTGGAATGAGAGTGTGTGGGGAACTGAGTGCTTTTAAGAAGCTCCACTCGTCACGCTGTCCAGTGCCAATTCTGGCCCCAGCGAATTGGATGCCGGCGTGAATGAGAATTGTTCTAGATCCACTTGGGCAGAGTGCTGGCCCATTACCACGTCCTGAATTCTTCCAGAAATAGTGCCCCAAAGGGAACACTAACAGTACGCAACTCAGTCCCAGGCGGAAAATTTCGCCTTCTTTATGGTTCCTGAAAAAGGAGGAAGCTAGTGTAATCTATGTTAATTTCGCCAATTCATCCAATTTATATTAACCAACAATCTCATACAGGTTTACTTCTATCCCTACATCCATAAGTTGACTTTAATTTTCTATGGCCAATTACAAACTGGAAGTGGATTGATCGCTGGGTAAGGAATGATTTTGAGAATACAAAATTCCACTTGCTAGCTGCCTTATCTATCTGTCTCGGGTTTCTCTGAGTTCCACCATCAAGTGTCGGGCTCTCATTCCTGTTCAGTAGAGTTTTACTTTAAATGATCAGATTTGAGGAAAGAGATCTTCCATTTAAAATGCAACAGTTAAACTTCCTGCCATTTCAGCAAAGGGTGAGTGTAAGGGCCCTTTGGCATTTGGTCAGAACTGATAACACTTTTCATTTCAGACTTTGAGACATTGAGAGACCTTCAATCTTCAGGTCTTATGGCAGTGTTTGGTTGAAGGTTTTGAACGTTTCTGGACTTCCTCGGATCTCCTTTTATTTATTTTTCTCAACGCAGCCTCTGTGCTTTGAGGTTGGCAGTCTGGTTTTGCCCTCATGGATCACCGCCTATGCTGCGAAGAACCCTCAAAATGTTGACTTCATATTGAGGCTGGCTTTCAACTAATAATGTAAAGAAAGAACAAATATTAGTATTGGCAATATGGTTCTGTTTCTTCAGCAGTCTCACTTTCTCCCAAGTACAGCAGATTCTGATGTGGGTTTAGTACTGCAGTTACCTTTTGCTGGTGATATGTTGGGCCTCTATACAGATATGAACAATATATGCAACAGTAGAAACTAGGTTATCCCTCCCTAACAACACTATCAGCATTCCCATACCACATGGACTGCAATAGTTTAAGACGGGGGCTTACCAGCAACTTCTCAAGGATGGGCAAGAAATGCTGGCCTTAATAATAATCTATATTATTGTCACAAATAGGCTTACATTACCACTGCAATGTGGCACCTGTTCAGGTACACTGAGGGAGAATTCAGAATGTCTAATTCACCTAACAAGCACGTCTTTCGGGACTTGTGGGTGGAAACTAGAGCACCCAGAGGAAACGCACGCAGACACGGGGAGAACGTGTAGACTCTGCACAGACCCAAGCCAGGAATTGAATCCAGTTCCCTGGTGCTGTAAAGCAACAGTGCTAACCACTGTGCTACCGTGCCATCCTTGACAGCGATGCTCATATTCCAGGAACAAGTAAAAGAATATTAACCGCATAACTGAGTATTCTATGGATGCAAGGTTTATCTAAAATGTTGATTATGGCTATTGCTCTATTTTTTTTCTGCTGTTGTTTATACCCAGACATCTGCTTTCATCCAATTGTTTGAATTTGAGTTACTTTCGATTTTTTCCTTTTGCATAAATGTTTATTTGAAACTTTTGGTGATACTCCATTAATCCAATGGCTCTGTTGTTACTGACAGGGAGAGAATTGAAAACCTGCACCCTGTGAAAAGCCCCTAGTCGCCACATTCAAGCACCTGTCCGGGTACACTGAGGCAGAATTCAGAATGTTCAATTCAACTAACAGCATGTCTTTCGGGACTTGTGGGAGGTAACCATAGCACCCAGAGAAAAGCACGCAGACACGGGGAGAACGTGCAGACTCCACATGGACAGTGACTCAAGCCGGGAATCAAACCTGGGGCCCTGGTGCTCTGGAGCAACAGTGCTAACCAATGTGCTACCATGCCACCCATGTTTACATGGATTTAAGCAAAGTCTTTGACAACGCAACATCGAGGGCCGAAGGGCCCGTACTGCGCTGTAATGTTCTATGTTCTATGTTCTATGTTCTATAAGGTCCCACATGGGAGACTTACAAAGAAAGAAAAATGCATATGGGATACAGGGGAACTTGATAAGTTGGATGTAAAATTGGCTTACCTGTAGGAGACTGAATGTGATGACAGACGGCTGCTTTAGTGACTGGAAACCAGTATCCAATGATATACCACAGCGATCTGTGCTGGGTCAACTGTTGTTTCTTATTTATCTAAATGACATCGATGACTGTGTGGGGGGTAGGATCAGTAAGTTTGCGGATGACACAAAGATTGGCTTGGCAGTGAGATTGAATGTCTTGGGTACAGAAAGATATAGACGGGATGGTCAAATGGGCAGTAAAGTGGCAGCTGGAATTTAACACTGAAAGGTGTGAAGTGAAACACTTTGGAAAGAGAAATTTGACAAGGGAGTATTCATGAATGGCGTGCCACTGGGAAATTCGGAGGAACAAAGAGATCTTGGAGTGTTTGTCCATAGATCTCTGAAGGCTGAAAGGCAGGTCAATAGGGTGGTGATAAAGGCATATGGGACACTTGCCTTTATCAATCGATGCAAAGATTACAAAAGCAGGGAGGTCATGTTGGAGTTGTATAGAACTTTGGTGAGGCCACAGCTGGAGTACTGTGTGCAATTCTGACCGCCACATTATAGGAAGGATGTGTTTGCACTGGAGAGGGTGCAGTGACGATAAAGCAGGATGATGGAACATTAAAGTTTTGAACAGAGGTTGGATAGGCTTGGGTTGGTTTCGCTGGAGTAGAGAAGACTGAGGGGGTGACCTGATTGAGGTGTACAAGATTATGAGGGGCATGTGCAGGATGGATAGGGAGTAGCACTTCTCCTTAGTTAATGGTACGTTTTGAGGCTGGCCAAGTGCGAGATGACGGGCATGCGGTTTAGGGGTGATTTGAGGAAAGACTTTTTTACCTAGAGAGTGGTGACGGTCTGGAATGCACTGCATGGGAGCGTGGTAGAGGCGGGATGCCTCACGTCCTTTAAAAATGGATGAGCCTTGGCACGTCATAACATTCAAGGCTATGGGCCAAGCGCTTGCAAATGGGATTATGTAGGCAGGTCAGCTTTCTTTCATGCGTCGGTGCAGACTCGATGGGCCGAAGGGCCTCTTCTGCACTGTATTATTCTGTGAATCTGAATGACTAATTAGTTATCCAGACTAAAGGTGGCAAGGTGGCGCAGTGGTTAGCACTGCTGCCTCACAGCACCGAGGACTGGGTTCAATCCTGACCTCAGGACACCGTCTGTGTGGAGTTTGCAAATTGCTTGCGTGGGTCTCACCCCCTTGATGTAAAGATGTGCAGGGTAGGTGGATTGCCCACGCTAAATTCCCCCTTCATTTGAAAAAAAGAATTGGGCATTTTAAATCTAAAAGAAATTAGTTATCCAGATTTGAAACATCAGCACCGTTCTCTCACCACAGATGTTTTCAGACCTGCTGAGATTGTCCAGCATTTTCTGTTTTTGTTTCAGATACCAGAATCCACAGTAATTTGCTTTTAGTCAAAAGTACATAATTGGCTTTAAAGTGCTTTGAAACAGCCAGAGATTGTGAAAAGCAGAGTATAAAAGAACGCTTTTCTTTTTAATTGCATCATGTATAAAATATTATAGTTTAACTATGAGCAATACTTTATACCTCTTACTTCCTTTTAAAAATAAATAAAAATTGCTGCACATTTTACATGTTACATAATTTTGCATTTACTTCTTTAAAAATAATTACAAAAGCTCTCTGCACATCATGACCATGCATGCAGACAGTGGAATGACATATATTTAGAAGTGCTGGCTGTCAGGCAATTGCAGTGCCTCCCTCTATACTTCCAGAAACACTCATACGGCAATAGATCAAGTTTAATTTTGTTTTATTTGAGTTTTGGCCATTTCAGCCACACCCAAAGTTAATTTAATAGGGTCAACACTGAGGGAATAGTTTTTAGTCAGCATCTGTTTCTTGATATACAGTACTCAATAGGTTTGTTTTGAGTCACTAGCTTTTGGAGCACAGCTCCTTCCTCAGGTGAATGAAGAGGTGGGTTCCAGAAACACACACATAGATAAAGTCAATGATGCAAGACGATACTTTGAATGCGAACCTTTGCAGGTAAATAAGTCTTTACAGGTCCAGACAGAGCGACTGGAGAGAGGGATAATCACAGGTTAAAGAGGTGTGAATTGTCTCAAGCCAGGACAGTTGATAGGATTTCGCAAGCCCAGGCCAGATGGTGGGGGGTGAATGTAATGCGACATGAATCCAAAGTCCCAGTTGAGGCCGTACTCATGTGGGCAGAACTTGGCGATCAGTTTTTGCTTGGTGATTCTGTGTTGGCGTGCATCCTGAAGGCCGCCTTGGAGAACGTTTACCCAAAGATCAGAGGCTGAATGCCCTTGACTGCTGAAGTGTTCCCCAACTGGAAGGGAACATTCCTATCTGGCGATTGTCGTGCGATGTCCATTCATCCGTTGTCACAGCGTCTGCATGGTCTTGCCAATGTACGGCGCCTCACGACATCCTTTCCTGCAGCGTATGAGGTAAACAACATTGGCCGAACTGCACTCGTTTGTACTGCGTACCTGGTGGGTGGTGTTCTCACGTGTAAGGTGGTACCCATGTTGATGATCTGGCACATCTTGCAGAGATTGTCATGGTAGGGCTGTGTGGTGTTCTCCTGAAGGCTGGGTAGTTTGCTGCAAACAATGGTCTGTTTGAGGTTGCGCGGTTGTTTGAAGGCAAATCGTGGGGGTGTGGGGATGGCCTTGGAAGATTTTCATCTTCATTGATGACATGTTGAAGGCTGTGAAGAAATGTCATAATTTCTCTGCTCCAGGGGAGTACTGGATGGCGATTGCGTCCCGTGTTTGTCTTCTGAGGAGGTCGGTGCGATTTTTTGCTGTGGCGCTTTGGAACTGTCGATCGATGAGTAAAGTGCCATATACCGTATGAATGTTCAGCTGGCAATGCTCCTGGATTTCACCAGCCTCCAATCTCGCAGCTACATCAAGCTATAGCTAGCTCCCAAGGCTTCTTCTAAGCCCTAACACTTTCCAGCAATGGAGCCAGTGACCATCTCAACTTCTCGGGACGTTTCTGGGCCTTAACTACCTAAAGTCTTTTGAAAAAAATTTAGTGTATCCAATTCATTCTTTTTCAATTAAGGGGGAACTTAGCGTGTTCAATCCACCCACCCTGCACATCTTTGGGCTGTGGTGGCGAAACCCACGCAAACATGGGGAGAATGTGCAAACTCCACACGGACAGTGACCTAGAGCTGGGATCGAACCTGGGACCTCAGCGCCGTGAGGCAGCAGGGCTAACCCACTGCGCCACCGTGCTGTCGAAACTACCTAAAGTCTTTACCAGCAGCACCTTTTTCAGCCTGGAGTCTTTTCTTCTTCCTGCTTCTGAGCACATCCAGCCACATGGCCTTGCTGGAGCCCCACCTCTTAGCTGCATTTAGTTATGATTTGGTTCCTAAGGCTTCTTCGAATTCAAACTTCTTTCAGCAGCATGGAATCATGAAGTGGCAACGGGGATTCTTCTGAGCCCCAAATTCATGAAGCTACCAAATGGCTCCGAGGGTTAACACTGAGCCCGCAGCCCAGCTCCACAGAGCTAGCAACAGCACTTTAGCTGAATGGATCTTCTTCCCCTGCTCCTAATTCTCTGACTAGAACTGACTGGCCTTTAAACTGATCGCTATTACCTGTCGACATACTGCAAGAGGGTCCTGCCTTGTATCCTGAATGTTGCAATCACTACCAGTGCTAGCTTAAAAAGCACACAGATGAAAAAATGATTTCATTGCCATATGCATAGCAAGTTCTGATATAGGTGTTCTGCTGTGGTTCTATCTAGATCGATCATCTTATCTAATTTTTAAAAAAATTATATAAACGCTCAAAATAGACATTAAAAGAATTGTCTGTAAACAATTGAAAATGTACCCATAAAGCATCGCACTATTATTATTCAAAATCTCTGGCAAGAAATTTAAATGGGTACGAATTAAGACAAGTGACCACACATTATCCTTACACGTCTTGCACAGATGGACCCCTTATATCCTGAGCGACTGATGGAAATGTTCTGATGAGGTACAATACTGAAATATTGTTTGAAGTGATCAAAAATTTCAGATTTACTTAGACTATACTGGCGCAACAATAAAAACAGAAAAAAAATCACAATTCTCCACTCAGTTAGTTTCTGCACAGTGACCTAGATATAGTATACATTTTGTTTTCTCCCCTCTCCCACTAAGACAGCGTAAAATATTTGCACTGTACCATGCATCCAGTTGGGTAATGTCAGTGTAAAATCAACCTTAAATATGCCAGCCTTCTCTTAGCAGTAACACTTTTAATTTTGGGTCAGAATGTTGCAGGTTTAGCCTCCTCTCCACAACTTTAAGCATATAATCAAGGGTGCCACCTCCGTGCATTACTGAGGGATTGTTGTCCTCTCACATGTGCCATCTTTGGGCTGAGATGTTAAAGTTGAGATCTCGTCCTGCCTCTCAGGTGAATGTGAGATCAATGGAGGAGTGCAGTCAGAGCCACGTTTGTGGCACCACAGCTGTACAGGAGATGAGGAAGAAGAGCAGAAGAGCAGTAGTGACAGACGATTCATTGGAGGAATAGACAGGCATCTCTGTGATCATACACATAACTCCAGCATGGTATGTGGCCTCCCTGACGTCAGGATCAAGGATGTCATGGAGCGGCTAAATGACATTCCGCTGGGGGAGGGTAAACAGTCGGCGGTCGTGGTCCACTTCAGAACCAATGACTTGGGTAGGGCGGGGGGATGAGGTACCAGCAGTAGGTTTCAGCTAGCTAAGAAGGAGCTTGAAAAGCAGAATCACTAAAGCATGAATCTCAGGACTACTTCCAGTCCCAATTGTTAGTGAGCATAGGAATAGGAGAATTGAGCAATTGAACACATGGCTCCAGAAGTGGTGTGGGAGGGAGGATGTCAGATTTCTGAAACATTGGGATCAGTTCTGGGGCAGGTGGAACTTGGATAAGATGAACAGGCTGCATCATAGCAGGACCAGGATTAATGTCCTCACAGGAATTATCACTAGTTATGTTGGGGAAGGTATAAACTAGATTGGCAACGGGATAGAAACTTGAGAGGGAGCTCAGACTCAAGGGAAGCAAAATTGGTAAAAGGAAGTAGAAAAGTAGAAAGTAAAAATAGAACACAGGTGAAGCATAGGCAAGCATCAAATAGGATCAGAATAGAGAATAATGTTAACCAAAGCAGAATTAAATGCAGTCTTTCTGAATGCACATAGCATTCGCAAAGACATTGATGGTTTGAATGCATTAATTGAGTGTGATTAAATGGGTATGATTTCATAGCCATAACAGAGATGTGGCTACAGGGTGACCAAGATTGGGCTTTTCTGAATGGAGGGCTGTGACAAGCGGTGTTCAGCAGGGATCAGTGCCGTTTGTAGTATATGTAAATGATTTGGAGGAAAATGTAACTGATCTGATTAGTAAGTTTGTGGACCACAAAAAGGTTGGTGCAATTGCGGATAGTAATGAGGACTGTCTGAGGATGCAGCAGGATATAGATTGGCTAGAGACTTGGGCGGAGAGATGGCAGATGGAGGTTAATACAGAAAATGTGAGGTTATGCATTTTGGAATGTCTAATACAGGTGGGAAATATACAGTAAATGGTAGAACCCTTAAGAGTATTGACAGGCAGAGACACCTGGGTGTACAGGTCCACAGGTCAATGAAACTGGCAACAGATGTGGAGGCATGCTTGCCTTCATCAGCCAGGGCATTGAGGATAAAAAATGGCAAATCATGCTGAAGCTGTACAGAACCTTAGTTAGGCCAAACTTCTAATATAGTGTTCAATTCTGGTTGCCACACTACCAGAAGTATGTGGAGGCTTTGGAGAGGGTACAGAAGAGTTTACCAAGATGTTGCTGGTATGGAGGGCATTGGCTATGAGGAGAGGTTGGATCAACTCAATTTGTTCTCACTGAAACGATGGAGGTTGAGGGGCGACCAGATAGAAGTGTACAAAATTATGAGGGGCATGGACAGAGTGGATAGTCAGAGGCTTTTTCCGAAGGTGGAAGAATTAATTACTAGGGGACTGTTGGAGTCTTATTTTACCTTCTAATGAGAGTCAATAATCAGGTTGATAGGAGGTGTCAAAAATACAATTTTATTGCTATTTATTCGCTTGAATACACTTGAATTAAAACCTAGAAACAAAATATCAAACAATACATATAAGGGTCAAACACATGGCAATAAAAGCAGTAAACATAAAAGCAGAAAGAAATCACTTCAAATACAAACAAACGGACAGATGATTCAGGAAGGCAGGAATTCAGGAATGAGACCTCGATCATGAGGTCTTACTTTAAAGGAAACCCTTATCCATGTAGTCTGATGCCAAAGCACTTTGGATATCCATGACAGCGTGGCTGCACCTGTGTGCAGATGTTTACAAAATCTGACACAGGTCCCCACTCGAGCCCTGGAATAAGTAGGACTCATAAATGTTCAGGACGACCGTCAGCTTGAAGGCCAACGGAAGTGGGTGTCCTCCTATATACCCCCAAGGTTCGCCACCATCTGGAACAGGTGGCGCACTGGCTCTCTGGTGAGCTGGAATCATTGTCGGCACACACAATCTGGCAGCTCCTCGAAGCAGAGGCACCGCCGATATAAATGTGGTTGGATGCAGAGCCTACTCCTGGGTGTGTTCAACGTTCGGCTGGCTGGCCCCTGCTCTTCTGGGGCTGGCTCCTATTGTGCACAGTTCTCCCCTGGCTGGCCCTGGAGATCTAGCCTCCGTACATTCGCAATGGCAGCAGCAGCCAGGGAGATAGCGAGCATGGCTGCCTGTTGACCAAAGTCCATGTCTCTTCAGGTGGAGTGGGGCGAGAAAAAGTATGTTTGCAAGATGAGGGAGAGCAGCACTTAAATGGATCCTGTAGTGCAAACCCCACACAGCTCGCAGCCATTCCACTGAGGAGATGAACCCCACAATTCGGGATTGCCAACCAGGCCAGATTGTTGGACGCAGTTCAGACCAGGCCCTGTTCCCCCGATGGGTCTCGGAGGGTTAGTAATGGGGCAGCCAGTGCCACCCGGGAGGAAGTGGCAACGACTGACAGTTTGGGGAGCATCACCAGGAGGACTGGCACCCAGTGGTGTAAGTAGATCAACGACCTCCAATGGGCCGCAAGTGTGGGCTGACATCGGCCCCCTGGCACCTCCCTCGCCCCTGCCTCCGGCAGTCACCTCCGTTCCCCCACCCCCTTGTGAACATGCACCTGGCACTGCCACCGTCCAGCACTGTACCGTGTCCCAACCCACCCATGTCCAGCTGTGCCATCCATGCCACCCCATCCCCCTTCCCCGGCTATACACCCCATTCCCCCACTATACTCCCCATCTCCCCCATATTCCCCCCCCCCCATACTCCACGCCCCCACAATGAACGAAGCGTGCGGCTCGCAATGCACCCTCTGGGCGGGATTCTCCGACCCCATGCCTGGTCGGAGAATCCCGGGGGGTGGTGCGAATCCTACCCCGACGCCGGCTGCTGTATTCTCCGGCGGCGGGGGTTGGAATTCACGCCGGTGAATCCGGTGAATCTGGCGGGATTCACGCCATGCCAGTCGGGGGCCATTGGCAATGCCCCGCCCCCCCCCCCCCCAGCAATTCTCCGGGCCCCGGCCGTCTGATTTTGGCCAGTCCCGCCGGCTTGGGTTACGCAGGTCCCACACTGCGGGACCTGGCAGGTAAGTCAGCGGGGGCGATTCTTGGGGAGAGGGGGGTTGCGGGGGGATCCGACGCCGGGGGAGGCCCCATGTTGGCCTGGCCCGCGATCGGGGCCACCGACGGGCCTGTTCCGTGGGGGCACTTCTTCTTTCTGTGCCGGCTATGGCAGAGCCCTACAGGGGCCAGCGCGGAGAAGAGAAACCCCCGCGCATGCGCAAAAATACGCTGGCTGGTCTGCGCATGCGTGGAACAACGCCGGCAGTTCTGCGCATGCGCGAGATCACGCCGGCCCTTCGGCACCGATTGGAGCGGCACCAACCCCTCCGCCATCCACCTAACCCCCAAACGTTTGGAGAATTCCGCACTTTTGGGGACTGTTGATGCCGGAGTGGTTAGTGCCGGTTCTCCCGCCAGCATGGGGACTTTATCCCCAGCAGGGAGGAACACAGTCTCTGTGTCCCCACAGGAGAAGTTGGCCCACAATAGACAGGAGTGGGCCCAGACATCAGAGTCCTCACTCCCTCCAAGGAACGGGCCCTGGAGGTTGCGGGGCTGGCCGAGGACAGATCGGTCACCGACAGAGAGGTCTGCGTACGGCGCAGAGGTGTGAATCCACCAGCCACCACCCAGACGGCCTGCTACACATGAGTTGTGCAGTGATCTGTACATCTGTACATACATCTGCACATACACCAGGGACTACAGACAGATGTAACAGCCACAGCATCACTAGAGGGCAGCATCAGAGATGGGTATAAGGGGTCCAGCCCAAGGGAGGATCCGCCTCTTTCAGAAGCACAGGGCTAGTGAGCAGCAGCAGACAGAGACAGCTCAGCATAGGCAGCTTACCTTAGCGTCACTGGTCATACCTCTTGACTGTATAAAATCTAGTTAAGCTGTGGGAACAGAACAAACCCACAGAATAAAGTATTTGTGTTAATTGGAAGTCTACAATCTTTATTCAGACTTAGAGAATAACATAAGTTGTTAATGCCATACAGACTTACTTATCCCTCCTACTGACCACGTATCCATTCTCCCGTAGGATCTCCAACCGACGGTGCTGGCCCATCCGGCTTGCCCCGTCCACCCCCCAGCCTCCCATGAGAACAACTCAGAGGGGAGCTCCGAGGAGAACACCTTATTCGCGGCACAGCTGTCATCCCCACCCTGCACCAATCCAGACTGACCCACCCCGGTGGGCAATAGTAGAGGTCAGGCTTCTGGAGCACATTCCGGTGAGCACCACACAGTTGCTGAGGCACATCAGATGGAGGCACAAATGTCCAGGCGAGACAGCAGTCGGAGGTCTGCTGGATCCCAGGGCCCAGCTGGGTCCCAGTCAGATGCTGAGCTTCTGGACCAGGTTTACCCGGAACTGAGGCAGTCGATTGGGTGCGGCCGTGATATTCTGAGGGGGATGTCAGCGACATGCCAGCAGGTCCATAGCTGATTGGGCACAGGAGATGGCGCCGGCAATGCTTGGCACCGAGGCCAACACAGCTAGGGTGGCGACTGCAGTGGAGAGCGACATCAGCCCTGAGTGGAGGTGTCCAAGGCGTTGTGCAGTCGTGGATAGCCATGACTGAGTGCCTCCACAGCGTGTCCCAGTCACTGGGAGACATGTCGCAGTCCCACATGGACCTTGATGAGGCGCTGTGGAGCATGTCCCAGTCTCAGGTGGGCATTGCCGAGGCGCTCCAGAGCATGTCCCAATCACTGAGAAGCATCTCCGAGGGCATTAAAAAAAATTCACATGAGAAATATGATGCCTCTGGCACTTTCGTCTGCTATGCGAGCCAACTATCAATCCCCTGCCCCAGCCCTTGGGCATGAAGGTCATGGGCTCCATGCCCTCCTCACCCAGGCACTCAGCAGTCAGGCAGGAGTCAGACTATGGCATAGATGAAGAGCACTAGCACTCAGCTCTCAACGGGTTATCATCACCCCTCTGCTTTCGACAGTGACCCGCTGACAGTGCCGACACAGTCCCATCACCCTGTTACACAGACTCTGTGAAAGTGGAACAGGGTGGTGGGGGAATGTGTGGGTGGGATGGGAGGATGGGTAAGGGAGAGGTGGATGTTCAGGGAGTGGAACCCCTTCTTGTTGATGAAGGGCACTTCCAGACGGTCTGGTGCACGTAAGGCGACCGTGCCATCTATTACCCCCTGAACCTGGGGCATCCTGGCAATGGCAGAGAATCCTGCTTCTCAGGCGGCTTGTTGTGCCTGGTACAATGAACCTTATGGATCTACTTGTGGGCTGTAGCTTGTGAGATGCCACACATGTTCCTGCTCGAGTCCTGGAATGATTCCGAGGTGTAGACGTTCAGGGCTGTGGTGATCTTGATAGTTATCCACGAGGATTTGGTACAGGTGCCATACTGTCTCCTTGTTGAGCCTCCTATGGCACACCTGTCCTTCAGATGTTCGAAAGACCAGCGACGCTTGTACACCTTGGGCCATCGCCGACCTCACCTTCTGGGTGCCTCCCTGGCCTTACTGGCGGCCAAGTCCTCAGGTGTGGGGTGGGGCTTTCACATGGGCCAATGATCCAAGTTTCTGTCGACGCTGCTGCTGCCGCATTCTCCGGCTTCTGGCCGCCTGACCTGCCAGCAGCACCATGAGGGCAGCCTTCGCAGGGTCCAAGATATCATCCATCCTGTGCAATATCTGTAAGACATTGTCGAGGGTGTGAGACTGGTGACCAGTGGTGTCTTCCACCCCAGGACCCTCCATTCCCCCATTGCTCCCTCTCTCCACGCCCACCCACCCACCCCCCACATCCCCTGCCGTCCGAAACATCTTGCCCACAAATTCCCTGTCACCAGACTCCATACCCTGTATCCCAGACACCCACACATAATGTTACCTGGGTCGGGTGCTGGTCCGCTTACCAGTGCATACACTCGGAGATGTCCTCGATGCTGGGGCCCAGCCACTTGGTTGTTCGGACGTTTGCTGCTGCGTCCCTGGTGTTGCCTCCTGCTACAGTGTTCAGCTACAGTGTCCAAGTCCCAAAAGATGCGCTTATTAGGTGATTTGGATATTCTGAATTCTCCCTCAGTGTACCTGAACATGCGCTGTACAGTGGCTTCTAGAGGATTTTCACCGTAACTTCATTACAGTGTTAATGCAAGCCTACTTGTGACACTAATGAAGATTATTATTATTATTATTATGCTCTGATTGGGATGCTAGGCAGTAACACCCACATGCTATATGGCACTGTCATGTAAGAAATGGGTGTTTATCAAATAGCTGCAGTGATGTCAGTGTGTGGGTGTAGCCGGGCTGTCTTTCTGTCTTTTACTTTCATTGTGAGCTGAAAAGCTGCTCTGTGGCTCTGTTTTTGATTTTGTTTTTAGTGTTAGAGAGCAAACTCAACGCAAAAAGATGTTCTGATCTCTGTCTCTACAAGCTAAAGAATGTCTTCAGCTCACTTGATGATTTCAAAGTAACACCTATTGCTGTAGAGAATTTAAACTGCTGTCTTTGTTAAAATGGTTTTAACTCATGGATATTGCTTGGAACCACCCCCCCCCCTCCCCCACCGATGTCAGCCCGACCAAGGCTGCCTCCCACAGGGGCTCCCATGTCACCCCACCCCTTCCCCAGAACTGGGACAGCAACCCAATGCCCTCTAACTCATTGCCCGGGGGCGAAGATGGTTCCTCATCTCCTCGGATCCCCGCAGCAACCATTCCACCAGCTTCAGGTTTTTAAAAAGGTATACAAATCGGCACCCACGTGACCACTTGCTAGAGAGGTGGTTACATCACAGGAGGCTGATAGATAGGGGCTCATTCCCGTTAGCTGCATGGAGATTCGCCTTAAGTGATGATTATTGGTGTCTTGCCATGCCACGGTGGGATCCTGATTTCGCCAAAGGTAGTTGGCCGGTTATATCGCAAACTAATCAGCGCCCGGCGTGATTCTCTATTTTGTTCTCTCCCACGATCTAATGGCCTCATCACGTTCTCGCTCAAGCACAACACGGCTATTAAATCACACCCTAAGTGTGGGATTAGCCTGGAGAGAAGCCCCTCCTGCTCCCAAATATGTGATTAAGTGCGGTTAAATAGCGGTGGGGAACTCACCGACAGAGTCAGGCAGAAACTCCCAGCCAAACCTGCCTGAAATGACACTTAGAAACTTTACATTGCGCACCTAGACTAAAAGCAATGTAATTAAGAAGGCAAATGGAATGCTGTCCTTTATTCTGAAGGGAATTGAACATAAAAATAAGGATGTTATGCTTCACTTCTGCAGGACATTGGCGAGGCTCCACTTCTTGAATGATGCTGCAGTTTTGATCTCCTTATTTAAGGAAGGATGTAAATGCATTTAAGGCTGTTTGGTGGGGAAGGATTTACTCGATTGATACCTGGAATGAGTGGGCGGTCTTATGAGGGTAGGCTGGGTTCATTTCCACTGGAGTTTAGAAAACTGAGGGGTAATTTGATTGAAGAATTAAAGATCCTTAATGGACTTGACAAGGTGGACAGGATGTTTCCTCTTGTGAGTCCAGAAAAAGGGGGCACTATTTTAAAATTAGGAGGTGTCCTTTTAGGACAGAGATGAGGAATTCTTTTCTCTCAGGGGTTGGTGCAGCTTTGGAACTCTGCCTCAGAAGGTGGTGGAAGAGGAACCATTGAACACTTTTTAAGTAGAGATTCTTGTTGGGCAAGGGAATTATTAAAGGTTATCCGGAGTAGATGCAAATGTGGAACTTGAAACACAAAGAGAACAGCCATGATCTTATTGTGTGGCGGAGCAGGCTGGAGGGGCCAAATGGCCTACTTCTGCTTCTACTTTGGATGTGATATTTTCACGGACAAGCTGTAGGTCTGCCTTGGTCCCATCTGTCTTGTGGTGCAGCAGGTGGTTGAGAAGAAGGCAGCAATCTGCTACTGGTGGTATTATTGGTGTCGCTATCATGTTCCTCCTTTGAGATCCAAGACAGATCTGCATAAGCGACATCCATGCTGCCCTGAAGGCTGACGTCAAGGGGGTGCAGATCAAAGCAAATCCCTCCACTACTGCCAATATTACCTCCAGGACATTGGGAATGATTTTAAATCAATGAAACCATGCTCTCAGAACAAGACCAGTGAACAAAATTATTTTACTGAAGCAAGGAACTATTTCTTATCTGGCAATTGGTCAGCACCATCAACCTCCAAGTGCCACTTACCTTGTTTTACCTGACAAATCTCAGGAAAGCCATGCACTCAGAGTTAAAGGCAAAATCCCATGTCAAAATACGATGAATTACCTTTTAACATTTTAAATCCTAGAGCCACCTGTCCTGCAGTGGTTTTCTGAGCATTAACAAATTATCTTAAGTTCAATGTGGAAGTCAATGAGTTCTTGTCAGCTTCCTGCCCCTTTCTCTGTAACCGACTCACCTCAGCCCAATGACCTTCTGAAATGGTTTAATTTATGGTTATTGATAGAACTTTAACGCTATAAGATATTGCCTTGAACAAAAACAAGTGGTGGTTCCTATTCTATTGAAATTATATTGGAATGTAACTAATGCAGAGCTGAATTATTTGTATTATAATGCTAACATTGAAAAGTTAATAAAAAGTACCGGGTAGTATTCAATTGTCCGAATGCACTCCTTCCAGGTCTCCCATATTCCAACTTCACAAATTACTACTTATTCAAAACATTCTGGCACATCATAGGCGTGATCCAGCAGACAAAAGCTAAACTATCGTTTTGGGTGCATTTGGTGGGGTGTTTCGCATCAGCCACGTTGGCGAGATCGCGGCCTGTATTCAGCGGCACTTAGTGCCAAAAAAAGTCCCCCCATTAGAATCTCGACATTTCTCGCTCCCTCGCCATCTGATTCGCCTGACGCGTGCCTCAGTTGCTTGCTGCTAACAAGGGGGAATCTGTTTTTAAACGCACCCTCAGCACTCACACCCACACACCCATTCAACACACAAGCATGGCAGCGCGCAGACCTGCTCCTCGTTTTGGGAGTGCCGACCTGGCCAAGTTTCTCGATGCTGTGGATGAGAGGTGGGTCACCCTGATTCTCCAAGGGAACGGAGAACCAGCAGCAGGGTCAGCAATGCCACCTGGGAGGCAGTGGCAGCAGCTTTCAGTGCGGGCAGCATGACCAGAAGGACCACAGTCCAATGTAGGAAGCAGACGAATGATCTCCAATAAGCTGCAAGGGTACGTTACCACCTCTCTTCTGGCATCAGTTCTGCCTGCCACCACTCAAATTCCCAAACCCCCTCTTCCACCCCAATTTACTAGCTGATGCCCCACACCCTCCCTACATTCGATCTTTAAGCTTGTACCTCAGAACCCCCAGGCTTCACCAGCACAACCCATTCATGTCTAGGGCAGTTCCCACACATACCATATGTTATAGACCCCCGACCCATCAAGCCTGCAGCTCAACATGCCCTCTTTTTGTCCCTGCAGGTGAAGATAGCCCAGAATAAACAGGAAAGGGCGAGGACAGGGGGAGGACTCCCAGAGATCTGAGTTCTCACCCCCTATGAGGACTGATTCAGGAGATTGCGCGTTTGCCTGAGGAGACAGCGGTCACGGGCAGCGAGGTTGGCATGTGGCAGAGAGGTGAGGATCCACCTTCCCTTCATTCTGTCTCAAGTGAGTTGTTTATGTTCCACAAAATTATTCTTCCCTGTCACTGACCACATGACCATTTTCTTGCAGGATCACCATCTGATGAGGCCGGGTCACCGGAGTCGAACCTCACTCCGCCCCCCCACAAGAAAACACCTTAGAGAGAGCTCCGAGGATAACATGGGTGATGTGTCACAGCATTCACCTACGCCTTCCACCAGTGCAGAGACACACAACTTGGTGGGCAACATTAGTGGACAGGCTTCGGTGCACAATCTGGTGTGCACCACACATCTGATGGTGTACATCAAGTGGAGGCAGAAACAGCCAAAAGCGACAGCAGTTGGAGATCTGCTGGATCCCAGGACATAGCTGGGTCCCAACCATATGCCGAGCCTCTGGATAAGGTTTTCCCAGCGCTGATGCAAACGATTGGACAGAGCCATGAAATTCAGATGGGGGTGTCTGCAACATTCTGCAAGGCCATTTGGAGGTGTTCCAAAACCTTCAGGCACAGATGATGGTGCCGACAATGCATAGCACCGAGGCCAACATTACTAGGGTGCCGACCGCAGTGGAAAACCTGGAGTACGATGTCCGCGCCTTGAATGTTGATGTCCAAGGCATGACTCAGTTTATGACAACGATGACTAAGGGCCTCAATGCCATTTAGAAGACTGACCCATTGATTCCCCCCAGGGCCTTACGAGCACCCTCAGGGAGGAGGAAGCGCTGGAGGCCAGCCCAGGGCCTGCCATCAAGGAGACTATGGTGGTCTTGTGCTCTTCTGAATCTCCACCTCCTGACACTGATGCACCTCAAGGGCAGATGGCAGATCAGTGAGACACGCCACCGCCTGTGACACCAGGAAGTCAGCCAAGGCCCTCCAGCTCCATTCGGCCGGGGCCCTCCGGCTCCAGGCCCTCCAGAAGACATCTGCCATGGTCATTGAAGGCCATAGGGCGGAGAAAGCAGCAGGTTGCCTCAAACTCCGATGGTATCCTGGGGACCCATCTAGACATAACAGTAGAACACAGAAGATGACGAAGAGTGAGGAGCACTGAGTCGGCCCACGGCGGCAGTGGGGGAGGTGGGGGGGGGGGGGGGGGGGGGGGGGGGGGGGGGGGGGTCTCACTATCTGTAGGTAGCGGGCATGGAAATCCTCATATAAAAATGTTCTCTATTAAAACATGTCACAACCTATATACGTGAAGCCTCTGTCACATTAATCTTCCTAGCGGGCTTGCCCCCCCCAAAAGGCTCCATTCTGAGGACAGATGTGAGCACACTGTCAGCAGAAAGACAGACAGGAATTAGGCTTTGTATAATCCTGAGGCACCAGAACCTTCCTCATGGCAAGTAGTCATCACCCTCCTTCCTTGAATAGTGACCGCTGACAGTGCCAACACAGGCCCTGGAGTGAAGTTACACAGACCCTTGGAGGATGGAGCAAGATGGTCGGGGAGGGGGCGGTGTGATTAGCGGGGGTTGGGGGCAGAAAATGGTGGTGTCTGGTGGGGCAGATATGGGGGAAGTGGGGAGGAATGTGGGGGAGTGGGGGGAAATGAGTGATTGGGGAAATGGGTGTGTGTGGGGGGAAATGGGGTGAGTGGGAGTAAATGAGGGTAAATGGGAGTGGGGTAGAATGGGGGAGTGGATGGAGTAAATAGGGAGGGGGAATGGGGAAGAAATGGGGGGTTGCCCCACTGCTGTGCCAGATTGAGGAGGGCACAACAGACCACCACAACGCGGGAGGCACTTTGGGGGGCTGTACTGCAGGGCACCACCAGATCAGTCAAGGCATCAAAACCACATTTTCAGTACCTCCATGCACCACTCAATGACAGCACAGGTGGCAGCATTGGCCTCATACGATCTCCGCCTCAGTCTCAGGCCTCCCGCACCCGTGTTGTCAGCCTGGATCTCGGTGGGTATCCCTTGTCCCCCACTAGCCAACGCGTATCCTGGAGTAGTCTTTGAAAATACTAGGGATCTCCGAGTGCCCAAGATGTACCTATCATGCATGCTCCCAAGATAGCGGGCCTACACGTGCATGATTCTGAGATGGTGGTCACACACAGTCTGAACTTTCAGGGACTGAAACTATTTCCTATTAATACAGGGCACATCCTGTTGCCCCGGTGCTTATATGCGTGCCAACGCTCGACCCCTGGACCTGGATGTCCCAGTACTAGCGGCAAATCCTGCAGCCTGGGCATGTTGGTGGGCTTGGTCCAGGTCGAAGTTGATATCATCTGATGCCCGGGCATACAGGGCATCTGTCAGCTGCCAGTGGGCAGATGACTGCAAGATACAACATGGGACACTACTCGAGCCCTGGAATGACCTGGTGGCATAGAAGTCGAGGACAGCCATGACCTTCACGGTCATTGGGAACAGGTATCCTCCTCTTCCACAGGTGCAGCACTGTCTCCCTGCTGAGATGGAGGCTTCTGCGACATATGCTGACTGCCAGTGCATGGAAGCATGAACGACACCTGTACGCACTGAGCCTTTGCTCACCTCCCTTTATGGCTCCCTCCTCATCCTGAGTCTTCAGGGCGTGTGGCGGCCCCCTGCACATGAGGTGCCACCTCCAGCCTCTGATGGCATTGCTGCCTTCAACCCACATCAACTGCCACAGGGCCTGGTTTAGCACAGGGCAAAAGAGCTGGCTTTGAGCTGACCAAGGCAGGCCAGCCGCACGGGTTCAATTCCCGTACCAGCCTCCCCAAACAGGCATAAGAATGTGGTGACTAGGGGCTTTTCACAGTAACTTCACTTGAAGCCTACTTGTTACAATAAGCGATTATCGTTTTTTTTTTGACAAGCTCAGTGAGGGCAGCCTCCGCATGATCCAAACCAGCAAAAATTGTTTTATCGAAAGGATTTGGAGGAGAGTGACCAACAATCAGTTCGGTCTTCAATCCCAGGACCCTCAAATCCCCCAAGCCTTCCGCACCCTTACCATGACTGTCCTGCCTTTTCTCAGAGTGCCATCTAGTGAGCTAGTTGTGCTAGTAAATCTTGCCCTTCACTTTCACCCGCGGCCACATTAGGAGGGCCTAGACCCCAGACCTCTGCTGGGAACATTAGGGAGGCGTTGCTCATCCCTCTATCCATCTACGCACTTACTCTTTGGCTATGTGTGTTATCAGTGCTGTAGCCCTTCTCTTTAGTGTTTGACTGTTGGCAGCTGCTTATATTGTACTGACGTTCCTGGACTACAGGCACACTCTTCAGGCATCAAAGTTTGCTGGACATGCAGTGCACTAATCATCCTCTCAACTGTTCCTTCGAGGTGGAACTTCGGTGGAGTTGAGGTGGAGTTGAGGGGCTGGATTCTCCAAAGCCCTGCACCAAAATCGCGTTTGGCACGGGGGCGGAGAATCAACTGTCGCGCCGAAATTGTGCCCGACGCTGCTCCGGCGATTCTCCAGGACCCGAGAATCGGCCTTCTCACAAATTACTCCACGCGGCTGGGGGGGGGCCATTGCCAGAGGCCCTCCCAGCGATCCACTGCTCCCAGCCGGCTAAGTTCCCGATGGCGTGGTTCTAACCACCGATTGCCGTTCGGGAACCTCGCGTGGCGGCTGCGGAATCAGTTCGCGGCTGTCCTGGTTTGGGGGAGGGGGGGTCAGCGGATCGATCACCAGGGGAGGGTTTATGGACAGCCGGGAGACATATCAGGCCGGTTCGCGCAGCCGATCGGAGGGGGGGGGGGGGGGGCCTACATTTCGGAGCTGCCTCCGCAGTCCGAGTCCGCCATGGTGCTCAGCGTGGCCGCTCTGGGCCTCCGCCATGCACTTATGCAGACTCCAGACCAGAAGTATGGGGGCCTGCTTCCACAGCTAAAGCTGCGTAAATCGCTCCGGGTCCCTGCTAGCCCCCTGCAGGGCATTGAATTGGTTTCTCTTTTTTTGAGGAAACTCAGGAATGCAACAGCAGTGTTTTTCCGCCGGTGTGGGGACATAGCCCCATTTGAGGAGAATCCAGCCCGAGGATTGTGAGATGCTATCACAAGGCTAATTCCTCATTTGAAATAGCATTCAACTGCTCACAATCAAAGGGGTGAAATTGACTTTAAGGAGGGAAGCTGCATGAGGCCTCTGTCCTGGGTTAGTTTGATAGGGCAGACAGGCTGCAGCTGTGTTTGCCCTTGTTATGAGTCTCCGCTGTGGTGATATGCATCACTGTAAATACACAAGATGTTAATGTAAATACACTACAACTAAGTAAACACTAGAGGGAGCACTTGAGATGTCATGACATGCAGACATACAGCTAATGAACACATAGAATAGGACACAACCAATGGGCAGTTAAGACACCCAGAGGTGTCACTACCACAAGGGGGCATTACAAAACCATATATAAAAGGACAGGGCACACATGCTCTGTCTCTTCCCACAGGCGACACTTAGAGAGAAGGACAGGGGCAGATCAGAAGCATCATACCCACCACGTGGCTTAGAGCAGACTGGTTAGTTAGACTGAGTTACTATAGCAAGATTAGCAGGAGAGTCAAACTCATAGAGAACTGTGCTAATGGTTCAATAAATCACACTGAACTTACTTCAATTTCTGGAGTATCTTTTGGTCAAAGCTGCATCGAGTTGCAGTCTGTGTTATCTCAGAGTACATAACACATCATCCGCAATATTTTAATATGTCTTGCAGGCCTCACAGATGCAAAGCCCTTCACAAATCCCCTTCCCCTCCCAGCGACGACCCCTGACCTGGAACACCTCAGCCCCACAACCAAGCCCAATCCTCCTGAAGCTGAAGGCCCCCCTGAGCAATGGGGTAGCAGCTCCGGTGCCCTTGAGCTGCATGCCGGAGAGCGGAAATGGCTACTCACCCCCTCACTTCTCCTCAGCAATCATTGCACCAGCTTCCCGTTTTTGAAAAGGAGTGCTAAAAGACGCCCACCTGACTTCCTGCTGATTAGTCAGGTAATTCCCGGGAGGCCGCTGCATTTGGCTTCAATCTCGTTAATAAGGCTGAAATGAATGCAAATTAGGGTTAATGATATTCTCGCCATTTTTGGATGAGATCCAGAACGCACCATCGGGTGCAGGCCAGACGAATCACAAACTGGTTTGCACCCGGTGTGAATCTCCATTTTGCCCGCTTCGCTATTCATCCAGCGTCCCTGGATCCACGCTGGGCAGTCACTGAATCAGACCCCATATCTTCCATTAAATTCTATTTCTGTATTGGTGTGCCAGTACAAACCGTCAGGCTTTCTCTATTCCTCAATATTTTATTTGAAAAAAACAATGATTTTCATCTGTAAGTCCCTTACCTCAGCTTCATTTTGCAGTCACTGTGTTGAAGCACATGCGCTTCAATCTTCTCTGTCCAGTCTGTTGTACACCCCACTGTACCTCTAACTCTGTCCTACTTTCAGTGGTAGAATGATTCTTCAGTTGCTCCAATCCTACACTCTTGTTACCCTCCGCAAAATAAATTACTTGAAACCTTTTTTATCTATCAGCCACCACTCCTAATTCATCTCCCAGAATTGCTTGGCATTGCATTATGTTAGTGATGCTATAAAAAGAGCAATCTGTTATTGAAAGAACAGATTGTATATGGGCTGCAGATTGAATAGTCTTGCTAAACTACACGTCATTTTCATGTTCCAAGATTTCAGATTTTTTTTATCATGTATACTTCCTCCATCTCATTTCTTTATCTAATTTCTTCCTACATGCTGATGTATTATTTGATTGCTTTTTAAATTTTGTTCACCTATATAGAATCAGCATTTTTACTTAATTAAATAGTTAATTTAATTTATGTTTCTCACATTGTTTTGCACAATTGAAAGCTTTCATCCAATCTTTATTATGTAACATTTTTCAAGGAAGTGTTTCTGATTGCATTAAAACCATAAAGCCAAAAGAAAAAATGTTCTCAATTTTGCAACTAATAGCAGAGAAATTGTACCTGAGTATTAAATTAGGATATGATTAAAAGATGAAGTAATTTTATTGTTAATAATCATTTTTCTACTTAAACCAGAACATTATTAAGACTGCTGTTCTCTAACTGAGGAGTTTACATGGATAGAGCCATTTGTGCAAACCATTTAAATCTGTATTTGTTTTGTGAATATTGCTTAGTCTCGCTCAATCTATCAATCCATATGCATATATAGATTTATGCATATAAATTATTAGTAACATTTTCAAAATAATACATACGTGCACATTTACACCAGCATTGCAGATTGCAGACGACAGGAAAGATGCAATGGACAAAAAAATGTCAACTGACAAGAGATATGCTATCAGCCGACTGCTAACTGCCAGAGCCCATCCAATATGCGCCAGACATAAAATTCTCCATCACAACCACCCATGATTAGTAACAGATAGTTTTAACCCAGGATTGAATCCTTAGTGAATGGCAACATGAATTATTCATTCTATGAGTTTTGCATTATTTTAAATAAATGGATTGGACAATGTGTTTCATGAGATGTTCGGTTATACGCCAACTTTTCAATTCACGTAGAAATGCTAATTCATCTGAAATTGATCTGAAATTGTGTCATTAACAGAGTGCTGGGATATTTACCATTGGTAGTACTTAGCAAACAGAAGAGCATACAGTAAAATAACCTTTGCTTTGGAGCTTGCACCAAAATATTCCTGCTGTTGTGCTGTTTGCATTTTAAATAAATGCCAACATTTTTTGGGATCATCAAATCAGAAGTATTTTCTTTCTTTAAATTAGCTTTACATTTTAACACATTTGACAGGGTTTTAGAAAATCATTCACAGGATATGGGCATCACTGACAAGTTCAGCATTTGTTTCCCCTCCCTTATTGCCTTTGAACTGACTGGCTTGCTCAGAGGGCAGTTATGAGTCAACCACATTGCTGTTGGTCTGGAGTCACGTGTAGGCTAGGCTGGCTAATGGCAGAAGATTTCTTTCTCCTAATGGACATTAGTGATCCAAATGTTTTTTTTTAAGACAATCAATGGTAGTTTCATAGTTACAATTACTGAGACTAGCTTTATATTCCAAATTTATTAACCATGGTGTATTTGAACCTCAGCATAAGAGCATTAGCCTGGAATTGCTGGATTACTACTTACCATTACCATAGTGCCAACATCTCCCTTCGGAGTAGATGACCAATTGTTGAACATCTTCTAACACCAGTGTTCAAAGTCTCAGCGGCTGGGTTCTCCATTCCTGAGACTAAGTGTTGACTTCGGGGCAGGATTCATGGACTTCCACGACAGCAAAACTGGCGCCGCACCTGGACCGATTCAGCAAGTGCTAAGGGCCTAGCACCAGCGGCACGTGGAACAAATTCAAAGGAGAAATGATGCCGGATTTGCCAGATTCGTGATTGACATTCAAGAGGCTAGCAAGTTGCAGCCGCAAATACACATTACAATCACCACACACACGCATCCCAGCCAACAGGATGGCACTGGTTGTGCTGGAGCGCACCCATATGACTGATGGGTCGGCTGGGGCCGGAGGGGACACCCATATGACCCGTGGCCCTATGTTCACAGTGGGCAGTCAGAGGGTGCGCAGCTGCATGGCTGCCTTGCAGGCCGCGGCAATGGTGTTCCATGCCTGTCCACCCTGACCCCACAGCCCACCTTCTGGCCGCCCCCCGCTATACCGCCCCCCCCCCCCTCCCCCCGACAGAAGTCCCCCCCCAGCCAGCGGTACATCTATCAGCGAACAATGGCAATGTTGGACACTTTCCATACCCCCTCTCTCTCCCTCAGCAGCCACGCCGCTTGTTTCATGATTTTTAGAAACACAAGTAAACCTCCCCGTCGGGAATTCAGCCCATTGGAGGCAGAAAATTGCAGAGGCCCCGGAGAATACCGGGTCGGGCCCGCTAATGATAGGCCAGCGGCGTTTACTGTACAGGCATTCTAGAATGCATCGACGCCGCTATCGAGGCGATAGATAATTGCACTTTGCGTGAAATGGGCACGGCCACGATTTCGGCGGCAGAACCGATTATCCGCCCAATCGCGTTTCCCGATTCCAGCGTTGGCTGACGGAGAATCCCGCCCCCAGTTCTTTACAAAGAAAGCAAAGTGAATGTTTTTATAAACCATTTTATTTTTAAAGAATAATGAGATCAGTTTGTGACAGTACTACAGTGATTTGCACATTTATGACATGCAGTGAAATTACAGTTTACTATCAGATGAACAGAGTTTACATTCTCATAAATCAGAGTGGCAGAATTTTAAGTTTTGCTGGGCTGCAAAGGTTAATCTTTCTAGCTTGCTATGGAAAAAAGTCATTGCTGAACATATTCAACCTTACTACATCTGATTTAAATCCTTGCAAGAAATAAAATGGCACAACAGAAATGAAAGATGAAGTTATTTAAAATATATTACAATTTTACATTTCAACATAGCTCCCAGAATGTAGCAACTAACATTAATAAGACTTCTTAGCAGTTCCTTATGCAGAACACTGAAATATGTGTAATGACTTTGTTAAAACCAATAAAAAAACGCTTAAAATTCAGCACTTTTAAATGCTTACAATGCTATAGATTCTATCAAAACATTGAGGCACGCCAGCTGAGAATAAGGTTGAACGCGTTCAGTTTCCATTATCTTTAACCCTGTGGCGCCTTTACTTGAAATTCACAATCAGTAAAGATAACACCTCTGTACGTGCATTTCTTCTACAACTTAGTGAATATTAGCTTGAGTGGTAAAACATCTGAAGAACAAGCATGGCTTTCATAAATATTCTTCATAAATACATACACCATGTGTACCATTGTGTTGAGCAATGGGAATTCAACATTAAAAAGCAGATCACATTTCCAAATGGTTGCGGTAATGTAGTAACTATGTAGTATGGTCAATGAGAATGAGATGTGAGCTCAAGCGAAATACCCTGTTACAGAGACTGGTCCAAAACTAGACAGATGTTTTGACAGCATGGTTAAGTTCACACACAGAGAGACAGACATCACTGTTGCTTTAAGTATAAATTATTCAATACACTCTTCTTTTTAGGAAAAGATATTTTCCTTTCAATTTTCCTCTAGTATTGCAGTCTAACTGATATGGCTTTAACTATTGAAAAAGAGTTCAACTGAAGAAGCTTAACAACCCTAAATTAACTTTAAACATTAACTTAGGATTCTCCTGAATGGAGACCTGGTTTTGTTTTAGTAGGACTGCGGTGGGAAACAGCAAGCATAACACAAACACAAGCAACTCTCCTGCATAGTGGTTTGAAATCCAAGAACCAATACCTGAGATTTTTAAACTAATTTTCTCTAAATTTTAACCTAGTTTTATGCTATGGGAAGCAATTAAATCAGTGATATCCAAAGAGAATAGTTCTCTTTGCTTTGGTGTAAAATGAAATGCAGGTGAAACACAATTATTAGTTTACTGAAATTCAGTAGAGCTGAACCAGTGTTATACGCAAACAGCAAAGCTCACCATCAAATAAAAATCCACATACACAGCACAAGTCAGTCTGCGCCACATCCAAAGACAGATTGCTAATAGTTTCACTCTGTGGTAGCATTTGGAACAGGTCAGTCATATATACATGTGAGTACATTACTGCTGAACAGTTGTAACAGATCACACGTCAACTATTCACTTAAGTTGATCTAAACTACTGAAAATGTAATTGGTGTGTGACTGAGTAAAGAAGAACGTCTAATGTGATTTCTTTTTTGCAATGAAAGTGATTTAAATACAAGTTTTTTTTATTCTTATGGTGGAATTTAATTTACTCTATTTTGGTTTATTATTAAGCATTGTTTAATTGCATTATTTAATGTCGCCTTATTTCATGAGAGGTGACAAGGAAAAGTGTTAAGCCATATATTAACTCACAAAGATAAATTTTAGTTCCAATAAGAAAGTGCTCCAGGAATGTTAAGGTTTACATTTGGCAATATTCTGCTTAGCCTGTCATTAAATATTGAGAATGTCTTGTTCCTACGTGCATTAATTATGTCGTCGAAAAGCAGTGCATGACAATTAGTGTCTAAAATAGAAATAGCTTCTGTTACAAAAAGTAACCAAAGTAATAAGAACTTTCAAAAACTTACAAATGTATAAAATATTAGGTCAATGGCTACAAAAAGTTAAGCGGAGCAGAAAAAAGGTTTCTTAAATAGGATGGCAGTCTGTTACTTTATATAATCAGTACTCAACTGGTTATTTTGCAATACGCCACAATTTGTTAAATTTGTTTATAAACTTTATTTCCCCCAAGTTCCTGATAGCTGAAGACATCAAAATATTCACACGTTGAACCAAAAGCAGTTTAACAGTGGAAAGAAACAGTGGCAGTTATAAAGGCCCCACACCCAGGCCGCTCCCACAACTCCAAGAAAGGCTTTGGGCATATCAATATTTAGGAATGTTTCAGAAATAATTCAATTCATTATTCATTTAAGCATTGTATTGTGTAAAGGCGAAGGAATTGAATTAAACATTTTTCTGGGCACTGTGTTCCATGGATTGATGATCGTTATTAAATCATTCTCAATGCTGATGGTAAATTGGATTGAATTTAGTGCAATGGTGGCCTCTTATTATTTAAAAACAAACATACTTTCTCTGTGATGTACAAAAAAAATGACGCTGCTACCTTAGTACACTAAACCAGAGAGATCTTCCTTCCTTCCCCAAAAAGCAATAATGCTAGATATTTTTTACAACGTAAAGATTGTCAACTTATATTGCAAATTTCCATTATTTAACAGAAAGGCAGTTCCATTTATGATATTGTACAGTTTCACCATTTTAGCAAATCATGCAAAGATATTTGCTACAAAACAAGTGACTGCATAAAACTTTTAAAAATCTCAGTAGAAATCACTGTGAAAATTGTCAGATCTTACACGCATACAACGCAGGGTGCCTAGCTGCATGCCACCCCAGGTTCTTCTGTTACAACCAACAACCAAGTCACACATCACAGTACATTTAGCAATATGGCAACTTAAAAGGGCAAATTCAAAAATGCCTGCAATACAGTAGAAAAGCTCAGCGATGAACACAAATTAATACTGCCAGTTGTGAGGTTGAGAGTTTTTATATCACATGAGCATATGTGGAGTCTACAATAGAGACATTCAGGAGTTTACAGGAAGCTTACTGGTTTCCCAGACTCCTCATGCTCATGTCAACCCCCTCACCATGGCTTACATCATAGAGAGGCACAAAAAATCTTTTGTAATTATATTGCAGTAGAAGTATAAGCATTTATTCTAGTCAGAGAAAAAAAGAAATGTATTTTAATATATGGTCAAAACATATGTAAATCCTATTAATGTAACTTAAAATAATTTACAATATAAAGTATTCTTTTCTTAAACTACTTCTTGAACATGTCTTGAAGTGGCCCAGGAAGATACTTAAGGACAGTATCAAGGATGCTTTCTTCTTCCTCTTCCTCTTCATCACCACAACCAGCAGGAATTGCTTTCTTTGGGCGAGTCAAACTCCCCTCTATTGGTGCTTCCATTGCAGCCTTTTCCTCAGCTTCTTTTTCCTCCTTCTTCTTTAGTCCGTACTAGTGTTTAAGCAAAGCAGACAATTTAATATGGCCCCACCTAGAACCAGCAGAAGCATTGAAGAGCGTGCCAGATTTTCAATAGTATTTCCCATCCATGCAAAGCTTGTTAATCAAAGTCATTTCATAAGCTCCGGTTGAACATTTGCGAAGTAACACTGCTAAAAGTCTTACTTGGCTATTGATTAAAATGTAACTTGTACCCAATGAATACAGATAGACTGCCATAGATATGAATGGTGGGCTAAATTTCCTCCATACGAACATCCCAAATGTTACTGGGCTTTGAAAATATGCCCATTCCTACATTGATTATGCTGATACCAAATTATGCTCAAATTTCTAGATTATATTAAAATATGCTTCAACATAAACATTTGCATCAAGCATATAAATCAATGTGAACAATCAGGTCTCAAGGGAAAGCATCAAACCCATACCATACATTCCACCTTTAGTTCTAAAAATTCACGTTTCAACTCATTCAACCATCATTCATGTGCATCAGGCACATGTTATAGAAATCCCAAAAGTGGGGAAACTTATCAAATTTTAATGTGACTTGTGCTGATTGTAATGTTACTCACAGTGGGAATAAAAAAAAGAAATAGTCAAATACGTTTGAGTTTGGAAATGCAATGCTGTACTAACCTACCGACTTGCTGCTGTCATGTGACTCTGCCTTGTGGACTCTGCCTCTGGAGACAGACATCTTAAGATCTGTTCAATAAAAGCCTCTCACAGAAACACACTGAAGAAGTACAGCATTGCCTATAATTGCAACAAAATATTTGCAATAAAATACCAGAAAGATGTCTTCCTATTGCACCTGAAAATGTGTCTGTAATTTGACATTAGCCCCTGAGCAAACGCGATTATTTGTATATGAGACAATATAATCTGTGGGCATGGCCAGTTTATGGGAAGAGATACGCTCAGGTGAAGGAGTCAATAGATGGCTGAAAAGGTGGAGGAGTTTTCAGTGTATTATTGTTATGTGCACAACTCACGCACCAAAACTCGACAATCCTTTTGACGACATAATTGGTTTGAGGTTGGATTAAGCATGACTTTGGGAGCAAAAACAAAGGAAATTCAAGGCGAACATATTTGTTAAGATAATGATTCACAATTGTGATGTGTCATCACAATTTGCTCATTAGTTTGCCAAAGTGGAATCTTCAATCTAACTGCTTCAGTTTCCTGGAATTATTTCAAACTAAAGTAGTTGTAGAGACAACTACAGGAAGCTGTGCCGAAAGAAAGAATAAATGTTAACTTCAGCACAGTCAAAAGGTATTTTCATCCACCTTTGTAATGCAAATCCATTACATTTGTCCATGGGGTCCATAAACATTCCCAGATATTCCAATCAGGATCAGAAACTCTTGGCATGATTCAACGACCGTGTTGCACCCAGCGTGGAGCCGCCACAATGAGTGAATGCGGGAGAGACCCAAATTGAGCTCCACACAACGGGCCGATCGTGAGTCACCCGACTTGCTGCGCCCGGCATGATCTGGATCATGCCCTCGTTGGAGGTGATCCAGATAATGATATTGAAATGAGCCATTAGGCTCATTAAATACCAGGATGCCATATTCACCTGGTGCCTGGAGTCAACGGCCACACCTGTGAGACCTTGACTGGGCGCCATTTAGCACTGATTTCCGCAAATGTAGGCCAGGCGTGATGGCATCTTGGCATTGACTCACAGGCCATGTAAGCCTCTGGGTGGTCAGGGACAGGGCAGCACCCTGGCATCTTGTCACTGCCAGCCAGTACCCTGGCAGTGCTACGTGGTCCTCTGACAGTGCCAACCTGGCACTGCCTGGGTAACCATGTGGCACTGCCAGGGTGCCAGGCTGGCAGTGCCAAGGTGCCTATGATCCACGTTGGCACTGCCAAGGTTCAGGATCTGTGGGGGGGGGGGCATGTCATTGAAAGGGTAGGTGGGTGGGGTTTGAGGGCACAAAAAAAGATTGAGGGGGGGAGATCCTGAAAGCGGGGGGGGGGGTTTCCTGAAAAGAGGGGGAACACATGTTGTAGGGTTCTGGACAACCGTTCAAAATGGTGTACCAATCTATGAGGACCGGTCCTGCTGGAGAGATTGGAACCCCACTGTTTAACTGTGGATTCGATGGGAAGAAACTTCCCAAGGCCAAAAAAAACGTAAATGCCGTTGAATAGTTGGGCCAATCTTGGCGCTGTAGCTGCCGAGAAACACCCCATCAAATGGGGCCGAAACTGGACATAGAAATATTCTTGGTTTAGTTTATTGTCACGTGTACCGAGGTACAGTGAAAAGTATTGTTCTGCGTGCAGCTCAACAGATCATTCCGTACATGAAAAGAAAATACTTAATAGGACAAACATAAAATACACAATATAAATATATAGGCACAGGTGAAGCATTTGGAGTGTAGTACGTAGAGAAGATGTGTGAAGGGATCAGATAGGTCCACAAGAGGGTCATTCAGGAGTCTGGAAGCAGCGGGGAAGAATCTGTTAGTGAGTGTTCTCAGACTTTTGTATCTCCTGCCCGATGGAAGGAAGTAGAAGAGTAAGTAAGCCGGGTACGAGGGGTCTTTGATTATGCTGCCCACTTTCCCAAGGCAGCGGGAGGTGCAGACAGAGTCAATGGATGGGAAAATTTGGGTGAATCGCCAACCCTGATCAGACAAAAAAATGCACGTTTGCCTTCCACTTATTATTTTGAGCAATATTCAAATGGAGGATCCTTCACATCTGGTTCAGTGCTGGAGCCGTCACATGGAGAAGCACAAAGAATTCACACAGAATATATGCCCCCTGTATCAGACTGACGTATTCCTGTCAAGTAAAGAGTCCCAAAGCTGATTTGAAAAAGGCCACAGAAAGAGGTCCTAATTAAAGTGGTCCTGAGGATAGGGTAGGTAAGTGAGTAGGGTGATAGATAAATAAGGTGACAAGGTGGCAGGGTGGCATATGGGTCATGGGGAAGTGCGTGAGGTCGGTAGGGTAGTATGTGGGTTGGGTGATAGGTAGGTTACATGCGATGATGGGTGAGGTGGGTGAACTGAATAAGGGGCAGGTGGGTTAGTAGGTTGTGGGGTAGTCAGGTCAGATCAGTAGGGGTTGTCAGGCTGGGATCTAGCCAGGTGTGGTCGGGGGATACTTAGATCGTCTCGGGGGGGAGGCAGAATTGTCAGGGGGAGTTGGCGGTCAAGAAGGGGGGGTCAAGGGGAATAGTTGGGATAGCTTCCAGGGTACGTTTGGTCTTCAACTATTCGTAGACTGGAAGATCTGGACCATTATGTTGTCACACTTATATCTATTTCACAGTTAAGTAATGACCTTTTTGTTCAGTTGTCTGGGCATTCCAATTTTCTGCATTTCGCACAGAGATGGATTAGACTGTACCTATCTGTATGAACAGGTAATCGTGAATTAATGTGCGTGTGAGTGAGCAATTGAATTGAGCCTGTGAGAGCATAGTTTGGAACTAAAATAAATTCTTCAATTGGCACAAGTTGTACCTAAAAGGTTAAGAGATGAGGCTAAATCCAGTTCTGTGTTAATGTGTTAAAAGCACTCAATTAGGTTTGCCAATGGGCAACTTTATTCACAGGTCTCGGGGCATACTATGACATCTGTAAGGAACACGCAGGTGATAAGAGAGGAAACGTATTAATTAAATTTAAAGGAATGGAAATCACTAAAGAAAAGACTTCTGAACTCATTGACAATCTCTCCCAAGGCTGGCGATGCTGGGGGATTAAGAAAGAACAGACATAATTACAACAAAGAAAGTCTGTCTCATGTTGTCTGCGGCCACAGCTGATCAGCTCAGCCACTTTAGAAGTCATCTCAGAGGTTAGAGGTTGATTCCCTTCTTGCAAAGCTCTGCATCTGACTCTGTTAACCCAGACACCAATTACACTTTCCCATAGAGTGTGCCAGGTATGTGTGCATATACGATTGGTATCACCTTGGTGAATGGAGCATATCAGATTACATTGGCTTATGCATTGGCCCCATTATCTTTTATTTTATTCAGCATCTGTAGAGCCTAGCATTCAGCATGTCTTCACAACTTTAATGCCATGTTGCCTTCTGTTGTGGGATCGTTTTCCATTTGAGCACAAAGCTCTTGGTTGCACCTCCATGCAGTACTGAGAGTTCTACACAGTTGGAGGAGCTGTTTTTCAGATATATTAAACATCAAGGCTCCATCTGCCCTCTCAGGGGATCAAATAGATCCCGAAGCACTATTTTGAATCCATGGAGTACTGATCAATACTAACCTCTTAATCAACATCACAAAAATGGATTACCTTGCCATTATCACATTGTTATCTGTTAGCCTTGCTGTGTGCAAATTGTTATTACATTTTCTATATTAAAATTGTGACTGCACTCCAAAGATACTTCATTATTTGTAAAGTATTTTGGGATGGCCTGCATTCATGAAAGGTGCAATACAAATGCAAATCTTTGTTTTGGCGTTGTAACATATTTTGAAAGATAAGAGTCTCCTCAGGCATTAAACATCTACCAAAGCGGGATTTGATCACTACTTTCAGCAGTGAATTAGTATGGAACATCTCTCATGCAATACAACCCATTTGATAACACTTCTGGGCTCTCCTCTTCCTCTCCCCAACTCAAGTGAAAGAATTACCAATGGGATGGTTGTACTAGTGCTGTAGAAGAAAACAAAACCATCACTGCATAGAGCCATGAGAACGTTAGTGCCTGCTCTACCCTCACCTCCAACAAAAGTGCAACGAACTTATGGATTTTTGGTCACTACAATTGACATCATGGGCTGGATTCTACGCCGGCGGCATGCTCCATTTTGCCGGCAGTCCAGGGGTTTCCCGACGGTGTGGGGCTGCCCCACAATAGGAAACCCCATTGACCGGCTGGCGTAACGGAGCATCCCGCCGGCGGGGTGAAGCAGAAATGCGGCGAGACAGAACATCCCGCCGCATGGACTTTACTGCATCTCTCCTTCACTTTGCTCACCAAGCCAAACTTTCACTAGGTACGGCTTTCACCCTGAAACCTACATCATTTTCTCTTCTATCTCCTTATAGCCTTTCTAAGCTAACCTTGTCCATGAAATCCCACTTCTTCACCACTTGTCTCTTGACTATCATTCCCAGTAAACTAATTTGCTTTCCTGACATTGTAAATGGCCCCTCTCCTTGGGTATTTTCTTCTTCTCTCAGCTTCTCCATTTTGTCTGGGATTGTCACAATGTTGGTTGACCCTGCTCCATCTCTTCTCCATCACCCATGCTATGTCAAACCCCCACTGTATTTAAGGCACTTGTCACTGCATCTTTCTATCTGGTCCTAGATATTCCTCTTCTCCATCTTCCTGGCTGTCCAATATTCTTCACTCTCCACACCACATGATGGTCTTTCACTCTTCATCAAAAATATGACCATTCCATTTCAATTTGTGCTCAGCTACTTTCTTCCCTGCTTTAAACAATCTTCGCAACTGCCTGATTGACTGGTTCCTGATCGTGTCCTCTCTCAACACTCTAATACCCATCTTATTAGTATCCAGTCATAGGTCCTCTCTTCTTTATGTTGCCCAAATTTTTGAATTTTATAACAAGGCTATTCTCACAACTGTGTTTAGATTCTTCCTTTCAGTTTCAGTCATACCTTTCTCCTTTTCTGTCAAATAATACTCCACTGCACTTTTTTAAATTACTCCAAACAGAGATAATCCATTGCTTAATTTCCAAGAGGTCCCTCTCCGCGGATACTGTCCCCAACCAGGGTGACACGGTAGCGCAGTGGTTAGCATGGTTGCTTTACAGTGCCAGGGACCCGGGTTTGATTCCCGGCTTGGGTAACTGTCTGTGCGAAGTCTGAACATTCTCCCCGTGTCTGCGTAGGTTTCCTCCGGATGCTCCGGTTTCCTCCCTCAAAAGTCCCAAAAGACTTGCTTGTTAGGTAAATTGAACATTCTGAATTTTCCCTCAGTGTACCCGAACAGGTGCCAGAGTGTGGGGAATTTCACAATAACTTCATTGCAAGTAAGCCTACTTGTGACACTAATAAAGATTATTATTAAATCCACCATCCTTGCCACTTTCCTCAAAAGCTCAATCTTAACCCTTAATCCTTGCAAACTGGTGTCCTTCTCCAATCTCTCTTTTCGCTCTAAATTTGCTGAATGCATTCTTGCTTCCCAAATCCACACCTTTGTGTTCGAGTTTCTCCAATCACGCCTCTGTCCCTGTCACAGCACCTAATCAATTAGAGAAAATTAGCATTTCTGGACAATTGCCAGTAAATCCTTACATGGGAACTTCCACGATGGAGTACCTGGTTTACCCATTGGATGTCCAGGAGAGAATATTTCCATCTTTGTTATTTCTCTCTTAACACAAATAATTTGAATGTATTGAAATACAAGGTATTGCATTTATTTAGTTACTTAGACATACATAGTCCCTAGAAGGGGAATTGTATTTTAGTGTTCATCTTTCTATTGGGACGTTACCACCACATTCGTGAGGTTCTGTAATGGTCTGTTGATACCCAAGCCTTTGGGCAGCTAGACCGACACCAGCCACAGCTGCTCAGTGATGACCCCTTTCTAATCAAACTTTTCCTCCCTCCACTGCCCCCGCCATGACCCCTCCACCCCCACCCCCCAACTCCGCACCCGGCCCCGATCGACCCTCCCTCTGATCGATCCCCTCCTTCCCCCTCACTGGTCACCTACTTAAATGCCCCACTTCCTACAACTTTTTAAGTAACCTGCTCCCTGTGAATCAGGTTGGTAAAGGTTTCCCCCACTGTATACAACTAATATTTAAGAAACAAGCAAAAGGCAAGAAAATGTATCTGTGCTAGATTGAGAGAATACTTAAACCAGTTAAACAGATTGGCGTACTTCTCTAAATTCATCAAACATGCCAGATATGTTCCAAAAATTCTTCAGGATATCTATCATCGCCATTACTCCAGTTATTGAAAATCTGAGATAACATTGTTTTTGAATGAAATCCACAATGGCAGAATTTTATAGCAATGGTTTTTGAAAAAAAACCTGACATTATGAAAATAAATATATTTATTTTATTACCGGACAGTACTGGAGAAAATAACATTCCATATTTTCCCGCTTGATCTGATTGACATTATTCAATTCTGTCTTTTTTTTCTCATATATACCCTATTATTTAAGTTCCTTATTTCCATCCAAGCCTGGGATGCTATTTTCAAACATAGCATTGAGTTTGGTAACTGATTTACATATTCTCGAAATGAGTCCTAGTAACATATGCGCTGTCAGATGCAGAATGAAGCTTCTCCCCTTGACCAACTAAAATGATACTCACTGAGGTGGAAGATGAAAGAATTCTCAGGAGGGAATACTGACTGCATCTCTAACCAGCAGGAAATTATAAGCATGGAGCAAGATCACAATTTTGGCTTGCATTTGCTCGGTGATCGTAACTGTGATCATCCATGAGCAGCAGGTCAAGCCTTATTGAAAATCAGCACTGGTGGTCCCCTGTGTCAAATCTGATCCAAAGTAGAATAAATCCATTAACTATGCTATTTCATGCATTTTAGTTCTTTCATCTTAACAGAAGTACTGACCCTGGTACGTTCATGCCATGATTGTGAAGATCTTCCGGAGTACATGAGATAGGCCCATATGTGTGTATTTTAAATATAAAATAGCAAATAATAATTAACATGATTTGCTTAGTGTTACACATTAGAATTAAACCTTTCAGTTTAGTATTTTATGTTTTTGTTGACAACTTGTTTTGCGCCACCATAAAGTTCTTAGTTTCTGAAATAAACAATTGAATTAGGTGACCTAAGTTTGGTCTGTGCCCTTCAATAATATTCCAGTTTTGTTGTCTATCGAGAGAGTTTTGCTATTGCTAAATCCAGGGTGTGAAAGAAGAGAGAGAGAGAGACACTCTATCACCACTTTATTGTGAACACTTGTATGCCAAAGAGTGACCTGATTATGACCCTATTCCTGCCCAAAATCTGATTAAATGGAGAAAACCATGGGCTGGATTCTCCGCCCTCCATGCCACTTTTCTTCCTCAACCCGTCGGCGGGATTCTCCGTTACACCGGCCAGACAATGGGGTTCCCATTGTGGGGCAGCTCCACGCTGTCGGGAAGCTCCCGGGTGCCTGCAAAACGGAGAATCCCGCCGGCAGAGAATCCCACCACATGAGTTTCAGCCCTGTTACCTGTCAAGTAAGTCAGCTTAAAACCGCTTCATTCTTTGAAATGATTCACAATTCATCAATGCTTTTCTCTGTTTCAAATTGTTAAATCTGAGTGGATGCATTGTGACCCGGAGACTTTTTATTGAAATGATTACTTTAAAAAGTGACTGCACCAGAATTAATCAAGCTGCAGGTGGTGAAATGAGAGTAAGGTTGAACATCCACCATTAAGGTTTTTAATGGAAGAATTGTACTTGCAAGGTACAAATATCATGAATGTTCTCCAAGCAGCCCCATGATGCCCATTATTTGATTCACTAAATTTCATAATCAGTACTAAACTGCATTGAACACTGTAATTGGTGGGAACCTTAAGTAGCTGTCTGGGCACCCACTGAGATGAGTTGAGAGGTCAACTAGTCTTTGAAACTCAAGGTTCTATCCCAGCTCATTCTGTCCATTGGCAGTCAGTGTACAGCAGCCCAACTTGTGGTCCTTAGAAGTAAAAAACTAATTTAGAATTGTTGTAACCCGCACAAGACCGACAGGGTTGGGGCGACTGGTGAGGGGTAAGCAGCCACACCACATGAAACACCCGGCTTCCTCAAAATAAACGGCCGTAGAGTGGCTGGGTCCATGGACGCACATGTGCTCAGCGATGGCCTGCAGCGTTCGCACCGTAAAACATGCTGCCGGCCATGTATGGACCCGACCTGCCAGATAATGCCCCCTGACCACCCTCTCGCCACTCCTCGCTAGTCCCCCCAACCCTCGTGGAGCCCCCCCCCCCCCCCCCCCCCCCCAGGCTAGCAGCAAGGCTCCCGGCCAACTGTGTCGCCGCTGGGCACAGTCCGCAGCCGCCAAAGTTGGGTTCCCGACCGCTGAGACCACATGTCAACCGCGCGGTCGGGAATTTGACCCAACAAGGGTGGAGCATCGGCGGAGGGCTTTCAGGTGACACGCTGAGGCCGTTCCAATGGCATGAGGCATGCAATGCGATGACGCCGATTCAGAGGGGGCGGAGCATACGAAACCTGCATCAAACAGGCGGCGCCCACAATTTCGCCGTCAAAAGGGATTCTCTGCACGATCGGCAATTACGAAATCGCCGTTGGGGAATGGAGAATCCCGGCCATAGCTTTTTTTCATCTCTGACTAGATTCGAATGGGCCTAGGAGAAACATTAATCAATGCTCCTCTAGCCCCACAAACATTCCACACTCACACCTGAAGCCTGATGCTGAAGTCGCTACCTGCTCAATGAGCTGCTCCTAAAACTAACAGGAATTAAATAAGGAACAACTGAAAATGGTCCGGGCCTCCAGCCACTTCCAGTAGACAGGTGACAGCCCCGCTCCGTCCGCCTCCTTTCCAATGAAAGCAGTCATGGAAACATCAGCTCTCATTGAGGGTAAAATATTCTGGGCCTCTGGAATTCACAACACAACTGAAGATACATTTCCTGTGTTACAGCTTTTTCTTGAATTTTATGATATTAAAAACTTTCAGCTTTGATACAAATTGTAAATCAGAACTCTTTCACTGAAGGGTCTATTGTTGAACTTTAGGTTGTATTCTTTCAAGAGATGTGATGTCACTGGCAAGGCCAGCATTTATTGCCAGCCCCCTTGAACAGCTTTAAAATATGTGACATCGGAAAACCAAGACACTGTTAGGTAAGGAGGGATAAGACTTTGGGTGAGATTTCCGCGCCCCTCCTCCCGCTGCATTTTTTTCCAGCAATGAAGGTGATTCACCAGTGGCCACTAGTGGGATCTTCCGGTCCTCTTATCATAGAATTTACAGTGCAGAAGGAGGCCATTCGGCCCATCGAGTCCGCACCGGCCCTTGGAAAGAGCACCCTACCCAAGGTCAACACCTCCACCCCATCCCCATAACCCAGCAACCCCACCCAACACTAAGGGCAATTTTGGACACTAAGGGCAATTTATCATGGCCAATCCACCTAACCTGCACGTCTTTGGACTGTGGGAGAAAACCGGAACACCCAGAGGAAACCCACGCACACACGGAGAGGATGTGCAGACTCCACACAGACAGTGACCCAAGCCGGAATCGAACCTGGGACCCTGGAGCTGTGAAGAGATTGTGCTATCCACAATGCTACCGTGCTGTCCTGCTGAAGTCTGCACTGTGTTGTGTGGCTCTCCCATGCAGCTGCTAGGGAATCCGCGGTGGGAAGTTCGCCTTCGGCCGGACTGTAAGATTCCACCAGTGAGAAGGGCCGGAAAATCCCGCCCTTTGACTCAGTAATGATGAAAGAACAGCAATCTATTCCCAAGTCAAGTTAGAGTGTGCTTTGAAGGGGTCATTGAAGGTGGTGGTGTTTCCATGTATTTTCTGCCCTTGGGGTCCTTCTGGTTAGTAGAGGGTTTGGGAAGTGCTTTTATAGCATTGGTGCAAAGCTGTAGTGCAACTTGTGAATGGTGCACACTGCAGCCACGGTGTGTGGGTGATGATGGAAGAGGCTAGTTATGGTGATGGATGGCATGCATGTCAAGTGGACTGCTTTGTGGTAACCTATATTTTCTCTGATGCACCTGCTGTGATGTGCTTAAAAAATATTGGGGTGGTGCAGTGGTTAGCACTGGGACTACGGTGCTGAGGACCCGGGTTCGAATCCCGGCCCTGGGTCATTGTCCGTATGGAGTTTGCACATTCTCCCTGTGTCTGCGTGGGTTTCACCCCCACAACCCAAAGATGTGTAGGTTAGGTTTATTGGCCACGCTAAATTGCCCCTTAATTGGAAAAAAACATTTGGGTCTTCTAAATTAAAAAATATATATATTGGGGAACAGAACACCCAGGGCTGATTTTTATCACGGAGGCTACAAATCCTGATACTGGGGCTGAAAGTAGGAGGTGACAACACTTCAGTCAAAAACAAGACCTGGGGAGTTAAATTCCAGGTGATAGCCAATTAAGTAGTCACTGCCAGGACCATGGTCCCTATTAAGCATGATGGTCCAACCCAAAAAGTCTGATGGTTGAATCTGAAGCCCAGCAGCCCAGAAACCATCAGCGGGCAATTCTGAGGCTACAGTTGCAGGATTGGACTGCATCAATGATGCCCCTTGAAGAGGGGAAAGTGAGGTTGATGAATTTGGTGTCCAGATTGGCAGGCCTTTGGAATGGGGTGGGAGGGTGTGGGGCAGTGGAAAGTCACTGATGTCAGTCATCGTCATTAAAATGGCGATGGCCATTACTGCAGGTGGACCCCCTCCATGGACCAAACAAAGTCGAGCCCACTGGGAGGACATCAGATTTCACAGAACAGCCTTCCAACACAGCAGCAGGCACCTCAGCAGCTGGCAAAATTCCCAAGGAGACATGGGGAAAACCTTAATTGACCAGTGAAGTTGTTCAGTTGGGCTCCCACTTTCCTGATGTGGGCCCATTGTGGCAGAATCTAGAATGAGGCAGTAGAGTTGCAGTATAAGGGGTCTTCCATTTAAGATGGAAATGAGGAAGACGTTTGCCTCTCAGAGAATCAATAATCTTTGTAATTCTCTGCTATATAGAGCCTCAAGTTTGGGTCCTTGAATACATTCACGGCTGATCTACAGAGGAGTCAATTGTTATGTGGGGCAGGAAGAAAAGTGGAGCTGAGGCCACAAGTAGATTCGGCACGATCTTATTGAAAAGCAGAGCAGACTCGCTGGGACCGAGTGGCCTATTCCTTCCTATTTCTTCTGTTCTTATGACATTCCCACTGACTCCCATCCACCTTCCAGGTGTTTGTGTGCTATTTTGCCAGCCTTCCCATCTCCCAACCAATCATCAAGGGACTGGTAAAATTCTAGCCCCAGTTGTTTAATAAAACAGTATTTAAGAATAAGAAAAATATCCAAAGTTTCTGGAAGTACTGTACGTATTCACTTATATATAATTGAAATCAAAACACTTGGACTTGATATGTCTCCAACTTCCTAGATCCTAAGCTTTGATATCCCCCGAACCTCTCCAATTCTTAACTCTCCTTTTCGTACCTCCTTAAAACCTACTTCTTTGGCCAAACATTTGGTTACCTGACCTAATGTTGGGTGTGATTCTCCGGTAAGATTTCTAAGTGTGGTAGTGAGCGGGAACTGCGCCAGCTTCCCGCCACTCGGCTCAGGCAGGTGGGCAACACTATTTAATGTTAATTGGTCCACTTAACAAGGCCCCACAGTCTTCTCACCGCAAATGAAGGTCGCCAGCCGATTTGCCAGCACCAGACTCGCCAGCCCAGGCCCCCCCCCCCCCCCCCCCCCCCCCCCCCCCGGCTAACAAGGTCGAGCAGCACTTAAGTTGCACTTGCTCAGCCAACTCCAGCCAGCTCGTAACAGTGGCACCCAGGAGACGGCCCCAAGATTCGGACAATGCGGACCTGGGGAGGCTCCTAGATGCAGTGGAGGCCAGGAGAGATGTCCTGTTCCCCTGAGGTCTTGGAGGGTGAGCCACAGGGTAGCCAGTACTGCCTGGAACAAGGTGGCGGCGACTGTAAGCTCTGGGGGCGTGACGAGATGGTGGGAAGCCTCCAGTTCCGAAAAAAAGTCAGTGACCAACAACAGGCAGCACGAGTGACTAGACACCAACGCCACCCTCCCCCCCACCTTGCGAGATCTTTCCACCCCCACATGAGCATCCACCCTCCCTCCTGCAACTCTCCATGCAGCCCCCAACCCTCCCTTCAGCCCCCCTGCCTTCAGCCCCTCCTTCACACACCCCTCCCACCACTGTGAACCACATGTGTGGCTAACGATGCCCTATTTGTGTCTCCTCAGAAAAAGCTCTTCCACAACCGTCGGGAGAGGGCCCAGATAGGTGGAAGCCTGCTGAACATAAGCATCCTCACATCCTTGGAGGAGCATGCTTTGGGGGTGACTGGGGTGCCAAAGGGCAGGGCAGTACCCACGCGGAGGTTGGCGGAAATCACAGAGGCGAGGATCAACCGGGCCCCACCCGGTGCTAACTGGGAGGAGGGGACGTTGGGTGCCAACTTGGATACATCCCATGGAGTGGCGATGTTGGTCATCAGCTCCCCTGAGTTCCACCCCTCTGATAAGGCTGTGTCTGAAAGTCAGCACATGGGACAAGGCGGCATGGCTGTGTATGTGCCGCCGACAAGTGAACCGGTGCCCTCCAGCCCCAGAAGACGCTCTACAGGGGCATCGAAAGCCATGGGACATGATGAGCAGCTGGCTACATCCACCACTGATGTGCACTTTGGGGCACCAGTGTCCACCTAGTCGTAGTGGGAAAGCTAGGAATACCAAGCACTGAGGACACTGGGGGGAGCGAGTAAAGGATGCCGGTAGGGGAGGGGAGGTGGGAATGTCGGCACCATCATGAGAGTGGGGAATTGTAATACACATTAAACACCCTTGGGCTCAACTGGTATGAAGCCTCTGAAACCTTTACCCGCAATGCGGGCCGACCTCCCAACCCTTGGCCCATCTCTCCAGGCATTCCCCCTTTCCCGGCCACACCGTGTGCAGGTGATGGGTGTGAGCGAGCACCCAGCGGACAGGTAGGGGTCGGATTATGACATAGATTGGGGAGCACTGGCGCTCAGCCCTCTGCGCGTTATCATCACATCCCTGTCCTCGACAGTGACGCACTGACGCAGTCTCAGCACCCTGGAGTGATGTGACACAGACTCTGGGTGTTTGGATGTTGGCTGCTGCGTGTGTGGTGTTGCCTCCAGCAGTTTTCAGGCATGGTGTCCAGGCATCACAGTCTGATTGGGATGCTAGGCAATGACTCCTACATGCTATATGGCCCCCCCACCCCCACCCCTGCAGTGCCTCCTCCCCCAACCTCCAATGGCGGCCTTCCACTGCGGAGGCTCCCCCATTCTCAGCTGGGATTCCCCCCACAACCCCCAACTGAGGGTCCCCAGTTCCTCGCAGAGCACTGGATTGGCAAGCCCAGTAACACCGGGCTCTTTGCCTGTGAGCAAAGATGGCTACTCACCTCCTCGGTTCCCGACAGAAGCCAATCCGCCAGGTTCACATTTTTCAAAAGGCATACTAATCGCCGCTTGCGTGACCACTTGCTGGGGAGGCTGAAGAATCCCGGGTGGCCGTTGGATATGGGGTAGTTCTCGTTAATTGAATGGAAATTGGGCTTATGAGATGATAATCGGTTTCTTGCCACGCCAAGGTGAGATCCCAATTTCGCCTATGGGGGGCGGGCTGGTTGCATTGCAAACTGTTTGGCGTCTGGCGCGGTTCTTGTTTCAGTCTCTCCCGCTATTCACTAACCTAATTTCTCTCGAGCGAAAGCGTAGCGAGGTCAGAGAATCGCGTCTGTTGTCTTTTGTGTATTGATGTCTAATTTTGTCTGATAACACTCCTGTAAAGCACTTTGGGACATTTTTATTCCATGAGGTGTGCGATGTAGATGGAAAGTTATTATTGATGTGACTGGTCAGCATGTGGGGCTCTAGCTGCAACAGGAAAAAAGGCTCAAAACATTTGTCAGCTGATTAAATAGAAGTCAAGACTGCTTTATTTAATTGGGTCATGTATTTCTGTTTGTTATAGCCCGTAACAGCTACACCTGTGATCTCTGCGCACATTTCCTCAGTACATTTACCTGAGTGATGTATTTCTGCCCTCGAATGGACATGGGTATGAGGGATGAAGAACTGTCTAATTGTTTGACGATGGTACTCGGCATACCTTTCCGTTCTTCAGCCAGCCAGGTGGTAGGGGATGTTAGGCCTACCTCTGCGCCATGTTAGTTCAGGGCCGTGCAGAAATTAATTTTTTTTTTCCCATCAGGAAAGCACCCTCAGTGCACTTTCCCCCTTTTACATGTTCTGTCAGGTGCTTGTCACTGCAGACCTGCTGATTTATTCTCTGTAATGCGAGGTCCCAACTGTTTAATAGAGTATAAATGCAGTGATTCAGCTCTTCACATTTATTCACATCAGAAGGCTTTCGACAAGGTCTCACATAACAGATTGCTAAGTAAAGTTAAAACGCATGGGATTGTGAGTGGTGTCTTGAGATGGGTAGAGAGCTGGTTAGCAGACAGGAAGCAAAACGTCGGAATAAATGGGTCTTTTTCCGATTGGCAAACAGTGACAGGGAACTGTGCAAGGACCCCAACTGTTCACATTATACATCAAAAATTTGGACGGGAGAACTATATTGGGCGCGATTCTCCGGCCTCGTTACGTTCTCGCTCAAGCGAAAGAAGGCCAGTGAATCACGGGAGAAGCAGAAAACGAGAACCGTGCCAGGTGGTCTGTTCCCGTAGGTGAAATCGGGATCTCGCTGTAGCATGGTGAGAAACCAATTATGACCACATTTTCCCATTTCCATACAATTAATGAGAGCCACCCAATATCCAGTGGCTTCCCGTCATTCCGCAGCCACCCCAGCAAGTGGTCACGCTGGCGCTGAACAGTACTCCTTTTGAAAAAGTGAACCTGGCGGAAGGGCTTCTGTGGGGAGCCGAGGAGGTGAGTAGCCATCTTTTCTCACAGGCAAAGAGCCTGGGGTGCTGGACGTGCCACCGCAATGCTCGACTGGAGGGGTGGGGAACCTCAGCTGGGGGGGTGGGTGGGGGACCCTCTGCAGGGATGGCCGCCATGGGAGGGTGGGTGGGGACACTGGGGGGGGGGGGGGGGGGCAACTGGGGGGGCAACAACATACGACATCACCATGCCAATCTCTGGATTGTGTGTACCTGTTGCTGGGGCAACTCTTGTCCCCACCTGTCAGCCTCACTGAACATCCATAACCCTCACCGACTACCGAAGTCTCTGGCCATGTGGGTGAAGGCTGTCGCTAACAGGGAATTGGGAATTGTGGTTAAGTGAGCACTTCACACAACCCAAGTGGATCCCCGTGGGTGGGCGGGCCATGTAGGACACATTGCCCAGCATCCCAATCACACCTTGATGCATGGACACTGTGCTTAAACACTGCAGAAGGCAACGCCACATATGCAGCAGCCAATATCCAAACAGCCAGAGGATGGGGGACAGCTTCTGGGAAATGTCCACAGCCAGAGCATGGGTGGGTGCCGTAGGGAGTGGGAGATGCCTAGGGAGATGGGCCAAGGGTTCGAAGGTCAGCTCTCATTGCCGAAGAAGGTGACAGAGGCCTTGTACAAGTTGTGTAGAAAGGTGTTTATTGTGTTTGACAATTCCCCAGCCACCAAATGGTGCTGCCCCATCCCCACTCCCTTCACCCCACCGCTGACTACCCCCCCCCCCCCCACCGACCCCCTCCCATAGTGCCCTCAGTGATCCTCGATGTACTTTGCCCTCGTAGCTCTACCACTACGCCTAGGACGTACATCTGAGGCGGAGGCAGCATGCTGCTTATCTAGTCCCATGGCCTTTGAGGCCCCTGCCGGACATCCTCTGGGGGCTCTAGGGCCGGAGGGTCCCGGCTCTGTTGTCAGCAGCACATGCACAGTTGTGCCACCGTGGCCAGTGTGCTGGCTGTGACGTGGCCTCATCAAAGGAGTGGAACTCGGGGGAGCTGGTGGACACCGTGGCCACTCCATGGGACAGGTCTGGGTTCGCACCCAGCATCACCTCCTCCCTCTCGGTGCTCATAGGGCCCGGGGGTTCACCTTGGGATGGAGGGGCAGCTGGTTCGAGCCCCTGCATCATCTGGCTCTGCCAGCCTTGGCGGCTCCACAATGCCTGCACCGTCATGTTAATGTCCTCAGCGATGCTCCTCATTGATTGGGCCATGCTGTGCAACACCTAGGCAATGCTCACCTGCGTCTGAAACAAGATCCGCAGCCCTTTGGCTATGCCCATCTGAGAGACATGTCTCGCAGAACCTCATCAAGGTCAGACTGGTACTGGGTAGACATCCCCCAGCGAGGCGGACATTCTGTCTAGAATCTCAGCCATGGCCGTCACCGACTGCGCAGCGCCTTGGACACTTACACTAATGGTGCCAACTTCATGCAGCGGGCTTTCCACTGCGGCCGCCACACTAGCAGTTGAGATTACCCAATTTTTTTTTTCAAATAAGGGGCTGTTATACCATCAATTCATAAGGTGGCGGCCCCCATGAGTTGCACGTGTTGGGCTGGGGCGAAGATGGCGACCAAGATGGCCAGCCCCACCGGTCGCACGTGTCGGTCGGTGCCGGAGCCAGCGGCCAAAATGGCAGCCCCGACGAGTCGCACCTGTCGGCCGGTGTTAGAGATGCCGGGCGGCCCCCATGAGTCGCACGAGGCTGATGATGCGTCTGAAGGGGGCGTTCCGGGCAGGCACGCAGCCACATTGCGGGATCTGTGGGCCTGCGAGTCCATGGGTCAGGCCTGGTGAGTTTTCGATTTCTGGGCCTTAGATCGGCCCAGACAGACTCCAGCTAAGTGTCCCTTTTTCCCACAGTCGCTGCACGTCGCTGTGTGGGCTGGCTCACCCGAGCATGGAGGAGTCGCAGCTTGAGGGTATCCGTGGGAGGCTTTGTGGAGGAGTTGAGGTAGGCCTCGAAGCAGCGAAGCCAATGTTCGAAGATCTCTTTGGGCTCTGACGCGCGCGCATCGAGTTTGAGCTTATCTAGCTTTAGAGGGGCTTCCATGTTGCTGTCGATGGTTAATAAATTGTTGTACCATCAATTCACTGTGAGACCGTGAGAGTGAGTGAACATTAGGGTTTATTAACCATGAACTCGCCTGCCAGAGTTGGCTGTACAAATGAGTGCCACCCACAGGTGGCCGGTCTATATATGGCCCCGGTGAGGGCGGAGCCAGAGCCCACCGGGGTTCCAGTACAGTACCTGGAAGTAGCTCGTAACACCACTTCCAGGTGATAGGTCGCAATAGGTCACATCATTATACAGGCAGCTCATGCATTAGGTGAATACATACACCACAGCGGTAATTTAGCATGGCCAATTCACCTACCCTGCACATCTTTGGGTTGTGTGGGTGAGACCCAGGCAGATACAGGGAGAATGTACAAACGTCACACAGACAGTGACCTGGGGTCAGGATCGAACCTGGGTCCTTGGCACCATGAGACAACAGTGCTAACAATTGCGCCACCGTGCCGCACTGGCTGTGAGGAGGATGCAGAGATGCTTCAGCGGGATTTGGACAGGCTTAGTGAGTGGACATATGCAAGGCAGATGCAGTATAATGTGGATAAGTGTGAGGTTGTCCGACAGTAGCAAAATAAGGAAAGCAGATTATTCTTTGAATGGATGTAAATTGAGAGAGGTAGATACACAGCGATACCTTGGTGTCTTTATGCATCAGCCACTGAAAGTAAGCGTGTAGGTACAGCAGGTGGCAAAGAAGGCAAATGTATGTTGGCCTTCATAGCGAGAGGATTTGAGTATATGAATAGAGATGTTTTACTGCAATTGTATAGGGCATTGGTGAGGCCACACCTGGAGTATTGTGCGCAGTTTGGTGTCCTTATCTGAGGAAAGCTGTTCTTGCTATGGAGGGAGTGCAACAAAGATTTACCAGGCTGATTCCGGGGGATGGTGGGACTGTCACATGAGGAGAGACTAAATCAGTTAGAATTACATTAATTGGAGTTTAGAAGAATGAGAGAGGCTCTCATAGAAACTTAGAAAATACTAACAGGATTAAATAGGGTAGTTCAGAAAGAACGTTCCCGATGGAGGGGGAGTCCAGAACTAGGGGTCATAGTTTGAGGATAAAGGTGACTTTAGGATTGAGGTGAGGAGAAATTTCTTCATCCAGAGAGTGTTGAATCTGTGAAATTTGCTACCGACGAAAGTAGTTGAGGCCAAAACAGTGTGTAATTTCAAGAAGGAGTTCGATATAGCTCTTGGGGTTAAAAGGAACAATAGGTATGGGGGTAAGGCGTGATCAGGTTGAACTTGATGATCAGCCATGATCATAATGAATGGCGGAGCAGGCTCGAAGGGCCGAATGGTCTCCTCCTGCTTCTATTTTCCATGTATGTTTCTGAGTATTCTTCAGTCCCCTCTACGTTGGGCCACATTCACTGAATTGAGAAGGGGAATGCTGAGCATTTCCTGGTGGCTTGTCTCATGCAATACAAAATCAGTTTTCTTTGTTCCCTGTGTCAGCCTAAGTGAGGCGCAGAGGTTGCAGATATGCATCGGTGCCTGTCAGTGTATTGGGAGACGCATCTAAATGCCTGAACAATTCAGCAAACATTCCCTTTTCGGGCAGTGCAGGGTGACAATTCTGAGGAGTTTAATATTTTTCTTCAGTAAGTCTGTTAAGAAGCTTTAATGTCGAAAATAATACCAGCTTAGCAAAGGTAAGCTCTCGCTCAGAAGGAATGTGAACAGTTGTCATAGCAGCCCCAAATTTACAGCATGGAAAATTGATTTCAATCATTTTGCCCACCCATCCACTCAAATTGTGATGAAACACAAAGGGGAGCTATTGCATAGCACATGCCTTTCTGCCTGGGGTACTGCAAAGTTCCCACCATATATTCAAATCATGTTGCTGAGTTTGCCTGATAATGTTATTTTCAGAAATATAGCCAGGGATAGAAAAGTATTCTAAATTTAAATACTGCCTGCACTTTAGCTTCATTTTTGAGATTCATCCAGCAGTACATATTACCTGCTTTTAAGTTCACTTTCATTAGCTTGTTCTTGACTACTTTTATGGTTCATATTTCTTTTCACTTTTTCAGATCCTTGCCTAAATATCGATGGCATATCCATCCAAATCCTAGTTACCCACAGCTGGAGTTTGTCAGGTCCCACCAGGAAACAGCTGGGACACAGGACACCATTTCCAAGATTTCATGATCAATTTTGTAAGGGGTGGAACTTTCATCCATCTTTTAGAGGGCAGAGAGTGCGGAGGGGGGGGGGGGGGGCCTGGGTGAAGCACAGGCGGGGGGGGGGACCTTATGCCAGAAGCTTCACACCTCCAGGGCAGTCAGGACTTGCTGCTGAATAAGGTGAGGCAGGGGGATCTGCAGAAAAACACAACACTTCTTTTTCAAATTAAAGATCAGCCCTTCCACATGGGCTGGGAGGTGGGCATGGAAACATTGCATGGTGGCAAGAAGGAGTTGTCCAACATCCTCTCCTATAGCAGCCAGGGGCCAGTGTCATGTGAGAGTACATTTAAGAAATTGGTGTTTATCAAATAGCTGTGGTGGATATACCTTTACGAAATGGGTATTTATCAAATAGCTGCAGTGATGTCAGAGTGTGGGTGGAGCTGGGCTGTCTGTTTTTACTTTTGTTTTTGAGCTGGCAGTTACAGTGTGTGTTTGGTTTAGTTTTCAGAGTTGGAGCTGCATCCAGCCAAACAAGGGGCGGGATTCTCCGACACCTCGCTGGGCCGGAGAATCGGCAGGGGGGCTGCGTGAATCCCGCCCCGCCGCCGGCTGCCGGATTCTCCGGCACCGGTTGTTCGACGGGGGCAGTAATGGCGCCGTGCTGGTCGGGGGGGGATCTCGCCCACGATTGGGGCCCATCGATCCGTGGGTGGACCTTTGCCGTGGGGGGCACTCTTTCCCTCCGCGCCGGCTGGTGTAACGGTCGTCCATGGCCGGCGCAGAGAAGAACCTCCCTGCGCTGGGATGATGCCAGCACACTCTGGCGCTCCCGCGCATGCGTCAACTTGTGCCGGCCGGCGGAGGCCCAACTTGTGCCTGGTGCAGCACCAACCCCGCCGGCCCCGGCCTAGCCTCTGAAGGTATGGAGGATTCCGCACCTTCCGGACGGCCCGACGCCGGAGTGGTTCACGCCGCTCCTCGGCGCCGGTACGGCCCACCCCGCAGGGAAGGGGAGAATCCCGTCCAATTTTGATCTCTCTCTGCATGAAAGGAATGTCTTCAGATCACTTGCTAATTTACAAGTGATAACTGCTCTCAGAAGAGAATTTAAATCTCCTATCTTTGTTAAAGAGGGTACTTGTTTTATGGATGTTGCTAGGAAACCTGCGGCAGTTTTCGAGTAGCAATCGATTGAGATGATTTGTAACATTTTGATATAATTGTGATTCTTTCAAAATGGATCACTGCACCTGACCAATCCTTGCAAAAGAGCTGAAGTTTAAGGTACCAATGGGAATTTGGCTGCGAAAATTCCCTCAAATATCGACAATTACACTTCACTTTTAGCAAATATGTTTGCAGGAAATTGAGCCAGGCTGGAACTGAATACCAGGCAAGATAATTAGAGGTTTCTCTGGACTGTAGGTTCATGGCATTTACAATGTAAATTTAAGTTTACAGCAAGCTCTTGGTCTTTGAACAATCTGTAATAACACTGAATAGATTATTCCATCTGTGCAAATTTTAACAAAATGAGGCTGGAAGTGTTTAATATCTCCTATGGATTTGGTTGGTATGTTCCTGGCCTGACAGGCAGGAGTCTCAGAACATGGGCGGGATTTTCCATTGGCTGACACTGAATTCGTGAAACATGATTGGGCAGAGAATAGGTTCTGACACCAAAATTGCGGCGGGTGCGGATTTGACGCCAAATCGCAATTCTCCGTCATCTCGACAACAGCGTCAATGTGGTCCAAAATGCCCATGCAGTCAACACCATTTGCATGTCATTAGCGGACCCGACCCGGTATTCTCCGGGGCCTCTGCGATTCTCCGCCTCCGAATAGAAAGATACTTCCTTGCGCTTTTTCTGAGTGGTGTCATGGCATTTTTACATCCACCTTCATGGACAGATGCGGCCTTGGTTTAACATCTCAAATAAAAATTGCAGCATCCCGTTCAGTGAACAATGTGGTATCTATTGTGCATTCATGTATTTCTAGTGTTTCCTCATTCACAGTCTTGCAATAGAACAGGGAAACGTTAAGAGACCGATCACATAACGTCATTGGCCATTTGCATGGAAATTTGCAGCCTATAGTGTTGACATCTTGCTAATAAAGCTCTTCATTTGTTTGAATGTCTGAGATCTGTTATCCTTAATCCACCACATAACAACTGGCGACAAGTTGGAAGCGTTTGTCGGCACCCAAAAAGAAAAATAAATAATTAAGGTTGTTGAAAGCTGGTGACCGAGGGGAGCCCAGCCACCAGGCGAACTGAAAAATCATTGCGGAATCCGAAGATCAAATGACTTTGGAAAGAAGCTCACCGTGTGCTCTGCCTCAAACATCCCATAGCATTACCAGGGGCACTGAGAGAAGCAAGCACCCTGCAACAACAAATTTAGAGCTGGGGTGTTCTAAAACACAAAAGGCAAACAGGCTGAGCTCAGGTTTGCCTGGATTTCGAAGGAAAAAGGAAGCAAGGTCGTGCTAAATAACTGGCACATCGTGCACATACAGGTCCTTCCATAATCAAAAATGGCAGGAGGTTTTGGTGCTGTGGTACCGTTTGATGAGAATACAGAGTGATGGAGCTCATATACAAGGACAGCACGGTAGCCTAGTGGTTAGCACAGTTGCCTCACAGTTCCAGGGTCCCAGGTTTCAATTTCCGGCTTGGGTCACTGTCTGTGCAGAGTCTGCACGTTATCCCCGTGACTGCGTGGGTTTCCTCCTCCCATAGTCCAAAGATGTGCAGGTTAGGTGGATTGGCCATGATAACTTGCCCTTTGTGTCCAAAAAGGTTCGGTGGGGTTATTGGGTTACGGGGATAGGGTTGAGGCATGGGCTTCAGTAGGGCGCTCTGTCCAAGAGCCGATGCAGACTCGATGGGTCGCTCGGCCTCCTTCTGCACTGTAAATTCTATGATTCCATACAAGGAGATTCAACTATTTGGCCCAAGAGAACAAAATGGCAACAGATATAAAAGTCCCAACTTGCCTGAGTATAATGGAGGGGAAAACACTTAAGCTCCTTAGGAGTCTAGTACAGTTGGAAAAGTCAGGAACGAAAAACTACGGTGAAATATTGGAAACTTTGCAGGGCCACTATTTACCAAAACCGTTAGTCATCGCAAAAAGGTTGGTTTCAGAACCAGGAAGAAGGTGTATCAATTGCAGTTTGTAGCTACCCTGAAATGACTGGCTAAACATTTCAAATTTGGAAATGAATTAAACAATACCATCAGAGATAGATTAGTCTGTGGTTTAAGGAGCTATTCAAAACCTTAAGAAGCTATTCAAAACGGTTGTTAACTGAAAACAACCTGACCTTAAAGAAAGCTTTGGAAGTTGTTGTATCCACGGAATTAGCAGCCAAAGAAGCTCAACAAATGAGTTTGAGCACAAGAATTCATAAGAAGTCGGCCAAAACTCTAACAAAGACAGAGACTCGCATTAATAATAATAATCTTTGTTCATGTCACAAGTAGGCTTACATTAACACTGTAAATAAGTTACTGTGAAAATCCACTAGTCGCCACACTTCAGCGCCAGTTTGGGTATACTGAGGGAGAATTCAGAATGTCCAATTTACCTCACAAGCAGGTCTTTCAGGACTTGTGGGAGGAAACCGGAGCACCCGGAGGAAACCCAAGCAGACACAGGGAGAACATACAGACTCCGAAGAGACAGTGACCCAAGCCGGGAATTGAACCCAGGTTCCAGGAGCTGGGAAGTAACACTGCTAACCACTGTGTTACAGGTGTGCAAAAACCAGGCACTCAACAGCAGATTGTTGGTGCAAAGACATCATATGCAGAAATTGTGGCAGAAAGGGCCACATTGTACCCGCTTGTTGGAAAAAGAAACACACTTCAGGCAAAAGTGTCCACCAGGGCAACACGGTAGCATGGTGGTTAGCATAAATGCTTCACAGCTCCAGGGTCCCAGGTTCAATTCCCGGCTGGGTCACTGTCTGTGCGGAGTCTGCACGTCCTCCCCGTGTGTGCGTGGGTTTCCTCCGGGTGCTCCGGTTTCCTCCCACAGTCCAAAGATGTGCGGGTTAGGTGGATTGGCTATGCTAAATTGCCTGTAGTGTCCTAAAAAGTAAAGGTTGTTTGGGGGGGGGGGGGGGGGTTGTTGGGTTACGGGTATAGGGTGGATACGTGGGTTTGAGTCGGGTGATCATTGTTCGGCACAACATTGAGGGCCGAAGGGCCTGTTCTGTGCTGTACTGTTCTATGTTCTATGGTACAAAAGGGACGTGAGGAGAAACTCAATTCACAGTCCAATGATGAACTGTCTTAAATGTACTAGCTATCTCTGGTGTACCAATATTGAGTCACTGTGTTACTGGATGATCAGCCAGTGAAGATGGAGGTGGACGCTGGGGTAGCTGTCTCGCTGGTGCCAGAGACTGCTTATCAAGTAAAGTTCCGACATTTTGCTCTGAAACTCTAGAAGATAGCTTTAAAAACCTATACTGGAGAAGTGGTTCCGTTGAGGGGTGTTGAAGAAATGCTGTTATAGATTACTGGTGCTTTTATTGTGAGGGTCTGCATATCGCCACGAGTCAAGCACATTGGACATCGAGGCTGTTTTATTGCACCTTGAACGCCAATCGGTTCTGATGAAATTAGGCCATACAACAAGGCCTGTACAACGGAGGCTCACGGACAGCGACTAATATGTAACACGACCAAATAGCAAGAATTCTCCATTATGTTGGCATGTGAGGGGTGATACAGTGTGTTTGGGTTTTCTTTGTACATGAACTACTGTAATTTTGTGATTGTACTGATATTTTGTAGTAAAAAGGTACTTGTATGTGTATGGCATGGTGCCTTTTCTTTGTTGATTAATGGTTGGTGTGATAAATGGACTGTTAAGTAGTAGGTTTTCATCACTTTGTCTAAAGGTACTGTTGAATGTTTAATAAACAAAATATTCTCAAGTGGTGCCACAGGTTGTGTCTACTGTTTGCTGCTGCTCAAATGCCTGGAAGCTACTGCTATTTCCTTCAGTAGTTTGAAAGAAGGGCAATTTTTTCGAAGTTACTTAGAACCAGGAACACCGGGCTCAGGGTGACATACAAGTCCAAAAGGCAATCACGTTTTAAACAAGAATACATTGCGGGACCTGGTGTGTGACATTGATCCAACTGGGAAACCTGATGAAGATGTTGGAGAAATGCTTCTGCAGATTTCTGATGCTTTTGTTGCTGGTCTGGTGAGTGCTGCATGTAACTGGCACGTCACTGCGGGTTAAACACCCTGGAAGTCAAGGATGTTCATTTTGGGCACCAGTGGAATACGTGGATGTCAGGATTTGGTTCCAATCAGATTGGGCCGTGTGGAAGGGTCTACACAGCTGCGTCTCCTGGTCGGAGAATGGCACTGATACATGGAACAACCAATGAGTAACACATTGGTGAACATATAATTTCAAAGAGAAGTTTTTGGATGTGATAAAACATTCTCAGGCTTATCCTCCATTTATGTTGCGGAACCTGCGAGTAATATTACCATGGGCTGGATTCTCTGTCTCAGACACTAAGCTCTGACGCCAGGACTGATCGGTGGTATGCTATGACTACAGAGGTGGCACCGGTCCCAGAGAAATTCAGGATCCGTTAATGGGCTAGCACCTGCGCCACATGGAACTACAGCAATTCCAATGAAAAACAGGTCTGATTTCCAGGGTCAGGATTGGCACTCGGGAGGCTGACAAGCTGCAGCTGCATAGAAACTCTCCACTCCCCACACATGCTCATTCCAGCCAACAAGATGGCAGCACAAAGAGCAGCACCCCAGTTCGTAGATGCCGAGCTTGAGACCCTGATGGACACCATGGAGGAGAGGCGAGGCATCCTATTGCCAAGGGTGGCTGCCACCCACCGCCCGGCTAGGAGAAGGCAGTGCACAAACAGCAGGTAGAGAGAGAGGACTTGAAGAGGCCCGCTGGCCCTGGTCGGTGGGCCCGGGGAGAGGGCAGTTGCTGAGGTGGAGGTTGGCACCTGGGAACCAAGTGAGCCCCCGCTGAGTTGCAGTCCCAATGGCACCCCTCCTCCTCACCTCCCCCACAATACTCAAATACCACCACCTCACCTCCCCCACAACCCCAACCCCCCCACCTCCTCCACACCATCCCAAACGCAGCACCTCACCACCTCCACACAATCCTACCGCCCCCCACACCACCACCCCAATGGGCGATCCTGTCATGCATCATGTGTAGTGTCTTGCAGGATCAACTGGCGATGAGGCGGGCCCTTCTGGTGTCCCTCGCCCCTGGTCACAACACTAGGACATCTCCAGCGACGAGGTGGCACCGCACAACGATGCGAGCCCCCAAACCCCCTGTGACACCCAGAGCACCAGTTTGGGGGTCAACACTAATTTCCAGCTGTCTCCAACACTTCCACCATGCCAGAGACACTCACCTCGGTTGGGCACTTCAGTGAAGAGGCCCCTGGGGCACTATCTGGTGCACACCGCACACATATTGTGGTACATCAGGTGGAGGTAGGAATGCCCGAGAAGGCAGACGTCGGACGGCTGCACAACCCGAGGGACGACTCGCCTTCCAGACTGGTCTGGGGCGTCTGGAAACGGCGGTCCCATCAATGCTGAAGATGTAGACTCAAAGCTGGAGACTACATTAGGGGCTGTCAGCAACCATCCAGCACCTGCAAGTCCAGTTGTAGGAGTCTAACCACCTGCAGGGGCAGGCAGCGGTGCCGACCATGAGTGCCATCCAGGCCAACACCGCAGATATGGCATCCACAGTGGAGGCCTTGGGGGCGAAGGTATCGGCCATGGGTCAGGATGTCCAAGGTCTGGGCACTCTGTGCAGACGGTGGCTGAGGCACAGGAGAGGGCTGCCCTGTTACAGGCAGCTATGTACCAGATCCACCTGGACATTGCAGCGGCGCTCCACAGCTTGGCCCAGTCACAACATTACATGGCTGCGGCATCTATGACGTTGCCTGGACCCTGGCTGACCTGAGCCAGTCACAGAGGGATGTGGCACAGTCACTGAGGATCCATAAATCCAGCAGCACAATGCTGACCATGAAGATCAGCTTGGCATGGAAATGGAAGGAAGGAAGGTGCGTACAGCGAATTAGGAGCAGTGCACCAGAATGGCATAAAGGTTTTGTTTCATTCACCTCAAAATCTCTTGTGGCCTTGTGAACGTCGCTCTTTAGCAATCAAGTTTTAGACAGGCGTAATTTCAAGCTGGTGTGATGCAAGATTGGAAGTCCTGACTGGATGGCAGCAGGTCGTCATTTTAATGAGCATTCATAAGGGGCAAATTAATGCAAATGATGTTGATGCCATCAGCCAGCAGGAAGACAGAGCCACCATTAACCCACCATTGGGAGGATTGCTGCGTAATTTTACATCGGCGAGTTTCTAGCTTTTTGGTTCCCAGCAGATTCCCTGCTCCCACTTGCCACCAAACCTCCAGCGGGCAAATGAGGGAACTGTATCCAATGTTGTTTTTTTTGTGTGCACCCTTCATTGAATGTTCATGTTAGTATCCAGCATTGTATTTGCCACTCTGTGGAACATGGCTGAACGTGAAGGCCCAGCTGGCATTTCCTGCTGTACATTATAAAGAACGCTGTCACGGATCACCGAAAGTGGGGATAATTGAAATGTTGTAGGCGAACTCAAAGACATGCAAGGACGCTACCATCCAACACCCCGAGATGGACCTACATTTGGGCAGTATTGGCACCATTTTTTAGGCCCTTCATTTTCTTACCTTGACCAACTTTCCCCTCCGCAGCCAGGATTTTAGGTCCTTTCCACTTCACCCCTCCATGCCCCTGACCCCAACCTCTGTCCTCCCTTGTATTTCTCTCCCACTCTCCATCCCCTTGTCGCCATTCCACACCCTGCCACCATTGAGTCACCCTGGCTCTCAATGAGCCTCCATACAAGCTGCTACCAGAGTTCAACAAGGAAAAACTGATGACTTCTGAAGCAGCAACAAGTCAACTCGTGGATGCCACCTTTAAATGAATGCCAATCGAACGTCACGAGATTCTCATATGGTGCTGACTTTGTCTTGAAGCTAAGACTTTACCTAAAAAGTCTTACTCTAATGTGTACTCATGTGTTATAGGCATGAACCCACCTCTGGCTGGAATGAAGCAAATTTGCTGCTGACTTTATCCCTGCATCTCAGGCGGCTGTTGGGAGATCGGAATTTCACATCCTGCCTGATTCAATCACCCCTTACTTCACATTTCCTGCTCTTGTGAGATCCAGAAAATCCACCCCCGGTCCCCACGCTTGTTTCCATTCCTCGGCCTTTCCTCCATTCCCTGTCACATGCTTGATTTTCATTTGTTTATTTCCCTTTAAAAAATTATCCTGGGTTCTGCTTCCATCATTCTTCCTGGGAGGACATTCCGTGAACTCACAGTTTCTCCAATCTTTAGGAGATGATCTTAAATTTAAGACTTCTAGTTAAGTACTGTCCTGGTGAGCAATGGACATATATATTTTTTTGTTTACCTTACCAAACTCTTCATTATTTGAAATATCTCCATTAGATTGCCGTGCCTTTTGATGCAGCTCTGACTGCAGACGATTTCAGTCACCTGAATTATTTTCTAGTATTATGATAAATGTACTTTGCAGATTAGTTTCAGGATCCTGCAAATAAATGTAACTATGGGATCCAGAGTGAGTCGAATTATATTAGCGTGGAACTAGATAGACTTTCTAGTAAAATAAACTTATATTAATCTTTATAACTGTGACTCGGCATACTTTTCTCACCTACGCAACATACATTAACACACCACTCCACTAAATGATCAACAAAGCCATTAGTCAGCCCTAATGTACATGGCTGTTTCAGGGAGTTAAGTTCAATATTATTGACTTGGAACTGTCTCGTTCTACAATATTTAACGGATGTATCTTTTATTGTTTGCAGTTAATGTATATCATGTACTTCAATTCATAAAGCTCACAAATATTGATAATTTGGAAATGAATCCCTCCAGACCACTTTTCTAAAGACATCATCATTCACTCGGTACACCCAACTCCGCAGAAGTGACATTGGCAAATGGCGCAAGTTAGTTGATATTCTCACTGAGAGAAGTTCTAAGAAAGGTTATTGGAGAAGAATAGGAACTTACCCTGGTGCAGGTAGGGATGTTCGTTGAGGCATGGGTTAAGAAGCTATTACTAAGAGAAAGCCGAGTGAAATTCATGTCACTTGAATCAGGTATTTGTTATACCGGATAGGGAATAATACTTGTGAAATGAGACTTTTGATTACCCTTTCTGGCAGATGAGGTGAGAAATGGCGCTACTCGTTGAGATCATAGAAATATTGGATTAGAAAATAATTGATAAGGCCAACACTTGGGTATACTTGATACTTCTTGGCAATATTTTTTTTACACACAGTGATTTTTGATCAAAGAATGCTGCTCCTGTATTCAGGCCTGAAACTGTACCACTCTATAACAAATCACAATCTGCAGTGGGCTCGTGTCTCTCCCATCAAAACAAAAGTGAACAGCACTCAAATATTTTGGATTTGTTTACAGATTAAAGTTGAGCTGCAAATGAAAAAATTACCATCTTTATTGTCAACTATCCTGACCTTGATTTGAGAAATATTAAACTTTTATGGAAGAATGGTACAAATGAAGATATCTGTTAGTTTATTGGAAACCAACTGCACAATAAGAATGGCAATTAAGCAATGAATTACAAGCAGCCGAACCAATAAAATACTAAAATCCAATTCACATAGTGAATTTGAGAATATTCAAATTGAAATGTGGCAATTCTGATGATAAAGAAGTGAATTTTGTTGTATTATTGTACAAATACGGGATGGTGAGTTGGTTGAAAATCTAATAACGTTAATATATAATGAGAATATTTCTATGCATGATGATAAAATGATGAAGAAAATTAATGGAATTAAATATTTTGCATCCAGTACCTATCTGCTGGACACATGGATCTGTAGAATGTAAAACATTCCGGTTCTAGTGCAACATATATTGAAATTGAACAAATCAAAAAAACAATGGGTGGAATTTTCCTAAAAAATGGCAAGGTGTCAGGTTCCGGCTGCAAACCGGTGGGTTTCTCCCCAAGAAGCAGCCAAGTTTTCTCCAGATCATCTGACATTTTGTCAAAAAAAATAGGGTGCCATGTTGTACACTGTTATTCTTGTGGGGTAGGACTTACCTGGCTAGCCTGGCTTTATAACGATCAGGGCCCCATTTTTAAAGGGCGCCCCGATCTCAAAGTTAAGAAACAGCCCCCCACCCCCGAATGCCAATGGACATTGTGGCCATGTCAACGTGGAAGTGCCAACCTGACAGTGCCGGGGACAGTGCCAACATGGAAGCACCATCCTGGCAGTGCGAGGGAGCCAGGGGACAGAGTCAAGGATCTGCCCTGCCATGGGCCTCACGGTAGCATGGTGGTTAGCATCAATGCTTCACAGCTCCAGGGTCCCAGGTTCGATTCCCGGCTGGGTCACTGTCTGTGTGGAGTCTGCACGTCCTCCCCGTGTGTGCGTGGGTTTCCTCCGGGTGCTCCGGTTTCCTCCCACAGTCCAAAGATGTGCGGGTTAGGTGGATTGGCCATGCTAAATTGCCCGTAGTGTAAGGTTAATGGGGGGATTGTTGGGTTACGGGTATATGGGTTACGTGGGTTTAAGTAGGGTGATCATTGCTCGGCACAACATCGAGGGCCGAAGGGCCTGTTCTGTGCTGTACTGTTCTATATCTCTGCCGCTCAGGAGCTACACAGGCCTCCGCACCCTCGGCGCACCATCTCAACTGCTGCAGAACAGTCGTGATTCCTGCTGGCATGACGCCATGCCAATGGGAGAAACATACGGCAAAGCCAGAAGGTATGGGGCAGGGATTCTCTGCCGGCGCTATGCTCCGTTCTGCCAGCGCCCGGGGGTTTCCCGACGGCATGGCCTGCCCCACAATGGGAAACCCCATTGACCGGCTGGCATAACGGAGAATCCCACCAGCGGGTTGAGGCAGAAATGTGGTACGGCAGGGTGGAGAATCCAGCCCAAAGTTTTGGCATATTCCAATCTATTTAAATATATGATAATCAGGTTCATGCCCTCGCTGAGGGGCAGTGATCATCTCATTCTGAGATCTCGCCAGCACAAATTCTGTTATGGCTCTCTCACGCGAGTTCGAGGCCATAACGGGATTTGAGTCCAAGGTGAATGGGCCCGGAATATCCAACTCCTGACCTGACCTTTGAGAGATGTGAGATAAAATGGCATTCAACCAATTAAATGGCTGGTGATTGATTGTTTCAAAATAGCAGGCAGTCTCTGCCTACTGTATTATTGCTGACCAGCATGATGACAGGATTGTCAACCCAAAATCATCATGCCAGGCATTACATCGCACAGGTCGCCCATTTTCACAAGATAAAATTCAAAACTTTATCGCTAACTTTTATATCTTTATAAAAGAAAAGATAGTCAGAATGAAATTGGTCCTCAAAGGAAAATGTCCTGCTGATTTGCTCTGGCCTGTTATGTGTGATCATTGCAGAACAAATTCACCCCAATATTTCTAATAATAATAATAAGAATCGCTTATTGTCACAAGTAGGCTTCAATGAAGTTACTGTGAAAACCCCCGAGTCGCCACATTCCGGCGCCTGTTCGGGGAGGTCGGTACGGGAATTGAACCCGCGCTGCTGGCATTGTTCTGCATTACAAGCCAGCTGTTTAGCCCACTGTGCTAAACCAGTCCCGTCTTTATGGAATTATTATTTATTTATGGAATAACATATCTATGAAAAAATAAACATTAATCAGCAGGCATCATAAAAGCAATCCTACTCCTGTGGAAATTCAAGTCCTTCTAACAACCATGTCAGTTTTCTATCCTTTCCACCTGCCATTGAAAATACGGCGGGAAATTGGGGAAGCACTGGGGAAATGCTAACCCTTTGTTTTTTTAATCAGCTATGAGTGATGTAATGGAAGGTCACGCAGAATTTTGTAAAAGGGCAGGAACATGATTATAACATAGACAACCGTGCATAATTTAGTCATTTAATAAAAAATACATCTGTCCCTCAGGATATGTTTTACATTCCCAACCTGACAGTACTGACCTTTGTTATCTGTTAGATATATCCTATCACTCAGCTAAAGTGTAATTTAAAAATTTAACATGCACCATGTATTAAGATTGTGCAATATTTGCCAAACGAGGGAACAATGGTAAGAAATGTGAACCCAGAACCCAAAGGATCATTTTAATACAGATTTTTAACTCGGCAATTATTATGCTGGAAGTTGTGTTCAGATTTCATAGAATCATAGAATCCCTGATAGACCACTCAGCCCATCGAGTCTGCACTGACCCTTCGAAAGCCAACCTTATCTAGGCCCAATCCCCCTCCCTATAACCCCAGCCTAAGAGGCATTTAGCATGGCCAATCCACCTAATCAGCACATCTTTGGACTGTGGGAGGAAACTAGAGCACCGGGAAGAAATCCAGGCAAACATGGAAGAAGGTTTTGATCCATTCGTTCCTATGTTATTGTCCTTACCTGTTATTAGCACTATTACAAATACAATTGGTAACAGTTAAAACATCCACTGTTCCTGAAGGAGCAATTAAGTTTGTTTACCTTATCTCGTATTTGTTGCCGTACTTTTTCCCGTTCGACTTCCATTCTAATATGTTTTTGTTTACGTTCATCTTCCTGTTGACGAAGGGCCTCTTGTCTTTCTTCTTCCTTCTTCTGTGCATCAGGGTCTTTCTCTTCATCACCTCCCAACATCTTCCCCATGTCTTTGGTGGCCCCTGTATGAAAGAACATGATGTAATATAGCCGTGAAGATCAAAAGTAACAGGATGTCTTTCCTTCCTTAAATATTGGCTCCAGTTTTGTGATGGAAACACAAGAGGAGCCTTGGTATGATTGCATCTGGTCCAATCTCTGTGAAAGTGGACCAGGTCAGACTTTGCAATGGGTCGTAAGCTTATTTTGAATAGGTTTGTACCACATACACCTTGACGTGCCACACAACTGGCCAGGTAGTGTAAAATCCAGGAAGGTTGCAGCATTGACGGGGCTGTAGTTTGGCATAAAAGGGGCAATAGTGATGTGGCAGAAAATCGCAAAGAATGATTACAATGGCAAAGTGAGCCACAATGCTCCCATTAATTGAAGATTTGTAAATCTTGCTTGATAGCTTAAACCATGCTGAAGGGTGCCTCCACATTAGGCCGAAGGCAGCCTTCCATAGGTGCCAGCTGCATGCGGGGAAGGTCATAACTGAGTCAACATGCTTCCTCTGACCCCTGGCTGCAAATTAAGAAGATGTTTGCTGGTATCAGGAACGGGATGATGCCAAATGTGCTTTGCATTATTGCAACCTTTTCTTGGGATCCATTATCATGGGAATTATTGCCTCCACTGGGAAATGTGAAGCATTGCATATTATTTGAATCATCGAATCTTGCAGTACAGAAAGAGGTAATTCAGTCCATCATACCTGTGCTACTTCTTTGCAATAACTATCCAATTAGTCCTACCATCCCCTGCTCCTTTTCTATAGCCCTGCAATCCTTTTCTATTTAAGTAATTTTCCAATCCTTTTCGAAAGTTACTGCTGAAATTGCTTCCACTGCCCTTTGAGGTAGTGCAATTCAGTTCATAAAAGTGAAATGCCCCCCCATCACTGTGGAACAGAGACGGCAGCTGAGGAACCCAAACAGACACTGAGGAAACCAGGCTGAGGGAGTTTGAGAGTGAGTTTAAGTGGCTGAGTTACCTCATGCATATATCATTGTGCTGCAGTAACCTGGTTATTTATTTATAATCAAAGTGCTTAAAATGTGGACTCTTCAGATGAAAAAAAAAACAGAATTATTTTAATGGTTGCTACTAAAAAAATGTCCACAGGTAGACTAAAGTGCAGAACAGAGCTCCTTTAAGTTGACAGTTGTTAATATTTGGTTATGTAAATATAAATTGTTAAAAAAAACAATACTACAGTATTTGACCCCGAAGCACTTATACTCTTGTTCACTCTTATAGCTTCAACAGTAAGCTCCAACAAAGTGCCAAAATGATGTATTTTACCATGGATACAGTATAACACACATTCCCCAAACCAAATTACACATGCAGATTTAATCATGATTAGCTGCCAGAGAAAAATCTGTTGCTGTTGTTGTGTTGGAAGAGCTGGCACTGGAACACCGAAGTGGTATTTAAACAGTGTCACTTCACTTGCATCCATTCTAGTTCCTTACAACTGCCAACCAGTCTCGGAGCATCTTAGTTCATCCTCCAGTACCTGAAGTTGCTGTAACATTGAAGTCTAGCTCTTTAGGGAGTGGTCTAAATGTACCACTTCCCGCACTTATGTGTAGCTGGTGCAACCAGTGTCCCCGTAAATTGGTTGCACTGAGGGTCTCACTATTCTGTATGCGTGATGGAGACTGGCTGTCCTGCCACCATTCCAAGTGCTGGCACTGAGGCAGAGATAACTGGCCCCAGGCAGACTTACAGCAGTTTGAAATAGCCAGTCAAAACATTTTTTTAAAATGGGTCCTTTGCATACTGGTCTCAGACAAAAAAAGGCTGACCTGCCCATTTCTGGCTGTCACCTTGTGAGCAAAAGCCATGTGTTGGAACTGGCACCACAAGAATGAAAGAAGGTCGTGTCTGTGCGGTCTGGTGATCTTCCATTTATCAGATGAAACTAGAGTTCTCAGTGTGCAACGTCCATTTCCCTTGGCTGTGCGCCTAGTCAGCAGGATGAGTTTTGACTTGGGGCCTGAAAAGATTTAATTTTCTGCCCATTCATAATCAATTAGTGAAAAATATAGCATTCAGAAGCTGCTGGTAATGAAAATAACTGATGTTCATTTGAATTGTGTCCACTTCAATTAATTAACCTTGGATGAGAGAATTCTGTAATCCTTTTCTTGCAACTTCACAGAAGATTTGGGGCTAAAAATTGGTTTGCGATTTCTTTTTCTGGCACAGGATCGTAATTAGCAACCCGCCCACACTAATTCTGGTGAAGGTAGGCAGCATGTAAATTGGGTGCTGCCACCTCATTCTATAATTGTAGAATAGGGCCGGGCATCTACAGCGATGCTGACTGCCTCTATGTTCAGCAGGTAGTTGAGCAGCATTCAGAAAGAGCTGTGGTGTAGCCGGCCTTCTGTTCTTAAAGGCATTCTGTCCTCCTTAAAGGAAAGGCACTAAATGATAGGAGGGTGCTGCTTAACACTATTGCTGCAATTCAAAACAAGGAAAACATAACTGGGCATTGTGTGGATTCCAGGGTTAAAGCTATGGTGCTGGGACCCTCAGTGGGGGGTGGGGAGTTGGTGGGCAGGAGGAAAGATACCATATTTCTGCACACCAGGAGACCCTCAAGGATCACTCTCCAAAAGGAAACAGGTGGTCAAAGAGCTCAGTCCCCAATGTCTAGACCTAAGAACATTGCAGCAATGCCCTAAAAAATCAACTGACCGTACACAGTTGGTCACGGTCAGTGAATGCCTCTTCAAATGACTGTGACAGAGCTCACAACATTGCTGCAAAACATTTAGGATGATGCCATGCTCTTGCCTTATGCCCCTTCATCTCAACTAACGCGCATCCTGCTATCTGACATGAGGAGCAAGGTACAGATGGTGTCACCATGAATGTCTTACTTTCCACCCCACTTTCCCTTCCCTCGCACTAATCTTTGACTTCTGATTTTCTGCTTCTGGGCACTTTGAAAATGCCACCTGCTCAACCACAGCAGTCCCAGGATGAGGTGAGAGTAAAAGCACAACACCGTTGAGACCCGTCACTTGATCTGACAGTCGCTGCCACCAATTCAGCTACTGACCTTTCATCTTCACTGTCACTGTCCACAAATGGGTTCCAACCATGTTGGGAAAAGGAAGGCTTGTGTGTCTGTCCCCTGATAGGTGAGGTGGCAGACTATATCAGCTACAGAAAGTTCAGATGAGGACCTCAGTGGGCCCGCATGTAGACTAATGCTGATCAGGATGCACACTAAGATGCTGGGTGCAAAGGCTGGTCTCGCAGACAGCCTCCTGACTCTGTCAGAAGGCATGGAGGATTCCATCTCTAACCTGGTGGAGGATGCTGGGTAGAGCATTCCATCTCCTTAGCCTCTGCTCCATTTCTCTATCGTGCTGCGAGAGTCCACAGCTGCAGCCTTCATATGTAACCTCTGCCCTCCCTGAGAGAGTGGAGCAAAACTTACTCCCAAATCCAGGATCTCACCTCCAAAAACACTCCAGAGTACTTCCAGAGATTTTGTCAAAGCAGAAATTCCTCCAAATCCCATTATCTTCAAGTTGGTGCCTGGCATCTGAGTGCATCTTGTGGGTGAATGCTTGATCTTTTGTGCACAATGTATGAATGTTGAGTGAACCTGCATGGTTTAAATATCCAATCAGTCAATGAGCCATGCAAAGTTAAGAACAGACAAGTTCAGTTTCTTTCAGTGCATGCTTGGGACATCTCATGACGATGCACCACACACGCCGCACCAGAAGCAGCTGGTGGGCAGTGTGTACCCCAGGAGATTGATTGGTTTCTGTTGTACCATCTCCAGCTGCGCTACGGATCTGAATTTAATGCTCCGTATATTTTTTGACTTGCCTCCCTGTTTCTTTGGTTGTCTCAAACTGCCAATCTACATTAAGACTGTGGCCACGATGGACACGGGGAATCATCAGTAGATCTTGTCATGGGTTTCATGGAATATGAACCTCCCTATTGAGCGGGCAGGATCTCGCCCACTGGGAAACGAGCTGCTTCAACCACTTTCAACCCAGACTGGTATTCTGTATGTCCCCAAGCTTGGATTTGTGCGCTGTAAACTGCAGCTGTGGCCTTTTCCGTTATAGATATAAAAGAGTATGGTGTCGGAAGACTGGCCTTGACGAGATTATTACATTGGCGACAAGAAGTAAACAAGTAATTTTTTTCTTCAAACAACCTTCATTGTCAATAACAAGTCTTTCTTCGGTAAACTTGAACCCTATGAAGTGGAGAAGACTAGGCCGAATATGCAAAGGACATGCGTTACTTCTTCTGGACAAATAATATTGAGGGACATGAAAAACAGAAAATTATCCGACTGACGCCATGCAGGGCCCCGACATTTGAGCATGATTAAAAAGTCTGACCTATCCAGATGCCCCATGACTTGAGGACTTTAACGAGTTAATAGACTTGGTAAGAAACCACTATGATTTGAATCTCTCTGTTGTACTCCAGTGATATTGCTTTAACACAGCAGGGAGATCCCCGGGGGAACCTGTCACCGTGTTTTTGGCCAGATTCCGAAAATTGTCAGAACATGGTGAATTTGGACCGTCCCTGAATGAAATATTACGAGACAGATTGTTATCCAGAATAAATAACTTGACAACCCAAAAGAAATTATTGGAAGAACTCAACCTAGATTTATAAACAGCCATCAAAATAGCTCAATCACTGGAAAATGCAGAAAAAGGGGCTCAGGGGCTACAAGGGCCATCAGACAGCAATGTCCTCCAGTTATGGGGAGGTGCCTGGTATAACAGTGACCATTTCTCAACTGAGGGGGCTTGTGTCAGTGAGATGTCAAGTACCACATTGCAGTATCGGAGCTCAGCTCGCATCACCCAGAATTCAAGGTAAGGTAATGATGGCCCCAAGAATGCCAGGGAAGTTGTTTCAGAAGATTGCAGATGCCAGACGATGGACAATTGCAAGCACTACCAAAGGGAACAGCCAAGACACTGTTATAGGAATAGACAAAACATGTGCTGTTCAGGGAAGAAGCCAAGGCCAGAACAGTCCTGCACCACACAGGTATACCTACTTCCAGCAACAGGGACAGTGCAACTAAATCGTATCATTACAACTTAGGTTGTCCCAGTAATGGTGGAACTCCTGGTAAACCATTGAAAATGGAGCTGGACATGGGAGGAGATGTATGATCACCACCAAACTGGTATTCAACTCTGGAGCTTAGAAGACACAAAGGCCAGACTAGCCACCTATATGGGGAACCATTATGAATAAAGGACACCACAATGACCCCAGTGACATACAGGCAGAAATTAGCCTGACGCCCACTCATCATAGTGTGGGAACAAGGACAAAGCCGAATGAGGAAGAGATTGGCTCCAGCAGATCAGGTTGGAGTTTGTCAGGCATGGGAGGACTGTATGAAGTCATCAGGTTTCCAGAAAGGACTTGGAAAAATATGGGGAGCCAAAGCCAAGATTTATGTCGACTTTGATGCCTTGCCTCAATATTTTCAATGAGACTGGTTCCATACACCCTACTGGAAAATGAGGAGACCGATCTTGGGCACTTGGAAAATCTAGGCATAGTAAGACCCCTACAGTTCGCAGAGTGAGCCACGCTTGTCTTCCCTCTCTTTAATGGTGGGTGATACATTGCATGGGCTCCACTACCTCCTATGTTACAATCGAGAAATCACAACAGAGTTTCTGTACGCACAGAATACCAGAAGTCCTGGTTTCTGATAACGGCACTGCCTTCACCAGTTCTGAGTTCCAAAACTTCATCTTGTCCAATGGCATCAGATACATCAGAACAGCATCACCCATCGTCCAATGGGCTGGTGGAACGGGCGGTGCCGACTTTTAAAACCGGCATGAAGAAACAAACTGCCGCATCCATAGAGACCAAATTGGTATGGCTTTTATTCAATTATAGGATCACCCCTCCCACAACAACACAAATTGTGTCACCCGAACTGCTAATGGGACGGCGGCTTCGTACGAGACTAAGCCAACTATTCCCAAACCTGCCGGGGAGGTTGGAGTCCCAACCACAGAACCAGAAAGTAAATTACAACTCAGGCGATCAGGTTTAAGTAAACAACTTCGGAGAAAGTCCCAAGTAGACCCCTGGGATCATAATGGAGAGAACAGAACCAGTGTCTTACAAAGTGAAGATCCGGGTAAGGCCACAAAGGAGCACCTCAAGAGCAGGGAGTCTGCCCTTGACCAAGCCTCGCTACCAGCCATGGAGGTGTCTGCCAACAGATCCAGGCAACAACTTAAAACCGACCCAGCGCTTGCCCTTCTGGAAAACAGGGACCCAGATTCTGAGGCGGAAGCAGAGGAGGCTGGTGCCCCTACTGAAGTGGACCCTGAAGAGAAACCCATGTCATTAACACTTCCGGGCTCCCTCTGGAAAAGAAGATCCCCAATCCAGTCCCACCCTCGACTGACTCTGACCTTTCGCCAAGCGGCAGAAGAGACTTTCTTGCAGCGGGGGTACTTTGGGAGAAACAGACTTAAGGGGGGAGGGATGTTGTGTGGCCATGAAGGACATGGGGGATCTTCGATAGATCTCCCCTTGGGCTTCTTGGAGTATGGAATTCTCGACTGAGCAGGTGGGAGCTCACCCACTGGGAAACGACCAGCAGGAATTTAAAACCCACAGCTTCAACGCAGACTGATAGTCTGTAGGTCCGAGTTTGGATTTGCATTTCTGTGCTGTAAACCGCAGCTGCGGTCTTTACCGTTAGGTAAATAAAAGGTGTCGGAAGACTGGCCTTGGCAAAATTATTCCAAAAACCTCAGGGAAACATTAGACAGAATTTAGTGCTCTGCCTCAAGATGAGTCTGAACTGCCGGGGGAAGAGTGGAGGTGGGGGTGGGGAGGGTTGGTGGGGAGGGTGGGGAGTGAGTGGAGGTTGAATTTAATCAGTTGGGAGGGACCCTCCTGCCTTCTATTCTCTACCTCAATTAAGTCCAGGTGGGAAGGTTTGTGAATGGCCTTCCCGCCCCACCACCAATTGATGCTCTTAAATGGATAATTAATATTCACTTCAGAGCCTCATTTCACTACTGCTGGTGTTCAACCAGGGTGTCACAGCAAACCTGGCTCTCTGGTGGGTGCACTGCCAGCAGCTGCCACTGCCCTGCACCAAACCCCCGCCCCCTCGCCCCTGTGCTGCTGCCTGCAATGAAGGGCTATTGGCAGCCAGTTGGCCAGTGGGAGGGTGGTGGGGGAGGGTTACAATTGTGCCCAATGTCCTTGATCCCAGAAAAGTCCAGACCACCACTGGCCACTTAAATGCATGGCTGGCATTAATATGACGGGCTTTCCCCATAACTTCCTCAAGATACAATAGTTACAATAACAGCTCCCCCTTCACACTCACCCGGGCACCAGCTGCCACCCTGAATTGAACCCATGAGATACGCAACCTTTGTGAGCTGATTGTCACAAAGTTGAACTTCATCCATTGCTCCAAACGGGCTTCCTTTCGATCATTGTTTCTCCTGCCACCAGAAAACCTAATCCAAGCCTGTATCGCATATCATCTGATTTTCCTTTTTCAATGCTCTTCTTCTTTGCCTTTCTGTCTCTACCCTCCATACTCTACGCCATCCGGAACACTTGGGTTTGTGTTCATCTGTGTCACTGCCTGTAACCTATCACATCAGTGCATAGCAAACTCTGCTGACTCTCTAAGTCCCAAAGAATCAGCTTCAAAATTTTCATCCTTGACTTTGAGTTATTGTGTCCCTATCCACTTGCTCCTGTTAATCTCTGAGATTCCCACCATTTTTTGTTTTGGTTTGTAGTGTATAGTCCTCCAATGCTGAACATTTTTTATTGGGCCGACAATTTGAATTTTGGTTTCCCTTTATAGTTTTGAATATTTACTCTCAGCAATTTTTGTATAAATATTGTAATAATAAGGAGAAACTACTTTTATAATAAAAGGCACCAACAGTGATTCTGTTGCATTATCATAAATCATTTTGAGATGTTACAACAGAAAAATAAACATGTAATCTTTTCTAATATCTGTACTGATTTACTATGAGTTTTGTCTCAGCTCGGTTTCCCCCCATCTTACGGACGGGATTCTCCGAGCCCGCGCTGGGTTGGAGAATCGGTGGGGGCACAGGAAATTCACGCAACTCCGACACCGGGCCGCCGATTCTCCAGCGAGCGTAAAATCGGTGCCAATTGCGCCCGCATGATCGCCACGGCGCAGGCCGGGGGCCGCTAAAATAGGCTCCCGCGACGATTCTCCGTGGGCGACGGGCCGAACTCCCGCCGAGTCCCACTGCCGTGGTTCTAACCTGGTACCACCCTGTGAGAGCTCGGCCCCACAGCCGCTGTGGATGTCCTGGTGGGGGGGGGGGGATCTGATTCCGGGGGCTCCACCACAGGTCCAGGCCCGCGATCGGGGGCATCTGATCAGCGGGTGGCCGCGATCTGGAGGGGGCCGACCACCTTCTGCATGGCCCGTGTAAAGTCCCTGACATGTTACTCAGCGCCGGTGCGGAGACAGCCACCACGCGCATACGCCAGCGCGGACTCACGCTGGCCGTGCAGCGCATAGCTCTCCGGCGCCGTGCTAGCCCCCTGAACAGTGGTGAATTGCTGGATCAGGAGACCTGTTGACGTCGGCGTACACCACTCCGCTGTTTACGCCGGCGTCAACACTTGGCTGGGATTTCGGGGAATCCCGGCCATACATCTACGCTGTCTTTTTAAGTTGACAGGTAAAATGGTTCAGTGTAAAGACATCTGAATAGCATCATCCATAGTGCTCTTTGTGTGATGATCAAAGTGGTGCAAAGAACAATAAATTTTCATTTCAAAGGCTCAGTGTAGATGGTACTCAACCTGGGCTTTCCAATTGAGTCATGTTTTAATATAAAGATGCAGAGCTGTAAATCATTTTAATTTTCCAATCCCCTCAATACAAAATGTGAAAGATCTTCAAAGTTTGCAACAGAATTCTAATACTGCTATTGGCATCGGCATTACTGTCACTAAGAGTTGTGATTTGATTTACCGCAGCATCAAACCAGCATTCAGAACAACACAGTCAAATGCACTGTCACATTTGAGAAATTAAAAACAAAACATAGCTCTTAGCCTGTTCTAATTTTCTCATCTTAATTGTTCTCATGATCGGCTGTTCTCTGGAAAGCAGCATAAGATAATCATATGGTGACACCAAATTAATTTTATGTCACTGGCTAAGTCGTCTCATCGATGCCAACGGGTCAATGGTTAAATAATACTGAAGAGGAGTACAAGAAATGTTTGGGGATGAATAGAGATGTATGGGGGAATAAGAGAGGGTGCTTAACTGCTTTCCTTCTGTTTTCCTGTAGCTTGAAGCACTATTGCCAGTGGGAGAGGGAGAAGGGGGGGAAACTGTTCTTCATGCGTTTGTGCATAAAGTCCATTTAATGGGGCAACAGATGGATCAGTGTTTTAATCTATGTGAGGCTTTCTACGCAGTTTAAGTAAAAAGGTACCGCACAGCCTTTTATAAGACGAATGTGCCTTGCATATTATTTTTTATTTATTTTTACAATTATGGGACACTCCTCCTATCCTGCACACCTTTGGATTGTGGGGGTGAGACCCACACAGACACAGGGAGAATGTGCAAATTCCACACAGTCATCCGGGGCCAGGATCGAACCCGGGTCCTCGGCGCCGTGAGGCAGCAGTGCTAACCATTGTGTCACTGTGCCACCCGCAGCTTACATATTAGACAATAGTATAAGGAAGCACATGAAAAGTAAAACTGAAGATCATCAATGTGAGATCATCACCAAGAAATTACCAAGGGAATCCTTTGCCCAGTGTTGTGAGAATGTGAAACTTGCTTCCAGAGCAAATATTGATATATAGATACACAGAAGATCGGAGCAGGAGGAGGCCTTTTGATTTGATTTATTATCATTGTCACATGTATTAGTGTACAGTGAAAAGTGTTGTTTCTTACATGCTATACAGACAAAGCATACAAGGGGAAGGAAGGAGAGACTACAGAATGTAATGTTAGTCATAACTGGGATGTAGAGAAAAGATCAACTTAATACGAGGTAGGTCCATTCAAAGGTCTGATGGCAGCAGGGAAGAAGCTGTTCCTGAGTCGGTTGGTACGTGGCCTCAAACTTTTGTATCTTTTTCCTGACGGAAGGTTGAAGAGAGTATGTCCAGACTGCATGGGGTCCTTAATTATGCTGGTTCCCTTTCCGAGGCAGCGGGAATTATAGATAGAGTCAATGGGTGGGAGGCTGCTTTGCGTAATGGACTGGCCTACATTCACGACCTTTTGTAGTTTCCTGCGGTCTTGGGCAGAGCAGGATCCATACCAAGCTGTGATACAACCAGAAAGAATGCCTTCTATGGTGCATCTGTAAAGGTTGGTGAGAGTCGTAGCTGACATGCCAAATTTCTTTAGTTTTCTGAGAAATTAGAGTCGTTGATGGGCTTTCTTAACTATATTGTCGGCATGGGGGGACCAGGACAGGTTGTTGATAATCTGGATACCTAAAAACCTGAAGCTCTCGACGTTTTCTACTTTGTTCCCACTGATGGGCCCTTCGAGCCTGCTCCACTATTTGTCACGATCATGGCTGATCATCCAACTCAATACCCTAAATAAAAATATATTCAATAGATGCATTGAACTGAAAGCAAGCTAACTGTATGAAGAATGGAAGATTGAACTGATAGGTTTGGATGAGGAAGGATAAGAAGCCGTTTGAGTGCAGCATAAATGCCAGGGTGAACTGATTTGGCTGAATGATCTGTGCCTGTGCTGGATATCCTATATAATTTTATATAGTGACATAACATCCTTTTGCATATTTTACCAAGAGACTTAACATTCAGAGCTGTTTTTTTTTATTTGAAACTTCAAACATGTAAATGCATTTATTTAAAATTCATTAGTTATGTAACAAGATTAATGTAAAACAAACAGATTATCTTGTATGGTGTAAATTAATAGCCATTTTTGATACCCCCAGACCTCTATTATAGACCTAATTTGAATCTCAACCTAAAGCATGTATTAACATCTACTGACCATATCACATTGTGTTTACAATAATTGTACCTGCATATTTTACTTTCCATATTAATAGATCATTAACTCTTTTAAAATTTAGATCCAGGCCATACTGTCATATTTGTTTTTAGAAAAGGGCATCGCTGGCTCGGCTAGCATTTATTGTCCATCCCTAACTGCCTTTGAGAAGGTGGTGGGGAGATGCCTCTTCAATCGCTGCTGTGCATGTGGTTTAGGTACACCTACAGTTCTGTTAAGAAGTTCCAGCATTTTGACCCAGCGCCAATGAAGGAACGGCGATATATTTCAAAATCAGGATGGTGACTTTAGTTTCTGGACAGCGGTAACCTCCAGGATGTTGATTGTGGGGGATTGAGCAATGGTAATGGCATTGAATGTCAAGGGATGATGGTTAGATTCTCTCTTGTTGGAGATGGTCATTGCCTGGCACTTGTGTGGTGTGAGTGTTACTTGCTACTTGTCAGCCCAAGCCTGGATATTGTCCATGTCTTGTTGCATTTGGACATGGACTGCTTCAGTGTCTGAGCAGTTGTGAATGTTTCTGAACATTGTGTAATCATCAGTGAATATTCCCACTTCTGACTATATGATGGAAGGAAGGTAATTGATGAAGCAGCTGAAAATGGTTGGGTCTAGATTATGCTGAGAATAACCTGCAGTGATATCCTTTAATTGTGATGATTGACCTCTAACAGCAATAACCATCTATCCTATCATTTGTGCTGGGTATGACTCGAACCAGTTGAGGGTTGTCCCGCTGATTCCCATCAACTCTAGTTTTGCTAGGGCTCCTTAATGCCACACCAGGTCAAATGCTGCCTTGATCTCAAGGGCAGTCAATCTCACATCACCTTTGGCCTTCAGCTCTTTTGTCCATGTTTGAGTCAAGGCTGTGATGAGACGAGGGGCTGAGTGCCCTGGCGCAACCAAAACTGAGATTCTGTGGGCAGGTTATTGCTCAGCAAGTGCCGTTTGATAGCACTGTTTATGACTCCTTTCATCACTTCACTGATTAAGTCATGTTATAGGGCCTTGACCAGCCGAAACTAATTACTTTTAAACAACATATCCTGCTTCACACCTCTAGCATTTCAGAATTTCAGATAAGCTGTTAAGGAATTCTTAAGAAGCATTATGACATGTTTTGGCATTTGGTTTTGGTAAATTATTAGTCAAAAACCAGTCAATAATTCAAAGATTTTTACAGATAGCATGGCTGTACTCCCCATAATTTCATTTGAGGCTTCAGCATTCACCTCGGCTAAGATGAGCATATGACTGAAATGCCTGAAGGAAACTATGACATTGTTCACACGCATGACCTGGTTGCCTCAATAAAAACATTTTAAATGTGAGTAAAGTTTTGAAGAAAGTGAATATGCCACATTTTACTGCATATGTAACACGAAAAGTGCTGAAAATAGGTTTTGGTGTGAGAAAACAGCAACTCCCCTTACGGTGTGACCTGTATTTGTTTGCAACCAAAAGCTGTGCATTTGTACTGGAAGGCCCAATGTGTATTTCCTCAACAGCTTGAACAGCAGTAATGGACTCTCGCAGTGTGTAGAAAAGCTCAGCGTGGCCATTGATCATGGCCAATTGTCATCCACTTTGCTTGGCAAGAATTAGGGAAGTAGCACAATGAAAAGAACTTACTGCCCTATTCCTGCCGTCATCTGCCTGCCTTGATTCTGGGGCAGGATGGGAAGGAGTGCAGCAACCCTGTCCAGGGCAGCTGGGACACTCACTAAATTATGCAGTTTGGGGCGGTCTGGTCATTTGAAGAGGATTCAGGTGCAATTTCGGGCTTCTACTAGTTGTAGTGCAAACCTTACAAACCCCTCCCAATGGAACAGTACGTGGAACAAAATAACTGGTGGTCTTTAAAGGGATGAATGCTCCATCTGACTGCACAAAACCTGTCCCCAAGTTGGGTCACTGCCCCCACCCCCTCCCCAATATTTTGTTTGTTCCATCTATGAAAGTGGTCCTGCCACTTGGTTCTACAAATTAAGTGCTAGATTTCCCATTACACTCTGAATAAGTGTCCTTCCAGGCTTGAAACTCACTACAGCTCGCCTATCAAATTAAACTGTAGCCCGACCATGAAAATGGTTCACACCTCTCATTAATAAGTTTGGGTAGGTTGCTACATATAACTGTTCGCCGCAAAATATCTCCCTGTCATTCCAATTGAGGACATGTTTCACTCTTATTTGTAATGTCAACTGACCTCCCTGATTGTGTTACAGTCTTTTATTGTGGTTTCAAAAGAAATTGGACCAATGCTTCAATGTACTGCAGTCTAATTTTAACATTTCGAGGCATATCACTTAAACGTTTATCAGATTGCATCCATATTCAGAAGGAGAGTTATTGGCATTTTAAAATCCACGTGTTGAGGGGGTCAATACAAAGAGATTCCTAAGAATTCAAGCTTATAGTCTGCAACCATCCAAACTTGAATGTCTCAAAAACATTGAACAAGTGCGGTGTATGATTTAGATTATTCTTTACTGGCAGAATGCAAAGATGGCAATGAGCTGGAGTAGGGAATAATAAGTGGTTCTGATCTGACCCTGTTTATCTGTGTAGGGAGGTTATTTGCAGTTTCCAGAGCCTCAGGGCTTTTGTCAAAATGTAACATGTGACAAGTTGGGCTATAGCCACACCACAATGACCCATGTTCACGCTCTCATTGATTTAAATGTAGTATTTCCCTTAGGCTGTGTGCTATGCTGTCTCTGTTTAGCTATTTGTCTCTACTGAGACGTTCTTAAACCATCACCAAATCCTCATTCCTGCAATTGCCATGGGAACACTGCTGTATTCAACCTGTACATCATAAAGTAATTTTAGATTTGCTAGTATGATTTTGATGCTTTGCCTTCTTACCACATATAGATGGGAACATTTTTCTTTATCAAGGAATCTGATTAATTTGGGGCAAGGGGGAGTTAATGAATGGGATCAGCATGGAGTCTTTGGGCGAGCTTATCAAATCTCCAGTAGCTGCTAAATTGTACACATTAACCTACATTTTAACCCAATGTACTTCTGATTATAATGGGCGGGTTCTGGTTTCCTGCCATCCAAAGAGTTTCCCGCTGACTCCGAGTGCCCCAGTCATTTCATGCTCCGTTGAGCGTTATGGGGCTTCAGGCTGGGACTTCAGCCCTCATTCGTGAGGATGTCCTGTTTTAGAGAATTGCCGACCAATCTGATTGGGGGATGTTTGGAGGGGAGGCTGGAGAGGAATTGCAGAGGAAGTTGGAGTGGAGGTTGCAGGGTGATTTGGGGGAGGTTGGGCAGATTGGAGGGAGGTTAGAGGGGAGGCTGGGAGGAGATTGGCGATGTTGGGGGGAGGCTTGAATGTAGTTGGGGGTAGGTTAGGGGGATTGGGGGGAGATTGGAGTGGATGCCAGACGTAATTGAGAATTGATGGCCACTTAAGGGCTGCTCACCATCCAGCCTCAATTTTTAGGCTGGTGGGAGGATTTGGCCAGCATGAGGGGGAGCCTGAAAAAAAGACTGGGCCCTTGGGCAGAAAAGGGACGAGAGCAGAGGCAGCAGTGAGGAGCGCCTCAGTTACAACCCTCCCTTTGACTGTGGGCACAGCCCACTTAAGGTCAGCTGCTGTATCTCACAACAATCACCCCCTTTGCCCCCCCCCCCCCCCCCCCCCCCCCCGGCCCACATCAACCCCTCGCCCTCTCCAAGGCCTTGCCTACCCTCTCCATGCTGGGACCTCTGCTTCTTATCTTGTCCTCCATTTTGTGGGCAGCACGGTAGCACAGTGGTTAGCACAGTTGCTACACAGCTCCAGGGTTCCAGGTTTGATTCCCAGCTTGGGTCACTGTCTGTGCGCTGTCTGCAGGTTCTCCCTGTGTCTGCGAGTGTTTCCTTCGGGTGCTCTGGTTTCCTCTCACAGCCCAAAGATGTGCAGGCTAGATGGATTGGCCATGCTAATTTTCCCTTAGTATCCAAAAAAGGTTGGTGCGGTTACTGGGTTACGGGAATAGGGTGGATGCATGTGCTTAAGTGGGGTGCTCTTTCCAAGAGCCAGTGCAGACTTGAAGGGCCAAATGGCCTCCTTCTGCATTATAAATTCTATGATTATATGTTGCCAGGATGTAGGCGCCAGCATATTCAAGCACTTCCAGTTCTGTTCACTGACCTCTTGTCAGATTTGTCAGCAGTTCCCTAAGGCAGGACTTCCTCCCAAGTGAGTCGCGGTTGTACTCCCTGTAGCTAATGGGCACTCATTCAAGCAGGAAATGGCTGCTGGGCACTCTCAGCTGGCGGAGATATGTTCCCTGCCGACTCTTCAGATGGTTGGGAGATCCCCCATCTGAAAAATTCAAGTCCATGTTTCCCATGGATAATCAAAAGTAGCAGGATAGAGCTCTAGGATGTGCACAGATTGCAGGCTTCCCCCAAGCTCAAAATGTCACTGACTGGATGTGTCATCATGCAACTGTCTGAACCTGAGCCTGTCACCCTCATTTTATTCCACTGATGCATAACTGTTGTGTAATCATCACCAGTATATCATATAGTTCTGATCCTACTTTTCTGGCAGCTACCATGACCTATCTATCGTGCAACAATCCGCTATATCCTACTTTTTTAAACCTATACAAGAAGAGAGAAGCTGGCTGCTTGGTTATCCCCAGTACTATTGACTCATTGTGTTGCGGATGATTCTTCTTTGTTGATGGCTAGCTGGAAGTAAGATGTCAGTGTCGGCAATGAGTTTGTAGATCCTGACCTTAGTCTTCCAGGCTTTCCCACATTGAGGACATTGGCTGATGGCCGGTAGAGGTGGGAGTGGATTATTGGGTCGATCAGCTTCCCAAAGCTTACAAGATCATGGGACTTGCCCTGAACACCAGGAAGACCAAAGCCCTCTACAAACCAAACCAAATGCAACAAATCCAACACCTTTAATTGAGATTCATGGTGAAAGGTTAGAAAATGTCCCTCATTTCCCAAACCTTGGAAGATATTTTTCTCAAAACGCTGTCATTGATGTAGAGGTTATACCACTGAATCCAATGTGCTAGCTCAGCCTATGGTAAATTATTGACTTGAACTTTTGAGAAACAAACTATCAGACTGTACACTAAACTCTTCCCATCAGCAGGATCTCCTGGTGCTGCCGAAGTCTACCTCTGCAGCCAGGAAAGGATGGCTGAGCCATACAAATTGCCATTGACTTCAGCAGAACCAGAAGATCCCACTAGCAGCCACTGGCGAACTGCCTCTGCCACGGGAAAACCCACTGGACAGGGGTGGGGGTAGGGTGGGGTGCTGGGAAATTCCAGACAATGCCTCTCGGGCAGTTCTTGGACATCTTATAGACGCGACATCAAGACCCTGGAAAAATACCATCAGCAGTGTCTTAGAAGGATCTTGCGAATCAAACAGAAGGACAAAAGAACAAAAACAAACATAAATACACAAAGGGAAAATGATCACACACTCTGCAGTCAATAGCCTCCAGCCTTGCCATCTCTAATGTTGCATGCCCTTGTCCTGCCAATCATGCCAATGGCATCATTTGTACATTAGAGTGAGACTTTGCAATGTTAATATCCAAAAGTGAGTTGCCGACGTGACCATCGACATTGTGTCCACTACTCCAGAGATGCAGTTTTAAAATGCTTCACCTTGCCTTTATGAGATGCAGGCTTGCTTTAAGGAATGGCAGACTTACTGTATTTCCCTTGTTCCCAAATCCCATTCTGTCCATTGGCAACATAATTACTCTGATATCTCACCGATCAAAATTAAATTAGGTTTGGCCATGAAAATCAGTTGGGCCTGCCACATGGGATAATGTCGCCACTGTTTATAACTTAAGTGATCACCAGAAAAGAAAAAAAAAGACAATACTGATAATTAACACCTGAAATAAAAGCAAGATACACTTGGACTATTCTACAATCTAGGAGAGAATTAATCCTCGTGGATCACAGCTAGCATGGCTCAGGAGGCAAATGAACCTTATTACCGCTTAATCTCCTCAGTGCAAGAAACTCAGATAAATGTTTACAGAATGATACTGTTTATGAAACTACAATGATTCCAACCAATTGCAACACACCCTCTTTATTTATAAGGCACTTAAGCTGAACATTTAGTCTAAGTGCTTTATGGCTTCTGTACCATACTGATGTAAGATGACCAAAGCTGCAAATGAACTGAGGTTGAACAGCATTTTACACTGGATATGAGACCACTTCCACAGTACTTTCACAGCACTTTGGATTTCCAGCAATTACAATATAATGCGAACAGTTTGAAACCACGTTTTTAAACCTCCTAAAGTGAGCAAGTATTCTGCTGGTCTGGGTTTTAGTTCTTCAAGTTAGAAAAGAGTCACAATGACACAGTGGTTCGCACTGCTGCCTCACAGAGTCAGGGACCCGGGTTCAATTCCGACCTTGGGTGTCTGTCTGTGTGGAGCTTGCACGTTCTCCCTATGCCTGCGTGCATTTCCCATCGGTGCTCCATTTGCTTTCCTCCGACAATCCAAAGGTGAGCAGCTTAGGTGGATTAGACATGCTAAATTGCCGCTTACTGTCCAAAGGTTAGGTCAGGTTATGAGGATAGGGCAGGGGATTAGGCCATGGTAGGGTCCTCTTTCGGAGGGTAGGTGCAGACGCAATGGGCCAAATGGCCTCCTTCTGCACTGTGGGCATTCTGAGATAATCGGTCATTCTAACATTACAGCCTTTTCTAGTATTTGGGATCTGGTCTGCAGAGCTCTGTGTGATTGAACAATGTTGTGCAGGGGAAAAAGTATTCGAAGCTAAACACTCAGAGCACTGTCAAAATGGTACGAGCACCAAATAAATGGCTGCAGTCTCATAATATTGATTAGTATCTTAGACTGCTATAGAACCTCTCATTTATATTAGCCTGGTAAATTTCACATCCTTTAGACTTTGGAGAGTTCATTATGTATTAATTGACATAGTTAGAAATTCTCAGCATATCTGATGACTTTACGACATGATTTGATTAATACTGCACTGTACATAAATGAGGTGTAACGCAAAGTGTTAAAAATTCTTCGAATCATAAGTCATTTGGAAATGCTGCAGCCTAGTTTTCCCATTATTATTTTATTGTTCCTTCTCTAATAAAAGTAAAGCAATATTTATGACCTAAATAACCCCCATAATACTCAAATAATTTTGTTCATGGAGAAAGGCACACTGCCTGCAGCCAATCTCTGACAAATTAATAGATCTATTAAAATATTGTCACACAAGAAATTAAAGCAGTGATATGTGTACGTTATGGGAATGTGAATGCTAGGACATTCATTCTGCTGAACTCCATTCAAGCATCATGACTGGCATCTTTTGTTATTAGGGACTGACCAACACTGTATACTTACAAACTTCTGTTTCTTTGTAGATAGGCAAATTAAGGACATGTCTATCTTCATAATGGAAAGCCATGCTCGGTAATTCCTTTAAATCGAGTCATGCAAAACACCCACTGATACCAGTGGAAGCTATTTCTCACCTTGTCTTGACCCCTTATCTACAGGACACACATGCTACATAAAATACGTACAATATGTTACTGGTAAATGGCCAAACCATTCTCGGTGCAACCTCCAGCATGATGATGATGCAATAGTTTTACACAGGACACAAACAGAAATCTTCTATCTCAATCTACATGTTCAGTTGTATTTTAAAAGAATGGAAGAATGGATGACTGGTCTTTATTTAGCTGTTTCATGCCCTCAGGACGTCCCATGCTGCTTTCCAATCAATGAAATATTTTCGGAGTGTATATTTATAGTATAGAAAGAGGCCATTTATATCACATCTGTCGTACTGACTCTTTACAAAACTGATATTAAACACATTCCAATGTCCTGCTTTCCTCCGATAGTTCTATATCTTCTACATAAAATAATTATCCAATTTTCTTTTCGAAGATGTTATCTACTGCCTCATCCTCTGAGATTTGTCACTCACAATCACAGAGAGGTTAGTGAGCAGCCACTCTACTGAAACTAATCCCGCTGCCGTTTGCTTCACTGAGTTTTTAGGATGCACTGATAGATGCCATCGCGTCAAAAGACGTTGCAGAGCTCCACTCTTGACTGGAAGGTAAGAGGAACTCACAACTTTGAGAGAAATATATTCCTCAATATAGAGCTTTTGTGAGGGCCACAAAGAATCCAGCACCAGTTTGTAGAATCGAAAGAAATAACTTTATTTACAATTACATATATACAACAGCAGCAGTACCCCACTACTGCTCACTCCTCCCTAGCTGGTTCCACACTGGCCAGCTCTATTTATGCAGGTTGCTCTGCTAATTATTCCCCCCCCCCCCCCCCCCCCCCCCCCCGCCCCCCATCATTGGGGACGCTCATACTCACTAACAGTTGTGGGATTGCCATTAGTCCTCAGCCAGTAGTAATCATAACAAGAGCATATCGATTTAATTGCATCTATGTATATGTGACCTCCTGAACACTTTTACACTCTGGAGGGGTTAACATTGCCACCATTTCTGTACAGTAACATCAGAAAGATTTCAAGGAAGCTGCTTTGAAACACAATGCAGCTTCTTTTTATATAGCTTTCAAGCCACACCATCGGCTTTCCATGATGTCACTTCTTGGAGCTTTCCATGACATCACTTCAGCCGATGTCTTCTGGATTATACCCAGCCTGAGATGGCAACCCTTTGTTGTCATCTCTAATTGCCCTTGAGAAGGTGGTGGCGAGCTGCCTTCTTGAACCATTGCCGACCATGTGGTGTAGGTGCACCCATAGTGCTGTGTGGGAGGAAGTTGCATGTTTTTAACCCAGCAACAGCAAAGGAATAGTGCTTTGGTTCCAAATCAAATGTGGCTTGAAGGGAAAACTGCAGCAATGGCGATCTGATTTATCTACATCCCTTGTCCTTCTAGATGGTAGACGGCAAGGGTTTAGAAGGTGTTTCTGAAGGAGCCTCGGTGAGTTGCTGCAATGCAACTACCAAATTCTAGTTGGTACATATTGCTGCCTCTGTGCATCACTGGTGGAGCGAGTGAATGGTTAAGGTGGTGCCAGTTAAGTGAGCTGCGTTGTGCTGGTTGGTGTTGAGCTCCTTGACTGTTGTTGGGGCTGCAGTCGTCCACGCAAGTGGACATATTCCATTACACTCCTAACTTGTATCTTGTAGATAGTGGACAGGCTTGAGAGATCCAGCAGGTGAGTTACGTGTTGCAGAATTTCCAGCCTCTACTCTGTTCTTGGAACCACAGCATGTATATGGTTGGTTCAGTTCAGTTTTTGGTGAATGGAATCTCAGGATGTTGATAGTGAGGGATTCAGTGATGGCAATGCCATTGGATATCAAGGAGAGATGGTTAGATTCTCTCTTGCTGGAGATGAGCATCGGCTGACACTTGTGTAACTTTAATGTTACTTGCCACAACCTTGAATGTTGTCCAGGACTTACTGCATATGGACCAACTGCTTCGGTATCCGAGGAGCCGTGTACGGTCCTGAACATTGTGCAGTCATCAGCGAACATCTGCACTTCTGACCTTATAATGGAAAGAAGGTCACTGATGCAGTTGTTGGGATACTTGAGCTGAGGACAATATCCTGAGGAACCCCTGCAGCAATGTTCTGGGACTGAGATGATTGACCTCCAACAGCCACAACATTCTTTTGTGCTAAGTGTGAGTCCATCCAGTGGATTTATTCCCATTGACTTCCCTTTTCACAGGAGACTTTGATCCCATACTCTGTCAAATGCTGCCTTGATGTCAAGGACAGTCACTCTCACATCACCTCTTGATGTCTCTCCTAAAACTCGGAAATTGATTACCTTATGCAAATAAAGGAAGCCGTTACCTATTCACTATGAAAAAACTCCATAACATAAAATAAACCTCTGTTGGACCCATTCCCTATTCATGGGGAATTAATCTCTCCTGATAGTTATAGTTTCCCAGCCCTGCCAACAATTCAGTGAATCTCTGTCACATACACGCTTCTCTTTTTATTGTGGGATGCCGGAAATTTCAAATCATATTCTGTGACTTACTATTGTTTTGCAAAACTCACTCTAATTTACTGCTGTATCCAATGATTCTCAGTGTGTTTCCATTATAGAACAGCAAGAGTGCAGATTGGGGCAAAATATATTTTTTACATTTTATATAAAATGAATCAAAAATACATTTGTATACAACTTTTGATGGCCGTAATTCTCCGGCTGTTGGGATTCTCTTTTCCTGCTGGCAGCATACCCCTGCCTGCGGGTTTCCCGCGGCTTGGGGTGGCTTCAATGGGAAATTTCATTGACAAACGGTGGGAAGAGAGAATCCCGCCGCCAGCCAACGCCGTGCCACCAAGAAACACACAGCTGTGGGTCCGGAGAATCCCGCCCAAGGAATCATACGCATCACATTTTCACAATTTTAGAAAGTAAATTAGATACATTTGTACCTTAGCTTCATTGACATGATGCTATGAACCACATGGTGCACTATTAAATGTCAACACTGGTTGATTTTGCCCTTTTTGGTTCAGTTGTGCTGGGTATACTGCCTGCAATGATTGGTGATCATTTTGAACTAAGCCATTATCCTTTAGCTGCTGGTAAGGGTTAGGCCCTCATACCATGCAGATCCAAACCCATCATTTACTGAAACAAATTGTGCTCCTTCAAACAAAAGATTTCCTTTTGTGAAGTAGCTGAGATGAATTTTTCTTCATATTTCATCAGCTGAAAAATCTGTATTTGAGCTGATTGATGTGTATCCGTCTATCAAGGGGGAATGGATATGATACAGCACAGAGAGGCATCAGACTACTAGCACTGATTTATGATGTAGGTTGCACAGCCATAGTTTTAAACAGTTTAGTTTTCTTCATGCAGTTTATTTAATACTGACAGTTAGACTACGAAGTAGGGAGTGAATGCTACATTTATTTTGCACATGAACTGATAGCTGGGGCAATTAATTTAGATTTATCAGAGTTGTCAGCTTGTGATGATGTAATAGTAATAACTATCAGAGGAGTTAGCTTTTCCCTCCATTTATTAAGTGCACGTGTTGTCTGAATAAATGTTGATTGACATGTTTGTCTTTGTGCATCCATGAAACATGATTTGAAGTAACAAATGGGATAATGAATAATAGAACATGTCTTCAACATGTTGCTCGAAAATTTCGTCCTTTTTTTAGTTACATTTTTAACTACAATAGTTTGCCTTGAGGAAGGGCGTTGCTTTTCAGCGATTACTTTTAATTCAGTCTACATATGTGAAGGTTATCGACCAATTGATTTAAATTACGCAAATTAGTTTGAAATTGACAAATTAATCAAAACATGCCCAGACAGTCTTTCAGTAGTCAGGATTTAAAATGTTAAAACATAGTCCCCCAGGTACTGGACATCCTTCATAGCTTTTAATTTGTGATACCATTTCTCACCATGGCTGGAATTCTTTCCCTTTCCCATCGATTTCCCGACATGGGGTGGATTTAATGGGAAATCCCATTAATCAGCGGCGGGAAGAGATATTCCTGGCCGCCGAAAAACAAGTAGCTGGGGGACCGGAGAAACCAGCCCCATATAGCGTTGCAAGAAAGTTGATGTTAAATTTCAAACAGTGGAGAGAAAATAGAATTTTGACTAATTACATGCAAACTATAATCTCACCAAAAGTATCTTTGGTAGGGGGAGAATATGCATACGAAGCACTCCATAGAGAAATGAAGAATGCAATACATTGAGTACTCCATGATGAAGGCTTGATAATTCATATGCTACTTTGATCGAAGGTCCGGAAGAATTTACTGTGAGAATCAACTGCTGGATGAAAAGTTTGCTTATGAAAGAGTCCTGTTATATTTGATTATCTATTGCGTTGCGGTGAATGTGTGCTTAATGTCACAGAAAAGGAAAATGTCACAATCAATCAATGTTGATTGTCCATAGAAGGTGGTATTTGCCCTATTTTTACCTGAGGATAATATTACCTTAATGTGTCTCAGTACATAAAAAAAAGGGGCAGGTGCTGTGGTGCGATTGTTGTTGAGTTTTCCTCTTCATCACGCAGATGTGAAAATGACAGGTGTTGCTGATTTGTTTTCCTTTTTCCACTTCACCAAGATAAAAAATTCTATTTGAACTATTTGTGTTGTTTTTCATCAGTGAATTTTCAAAAATATGATCCTCACTTCGAATATTGTCATGGTAAACAACTGAATTCTTGAAACAAAAGGAATCTTTCAGGAAGGAACGCTCAGTTCATAGCGTTTTTAGAATGTTCCTGCTTTTGGTAATATAGAATTCCAGAAAAGCTTCTGCTCAGAAACCGCTCTATTCTGCTCAACAATCTAACCATTCTCTGGGCAAATATTTTCTTTATAATCCCATATTGTATTTATTGGTGACTATCTTATATTTCTGACCTCTAATTTTAGACTTCATCACCTGGAAATTTCAGGAGGGATTCTCCCGCCTCCCAGCCACGTGATTCCCGGCAGCGGGAGGTGTCATGCTGTTTGTTTATGCAGCGGTTCCCTGCTCCTGCCGCTGTCAATGGGATTTTCTATTCAAGCCCACCCATTCCGCCAGGAAATCCACGGCTAGGGGTGCATTGCCAGCGAGAGCAGGGAACCCTACCCCCAGCGAACAGCCGAAAAATTCAGGCAAGCATCTCCATGTCTACTGTATGAACCAGTTTAATAATTTAGTCTCCCTTCCCAGGAAAAGAACCCCAGCCCAAACCATCTTTCAGGATAGTTATGAAATTTCAGTTCTGGTTTTGCAAATATTCTTTGCACTTATTTAGGTGTTTCTATATCTTTTCATAATATGGAGACCAGAACTGTTCATTGTACTGTCGAAGTGTGATCTGTCCAAGGTATCATATAAGTTTAATATAACATGAACAGGTCTTTCAATTTGATTCCTCCAGAAATCAACCCAAGGACTTTGTGCTTTATTTGCATTTCTTAAGACCCTGTCAAACTGCATTGCTATGTTTAAGCTTCAAGCCACCGGAATGCTGTGGTATGAAGAATGCATCCTGAACTCCCGCTTCAGGTTTAACTCTGAAATTTGTCCCTCGGTCTGGTTGGGTGACCTTATGGACTTTTCATATCTGGAAAAGTACACCATCAGGGGATCCGTAGTAGGATTATACCTGAAGTGGCAGCCATTTATCTCTCATTGTTTGGGGAGGTGGTAGGGTTTATTGGTGGGGTTAGGGGGGATGGGGGGAGGGGTTGGATGTGTTTTTTTTTTCTTTTCTCTGATTTCTTATGTTGTTAATGCCACAATTGTACCATGTTTGTAACATTTTTGCAGTTGTATTGTAGTTTAGTTCCTGTTTGTTAAATATAAAACCTTCAATAAAATATTGTTTTAAAAAAACCCTCAAGTTTGTTATCAGACTAGTGAATCAAAAGAACATCCTATTCCATTGTTAAATCCTCCAAGAGAGAAATTGCATGAGAAACAGAGATGGGAAAGTCATTTTAGACTTCCTCATAAGCCACCCGGGCTGTTATTGGGCAGTGCATTGGACTCCTCGAAATGTAGTTCTGAAGCCGCGACTGCTCTGGTGGTGCACTGCAATACACCTCCCGGAGGATTGCCTGCTTTGTGGTGGTGTGCTCTGTCCTCCACAACCTGGCCCAGCTGCGGGCTGACATACTGGAGGTGGAGGATCATGGCCGGGAATCGGCGGGGGGGAAGCGAGAATCGCGCCACGCTGCCCCAACGCCGGCTCGCTGATTCTCCGGCGCCGATTTTCGGGCACCCGCGGGATCATCGCCGCGCCCGTTGGGGGCTGTTGAAAGCGCCCCCCCGTGGATTCTCCAGGCCTTGACGGGCCAAGTGCCCACCAAGTTCGGCCGAGTCCCGCCGCCGTGGGTTATTCAGGTCCCACACGGCGAGACCTGGAAGGTGTGTCTGCGGGGGCCATCCTGGAGGGGGCGCGGTGGGAACTGACCCCGGCGGGGGCCTCCACAGTGGCCTGGCCCGCGATCGGCACCTACCGATCGGCGGGCGGCTGGTTCGGTGGGGGCTATGTTCTTCCACGCCGGGCCCCTGTAGGGCTCCGCCATATTGCCCGGGGGCCAGCGCGGAGACGGGAACCCACACGCATGCGCGGAATCATGCCGGCCGTGCCGCCAATGCGCGAACTCGCACCGGCCGTGCCGCACCGGCTGGAGCTGTGGGGACCACTCCGGTGCCGACCTAGCCCCCTAGGAAGGGGAGCATACAGTACAATTGAGAACCCTTGACTCCAGAGTGGTTCACGACGCTTTTCATGCTGGCGTCAGAACTTGGCCGCGGGATTGGAGAATCCCGGCCCATGTGTCCACCTCGAAGGAAGAGGAGGAGGACAAGGAGGTGCCGGATCAGGAGGGTGGAGGAAGAACCTGGGGAGGGTCCACAGGACCAGCCGGAGGATGGAGGACAGGCAGCAGCAGCGAATGTCCGGAAAGCCTGGAGGCCTGTGGTGGCCCTCTTCCTCGCCGCTTCACATAGGACGTAGCCTTGTCCATCATTCCATCAGTACCCAACCCCTCCTTTCCTGCCGCCACCCGCCCCCCCCCATTCCTCACCCTTTCACACACATGTCCATTACTCAGTGATTTAAGCATGGTTTTGACTCGTGTATTTCCCCTTGAACTTAATCAGTTTGTGTATGGGAACCCTCTGTTGAATATCCCAGGCGATGACTTACTAATGGTGCGAAGGTACATGGCTTTTTTATTCTCCTGAGGCCATTGTCCTTGATGGGTGTTTGCAGATGCAGTATCTGTATCTCAGTGCATCGCAATGTGGAGAGTATGGTGATGCAAAGTCGGGTCATATTTAACTTGATATTTACGAAGTTTCTGTTTGTGAAATTTCACTTCAGGCTGATTAAAAATCATTATTTGGCAGAAAGCTTGTTTTCGTGACACAAGTACGAAGCTGGAAAAGTGTATCTCTCAGTTAAAAATAAGTCCAGATTTGGAGAGACAGAATGGCAGCAACAACAGCAAAATATTTTTCTTCTGCTTTCGTCAACTGATCCTGGCACTTTGTGTACCTTTGTTGAATTACTCAATGTGTTAGCAGTGCAAAACCAGGAAACTTGCAGTTACTTCACTGCTGCCCCAAACATATGTAAATAAAGCCTGTTTGTTGTTGGAAAATCCATGAGGTGACCCAAAATTAAGAAGGCAACTCAAGAGATTTTCATGGCCGTACTTGCTTCCAGCTGAATTTCATGTTGAGCACATTCCTGTGCCCTTCAAACAAAATGCAAAGAAATTCATCCTCACTATTGGGGCAGCGTGGCGCGATTCTCGCTTCCCCCCGCCGATTCCCGGCCATGATCCTCCACCTCCAGTATGTCAGCCCGCAGCTGGGCCAGGTTGTGGAGGACAGAGCACACCACCACAAAGCAGGCAATCCTCCGGGAGGTGTATTGCAGTGCACCACCAGAGCAGTCGCGGCTTCAGAACTACATTTTGAGGAGTCCAATGCACTGCCCAATAACAGCCCGGGTGGCTGCATGGGCCTCATTGTATGGAATCTCTGCATCAATCAGCGGCCTCCACATTCACATCATTAGCTAGGTCCTCAATGGTTCTCCCAAGAACCAACTGGCCATCCTGGGGTGGTCCTTGAAGAGGCCGGGGCTTTCCGACTGCACTAGATGTAGCTGTTGTGCACACGCACTGGGAAGTGTGCACACACGTGCTTGGTCTTCATGCGGTGGTCTCAGATGAGCTGGATGCTCAGTGAGTTGTTGAGGTAGGGCACTCCCAGACATCCTAGTGAGTGCCATCTAGTAGCACCTTTCCCTGGGGCATCCCATCAATTGCGGAGAATCCTGTTGCCCGGGCATCCGGTTAGGTTTGGTCCATGTCAAAATTTAGATAGTTAGCTGCCCCGGCAAACCGGGCATCCGTGACTTCACAGATGCACTTGTGAGTTGTAGGTTGCGAGATGCCACACAAGTCCCTGTCGAGCCCTGGTATAATCCTGACGTGTAGAAGTTCAGGACTCTGGCGACCTTGACAGCCACCAGGAGCGGGTAGCCTCCTCCTCCACATGGTGCCAAGTCCACAAGACTATGGCACAGGTGCCGCACCATTTCCTTGTTGAGGCAAAGCCTCCTGTGGCATACACTGTGCATCATCTGTTCGAAGGACCAGTGACACGTGTACACGTTGGGCTGTCGCAGGCCTCCCCCTCTGGATCCCTTCCTGGCCTGATAGTCGGGCGGGTCCTCAGGGTGTAAGTCATGGCTCTGCAAATGGGCTGCTGTCTCGAGTCTCTGTCGAAACTACTGCCACCGTCGTATCGGCATTTAACTGCCTGATCTGCCAGCAGCACTATGAGGCAGCTTCGCAGGACATCATCCATTCCTTGTAATGTCTCTAAGGAATGGGGAGAAGATGTGAGACTGACAAACAGTCAGTCTTCCACACCAGGACCCTCCAGTGCCCCATTGTTCCCCCCCCCCCCCCCCCCCCCCGACACCCGGCGCTCCCTGCCCACACCCCGGCCGCAGCATGAGCTCCTGCTCACCGGGCCCCAGATCCTGTATCCCAGACACTGCACGTAACGTCATCACGACAGGGAGCTGTTCCCCTCCCCGGTGAACACGCCCACTCTCTGGTTGTGGAAATGTCCCCAGTGTTGGGCCCAGCCCCTGAGTGTTCGGATATTGGCCGCTGCATCCATAATGTTGCTTCCTGTGGTGTTGAGGCACAGTGTCCAGGCATCACGGTCTGATTGGGATGCTAGGCAATGACTCCCACATGCTACATGGCCCACCCACCCATGGGTTGTGTGAAGTGCTCACTTAACTACAGTTGCCAATTCCCGATTAGCAATAGCCTTCAGCTGCGTGGCTAGAGGCCTATGCGGTCAGTGGGAGTTATGGGTGATTGGTTGGGCAGGTGGGTAGTGACTGGGGTTACTCCCGGAAAGGGACCACAAGATCCAGGGGGTTCGCATGGCGGACCCGCGGGCATTGAGACACCCATCTCCCCGTCCCTGCTCCCCACCCAAGGTCATGGACGGCCAACCCCCCTGCTCCGCGACTCACACTGAGGGAGATCCTGATTTTGCCACTGGACAGTGGGCCTGTTGGATCTCCCGCTCGTTGCGCTCTCACTTAAGCGCAAAGTGGCCATTAAATTGTGCCCTACTGCCTTTTTTTAAAATGCTGCAGTCAAACAAGGAGAGGGAAAGGAGGGGAGCCAGTTGACACCTGTACTGATCATAACGCTTTTTGAGAGATACCTTGCATGCAGGAAATTTGTAAGATGACATTTCCGATGCCTCTGTGACTGTTTGAAAACCACATGCCGGATGCTCTTGAATTCTGTTGCATGCTCCCAGTGAGCAGAACTTCTTACCAAGCTTTCAAATTTGGAAGATTCTCCCCATTACTACATTGGATGATTGCTCCTTTTTTTTGATCTGTCTAAAGTCAAAATTTCACAGTGAGTCAAAACATAAATATACAGAAAATAATTTCAGCACTTCAGGTGCATGTGATGCATTTGCAAAATCTAGGGTCAGCGAACCAATATTTATAAAGTTCTACGGTAAAATCCATTAGTCTCACTAGCTGTTGCAAATGTTGCTTTTTAGAATGGTGCCAAATGCATAAAAGGTAGTCTATGACTCTTTCATCTTTGGACTCAGCTGACTGCTCTAGTCGAGTTTTACCCTGCAAAAAAATCAAGTGAATCCGAGTGAGGCAAAACCATTTTGGTTAAATGGGCAGGAAATTCTTCAGTAGGCGTAATGTGAAAATGTCCAAGAGTGCCCATTCCTGTGACCAGTCTGTCGATGCTAGGTTGCACTCAAATTGCTTGAGAATCTCATTAGAATGTGTCTGAATGTAAAACCATCTGTAAATCAGTGGGTACAATCAGGTCCCAAAAAAAGTGTTGAATCCACAACATATATTCCTGCTTTCAGTGTGAAAATTCAAGTTTCAACTCATTCAACCATCTTTCCTGCTTGTTTAAGAACCTTAAAAAAGGGGAAGCTTTTCAATTTTTGACATGACTTATTCTGTGAAAATGCATGAAAAGAAGCAAAGGATAAAGGCAGCTCTCAGAGAGGATAAAAAGAAGTTCAAAATATTGCAACAAAATAGCATAAAGGTGGTTTTGTTTCCTGCTGTGCCTTGGAAACAGGGTGTAATTTAAAGCCTAAATATGGTTTAGCACACTGGGCTAAATCGCTGGCTTTTAAAGCAGCCCAAGGCAGGCCAGCAGCACGGTTCAATTCCCGCACCAGCCTCCCCGAACAGGCGCCGGAATGTGGCGACTAGGGGCTTTTCACAGTAACTTCATTGAAGCCTACTCGTGACAATAAGCGATTTTCATTTCATTTTCAACTGCAAGAAATGACAAGGGGCTGCACCGTCCCACAAGATCATTATTGTCAGCAGAGATGTGTTTCGATTGAGGGATCATAAAAATCAGGATGATAAGAGTGCAGATCAAAACGATGCAACAACGTAAAATGTTTAAATTATGAGGACAGATTGCTTTCCTTTGAGTTGAGAAGGATGACGAATTAGCTAATTGAGGTGTTTAAAATGATAAGGGGAACTGATGTGATCGGTAAAGAGGAATTCTTTCCTCTCAAAAACCTCTGAACAAAAAGGGCATAATCTTAAAAACTTAAAGCTCGGGCATTTAAACGTGAAATAAGGAATCACTTTTCAGACAAATGGTGGTTGAAATCTTGAACTCTCTCCCAGAAAAAGCTGCAAATGCTGGATTAATGGAAGACTGAGATCAACAGAGATTTTTCAAGTAGGGGTAAGAAACAATGTGAATAGTTGGAGTAAAGGTTCAGATCAGCCAATCGGCTTGATGGACTGAACGTCGTATGTTTGGTTTTTCACAACTGTAACCATTGTTATCTTCTCTGTAGAGACTGATAACTTGCAAAAAGAAATTTGAATTCCCGGTGACCAACTTAAAGGATCACACAGCAAGATTTCACATTTTACTGTAACAAACAAATTAAAAGCAACATTGATTAAACACTTTTAGTCAGGCAAATTACACTTTAAACTACATAACAGGCCTTTCCCTTTTAACTCAACAGAAAACCCCACTCCAAGTTTATACTTTAAACTGTTCCTTAAATAGACATTCAATTCTCCTGGAACCAGAGATTCTTAGCTCTGGTAGGGCTTACTTCTGTTTGTCTCCTTTCTTAGACTGATAATTTTAACCCCAAAACTGTCTTTCACAGTGAAAGTTTATCCTGGAGATTCCTCTTCTAGCTCAAGCCAGCCAATCTTCCAGCCTTGTTTGAAATATTTCTAAATCCAAGCACAATCTCCCACCAGCATTCCTGCGTGAAAGACCATAGTGACTTGACTCCTATGGAAAACTCTCTGCTGGTTGGAGTCATACCTAGCAAAAAGGAAGACGGTTGTGGTGGTTGGAGGTCAATCATCTCAGCTCCAGGACATCACTACAGGAGTTCCTCAGAGTAATGTTCTGGGCCCAACCATCTTCAACTGTTTCATCAATAAGTGGGGATGTTTGTGGATGACTGCACAATGTTCAGCACCATTCGTGACTCTTCAGATAATGAAGCAGTTCACACTCAAATGCAGCAAGACCTGGACACTATCCAGGCTTGGGCTGACAAATGGCAAGTTACATTCGAGCCACACAAATGTCAGGCAATTACCATCTCCGACCTGAATCCGCCACAATCGACATCCTGGGTGTTCCCATTAATCAGAAACTGAACTGAACTAGCCATATTAATACTGTGGCTACCAGAGCAGGTCAGAGGCTAGGAATCCTACGGCGAGTAACTCACCTCCTGACCCCCAAAGCCTGTCCCCCCCATCTACAAGGCACAAGTAGATTACAAGAAGTGTGCCATGGAATATTCTCCACTTGCCTGATGAGTGCAGCTCCAACAACACTCAAGAAGCTCAACCACATCCAGGACAAAGCAGCCCATTATATTGCTTCCCCTTCCACAAACATTAAAACCCTCCATCACCAACGATCAGGGGCAGCCATGTGCACCATCTACAAGATGCACTGCAGTAATTCACCAAGGTCCTCAGACAGCACCTTCCATGACTTCTAACATCTGGAAAGGTCAAGAGCAGAAGGGACCTGGGAACCCCACCACTTGGAAGTTCCCCTCCAAGTCACTAACATCCCTGACTTGGAAATATAATAATAATAATCTTTTATTGTCACAAGTAGGCTTACATTAACACTGCAATGAAGTTACTGTGAAAATCCCCAAGTCGCCACATTCCGGCGCCTGTTTGGGTATATAGAGGGAGAATTCAGAATTCTCTCAGCCGGTATGGTAATTGAACCCACCCTGCTGGCCTTGTTCTGCGTTACAAGCCAGCTGTCTAGCCCACTGAGCCAACGCAGCTCAAGTATATATCGCCGTTCCCTCACTGTCGCTGGTGCAATATCCTGGAAATCCCTCCCTAACAGAACATTGGGTGCATCTACATCTCAATGACTGCAGCGGTTCAAGAAGGCAACTCTTTGGTGGCATGTGGCGCAGTTGAAAGCACTGGGACTGCGGCCGCTGAGGACCTGGGTTCGAATCCCGGACCTGGGTCACTGTCTGTGTGGAGTTTGCACATTCTCCCCATGTCTGCGTGGGTTTCACCCCCACAACCCGAAGATGTGCAGGCTAAACTGCCCCTTAATTGGAAAAAAAAATAATTGTGTACTCTAAATTTATTTTAAAAAAGAAGGCAACTCACCACTACCTTCTGAAGGGCAACTAGGGATGGGCAATAAATGCTGGCCTAACCAGCGACGCTCACATCCCGTGAATGAATTTTTAAAAAGGTTGGACAGGCTGGGTTTGTTTCCACTCGAGTTTAGCAGAGTGAGGGATGACTTGATTGAAGTAGATAAGATCCTGAACAGTACTAGCAAGGTGGACATGGAAAGGATTTTTCTATTAAGTTGAGTCCAGATCGAGGGAGCACTGTTTTAAGATTAGGGAGCTCCCTTATAAGACAGGGATTAGGAGAATCGTTTTCTCTCAGAGGATTGTGCGACTTTGGAACTCTGCCTCAGAAGGCGATGTAAGCCGGATCGAAGAACAAAGAACTGTACAGCACAGGAACAGGCCCTTCGGCCTGACAAGCCTGTACCGGTCATGACACCACCCTTGGACAAAACTCTTAGCACTTCCTTGTGCAGTATCCCTCTATACCCATCCTATCCATGTATTTGTTAATGTATCCTTGAACGTGGAACTCAACGCAATCAGATCAGCCATGATCATATTAAATGGCAGGACAGGCTTGAGGGGCTGAATGGCCTACTTCTGTTCCTATTTTGAATGTCCGTATCACCTTCATTCATCAATTTTACCCTGAATTAAAAACGAAGTCCCAAAACATAACAATCTTGTAAAACCTCACATTCGTAACAAAATGAAGAGGCTATCTTCTGTAGAGAATAGTCAGTTGGGCATCTGATTGCCCTGCTAAAGCCTTTTTTGTCTGATATGCCACTTCTGCCTTTCTTAAGAGTATAAAATTGAAACTGGAGCTGTGAGGAAGTCAATACTTCTCTCATCTAAACATCTCACTTAAAATATACATGATATATGTGATACATACGTGATATGTATAATAACAGCAATAGACATGTCTAAAACTGGAGATAGGAATTACTTTAGAAGAAAACATGCATCGAAAAATATTTTTATCATGGTTGCACATTGTTAACATTACCTTTAACTTTCAAATATTAGCAGTAGGATCTCCGCCACACTGTTTGTAACTGAAAATGAATCAAGATGCATGCAGAAAGTGTTTGATTTTAGAAATGAGGCAGAGAAATAGCAATATGCTTTGATAATGGCACAACTAATTTATCTAGCTTAATCTTAAAGACTAGGAAGTTCCCATATCCGGGTTGGTAGTGGGGCATGATAATTGGTCTCGCACTCTGTTTAAGAAAAGGAAAATCAGCCAAGTTTTTCCTGATTTCTATCCGTCCAATTTCTATCCAGTCATAACTGCTGACGCCGAATGGGTAGGACCAGACGAGATTATCATGTCCTTGTCACTGAATAGACTATCAAGGCTAACACGCTTACTCTGAGCAAGAACAATGCCACAGCAAGGAGTTGTGCAGGGAGGTGGTGATAAAACAGACTATAATGGCTCATTGTACACTCTTTATAAGGAAACGGTTGTCGTTCTGTACATCATTCTCATTCCACATAAGTTAATTCAAAAATTGCATTTTTCAGATATACTCCTGCTGAAAAAAAAGGCAAATTCATATGCAAATCAAAACTGGAATAATTCAATGGGAATAATGATCAGCCTATACCGAGCTTAAGGCTGTCTGTATAGATGAACTGAGAAATAACAGCTGCAGGCAAACACTGAGGATCAAAATAACCAGAACAGCATTGTTTGTACCTGTGTGCATACAATGAATGCACGCTGCAACCTTAAACAAAATAAATAAATGTACAAGGACAGATGTTATACAACAAGGTTCCACAAGATTGTCTCCTTGCATTGATCCCATCTGCTTTGCTATTCTGTTTCATTATACACACACCCCATGGAACAATATTCTCTTCCTGTTCAACCAGGTGTCTAAATAGCACCAGTGAATGGAGGGATATAGCTTGAAACAAGAAGTTGTATTTCATCATTATCTTCAGGACACAATTTAGAGAGTAAAATAGATTGTCTTTACGTGGACAAATATTTCTGTTGCAGTATAGCTGTGTGCTGCTTTTATTTTGCCTATCCTGTTTTTCAAATGCTCAAAGAAAAGCTATGTATTTCCAGACAAATCAATTAGCAATGTCATAAAAATTCTTAAAAAGCAATAGAAAACAGCTATCTTCATGAGGATCATAACTGACTTTGAAGAAACCGCCAGGGAAATATTGAAGAATCCTTCTCATATCAATGTACAAAATAATTTTGAGAGGATGGAATTTATGTGCTCAGGGAAGTGATCCTTAAACATCCATGTAATTAAATATATAGATCATATTGAAATGTAAGTTTTTACTAAGAATGCTAGAATATGTAATCTATTATTTTCAAAGAAGAGATAGCACACTGAAGACTTGAGGATTGATGAATATACCTGTCTGCTCAGATCTCAATTGTTCATCTATTAATCTCCCAGGTTTTTAGACAGATGAGGTACCCGTATACGGCACCTGGCAGTCTCATAAACTTATGAAAATCAGAGATCCATTGTATCAAAAGAACCCCTATGCAACTTTAAGCCTCAGCTGGGGAAGCCACAGGGATCTACAACTACTAATCCTAAAACTTCCCTCGGTAGGACCAGAAGTACGTGTATCAGTTAGAAAATGACTGACGCAATTCCAATGCAAATAGTCGTACTGTGTTGTAGTGCATGGAAATTTAGATGTAGCCTTCTGAAATGTAAGATTCGGCTCAATTACTTGACTCTCAAATGACTTCACTGCGTGTTCCATCCATCTTTTTGTATCATGCTACAAGACCTGCTCTGGAGCAAACTGCCAAACAGCAGGGCATGACACCCAAAGAGGAATCCAACTTTTCCTTACTCAGATCTCCTTGACAAATTGAGGTGAGGAGAAACCAGTTGCTGGGTGTGCATGTCAACAAGCATCCCAAGAATAATACTCATACCGCCAGGAGGGTGATGGCACAGACACTGAATGCCAAATTTCCCATCCCCCAGGACTGTATACTCTTGCCCCAAGTTGAATTACCACAGCTGAGTCGGAAGGGTAGTGTAATGACTTAATGAGATTGGCCAATTGGAATATGAGTTACCTGATTAATGGGCCGATCAGGGAACCTCTTCTTTGTATATAACAGGGAGTGTCAGATCCTTCTGCACTCCCCATGTAGATAGCAAGCTGAATGCACATGGTCGTACTGCTGTTGGTTTTGTTAATAAAAAAGATTCTGGTGAAGGGGCTTCTGCCTCCGTGGACTGATTACAGTAAGATAATGGGCACTTCCCCAATCCTACCTTGCCATCATGGGTACCAATGCACTCTTCACCTTCTTAAAGCAGCTTACCTACCTAATTCTCGACAACACATTTCGGTTAAGAGCTGCGCTAATTGAATGTCTTGAAGGGCTGTACATTTCCCCCAACAGCAACTATTTAATTGCACAACCCAAAAATGACTTCTTCAATTTTAATAATTGGATGCACCCAGATCTCTTAGTTCAGATATCCTGTGCCACTTTGCATATACTCATCAACTACTAGCCTTCCCCTCATGTAGTCTATCTTTTTGCAGTAGAAACAGTGCCTGCATGGATCAATGGAGGGAGAATCATATAAATATCTCGGACTATGTGAGGAGGTCATGGGTCTCATGCGGGAGGTTGCTGCAAAGATCTTCTTTCACTTGTTGACACGTTCAAATGAGGGAAGTTAGATAACGTAAATGAGGATGTAATTGAGTCACAGAACATAAGGAAATCAAAGGACTAGGAAGTGAGTGATGAACCAATTCCTTCCCCCCTCATTGGTTAGATATTGCATTGCATTCCCCTCACAAAGAACTGTGATGGTAGTGTAGTTCATAATGGGGGGGTGGGTCAATTCTGTCAATTCTGGAGCTCCCCAGTGATTGCACTGATTATGTCTCCCTGGGGCGACCAAATCAGTGGGAGGGCACCAGGAACGTGTTCTGAATCTTGCGGGGAGATAAATGTTTCTTAAACAGGCATAAAATTCCATACAAAATCCTGTAAACTCCCTCCAAGGGTTTCAGTCCATTTCTCTTGCCGAAACTGGCATATTGCTATTTTTGGTAAGATTCCACCCATTATTTCCATCCTTTTCAACCTACATTATTTTTCTAGTCGGTGCATTAAATTCAAAATCCTAATTTTGATTTCCAATCCTTTAATTGCTTCCTCCCATTCTAACTCTATAATGTTCTCCAGCCTTATATCACCTCTGACACGCTTAGGACCTTTGCATTACCAGCTAATGCATCTCTTTCCTTCATTCACCCTTCTATTGATAGCTGAACCTGCAGTGACCATGCACTTATTCTCTGTAATTTATTCATGAAGGCCTGTCTTCCCAACCTTACTCCTTGCCAGAGGTGTGGTGATCCTCATGTTAAATGACCATCAGTCAACTCTCTGCCTCAAAGGGGAAAGCAGTCTATGGGCATCTGGCACGATGGTGACTTTACTTATTTTACTTTATTCTCTGTAATATTTTCCCTAACCTCGCCTCATTTCTCCATTAGTCTCTGTTATGTTTGGTTTCGATGTCTTGCAAAGGAATCGACCAAACACTTTGACTTATCCAAACCAAGATCTTCATTGAATCACACGTGGTAAGATAGCGATCTGTTGCTGAGCAAGTTATCATGGAGTTTCTTTGTACTCCTCTGTTCACTTGTACGTCCAACAACCATCTCCTACAACCATTTGGTGATGGCCGGATGTGCCCCCACTTATATTGGAGTCTCTTGTCACATGACCACTGTCCTGAGACCGCATGGGGTGTCTGCACCGCCACCTACTGGTTGGAGGTCGCACACCATCCATCTATGATATTGCTTACAGGCATATCACCAGTCTCTACCTTTTACAAATGTATGCAAAAAGATTTTGACCAAAGTTCAGCCTCTCCTCAATCCCTTCTCACCCACCTCTGTCAATTGACAGACTTATCATTCTCTATTTCCATTCCAAAGCACTTTGGCAAAAACATCTCAAATGCCAAAACATGCCCCCACCATCCTTACACACTCCCACCCCATCGCCAAACAACCTTTCCTTTCTGAAGTCCTTGAACATGTTGACACTGGCCAAATTCATGGACATCTTTCCCGGAACTCCACGTTTGGATCCTTACTTTCAGGCTTCCACCCCTGCCATAGTATTGGAACAGCTCTTATCCAAATCACAAATGACATATGATGTGCCTGGGAACCATTTCTCCTCAGCTGACTTGATCTGTCTGCAGCCTTTAATGTAATTAATCATACCATCCGCCTTCAACATGTGTCCACTATCATTCAGCTGGATGGGACTGAAGTCACCTGGGTTCCATTCTTAACTATCTAATCATAGTCAGAGCAATGGCCTCACTTCACACTGAACTATTACCTTTGGTTACCACAAGGAATTTAGGCCCCCTCTTATTTCTCGGGCGCGATTCTCCGCTCCCGGGAAAAATCGGGAGGGCCATCGTGAACTCGGTCGAGTTTCACGACGGCCTTGGAGGCCGCTCCACGCCCCCTATTCTCCCCTCTGGGCGGGGCTAGGAGCGGCGCTCCGTAACTCTCGGCTGCCGGGCGGTGCGCCGAGAGTGACGCGACGGCGGCGCCTATGTGACGTCAGCCGCGCATGCGCGGGTTGGAGCCGTCCAACCTGCGCATGCGCGGCTGACGTCAAAATGGCTGACAGCTCGAACCCGCGCATGCGCGGTGGCCGTCTTTCCCCTCAGCCGCCCCGCAAAACGTTGTGGCTTGATCTTGTGGGGCGGCAGAGGGGAAATAGTGCGTCCGATAGAGACGGCCGGCCCGACGATCGGTGGGCACCGATCGCGGGCCTGTCCCCTCCCAAGCAGTCGTGGTGCTCATTCCCCACCAGGCCCCCTACAAGCCCCAAACGGGCATCTCACGGAGTTTTCACAACGGCAGCGACGGGGTGTGGTTGCCGCCGTCGTGAACCGGTAGCGAATGGCAGGCCGCTCGGCCCATCCGGGGCGGAGAATCGCTGGTCGCCGTGAAAAACGGCGAGTGGCGATTCTTCCGAGCGGGGGGTGGGAGAATTGCGGGCTCGCCAGGGGGTCGTGAAATTAGTCGGAGGGCCCTCCCGCAATTCCCACGTGGCGTGGGGAGCGGAGAATCGCGCCCCTCATCTACATGCAGTTCCTCAGTGACATTATTCAGAAACTGTATGTCAGTTTTCACATGTATGACGAAGACACCCAGATCTCCATCATCACCACCACCTCACTTGACTCCTCCACCATCTCTGAATTATCAGACTGCTTATCAGAGATTTGTACTATTGAGGCCACTCCCACACCATCGAGAAATTCACGGGAGTGCGCTGCCGTCAAAGCAGATGATCGCGCTGACAGAGAATCCCGCCAATTGTCTTTGGTCATCTCGACAGGCTCTGTTCCTTAACCACAGACTGCATCTCTCTCCCTGACAAGTACCTAAGATTTAACACGACCATTTTCCATCTTGACCCCCAGATGAGCTTCTGACAATATATCTACACCAACACCATTTTCCATCACCATCAAATCACCTGACTTCATTCCTGCCTCAGCTCATCCACTACTGAAAGCCTCATCCATGCTTTTGTTACCTCTTGAATTAACTATTCCAACACATTCCCAGCTAGCCTCCTACATTCTCTCCTCCATAAATCTCAGGCAATCCAAAATCTGCTGCCCATGTCCTTATTGCACCGAGTCCATTTCACCCATCATTCCTGTGCACATTGACTGACCTATCTAAGCTTGTGGTTACGCAAAGCCTCAAATAAAAAATTCTCATCTTTGTTTCCAAATCCCTCCATGTTGTGACCTCTATTTATCTCTGTAAGCGCCAGGGCTCCACAATCCTCGAAGATTCTCTAATTCTGGTCTCCTGCGCTTTCTCAATTTTAATTCTTCTGCCGGACCTTTAAATACTGAGGCGGTAAGTTCTGGAATTCCCTCTCTAAACGTCTCTGTCTCTCTACCTTTTTTTTCTCCATAAAGCTGCTCCTTAAAACCTACCTCGGCAACAAATTGTTTGGCCATTTTCTCCAGTACCTTCTAAAGTGGCTCAATTTTTTCATGGGTTGGCGGGTGTCCCTGGCAAGGCCAGCAATCATTGCCCAGCCCTAATTAACCTTGAGAAGGTGACGATGATTTCTTGAACCATTGCAGTCCACCTGGTGCAGGTACAACTACAATGCTATTCGGAAAGCTGTTCTGGGATTTTAATGCAGAGATAGTGAAGAAATAGCAGTATAGATGCAAGTCAAGATGCTGTGTAGCTTGCAGGGGAATTTACAGGTGTTCCCTTACATATGCTGCCCTTGCCCTTCTAGATGGTAGAGGTCTGGTTTTCGAAGGTGCTGGCAAAGGAATGTCGAATTTTGTTTTCCAATGCACCTGTGAAGCCCCTTGGGATGTGTTATGGGCGAGATTCTCTGGTCTCCCCACGGCGTCTTTCTCGGCAGCTCGTCTTGGACCAGTTGCAGAATTTTTCAGTTCCGCCGATGTCAATGCGATTTCCCATTGAATCAACGCCACACTGCCGGGAAGCTCATGGCAGGGGTGCACCATCGGCGGGACCGGAAGATCCTGTCGGTGTGAACAGTCGGAAGATCTCACCCACTAAATGCACTATACAAATACAAAATGTTGTTGAAATGTTTCTCAGGTCAAAGGGACCATTGAAAGCAGATTTATTTTACTGTTGTTAGTGGTTCGTCTTGAATACCTCTGAAACATCTATTTTTGCTGCATTGGGTAATAAAGCATAACTGAAGTTTGGCTCTCTAGCCCTTGGCAACATAACACCTTAGCCAACAACCAATCTATTGTTTATTTTATTATCCCTTTCTCTGCATGCCATGGTGATATTTTGAAATATTGTTACCAATTAAGCCGAATAATGGTAAGGCTGATCCAAGCTTCATGCTGTCGTTTTCCTTATCCCTCTCATCAATTGCTAACATGTTGCCCTTTCCCCAAGTAATTCTGGATGAGTGCCACATGAGTAAACTTTAACCAGTCTGAAGAGCACAGGGGGCCCGTTAATCAGATCTCAGTTCCTTTTCCAGAATAAAAGATTTGTATTTCCCCATCATATCATCTAACTGTGCCCACTATCCTACCCAAAAGAATTGAAAGTTTTGATCACTCATCACGGAAAATTCTTTGTCACATCTGTCCTGGATGTTCCTCTCACAAGTTGCAATTCTTTTGTATTTTGGCTAGGATATTCCAAATCTCTTTCCGCACCTAGTGATGCACTAAGGCTGACTTGTCTGTTTCCATAACTAGTATTTCACAGAACTGGCCGCTAATCTGTCGCCAAGAGCTTATAGCTTGAGGGGTGCCACTCCACAACAAGCATAGCTGAACAGGACACTCTCCTGCTCTTACTGCTAGCCGTTGGCGTGTGTGGAGGATTTGCAGATTGATACACTCAACCTGTTTGACCGTGTTATGAATGTACCTTCCTTGGCCATCAAGGGCTAGAATATTAGAATTCCCTAATGCCCCACTCCAAACTAAATATAATTCTACCACTTCGTGCTTTATATACTTATTTCAGGTTGCATCTCAGACACTGTTCTTTTAGTCTGGCGCACCTCTGAACTCAATTCTTTGATGCTGACGGCTAGATTAGTGTTGCACTTCTTTTACATTGGAATATAGGGACTGGAGTAGGCTATTTAGCCCATTCAGCCAACTCCACTGTTCAATGAGATGATGGCTGATCTGCAAGTAACTCCATACACTTGTGTTTGCTCTTCTTAATACCTTTAGTTAACAAAACTCTTACCCATTTCAGTTTTAAATTTAACAATTGATCTAGCATCAATTTCCATTTACAGAGTTCCAGAATTCTATCACCCGTTTCATGTGGAAGTGTTTTCAAATCTTACGGCTGATGGCCTGGAGCTAATTTATGACTATTTCCGAGACTCACCAAGTAGCAGAAATAATTTCGCCAAATCTCTCCTCTTCGCCAAAATGCAAAATAATTGCATCTTGTTGGAGGAACATCCAATCAGATGTCACAAAGAATTTTATGTGAGGAGTGATCAAAACTTTGAATTTTTGGGGGTAGGGTAGTGGGCTTTCCTGTTCCTTAATTTTTCCTGAAGACTTCAAATCATCCCTTCACCTTTTAAATTCCACATAATATAACAAGAGTTTGTTTAATTTCTCCTCAAACTTTAATTCTTCATGCTGTACCTTGCAATACATTAACGTATTTTGCAGACTTTATTAGACGAACATGATGCTATAACAGCCTTGGCCAACGCACGGTCAATTCCAGCCCCATGTGCCCTGGAGCCCCACGTGCCAATAATTCCAGCCCCATGTGACAATAATTCTTGTAAAATTACCCAAAGTCTTTGGCCTTTGGCTGTCTAATAATCACAGTCACCAGGGGCGGAATTCTCCGACCCCCCGCAGGGTCGGGGAATCGCCCGGGGCCTTCGTGAATCCCACCCCCGCCGTGGCTGAAATTCTCCGCCACCCGGGAATCGGCGGGGGCGGGAATCGCGCCCCGCCGGTTGCCGGGCTCTGCCGGTCGGCGGGCCCCCGCGGCGATTCTCCGGCCCGCGATGGGCCGAAGTCTCGCCACTGTCAGGCCTCTCCCACCGACGTGGTTTATACCACCTCTGTGCTGGTGGAGCAGGTGGCGCAAGTGGGCCCTGGGGTCCTGGGGAGGGGCGCGGGGCAATCGGACCCCGGGGAGTTGCCCCCACGGTGGCCTGGCCCGCATTCCGGGCCCACCGATCGGTAGGCGGGCCTGTGCCGTGGTGGCACTCTTTTTCTTCTGCCGCCGCCACGGCCTCCACCATGGCAGAGGCAGAAAAGACCCCCTCCATCGCGCATGCGCTGGTGGTGACGTCAGCGGCTGCTGACGCTCCGGCGCATGCGCGGACTCACGCCGAACGTCGAAGGCCTTTCGGCCAGCTCTGATGCCGGCCAGCGTGGCGCCAAATGCCGTTGGCGCCAGTCGGCGGAGTGGGAGCCTCTCCGGCGCGGGCCTAGCCCCTAAAGGTGCAGAGAATTCCGTACCTTAGGGGAGGCCCGACGCCGGAGTGGTTTGCGCCACTCCGCTACGCTGGGAACCCTCGCCCCGCTGGGTAGGGGAGAATACCGCCCCAGGTTTCTAAATGTGAACAAGGTTATTGTTTATTTGTAACAAGAACTAGCATGAAATATGCAGGAAATACAACTGATTAATGACAAGCGAATACTTACTTCCTGCGGTAACTATCCCATCCTTTACCCACACACACAAGACAGACAAACATAGGGGTGGAAAGGGCTAAAAATCATAAGTGGAGGAAGAAAGAGTATTTGTTCAAGATGATGGCTTTAGCACACTTTTTTTCACAGCAAGCTTGCAGATTAAAGTCTGTAATGATCTTCCTTCTAATCATTCATTCAGGTACTGTTTAGTTTAGAAATGCATTACTTACAGCTTTTCTTGGAGAGTCACCTTATTTCTGATCAAACTTTGCTTTTAGATCGAGGTTTGTCTTCAAGCCTCTATAGTCTCAGGAAAACAGTGCCCACCAGGCTTCCTGGAGAGGTAGTCAACCCTCATAGTGGCCTTCTGGGGAGAGTTAGCTGGATCTTTCTGGAGAGAGTTGGCTGTATAATTTTGGAGAGAATTAACTGGAACTCTTCGCGTGCTGACAGAATCAAAACTGAAACCAAACTCAAACCTTGGGACATTGAAAAACATCCCAGTGAAATAGGATCCAATCACCACCTGTTACCGGGCAGAGTATAACCTATTGGGCCAATCCATTGGCCATGAGCTAATCAGTAAGTCCCAGCCCATTTCTCTGTCCCTAATACTAACCAGTCTGCAACTTGTTTAAACCAGCACAACCTTCCGGATTCTTCCTGCTTGAATCAAGGTGCCTTAAAGTGTGATGTCAATTAATTATCCATGGATCAAAAATATAACAGCAAAAATAAAAGGGGAAATAAGGGAGTAAACAGGGAATAAACAGGAAGGACCCTTACAGTAATTCTATTTCGTGCAAACCTATTTGCTGCTTCTGTAACCACAATTGGCGCTGTGACGTACAGTTTGGAAATTGTAGCTCTACACTCACCAGAAGGTGAACTGCTGAGGTCTCCCACCAGGGCAATCAATTGGAAATCATTGGCCTGATGACAAATTCTACTTTTATGCATTTAATCTCGCTGTAAAAAGGCTTGGAAAAGTGACACCTTGTTGAATGAAGTGCAACCTGGTTTTTAACTGCATACTAAATTTAGAATTACTGCTCATAAGCCACTTTGGCCCCGGAAAAGTAATTATATATGTGTCGAATTTCTCCAGCAGAAAGAAATCCCACATATTCTTGAAATATTTTAAATTAAAATTTGTTTATGTTAGTTTATCCTCTATGTTAATCCCATGTGCACGTCCCAATCAATTGTCTTATTATCCGTAAGAAAATAAAGTGGAAGTGAAGGTAGTCAGTTGCTTTGGCTTCTTGTTGTGCAGTCTATGGAAACACTTCAATGCAATTGGCTGCTTATCTTGTTTGCTGATGTGGTTGCTGCTGGAGAGTACTTTGAACTGACGCCAGAAATAAACTGCTGTTGGAAAGAGTAAATCTGCGCCACAAGGTTGCTAAATCTTTATGGACATCTTTCTTCAAGGTCAGTGCCTTTTCTTTGCTGCTGCCTGCGAAATCTAGACAATGCTTGAATTACCAACAGCACTAAAATGATTCCTATGGTAAAAAACCATATTCTTCTGTGCAGCAAATCAAGATATTCTGACTCTCCTTAAATAAAACATAGAGCTTTTGCATACATCACATATCTGAATGGCATTAATATTTAAATTCAATAAAGTAGCGCTGAAAATTTCCTTGTGACAGTTTATATTATGATGGTAATCACCATAGATATTAGTTGGAGTGTGAATGATGATCAGTGTTAACAGCCTCAAGAAAAAAAGCATTTATTTATTAATGTGGTAACTTGTAATTGCTCTTTCCATCTTAGAACCTCACCACTTATATATTCAAATATAGATACAAATATAAATGTAAGCCGCATGAGTCTATCACACTCCAAATGTTATATTCTATACAGTCAAACGCATTAAAAAGAAATTATTTACTGCTGGATTTTATTGCCTTCGTAATCTGGCCTCCCCTCAAGGGTCAAAAACAGAATTTATAAGCATCTAACAATGTAAAGAAATTTCTCTCAGCAAATAGTGTTTAATGGACAGAGGATGCACCTTCTTAAACAAACATCCGGAATTCTGGAATGCTCCTACAGGTTGAAAATCCCTTATCCAAAATGCGTGGGGCCGAGCGTGTATCGGATTTTGGAATTTTTCAGATTTTGGAATACACTGCGTGAGTGCGGTGCGCGTTGGAAACTGCGCATGTGTGGAACGTTGGAAACTGCGCAGGTGCGGCGCACGTAGGGAGCTGTGCATGTGCAGCGCACTCAAAAGAAAGTGTCGATTTTGGAATTTCAGGTAAGGGATGCTCAACCTGTACTGGGTGGCAAATACCACAACTAATATCACCATACCACACAATTCTTCAGCAGCAAATTTACACAATTTGAAGGCAGTGTAGCAGAAGATGGCACAGCAAGCATAGTGGTGGATCAGGAGCAGAGTGGCCACCATCCAAATTTAAACTATGTGATGCTACTCTAGCCCACAGGTGTTCAAAATAGATGTTTGAAATTTGAATTGACAGGCAGGAATGATCACAACTTCAAATTATAGATCACTGATTCACCTTGAGGGCTGATTTTACAAAGGTAAAACTGCCGCCTAGCCACTCTTGCTTTAATTTACCAGCGGTGGGAAAGGTGTCAGGCACTCCACTCATTTATTGGCCAAGTGAGGCCTCTTAAGGGCCTCCTACTATCTCCACTGGGGTATTATCCATGGTGGAGGCTATTGGTGCTAAGTGTTCATGTCTGGTGGCTGGGAAAGCAAGGCATTGCCATCTTTACAGGCCCCTGTGCTAATTGCAGCAGTCCACCAACCCCCAAACTAAGATATTGCCCCTGCAGTGTTCCCTCCCCCGCCTGGACTTCCATCTCATTGCCTGGTCCCAGTGAAACCCCAGTTTTACTCTTCCATTGGCATCTCCTCTTTGGGATTACATGCACTCTCAGCAGGGGCCACCACTCCCAGTGGAGCTTTGAAATTCTACACTTACAATTAGCCATTTGGCATTACTGACATGTATATGGCATATGTATGGGTTTCCCAAGACACAAAATAGTAATTTCCCTTTACGTCCTGTTTTATCTATGACCAGTTCTGCACAGCATGAATTGGCCAAATGGTTGGGCAAATTGTAACAACCAGTTTTGAGTACGTTTTCCACATACACAGTGAAGGATTCCTTCACAGAGTGATGGCAATATGTGTTCATGTGCTCACTTGACATTGCTAGCCTATTCACCAACATCCCACTGAAGGAAGCATAGATTGTTATGCTGCACCACCCTTGTGTGAATCAGTATTCATTGAGCTTATCATCTCAACAACTCGCACAGTCGAGTTCAGTTTTAATGGCACCATCTATGTCCAAATAGATGGGGTTACGACGGGATCCCCTCTCGGCCCAGCTGTCACAAACATCTTTGTTGGGTGCCATGGGAAATATGCCTTTGATGGAATGACATCTAACCTCCAAACCTTTGCATCTTCTAATATGTGGATATTTTTGCTATATATAACTCCATAGCTGCATGTAATAATTTTGTCACATATCTTAATCGATTCCATCCTGCACTCAAATTGATCTTTGAAATGGAGCAATCAAAATCGCTCCCCTTCCTTGGTGTACTAGTTGAGGGATGTTCCAAGGGGGGGATTCGCACAATGGCAAGCTTACCTTCACTGGTCAATATGCGTGTTACAGTTCCATACACCATCAGACTGGTCTCATCGCAACTTTGTAAATAGGGCCTAAGCTATTTGCTCAACATAAGAACATAAGAACTAGGAGCAGGAGTAGGCCATCTGGCCCCTCGAGCCTGCTCCGCCATTCAATTAGATCGTGGCTGATCTTTTGTGGACTCAGCTCCACTTTCCAGCCCGAACACCATAACCCTTAATCCCTTTATTCTTCAAAAAACTAACTATCTTTACCTTAAAAACATTTAATGAAGGAGCCTCAACTGCTTCACTGGGCAAGGAATTCCATAGATTCACAACCCTTTGGGTGAAGAAGTTCCTCCTAAACTCAGTCCTAAATCTACTTCCCCTTATTTTGAGGCTATGTCCCCTAGTTTTGCTGTCACCCGCCAGTGGAAACAACCTGCCCGCATCTATCCTATCTATTCCCTTCATAATTTTAAATGTTTCTATAAGATCCCCCGTCATCCTTCTAAATTCCAACGAGTACAGTCCCAGTCTACTCAACCTCTCCTCATAATCCAACCCCTTCAGCTCTGGGATTAACCTAGTGAATCTCCTCTGCACACCCTCCAGCGCCAGTACGTCCTTTCTCAAGTAAGGAGACCAAAACTGAACACAATACTCCAGGTGTGGCCGCACCAACACCTTATACAATTGCAACATTACCTCCTTAGTCTTAAACTCCATCCCTCTAGCAATGAAGGACAAAATTCCATTTGCCTTCTTAATCACCTGTTGCACTTGTAAACCAACCTTCTGTGACTCATGCACTAGCACACCCAAGTCTCTCTGAACAGCGGCATGCTTTAATATTTTATCGTTTAAATGATAATCCCGTTTGCTGTTATTCCTACCAAAATGGATAACCTCACATTTGTCAACATTGTATTCCATCTGCCAGACCCTAGCCCATTCACTTAACCTATCCAAATCCCTCTGCAGACTTCCAGTATCCTCTGCACTTTTCGCTTTACCACTCATCTTAGTGTCATCTGCAAACTTGGACACATTGCCCTTGGTCCCCAACTCCAAATCATCTATGTAAATTGTGAACAATTGTGGGCCCAACACGGATCCCTGAGGGACACCACTAGCTACTGATTGCCAACCAGAGAAACACCCATTTATCCCAACTCTTTGCTTTCTATTAATTAACCAATCCTCTATCCATGCTACTACTTTACCCTTAATGCCATGCATCTTTATCTTATGCAGCAACCTTTTGTGTGGCACCTTGTCAAAGGCTTTCTGGAAATCCAGATATACCACATCCATCGGCTCCCCGTTATCTACTGCACTGGTAATGTCCTCAAAAAATTCCACTAAATTAGTTAGGCATGACCTGCCCTTTACGAACCCATGCTGCGTCTGCCCAATGGGACAATTTCTATCCAGATGCCTCGCAATTTCTTCCTTGATGATAGATTCCAGCATCTTCCCTACTACCGAAGTTAAGCTCACTGGCCTATAATTTCCTGCTTTCTGCCTACCTCCTTTTTTAAACAGTGGCGTCACGTTTGCTAATTTCCAATCCACCGGGACCACCCCAGAGTCTAGTGAATTTCGGCAACTTATCACTAGTGCATCTGCAATTTCCCTAGCCATCTCTTTTAGCACTCTGGGATGCATTCCATCAGGGCCAGGAGACTTGTCTACCTTTAGCCCCATTAGCTTGCCCATCACTCCCTCCTTAGTGATAACAATCCTCTCAAGGTCCTCACCTGTCATAGCCATGCAGGTTTGATGTTGAAATAGGGCACTTCAAAGACATTATGCAAGATAATAGTATACCTGATCAAATCATTTTGCAATCATGTATATCATGCAAATTCATGGAAGGAGCAAAGATCATTACATTCAGCCCTGAAAAGTGTCCAGTCTATCGTAGACTATCCTGGAAGGACACGTTATCTCAAAAGGTTGAGCAACAGATGCTTTCATTCAGGAGCAACATGAGTGATATTCACCACTCGCGGGATGCTGCCGTCATATCGAAAAGATGCTCTGCCTTTCATGAAATGAGTAATGTGGTATATGAGTGCCAGTGTGATGCTAGGTATGGAAGCCCTACGTCACAAAAACTGGCAGACCGTATCAAACAGCATGCTCCAGTCACTGTTCTCAATGGGCAAGGTACAGACTGTACCCAACCAGCCCGTGCTCATAAAACCAAACACAGTTTTGAATTTCAGATGTTATTCTGCAATTGAACAACATCTGCAAAATAATCCTCAGTGCACTAATAATTATGCTGATAATTAATTTAAGATTGTCAGTTAGGCTCACAGTGTGGCACATTTATGTGTACTGGAAGGTACATATATTAATAGATAGGGCCCCGTTCTTTGCAGCTAGAAAGAACGGCAGCAATTTAATGATCGCGTTGCGTTTAAGTAAGAGCGCGACAAGGTCGTTAAATAGCGGGAGAGCCAAAAAAAAGAATTGCGCCAGGCGCCAATCTGTTTGTGTTCCAACTGGCCCGCTCCCCTTGGCGAAATCCAGATCTCGCCTTAGTGGGGTGAGAAACCAATAATCACCAGGCAATTAATGGGAGAGACCCCCTTTCTGATGGCCCCCCGTGATCAAACGGCCTTCCCAGCAAAGTGGTCACGCGTAAATTACTACTCCTTTTTAAGAACGTGAAACTGGCAGAGGAGGTGCTGTGCGGACCCGAGGAGGTGAGTAGCCATCCTAGCTCAAAGGCTAAGAGTTCGGGGGCACTGGGTTTGCGGCCCCGGTGCTCGGAAAAGAGTGGGGGAGCAACCAAGGGGCCAACCTCGGTTGGGGTGGTCTGCCATGTGGGGTAGGGGTCGGAGAACAGTGTGGTGGGCCACCTATTGTCTCAGCTGGGGGGGCAGGTCAAATCGGGCACAGGTCCGCCATGCCAACCCCTGGATCATGTGTACCCATTCCGGGGGCAACGCTAGCCTGTCTGTCTGCCGCACAACCACCCATAATTGCCACTGATCGTGGAGGCCTCTGGCCGAGTGGCAGAAGGCTACTTCTAATTGGGAATTGACATTTGTAGTTAAGTGAGCACCTCACATTTCTCAAGTGGGTCTCCGTGGGTAGGCGTGCCATGTAGCTCGTGGGGGTTATTGCGTAGCATCCCAATCATATCCTGATGCTTGAACACTGCAGGAAGCAACACCATGGACGCAACGTCGAACATCTGAGCACCCATGGGCTGGACCCCAACACCGGGGACATTACCACGGCTGGAGGGTGGGTCAGTGCACTGGGGAGGGGATCTGCGGTAACTTAATGTGCAGGTCTCTGGGGTGCAGGGTCCGGTGGGCAGGGGTCCCCGCAGCCGCCGGGGGTATGTTGGCAGGGCATGCACGGGGGAGGGGGGGAGAGAGTGAGTAATGGGGGGGACTGTCGTTCCCAAGGTGGAAGACATCGATTGGTGTCAGTCTCTCACACCCTCGCCCAATTCTTTATAGATATTGCACGTCAATGACAATATTCTGGACCCAGCGGAACTTGCCCTCGTGGTGCTGGGAGCCGGAATCTCCGCCACTGACAGGAATCTCCAGGTCCAGAGGCTAATAGATGGCATGCATGTCGCCTTGCACCCACCAGGCCATCAGGGAAGTGCCCTACATCACCAGGAAGGGGTTCCGCTCCCTGAACATCCACCTTGTGCGCAACCACCAGATGAGAAACATGCACGGTGTGCACGCTTCCCAGGGAGTGTGCATGACAGCTACATTCTGGAGCAGTCGATGAAGACTCCTGGATGGCCAGTTCGCTCTTGGAAATAAGGGGTACCCGCTTTGGACCTGGCTAATGACACGAGTATGGAAGCCGATGACCGATGCGGAGACCCAATATAACAAGGCCGAGGAGGCCACCTGGGCTGTCATTGAGTGGGGCATCGGTCTGATCAAAATGTGGTTCTGATGCCTTGACCACTCTGGTGGTGCTCTCCAGTACACTTCCCAAAGGGTCGCCCGCTTTATGGTGGTCTGCTGTGCTCCCCACAACCTGGCATAGCAGCGGGGCGACATGCTGGAGGGGGAGGAATAGGTGGCACCGCTGAGGGGGAGGAAGACGAGGAGGCGCCGACCAGGCCGGACTGGAGGATCAGCCCAGAAGGACCGGCAGGACTAGCCAGAGGATGGCGGACAGGCGCCAGCGGCAAGGTCGGGCGAGCCCGGAGGGCCAAGGGAGCCCTTAACCTCGCCTGCTTCACATAGGACATAACTTCATCCATCATTCCTCCTCTCCCATCCCCCCTCCAAATCCCTCCATACCCCCTCCCCCAACTGGATTTCACACTCTCCCAGGGGCTGCATAACATCAATCCAGGGTGGTGGGACTGTGTCGACAATGTCAGCAGGTCACTATTTTAAAAAAATTTAGAGTACCTAATTCATTTTTCCCAATTAAGGGCAATTTAGCGTGGCCAATCCACCTAGCCTGCACATCTTTGCGTTGTGGGGGTGAAACCCACGCAAACACGGGGAGAATGTGCAAACTCCACACGGACAGTGACCCAGAGCCGGGATCGAACCTGGGACCTCGGCGCCGTGAGGCAGCAGGGCTAACCCACTGTGCCACCATGCTGCCCCTGCAGGTCACTGTTGAGGGCAGAGGGGTAATGATAACCCATAAAGAGCTGAGCGCTAGTGCTCCTCAATCTATGCCATAGTCTGACCCCTACCTGTCTGCTTAGTGCGCGCTCACACCCATCAACTGCACAAGGTGTGCTGGGGGTGGGGGGGAAGGTGCAACAGGAGTCCAGGACCCCCATGTCCAGGTAGGTGGGGCATGGGGTTGGTCTTGGCCCCGCATAACAGACGAAAGTGCCTAGTGGAGGTGCAGATATTTTAATAGGTTTCACAGTGACCATTGCTGCCCCACTCTCCGGATGGTGTCGTCCTGCTCTCCTCAGTCCTCCCACACCCTCCCCACCCTCCCCTCCCACACACATTTCCCCCCTTACCCCCAACCTACCTCCATTCCCACCTCCCCCAGTGCGGTCTCAGTCTTCCTCACCGTGCTTAGTCTTCCGTGCTCTGCCACTGGGTCTTGGTGTATCCCCAGGATGCACATGAGGTGGAGAAAACCTGCTATATACCACATCCCATGGTGTTCAATACCCCTGGCGGGTGTCCTCTGGGGGCTCTGGAGTGGGAAGGCCCCAGCACACTTGCCGACGGCACATGCCCTGCCATGTCGTACTGTACCATCTGCTGATTGCAAGACACGGCACTGTCAAAGAGGTGGAACTTGTGGGATCTGGTGGCCGCCATCATCACTCCAAAGGACGAATCTGAGTTGGCATCTAGTGCCCCCTCCTCCCGGTTGGTGCACATATGGCCCTGGGGATCACCTTGGGATGGAAGGGCAGCTGGTTCGAGCTGTTTAAAGCCCCTGCATCATCTGGTTCTGCCAGCCCTGGCGGCTCCCCAATGTTTGCAGCATGGTGCCGATGCCATTAGCGATGTTCCTCAGTGACTGGGACAAGCTCCACAGCGCTTCGGCTATTCCCATCTGAGATGGGGATATGTCCCGCAGCACCTCACCAAGGTCTGCCTGGTATTTGGTCACGTCCCCCCCGCGATTTGAACATTCTACCGAGGCCCTCAGCCATGCCGTCTCCGACTGAGTCACGCCTTGGACACCTCCACTCGTGCTGCTGATGTTGTGCACCAGTCCTGACCCTAGCAGTGTTAGCTTCGCTGCCAAGCAATGTCGGTGCCATCTCCTGCACCCATAGCTTCTGCGACTCTTCCAGTCGGCTATAGGCCTGCTGGAGTGTCGCTGACGTCCCCCTCTGAATAGCACGGCCACATCCTATCACGTGTATCAGCTCCAGGCAAAACTGGTCCAGAGGCTCAGCATCTGACTGGATCCTGGGATCCAGCAGACCTCCGACTGCTTTCTCGCCTGGACGTACTGCTCCACCTGATGGGCATCTGCAACCGAGTGGTGCTCACCAGATTGTGCACAGAAGCCTGACCACTACCGTTGCCCACCAATGCGTGTGTCTCTGCACTGTTGGAGGGTGTGAATGACAATTGTGCCGCGTCAATGGTGGCATCCCGGAGCTCTCCTCCGAGTTGTTCACATGGGAGGCGGGGTGGGGATGGCGACCACCTCGGATGTCCCAGTGCCATCAGCTGGAGGTTCACCGGAGAATGAATATGTGGTCAGTGGGAGGGATGGGTCAGACTGTATGGCATTAACAACTCATATTTGACAGTTCAGCTGGGTGGTAGACGGTATAAGCTCACTGTGCACCGTGCGCCGATCTCCTCATTGGTGACCGACCTGCCCTTGGCCACCTCCCATAAACACCAGGGTCTGTTCCTCACAGGGGGTCGGACTCTGATTTCCGGCACCCCACCGCCCGTCTGGGCCTTCTCCCACCGGTTGTGGCCAACTTCTCCTGCCGGGGCATAAAGGGGGCATCATTAGCCACACGCTGGTTACTTGCAGTGGCGGGGGGAGAGGAGGGGGAGGCATGGGGTGTATGGCAAGGGAACGTATGTGAGGTGGGGGGGGGGGGTCGGGGGTCCGGCGCGAACTCACCCGAGTGCACCGGTGCAGGCCGTTGATCATCTTGCGGAACTGGGTGCCGGTCCTCCTGGTCACACTCCCTGAGCTGACAGTCTCTGCCACTTCCTGCCAGGCGATGGTGGCTGACCCCCCTGGTCCCTCAGGGGAACGGGATGTTCATTCTGGCCTCCACCGCATCCAATAGTCACCGCAGGTCGGCATCACCAAAGTGTGGGGTTGATCTCCAAGGCGGCATGGTTGCGAACGGAATGAAGTTGGCTATGCAGGAATGGTTTAAGTGCTGCTGTCAATTGTTAGCGGGAGGCTGGCGGGCACGGTCCTGGGCTATTTGCAGCGTGAATCCCATCCTCAGTAAGTGGGCTGATTAACGTTTTGTAGCCGTACTGCCTCGCCGGGCTGAGCGTCGGGGAGCTCGCGGCTTTATCACAGTTAGAAACTTTGCCATTAAATCTCGCCCAAGATGTACACATATTGTGTACATCTCAGCTAAACAAAATAAGTGACAGCCATTCGTTGACTCTTTCCTCTGGGCAATACCTTGATGAACTCGTGTCAAACTGCTTATTTTAAATTTCAAACAATGCTTGGCAGTTAACTGTCAGTCACCTGGTGTGTTTCTGTGACAATGCCTCTACCAATCTAATTGCCAACAAATAGGCACATTCTTCTCATGCAATATAAATTGTCATTTTTCCTTATATTGGTATTCTTGTGAAGTGTCCTGGTGCGCGCAAGATGAAAAGCTGTGACATGTCTCTTCTTTCAGCAAAATTTATAATTGTTTACTTTCTGGATAGGAGAGGTTGATCGGTCAAAATGAACAATTATCTGGCTGTTAAAAAGATACATGCACTGATAATTACTTGAACTAACTCTGTGGTGAATTTAATGGGCAATTAATCTGTAAATGCAGCAGCAGGCATTGAGGTGCCATTTTCACAAAGCTAACAGAGGAACGATGCAAATCAGCAAACAACTTGTGATTCACAATTCATGGTGTATCTCTCCCTTGCTACAAACCACTTGCAAATTTGTTAATTAATAAGGGTGTGCATTGTTCAAATGCCATCATTTTTTTCAGCAAACTCTTGTTGATGATTTCTATGGGTTTGCTCTTTACATCAGTGATCCGAGGCATGGTTAGAATAACACTTACAAAAACTTCATAAATTACGATTTCACTCCAGCGCAATGGCCTAAATGGCTGTAGCAATCACAGTGACATTAGTTCAGCAAAGTTTGTTAAGAATTGGAGGAAATTAAGATTTACAAAATGAAATTGGGATAAAATAGAAAGGGGAATTGAGGAGGGCAGATCCTCAATGGAGGGAGCTGCTGATATGCAAATTAGCATATATGTGTGAGAAGCAAGTGTTTGCCTATGTGACGAGGGGAAAACAATGGGGTATAGAAGACGTAACTTCAAAGTGGAGAGAAGGGCAGCATGGTAGCACAGTGGTTAGCACTGTGGCTTCACAGCAACAGGGTCCCAGGTTCGATTCCCCACTGGGTCACTGTCTGTGCGGAGTCTGCACGTTCTCCCTGTGTCTGCATGGGTTTCCTCCGGGTGCTCCGGTTTCCTCCCACAGATCAAAGATGTGCACGTTAGGTGGACAGGCCATGCTAAATTGCCCTTCGTGTCCAAAAAGCTTAGGAGGGGTTATTGGGTAACGGGATAAGGTGGAAGTGAGGGCTTAAGTGGGTCGGTGCAGACTCGATAGGCCAAATGGCCTCCTTCTGCACTGTATGTTCTATGTCGAAGGGAATTGGTACCTATATGCTAAAAAGCTGGGTGTACAGGGTGACATCAAAGGGAAAGAATGATATGTCAATAACACAAGAACAGGAGAAAGGGCACAGTAGAGACAGTTACCATCACAGTCAGCTGTAGAACACAGTCTCTCCTGAAAACAAGTTAATGCTAAAAGGACTGCCAGTTAAAATCAAAAACTCGAACTGAGAAGGTTACGGCTTCACTGAAACAGAAGACGGTTTTCCCAATCGTGGACAAATAACCTGTGCTTGGTAATTATCTGCTGGATTTAGCTCATCGAATTCCATAATATTAGATTTTGTTGAGAAACAAAAGGTGTCTTAGAATTTAAGACACATAGGTGGTTGGGAACAAAGGAGTAATTTCATGTAATACTGTGTGTAAAGCTATCAGTTTCATTAAATGTCCTGTTGTAGTCTATCATAGTCATTCCTGTTGTGTTTTTCTTTTACATTAATAAATATTCTTTATTAATTGATCACAAAATGACTGGACTATCCTGCCATGGTTTGCATATCTCTTTCTCACAGCATGCCAAATTGAAAACATACACCATTAAGAACCAGCGTTCCAAGTTACCCTTCCGGGTTTTGGGATACCCTTGCATTTAACATCAACGCATTTTGTAACAAATTGAACTTGCCTTTGATTTTATCAGCAAGGACTTGTGAGGAATGTTACAAAAGTCCTTCATAAATTATGGACGTGATCTATCCAAAATAAAACAGAGTCTGTTCTCGGGTCGATCCTTCTATCTAACGGCACTTTGTCTTGTTTTAACGTCCCGGTGGGGAACGCCCCACTACGCCATAATTAGTGTAATTTCCTGCACTCAGGAGCTCTAACCTTCAGTGCAGGAAGAGGTTGGGACACCATTTTTAAATGGCTCTCTGATCTTTCAACACCCCGATTCAAACCCCCCCCCCCCCCCCCCCCCCCACCCACCCACCCACCCACCCCCGCAAATGCACCAACTCACCGATTGAGGGGACTTTCCCCCCCCCCCCACCCCCCACAACACCACATCCAGGCAGGGCACCCCCGAACCTGGTCACCAGAGCAGGCACAATGCCAGCTTGATGCCTTGGCATTGCCAGCCTAGCACCCTGACAGTGCCAGAATGCCACCCTGCCGGGGTCTTCCGGTCACCTGGGAGACCACCTCCAAGTATCGTTCCACCTGATCCCCTTTTGAGGCGACTAGAATTGAATGACGCCTGGCTAGGGGCTCCTTGGTGAGGCCAAGTAGATGCTGGGTGGCTGGTTCATCCGGCGTCAGCACGGCTAAGTATGCTCTTAAGCTTGGACATAGTGGGTGGGACACAGTTCCCAATATCTCACGAAATTTGGTTAGATCTTGCAAAGCGTAATGGCTGTTGGGAATCCTGGGGAGGGCCTCACCCGAGATCTAACGGCCACATCCCACACCGATTCTGGTGGGACAGGTATGGTAGATTGCACTTAATGGATCAATAGTTGTAATGGCATCAATAACACACAACATAATTTCCTGTAATTTTACATTGTAATGTTGATGTACACTGGAGGAACAGAATTTCATACCCCTTCCCCCAACCCAGGAGTGGGCTGGGAGAAGATGTGGAGGGGGATGTATTTATTCAGGAGACGGGTCATCTTCCCAACTCCATCCTCCCACCCTTACACCACGTTAATTGATTACTTTAGGGCCTGCTGGGGTAAAAGCCAGTTGGTCAGGGTGCCAGGTAAATCCTGAGAGCCTGCCTGCATGATGGTGTCACTGTCCATGTGGAGTTTGCACCTTCTCCCCGTGTTTGTGTGGGTTTCGCCCCCATAACCCAAAAATGTGCAAACTAGGTGGATTGACCACACTAAATTGCCCCTTAATTGGAAAAAATGAAATGGGTACTCTAAATTTATTTTAAAAAACTGTGCTCCAAAATTCAGACTACTCTCGAGAAACAACACTGGAGATGAGCTAGTAATGATTTCCTGTTACTGTTCATCATAGTCAGATTTTTATTTAATGAAAGACGCAGTTGCATTGTTAATTTAATGTAATTGCAAAACCAAGCTAACAGTTTAGCTCCCGAGTCAGTTCATACTTCAAAGTGTCATACTTAACAGAGGAGATCAACTCAGGTTTGACATGTATGGTACATAACCACTGAGGTACAAATAGGGTTTATAAAGAGGTCAGAGGCTTTACTGACCTTCTGGGTCTGTCATAAAGTTACCCAGAGGTGTTCTAGATGTTTGTGTGAATACTTCCACCCATGCTTTCAAGCATTTAGAATTCATGAACTTTTGTTCCTGCATGAAGCTCCGCCCGAGACCCAAGAATTCCACTTGTAGCCAGCCAATACTATACTACCACTGGTTAATCAATGAAGCAGCTACAGTTCAAACACTGCTAGCCACAATATAACATTATCCAAACAAAGACTATGGGAGAGGTACTTACTTTTTCTTTTAATTCAAAAATTGAGAATGTGTCTGACGTCCCTCTATATAAAAACAGGCCATAAATTCATAAATGAATTGACAGTTGTGATAACACGTATGTATGTTAGCTAGTGCTTTTATTATATTTAAATATAGCAGTTTATGATTGTTATTTTATTACAATTAATATTACATTTAATTGACCAAAATAATGAGATTGGTTAAAACTGTAAGTTATTAAATCTTTGGAGCTATGATTTTTATATTTTTGCACAGTATTATTGACAAAAATATTTATTCTCCTCTATTATCAATTTACTTACTGTCCCATTGTTAATCTCTCTTCTGCCTTGCTACAATTGCTGGGGTGAAACACTGTATTGTGACCTAAAAATTCTAGAACTATCTTTTTTACAATGTGATGAGATTGAAAATATAGTTTGAGATTTCTTTCACACCCCTGGTTGACTAAAAAACAACCGGTCTCTCTTTGTCCTCTAGAATATTCTGCTTTCTCTCTTTATTGTCAGACAACATCTGCAACTTTGTACATGGCCTAAACCTAAAAGCTGTCAAAATTCTTAATTTTCAACCTATGCGAGTCCTTAACAATTTGATTGTAACTGCAGGTATTTTAATGAAATTACATTTTATGTAAAAATTACATTCATTCCAATTTGAACGACAGATTTATCATTATTCATAGTTAACTTCTTTCAAAGGTGACACTTGTGACACTTAAATTGTTGGCTTCAGAAATCAAACAAATATCTTAATGCACATCTTGCTTCTTCACACCTACATGTTCAAATTCTTTTTATTCTGCTTGACAAGTTATTTTAAAAAAAATAGAAAATTGTTCATAATTACTACCTTGTAAAATCAAAGGCATTGATGGCATTTTGAAATGTCAAGATTGGCTAATTGCAGTCTGCATGGAGAGAGCTGGAGAGCGTGTATCCTAGTGTGCCTGAGTGCCTGGATGCTTTTGCAATCTCCATCGTTTAGTCGGCAGCCTCAAGGTCATTGATAAGGGAGTGAAGGTGAAATGATAAACAATGTGGTGTGCCATCAAGGAATGAGCATCAGTGGCTAATGTACCTTGAAGAAAATAGACCCTTCTTTGCTCCTCACATGTCAGAATGTTCCCCATTAATTTAAGCTTGAATTGAGATTGTGTTAGCAAAAATAGCATTGTTTTGGTCTTGGTATCAATCAATTATTCCCCATGCTATTGCAAATGTCTTACAAAATTATAAGACACGTACCAATGCCATGCAAGACAAAGAGGATGTCATATGTAGCCAAGGATCATGTTGCTAAATATAGGGAATTATTTAGAATACGTTTACATTCCATTATAACGAAAATGTGTACAGTACTATAACTATAATGGGGTATAAACTATTTATACCGCAAGTGTAGGAGCCTAGATGACTGAGAGCACTTCTATTTTAAAATTAAAAAAATCTCATTCAACTAATCTGTAAATAGAAGTTTTTAATAATACATCATGAAACAAGTGAATTTTGAACTTAGTGCTTTCAATAGTACAAAGTTATAAATACTGAAGGAGGTTATTCTTTTCCAACTGAAAGTTAACGGGGCTCCTCCATCTTGCCGTGTCCTTTCTCTCACTTACATGAAAAGGGAGCCTGCAGCTTTTACAGTGCTGGAGGGCCTTCAGCTTTGAAAGCCTACCCGCTGTCCTCAAGTCATTAATTGACCAATCCAGGTAAAATCACAGCCGGGTTTCTGTTCCTCACACAGTGCAGGCTTCTGATCCCCACTTGACAATGACAGTCAAAAGCCAGCAGGGAAAATCCTGCCCTTTGTCGCAATTCCCCTTCTTTCCATGGGAAATTAACTAATTACAATGCAATAACTAAAGCACGTTTGGATAACTCATCAAATAATAGATATTAAAGAGAATAAATATAAACAATAGTCTAATTGTTACACATTTACAGAGCTAGTACTGGATATTTTCTGCATTCAGGATCAGCGACCAGCTCCAGAAACAGACTTTACATCCCCAACTATTCAGACAGCATCTTTATTATCCAATATCTAGTTAATCGATGAGATGATCTCGCTTTCCTAACTTAACAGTCTTGTGATATAAAGATTCTGCACAAGCAGGTGTTAAAATGCTACAATCCTCATCGGGCTCAAACGGCATTGGAAATTGTGTGAGAAAAGCTTTTAATTGTGAACCCAGAGTTGAGGTTATTGTCCACTGCAAATCAATATTTGGCACAATTAAAACCATAAGGTTTTAATGTCTGGTAGATGTGAATGACCACTCTAACTTTAGCGATTGCAAACTTGTTTTTCTCAGGATTCACAAATATAATAATAGTCCGGTATGCAAAAGGTTAGTTCAAAGGCATCACTTCCACGCAAACACATTTTGATCCAATAGAAAACACTTATCACAGACTGCTGGCTTTGTCCTGCAATCTCAAATTAAGATAAAATGATTGGTGGTGCATATGCCTGGCTCTGCTCGTACTCAGGAAATCCAAAAGTTGACAAATTTGAGTTTCTTCTGTCGATGGTACCTTTCATTTTCCAATGTCTCCGGCTTGAACTTTAAGAAGAAAGGAAACATTTTCTGCCATTTAATACATTATAGCAACACTACTGAGAAATGTCTCAGTTTTACACATAAATTACTTCTCAATATGTGACCAATTTCTGGACAGCCCACAAAGACCAATCAATAGTCAATGATTATTGTTCTGGTGACTTATTGGCCTTGATTTGGAATCCCAAGGGGTGGAAAAGGTCAAGAGTGGAGGGGTTAAAATACCGGGATATCGAGCAATTAACCTCATTTCTGTCACTTTAAATATAAAGTGCAGAATTTAGGCCAAGAAGGGGAACCCACAAAATGCAGATGCAGGCCTAGTTACCTTATTACAGTTAGAGCCCGATGACATCATCAGCACCTTGACTTAAATTTAACAGCAAGTAACTGAGGGAAATGGAACTATGTGATTCCTGGCAGCTGATCCGAACTGGGAGCTTCTGATTCCCCAAATAAATAGGGCTGGATTCTCCGTTCCTGCATCTAAGTGCTGACGCCAATGGAGGATCCGTGGTGTCCACGACAGAAGAATGGGTGCCACACCTGCACCGATTCCGCTACCTGTGAGGGTTTAGCACCAGCGCCGTGTGAAACACCCGCAGAACGCGCGTAAAATGGTGGGAAAATCGCTGGGTCCATGCTGGGCATGCGCAGGGCTGACAAACTGCAACTGTGCATATGCTTACACCACCACACACGCACCGATTGCGCCTGAAAAGATGCCGCCGGTTGTGTTGGACCACGCACCCGTCCACCCGACACCACAGCCCACCTCCTGGCCAACCCCCATTACTCCCCCCAGCCTTGGCAAAAAAACCCCAGCCAGCGGCACAGATGTAGTGGATGTATGGCGGTGCTGGATATTGTACGTATGCCCTCTCACTCTCGCTCCGCAGCCGCCACACAAGGCACACGACTGTTCAGACCACACGTGACCCGCGCCGTTGGGAACGTGTCCCATCAGAGACGGAGAATCGTGGGTGGGCCCGATAATGATATGCAAACGCGGTTGCGACTGCGGCGGCATGCATCTCGATGATGCCGATTTGGAGGAGGCGGAGCATCGTCAAACCGGCACCTGCCGCGATTTCGGTGTGGAGCCATTCTCCGCCCGACCGCCGTTCCCGATTTCAGCGTCGGGCAACAGAGGATCCCACCTATAGGTCTTTTAGCAGGAGTGCACTTTCCAGATCCCTAAGCTTCCAACAACCTCAATCAGTTACACCCCCCGCTCCCATCTCCCAGCCTCAATCTCCATCTTTCCTCCCCGAGCCCCAAACTCCAGCCCCAGTCCCAATCTCCAACCCCAGCCCCAATCTCCAACCTCCTATCAGCTCCAATCCAGCTTCCTCCCCCCAGCTTCAAGCCAGCCTTCACCCCAACCCCAATCCAACCTCCTCCCTGAGCCCCAACCCAGCCTCCTTCCCAAGTGCCCATCTCCAGCCTCCTTGCCCAGTCTCCTCATATCAGTCCCGGTCCACCACAACCCCACCCCTGAGCCAAACTGATCTTATCCCTCAACTCCCCCCCCTTCCCCACCCCCGCAACCAATGATTCATTGCCCTCATCATGAAAGAGAATTAGTAGTTATAATGTGTACCGAGTATAACACCCTCAGCCAGAGGGTGGTGAATCTGTGGAACGCTTTGCCGCAGAAGGCTGTGGAGGCCAAATCAGTGTTTTTAAGGCAGAGAGAGATGTGTTCCGCTCTTGATTAAAATGTGGATCAGAGGTTATGGGGAGAAGGCAGGAGAATGCGGATGAGAAACATATCAGCCATGATTGAATGGCAGAGCAGACTCGATGGGCCAAATGGCCTAATTCTGCCCCTATGTCTTATGGTCTCATGGAACAGTAATTTTATGTACTGATCAGAAGGCAGATCCAAATATCACAGTTTGGAGAAAAGTTTGAAGTTATAAATAATAAAGAGAAGTACAGCAGAGGAGTAGCCCTTTGGCCATTCAAGCCTGTGCCAATCATGATGCTCTAACTAAAAAAAAGTTCTGCACTTACTCGGTCTGTATCCCTCTATTTCCATCCTATTCAAATGCCTATTAAATGTTGCTAATCTGCATGCTTCACCACATCCTCTGGTCCGCCACATCCTCTGTGACACTCACCCAGACATCCAACACTCTGTGTGAAAAACTACCCCGCACATTTCCCTTAAACGTTCACTCTCACCTTGAACTTGTGCCCCCTTGTAATTGACACTCCTACCCTTGGAAAAATCCTCTGACTATACACCCTGTCTATGCCTCTGATAATTTTGTAGACCTCTATCAGGTCTCCCCTCAGCCTCCATTTTTCCAGCGAAAACAATCCTAGTTTATTCAACCTCTCCTCATAGCCAACACCCTCAAGACCAGGTAATATCCTGGTGAACCTTCTTTGCACTCTCTCCAAAGTATCCACGTCCTTCTGATAATGTGGTGACCAGAGCTGCACGCAATATTCCAAATAAGGCCTAACCAAGGTTTTATAGAGCAGCAACATGATTTCCCAACTCCTATACTTAATGCCTCAGCTGATGAAGGCATGCATGCCATATGCCTTCTTAATCACCTTGGCCACCTCTGTTGCCACTTTTAGGGAACTGTGAACGTGCATGCCCAGATCCCTCTGCATGTTAATGTTCCTAAGGGCTCTGCTATTTACAGTATAATTCATACCTAGATTTGATACTGCAAAATGCTTCACCTCGCATTTGTCCGGAATAAACTCCATCTGTCATTTCTGTGCCCAAGTCTCTAATCTATCTACATCCTGTTGTATCCTCTGACAAACCTCAGCACTATCAGCAACTCTGCCAATCTTCATGTCATCCACAAACTTACCAATCAGACCACCCACATTTCCCGCCAGATCATTTATATATACTACAAACAACAGAGGTCCACTGACCCCTGGAGAACACCATCCACTACAGATCTCCATTCTGAAAAACACTTCCACCACTACACTCTTTCTTCTATAACCAAGCCAGTTCGGTATCCATCTAGTCAACCCACCTCAAATCCCATGTGATTTTAGTTTTTGTACCAGTCTGCCATGTGGAACCTTGTCAAACACCTTACTAAAGTCCATATAAACTACATCCACAGTCCTTCCCTCATCAATATTCTTTGTCACTTCTTCAAAAAATTCAAGAATGTTGGTGAGACATGACCATCCCCAAACAAAACCATGCTCCTGTCACTAACTAGTCCATTTTCTTCCAAATGTGCATATATCCTGTCCCTCAGTATCTTTTCCAAAAGCCTCTCCACCACTGATGTCAGGCTTGTAGCCATCAAAGATGGCCATCTGCAAAGGACCATGAGAATTATGGCCAGCCCAGGACTCAGACAGATACACAGCCTATGTGTATCTAAAACACAGGTAACCAGACCTGATCGAAACCCCTACTCGTTTGCATTTTAATGGCCCATTTCCCGAGGACAATAGAACTCCAATCAAGCAACCGGTACAGCCACAGACTGATCAGCGCCACTCCCCTTACTCAGAAAGCACAACTGCCAAGTCAATGACTGCTAAGGACCTGCCCAGCTACCAAGGCACCTGCCCCTTTATTGGCCGAAATCGAAGAGAGTGATCAGAGCCCTGTCGAACTATTGGGTCCAAGGTTAAGGACCACCCCAAAGAGTGCAAAATTCCAGAGGGATAAAAGAGGACAGAGCCATGTGTTCTGTCTCTCTTGGATCCGACCTGTACCACCCAATTGCAGCAGGAACAGCCAGTTAATTTCAAGACCAACGATCGCTACCTGACGGCTGAGCCCAGCAGAGACAGAGCCACTTTCCTCGGCCCTGTCAAGTGAAATCCAGATAAAGGCCTTATCCAGTTGCACAGTGCCGGTCGCCCTGAGGTTCAGTATAGGTTATTGTAGCTGATAGGTATTGTTTAACTCGTAGTAGATATTGTGTTTGCATGTTGAGATAACTCTTGTGTATGTAATGGTTGTGTGGTCATTTGATCGATTTAAGGGAAGGCTTGTGGTTCACTAAGATAAATAGAAATACCCACAGAATTGGCGACGCTGTTGGGACCGAAACAGAGCAACAGGCTCACCTGTTATCCCTGGATTGTCCCTGCTTTCTTTCTACCGGGGCTAGTTTAGCACAGTGGGCTAAACAGCTGGCTTGTAATGCAGAACAATGCCAGCAGCACGGGTTCAATTTCCGTATCGGCCTCCTCGAACAGGCGGCGGAATGTGGCGACTAGGGGCTTTTCACAGTAACTTCTTTGAAGTCTACTTGTGACAATAAGCAATTATTATTATATTATTATTAAGCAAGGAACAACATTGGTTATTCTCCAGTCCTCTGGAACCTCAACGGTGATCAAAGAGAATGTGAAGATATCTATTCAAGACCCAGCTATTTCTCCCCTTGCCTCCCACAGAACCTGGGGCAGATCCTGCCCCGGGGACTTGTCTACCTTAATGCAATTTATGATACTCAACACTCTGAATGAAACAGAATGCTGGTAAAGTGAGCAAAACACAAATAACACTGAGAGAGCTTCTTGTTTTCAATGTGATAGTGAAGCAGCATGGAGCTCGGAACAGAGACCAGTGAGCACTAACATTACTGTAGAATGTCAGATTCATTTATGAGCTGGTTTAAGCCAAGATGATAACTAACCACTTCAAAAGTTAAACTCCCACACAAAAACGGTGTTACAAAGACTGATGCAATCCATTATTAGTAAAAATGAGTAAAGTAGTGTTTTGTTACAGTTGCTTCAAGGAGATCCAGGTTAAGTTCAGTTCTAGGTCCTGTGACTATCCATCAATTAGTCTTTATTCTTGTTTCATGGCTTAAAGGGGAAATGAAGATCCATAGTTTTATTTGAACACCATTAAGGCTCCATACTGTGGTAGAACAGGGGCTTTAAAGGGCTAGTTTCTCTACTAAGTTCCCTTATTTGCCACCTGCTGCTGCTGGGAACATGCCGTGGAGTTGGCTTGATGCCAGATGTTGGAATTTTCCTGCCCCCAACTCCACCCCACCCCATACCTCCAAAGCTATCTTCCCTAGGCTGGGGAAATTCAGTCAACTGTCTGTAAAGCACCATGACAAAGCAGTTCAATGGATAAAGTAATTGCAGTGCACACCTCTTCTCTCTTCAGCAGAACCGGGCGAGGCAACAAACAGTTTGCGATGCAACCGGCCCGCTCCCATAGGCGAAATTGGGATCTTGCCGTAGCGTGGCAAGAGACCAATTATCACCTCTTAAGCCCTATATCCATACAATTAACAGGAGCACCCGTATCCAAAAGCCTCCTGTCATTCACCTGTCTCCCCAGAAAGTGCTCACACTGGCGCCGATTAGTACTCCTTTTTAAAAACATGAAACTGGTGGAAGGGCTTGTGTAGGGAGCCGAGGAGGGGAGTGCCAACTTTGCTCACAGGCAAAGAGCCCGGGGGCGCTGGGCTTGCCACCACAGTGCTCTGCGGGGGGTGGGGGACCCTCAGTTGGGGGGGGGGAGGCTGTGGGCTGCCATGGAAAGGGCGGGAGGGAGGCGCTGGAGGGGGAGGGGGACAGCTGGAGCAACTACTCGCGGCACCACCATGCCAACCCCTGGCTCGTGTGCACCCGTTCTGGGGACAACCCTTGTCCATGCCCGTCTGCTCCACCGACCACCCTTAGCACCCACCAACTGCCAAGGCCACTGGCCGTGCGCCTGAAGGCTATTGTTAATCAGGAATTAGCATTTGTGGATAAGTGAGCACTTCACACAAACCATGTGAATTCCCATGGATGGGTATCCCTGGGGTTCACCTTGGGATTGAGGGACGACTGGTTTGAGCCCTGGCTGCCCCTGCGTCATCTGGCTCTGCAGCCCTGGTGGTTCCCCATGGTCAGCACCATCGTGTTCCCGCGCTCGGCGATGCTCCTCAGTCACTGGGCCATTCTCTGCAGAACCTCGGTAATGCCGACATGCGACTGAGACAAGCTATGCAGCACCTTGGCCGTGTCCATCTGAGAGCGGGTCATATCCCGCAGAACCTCATCAAGGTCTGCCTGGTGCTGGGTAATCTCCCCCAGCAAGGTGGACATTCTGCTGAGACCATGAGCCATGGCCATCTCTGACTGCACAACGCCTTGGACACCTTCACTAATGGTGCTGACATCATGCACCAGGCTCTCCACTGTGGTCGCCACCCTGCAGTGTTAGCCTTGGTGCCACGCATTGCTGGCGACAGCTCCAGCACCTGTAGCCTCTGGGACTCCTCCAAGTGGCCGAGAGATCTGCTGGAGTGGTGCTGACATCTCCTGCTGAATGTCTCAGGCGCACCCTAACGTCTCCATCAGCCCCGGGATGACCTCTTCCAGAGGCTCAGCATCAGGCTGAGACCCAGCTGGGTTCTGGGATCCAACAGACCTCCTACTGCTGTCTCGCCTGGGTGTTCCTGCTTCTACCTGATGTACATCAGCAGCAGTGTGGAGCTCACCAAATTGTGCCTCAGAAGCCTGTCCACTGACGTTTCCCACCGAGGTCCGTGTATCTGCACTGGTGGAGGGTGGGAATGACAGATGTGACGTGACTATTACGATGGCATCCTTGGAGCTCTCCTTCAAGGTGGTGGCCTGGGAGTCTGGAGAGGAGGCCATGTGGAATGGGCAGGCACCATCGGCTGGAGGAACTGGGGAGAATGGACATGTGGTCAGTGCGAGAGATGGGTCAGTCCGTATGGCAATAACAACTCACGTTTGACAGATTTTCCGGATGGAGCCTGTGGTTACTCACCTCTACAGCCTCCGCGTTGGTGACCACCCTGTCACTCGGTCACACCGATCACTTCCAGCGCACGTTCCTCGCAGGTGATGAGGATTCTGATGTCCAGCACACCACCGCCAATCTGGGTCTCTTTTGGCGATTGTGGAAGAGCTTTTCCTGAGGTTTGCATGGAGAGTTGGGGGTTGGATGCTCCTATGGGGGTGGAGTGGTTGCGGGGTTCGGGTGCGTTGGTGTCTACTCACTCGTGCTGTCCGGTGTAGGTCATTGACCTTTTTCCTGTACTGGAGACCAGTCCTCCTGGTCACACTCCCCAAGCTCACAGCTGCCGCCATTTTATCCCAGGCAGCACTGGCTGCCCGATGGCTGACCCCCTGGACTCTTGGGGAAACAGGACATCCCTCCTGGCGTCGACAGGAGGGATATCCTGTTTCCCCAAGAGTCCAGGGGGTCAGCCATCAGGCAGCACGGTAGTACAAGTGATTAGCACTGTGGTTTCACAGCGCCAGGGTCCCAGGTTCGATTCCCTGCTGGGTCACTGTCTGTGCGGAGTCTGCACATTCTCCCTGTGTCTGCCACGGTTTCCTCCAGGTTATCCGGTTTCCTCCCACAGTCCAAAGACGTGCAGGTTAGGTGGATTGGCCATGCTAAATTGCCCTTAGTGACCAAAAAAGGTTAGGAGAGGTTATTGGGTTACGGGGATAGGGTGGAAATGAGGGTTTAAGTGGGTTGGTGCAGACTCGATGGGCCGAATTGCCTCCTTCTGCATTGTATGTTCTATGACAGCATCTAGCAGCCTCCCCAGATGTGCGTCCACGAATCATGGGGCTGGTCTCCTGGGCGCCATTGTTGTGAGCTGGCTGAGGTTGGCTGAACAAGTGCAGCTTAATTGCTGCTCGACCTTGTTAGAGGGAGGCTGACGAGGGAGGTCCCGGCGATTCAGCTGGCGAGCCTTCATTTGTGGCAAGAAGCCCATGAGGCCTCATTAAGTGGGCCAATTAACATTGAATAGCGTTGCCCGCCTCTCTGTGCCAAGCGCCGGATTTCCCACTTGCTGCAACACTTAGAAATCTTTCCAGAGAATCATGCCCAAAGGTTGTAGTTTCAATGCCAAGCACATGTTAGACCATTGCAAGTGCTGGACCTTAGCAGGGTGTTTTGATCAAATGGAAAATTAACTTGTGAGAGAGTTAAAGAGGAAGAGAAGAGGCAGCTGCCATTGGGTGTGAACCTGGTGTGTCGTCGGCAGGGGACGGGGAAGATCTCCCTGTCGCAAATCCCGTTATAGTCCTCTCGCAAAAATTTCCAGCCATGACGGGATTTGCGACTGCACCAAACAGGGGCAGAAAATCGCCCCCAAGGTTTCTAGCTTTTGCCTCTCTGATACTATCTCATCCAAAGTACCAATGACGACCTCTTCTGTCGGGTGATTATTAGGATTGTCAGAGAGCTACTGGGTATCTACGTTTCTACAACAAAGATTCTTACCTAGGCCATTACATTGAGATCATTACATTTCTTTCTGTATTGCAGCCAGATCATGATACAAATACTGCTTGCATTTTCTTGCTTTGTCACTTCTCACCATGCTTGTTCACCACTTGGTCTTGGAATCGCCTAACTGTCTAAGAGGTCAAAGGGGGGCAGCACGGTGGCGCAGTGGGTTAGCCCTGCTGCCTCACGGCGCCGAGGTCCCAGGTTCGATCCAGGCTCTGGGTCACTGTCCGTGTGGACTTTGCACATTCTCCCCGTGTTTGCGTGGGTTTCACCCCCACAATCCAAAGACGTGCAGGGTAGGTGGATTGGCCATGTAAATTGCCCCTTAATTGGAAAAATGAATTGGGTACTCTTAAATTTTTTTTTTTAAAGAGGTCAAAGGATGCCACTTTTCTCACAAACTAACTCCACCAACACCTCCGCAGCTGATCTTGAAAATGTTTATGGCCCACCAAACCTCTTCTACATGCAAACATCATCTTGCTATTTGTTTCTTCCCTCCATATGTAAAGAAGAAATTCCCCTCCAAGGTACCCCAAAGCCTTAAGAACTGAGAGTCTCACTTTCTGGTTGGGTTTTACAAGGCAAAGTCGGCCCCACCAACCCACACCCTCCCCCCACCAACTAAAAAGTTAGTGGGAGACTATTCAAGCAAAGAATGGTTGCCCTGCAGTCACTTAACAGCTGATTGGCCATTAATAGACTTAAGGTGGGATTTCAGCCCCTCAGGAACTGGAAGTCCCACTTCAGAGAACTGCCGGTCAATAAGAGGCCGGTAGTTCTCCCGTACCAGCAGCACTACTGAGAGCAGTGGCGACTGCCAGTACTGCATGCAAGGCTTGAGGAGGTGAGCTACACTGGATCACGACTTGGAAGTGTTTTTGAGTATGCCAAGCTGACCAGCCAGTTGGAAAGGAGGTTGAGATTTGAGAGGCCATGGAGGAAGGGAACCAAGGAACCACTTTGTGGGGTTGGGGGCTCCAATGGGCCTGAAGAGATTGATTGAGTAGATTGATCCGTTTATACAGGTTTGCTCATCAGTGATAAATCAAACAGCACAAAATATAAGAAAGTTTATGTATGTATCAATATGCTTACAAATAGGATAGCCAATTGGGACTCCGAACTACTGAACAATCTTGATGAACTCAGAGCGCAGAACATCAAAGAACAGTACTCGTGATGGTATTTCTTCATCCTGAGAAACAGTTTCAATGTAACACCCAATGACTGCTATGCAGCTATTAATTGTGCGAATATTGTCATGTGATCCTTCTGTTCCATGTTGCAGTTTCTATGCTCATTCCTTTATTATGGTCTTCAATGTTACACATGGCATAATACCCTTACCTTTTATCTACCGAGCTGTCAATCCATTTTATTGCATGGTATTCAACAAAGTCCCCAATCAATTACATTGGGTAGCCATTACTTCTACCCTACCTACTGGTTTTATACACTGGCAGAACATGAATGGCTCTACATCTCAAAATGTCTTCTTTTGGTTTTTGAGGCATTCAAGGATGGACTGAAAACTTCATGAGTCTGCTATTATCCAATGTAAAAGTTACAATATGAATGCTGTTCCAAGTCAAATATTATTGAGGGAATTGGTGACAATGCTATTTTTGTAAATTCTGTAGATTTCTACAATCTGTTTTATTGATGCTTGCTATTATTTGTCTGTAACTTTTAATAAAGTTTACAGCACAGTGTAGCCACCTGGGGTGGCCACTGCCCAACACAAAATGGAAGATTACAAATAATGCAGGGAAAATGGACATGTTGCAAAAGCAAGCAGCTTGCAAAAGCACTTGTGTATTCTGACTGCTGCAGAAACCAGACAGCACTGTGAAAAAAACAAGTTAGCATACTAATGAGGCGATACCCGGTGATTCCCAGGTACAATGGAAACAAGTTAACTCAAATCACTACATTGAATAGAAGGCCAGACTTCTCGGCGCCAAGAGAAATCCAAAACAATAAGCCCCAAGAACCGCCCAGTGATCGAGGGACTGCCCCGTTATTGGGAAAATTCAAATCAATCGATTGGGAAGAGACCCAATCGATTGCGAGTGTATAGAGGGTCCGCCCAGGTGGGCGCGAGACCCTGGGAGAGGTATAAGACAGAGACCCCGACCCCAGCTCGCTCTCTTGACCAGCACCTCTTAGCCAGCGCTCTCCTTGACCACCGTTGCAGCAGAAGACCTTGAGAAGGGGAGGCCTGGTCAGCAGCCGCCATCAAGTAAGTGTCATACAACGCACGCTACGAGAGTAGACACTCCTGACCCCTTTAGTCCACACCGACTGGAAGCCTGCGGATCCAGGACAAAGCAAGAGGCCGTTGTTCCCTGATCCGGCAGCTCCCTTATCCAGATAAGTATTTGGCCTGTTAGTGGTAGGATTAGCCTAGTCTTGTAGTTTTATATGCATAATTAGTAGATAATTCTATTATAATAAATGTGTCTTGTTTGAACTTACTAACTGGTGTATGGAGTTATTGGTCTGAGCTTTAACTTGAAACTTGTGGCGTTATCTTAACGATACCTGGCGACTCTAGAGCTAAGGAACGAAACAGAGCAAAATTGAGTGTAAAGCACACTCACCCAGAACGAGCAACATTAGTTGATAGAAATGTTTGTTCTATCACTTGAATCATGGGAGGACAGAACTATGCAGCCAATGAGCGATTACAGTAATAAAGGTTTCAGTTTAAGCTCAGGCAGATTTTGTGCCTGTTTAGTTTGCAGGGTTTGAGGGATTGCTTAGAGGAGTTGTTCTTGATATTGAGTATGAGAGAAATGTTCAAATAAAATCCAACGCTGCAACTATGCCCTCAAGTCAACCCTTTATGGTGATGTTTTTTCTTTGTTTTTGTCGAAAATGTACTTTGGAGTTGGTTTTATTGACCATTTTCTGCAGAAATCAGTGACTGTGACATTACATGTAGTTGACGAGTGATGAGGTTGCTGATTGTGGTGTAATCACAGCCATTTATCTGCAGTTTGATTACCAAAAGTAACAGTTAGTATATTTTGCTCAATCATTCATGCATTTTTGATACAATTCAAGCCTTCCATATTTTTCACAACCTTTAACTCCATACTGCATGTCTATTTTTGCATAGCAAAGTTCCATAAAATTTTATTTCATCCCTAACCCTGTTCCTTTTTACGCTATTGCTGTTAAATCAAGAAAAAAATGACAAAATCACATTTTACCACTTAGTTGCAGTATGCTCATCCAAGATGAACTAAACACATATCCAGTTCAATCCATTTGTGTTTCCTACCAAGCTAGCAATGCAAGTGGTGAGATCTGGGTTCAGCTACCTCATAACAGGGCATCAATTAGATCGTGAGGTTTTTGCTCAACCTCATTGCAACATTATTCAAATTCTTCTGAAATCACTTAATTGAAACATAATTCTCTTCTTGGGGGACAGTTGTCAGACGATGATCCGTTTACAGAGGGCAAATAGTTTAGGAATTAATCGTGTGCAAATGAGCTGAACTTAGATTTTTCTGAATGAACAATCAGTTGCATTGTAGAGCACCTTTAATACAGTAAAACAGGCCAAGGTACTTCACAGACATGTTGGCAAACAATATTTGACACCAAGCCACATAAGGGGATATTAGAACAGCTAACGAAAAACTTGGTCAAAGAGCTGGGCAACCAGACTTTCAAATGTCAAAACTGGGTCACATTGAAGAGTCTTGGGCATGTGGAGCTCCATACTGATTGACATGTTAGGCAACCAATGGCAGGAGTCTGGGGGAGGGTAGGTAGGAGGTCATATGATGACATCTCCCAAATTCGTCTGGCCAGAGTTGGTAACCCTATTAAGACACCCAATTTGTAAAGACAGCAGTCACATTTCTGTGATTCTATGATTCAATTGCCAAACACAGACTTTTGTTTCAATGTTATTTCCCTTAATTTTGTAAAAAGAAACTGAACCAAGGCTTAAAGTGTCACAAGCCGACAGCCAGTTTTCTCGATTCCACTGTAACTTTACTGTGCAAATGGACAATGGTAAAGCCAATCTCCATTTACAATCCTAATTTATTTTCATGCAAGATGGGTTCTAACAATAACATTTGAAAATTGTTTTGTGGGTTTTTTGAGAAGGTGTGGTGACTGCTACAGCGGCATTGAAGCTGTGTAAAGCTCACTTTGTCTTCAATGGATGCTTGCAACAGGCAGCAGGAAGATGAGAATTATTGTTACAGTCGAGAAAGGTCATTTAGCTCATCTAACTTCTTCCAGACCAGTTAATTTTCTATTTGATGTTGTTAATTTTGGAAGGAATAAATGCTTGGGCAGAGGAATGTACAAGATTAGAAAAGACCTTATATCCAGCCAGTTTCATTGTCCCAGAATGATCATCCTCTCTCCTTCACACATCTTTGAACAATATTATGTGATCTTTTACATCCACTCCGACAAGCAGGTAGGATCTTGACTTAACATCCCATCTGCACAAAATGGCACATAAGGTGCTTACAGTAATAAGAGAAAATGTACTCTCTATGGATCAGCTAAAGGATAAGATTGTGAACGTACATACTTCTGCAAATACCCTATGAACAGGAAAAAAGGTACTTTAAAAAAACAACTTATCACTTGCAAAGCAAAACGTATAGCCAGAAAGCTGACTTGCACTGAAGTGTTAGCCTTGATCATGTGCTCAAATCTGGGATCAAGTAACAACTTTCTGACATGGACAGGTGTCACCACATGTCACCAACTGAGCTAAACTGACAACACATTTTAAATCTTGCCTGGACTGGGTACACATTTAGTACACATTCACATAGCTACCTCCATAATCACAGTAATCAAATACATATAGCTGCATCATCCAATAAACATTAAATCATGAGAATTTGAGGTGGGATACTGTTGAGGCAATTCTGTTGTGGTTTCTCAGCTGACATCGACAACATGGGCCACAGACTTCTCTCCATCACAACATTGCAAAGCCCAGGACCACTCTGACCAGAGATGTCAGTTCACACCTGATATCAATTTGTTTGAGTGGACAAAGACACATATCAAACCAAGTAGAATACTACAAAAATGGCCAACCCAAGTAACAGCTTTCTAGGGATCTTTTAAAACACAAAAAAGGCCCACTTAACTTGAAATGAAACACTATTTGATACAGTCAGAAACATCCAGAAGGTGGTTGGGGGAAAGTGGAACAGCTGGAATAATGTTGAGTTACTTCATTCAGTTATTACCAGAGGCACATTACACTGGTAGTCACTAATTGGTTCATGTCCAGCCCAGGGGCAACCTTGCATTCACCCGAGTTTTAAGGCATGCTTTCACCTCAAATGACCCAGGGCTGTGAGGGGGAATTACATCAATTCAGTGAGAAGCTGGAAACTAGTAGATGTACCTCAAGTATGAAATAATTGCACACAGAACCGCAAGCAGGAACGATTCTCATTTGCAATCTTCCAAATGAGAGGTTTGCTATCTGCCTTGGCTCAACCAAACTTGCCTGCCACCTCGGCATTGATTGGGAGATGCGGGTGCCCAGTTGACTCTCTCCTGGGAATGGTTGTTGTGCATGTGGAAGCATTATTGTGCAGCTGCTAATAGTTAGCAAGCATGTCAATTGGCAGAGTGCAGTGCACTACAAAAGTTTTTTTTTTAAACCAACAGCAAATGGAACAGGAGGGGAAGGGTAAAGGTGAGGGCAGTTGAAGAGAGAATGTATAGAGAGACGCTGATGTTGTGCAAAAGCTAGAAAAGGTGAAAACCTGGACAGCTGACCAGTTTGGAGAAAACTGTTTGGACACTAGCATCTTTAGTGAAACGTTGGGCCTGTTCCGGCAAAAGCAGATTGTCTCGACATTGTGTCAAAGTGGAAGGTTTTAAGGAGCATCTTAAAGGAGGAGGGATAAGTAGAGAGGCAGAGCGGTATAGTGAGGGAAATCCAGAAATCAGGGTCTAGAACAGGGTCTTTCAAGCTGAGGGTCGCGGGCAAGTGTTGGGAGGGTCATGAAGCATTGGCCGTGGCGAAAATGATCGCGGGAGAAGCACCCAATGACCGCGGCCGGCTTTTAAATTGAAAACGCCAGCCGAGACCAGCTTTTAAATGGAATGATGCAGTCTTCCGGCCAGAAGCAGTGGCAGAAACAGGTCACGTGGTCTGGCACGTACACTGACAACATACACCCTGTATGTCCGTGCTTAAGGTTCGAAATCACAGAGAAGAGATTCCTCCAATTGCTAGTTGTGAACAAGCAAGGCAACAGGACTGTGAAGAACTGAAGATGGATCGTTTTATTATACGGAAGAGAGGGCCAGAGACACAAACAGGCCTGGATCTCACAACTGTACATGCTGGAGAGCGCTGCACCAGAGACCGTTATCCGTAATGATCTCTCGGCACACCAAATAAATTGAAAGTAGCACTTAGAGTGTGCGTAACAGTTGACTTATTATGCAATTGTTGAATAATGGGATAGTTGGTAAACTAGTTGATAATGAAGACGAAGTCAGTACCATGGACATGAAAGTAGTCAGATGCAACTTTGGACCAAGGATGATTTGGAACTTCATGTGGAATCAGTAGTGTTTTGTGCTGACTTAGCATGTGCTCTTGCATGCCTCATACTGCTTGATGAAAACATCAATGTCATTGTTCATACACAACTAATAGACTGTCTCTTTTGCAGGTCTTTTCATATGATCAATGCCCATGTGTGAGTGATGACGTTGGTGAGGAACATCAGGATGCAAAAATTTGAGTATGATAACCTGCCTTCCTTTAACAATGACTCCCTGGGCGATGCCTTGCTCATCCCGGTAAGGCCAAAATGATCTCACATGTTCGCAGTCATGCTGAATCGAATCAGGCTGTCCTTTAATTATGGTTTTCCAGTTTCTTTTGTGTACAATATTGTACTGTTTCCTCTTGGCATTTGCAATACAGAAAATGTACCAATCAATTTGGACCTAATCTCACAATCGTAACCGTAATTCTTTAATAAGAGGCGGTGCAATCTGGTGGTGCACTGGTCAATTGCTTTCAACAAATCATCTCCAGTGCTTGTGATGAGTCTCTACAACAAATCTTTACCAAATAGATATCAAAATGCATTCATTGTGCAGTGACAAGAATGTAAACTGTGGACACATTTTCTAGCCTGTTTTCTAGACAAATTTGAGTACCACGCTGGCACAACAGTAAAAATGCCCTTTCAATACACCCCACTCTTGAAAATATTACATGAAAATCCTGTTTTTATGTAGTACCATTGTACCAGAAATGCTGGTTTTACGGAATGTAAGTGATTGGGCTGTAAACTGGCAGTTGGCGCTGGTTGCATTCCTCAACCATATGAAATCACTTGGACACACACTTCCCTGTTCAGTCATTTGTGGAGGATAGCAGAGAGAGCAGACTTTTAAGGAACACCTTCATATATAACAGGGGTGAATCCCTGGAAGAGGTTTTCTCCAAGTATGGGCTGATCTCAGAGGTGAGAGTGATTAAAGACAAAGACAGGGACAAATTGGCCAATTATAATCTAGCTGAGGGAGCACAAGGCTGGGAAATTAATGGATCTCCATCTCTCCCCTTAACAATCAAGAAGAAAATGCCTGTAACTGAAAGGGAGGAAGTTGGATCTCAGAACAAGACCAAGACTCAATGTGCCTGGTTGCAGGACTGCACCCTCCAACTGTCTCTTCGGTCCCGGGAATAGCCGCCTTTCCAAGTGTTGTACTGCCGAGAGATGTGGCTGCCGCCTCCCGACTTTCTCTTGGATTTGCCGCCCAACGAGGGATTTTCCGTTCATCACCTCCAGTGCACCCCTGGCATCCCCCAGGTTTTCAAAGGTGATGACGCCAAAACCGGTGTCATCCGGTCTCATGTTTCCCCAGCTAGATTATAATTGGCCAATTTGTCCCTGTACCAGAGTCAGAGACTGGTGGCTACTGGACCATCCAGGGTGAATAATACCGGTTTTAAGGAAAATCCTTTTTTACGGAATGAACTCTGCCCTGACCTATTCCGTAAAAACGGTATTTGCCTGTGACATTATTGAATACTTATTCAATACACTGTTAGGTTAACATGAACACATTGATCGGATTTCGATGAAATAGTTTCGCATTGGAGTACATAATTATTAAACAGTAATATTCACAAATTATAGAAATATTCATTGAAGTAATCCTACTTGGGTTGCAAGGGAGCAAGAAACAAGAAAACTAATTGCAATCACTGAGATTGTTTTGGGGACTCTTGAAATGCCTGAGTATCCCTAGGTGAATTAAGATGGGCCATATGATGACTGTACATTCCCTGGAGTGATAAAGATGCTGCAGAAAAGAGACTGGCACTCTTTCAGGTTGTACACAGCATGTCAAGGTGACCCACCTACTGCCTTCATCCAATTCTTCATTCATACAATAATCTAAGCATTGATAGTATTGAACATTTGAGCTCACAATTAAATATATAACTGAGAATGCTTTGCCTGCCCTGTTGTGTTTCCAGTTTAAGTGAGTAGAAAGAAAATTTTAAATGGCTGAATTAATTTTCTGTGCTTTTTCCAATACAGTACATCAGACCAGTTGCATTATTAGACTGTAAAAGGTAATGATCTATTAACCAGCATCACAACATATAATAATAATCTTTAATATTGTCACAAGTAGGCTTACATTAGCACTGCAATGAAGTTACTGCGAAAATCCCCTCGTCGCCACATTCCGGTGCCTGTTCGGGTACACTGAGGCAGAATTCAGAATGTTCAATTCACCCAACAGCACGTCTTTCGGGACTTGTGGGAGGAAGGTAACCCATGCAGACAGTGCAGGGAGAAAGTGCAGACTCTGCACAGAGAGTGACCCAAGCCGGGAATCAAACCTTGGAACCTGGCGCTGTGAAGCAACAATGCTAACCACTGTGCTACCATGCCACCTTCCTATTAAGTCAAGTGTTTTAAAAGAATTGTAGTCCTTTTTGAGTAACCCATTTAATAGTCATGAAGCTGCAAAAAGCAGAAGAAACATCATATTGACCTTTACTCCCAACAGACCCACTACTGATATTTTCCTACTGTCTCAATACAGTAAATGCATGTTACTACTATATAAACCAACATTTCCAACATTCTCAATCTCAATGATGAGTCATTCTGCAGTAATATGTGATTTAGGACTGGACTAAAACACTACTTAAAATACATCTCTTTAACCAAACATTTAGCCAAGATCTCCCTGTGCTACTCAGTGTCTAAGATTATTTGAAAATGCTCCTATGAAATGCCTTGGGACGTGGCATCAAAGGTGCTACATAAATATGAGTTGTTGTAGTGGAATCCACTTCAGTAATTGAAGTTCTAGTCAAATCTACCGGTTTAGAGCCTACTAGTTTGAATTTTAAAGATAAATGCATTCCCAATATAATTTTATAAAAGATAATTCTTTGTACACCATATTCTGGACAATTGAATAAAATGGTCTGTTTCAGTATCTTTTTACCTTGCTACTAGCACAGCCCTTTATATAAGATGTTAAACCATGGGTACTAGTTACAAATACCAAGGAATATCATATTTTTCTGGACAATATTTTCTTCAGCTCCAAGACCCTGCTTCCCTCAGATGAAAAACAAATGATATATTTATGCAATCTTATTTGGCTACCTTCTCCTAGTCCTCTAATAACTAGATAAATCTCTTAATTGTTAGGTATAAGGAGTCATACTTTACACTGTGGGGAGCAAAAGAAATCCGTGTTCAGTTATATGCCAAATGCTGAGGGAGGTATTGTTCATAAGTTATTTTGACAGAGCATGAAAAAGAAATGAGGGTTTATTAAATACAGGGCGTGCTTTCTTTATTTTCTGAGGAATTCAAAATATTTGGAAAATGAAATCATTGTTTAATTGGATTAAAATATGGTGCATGCTCATCATACATATGCGGTTCAAATAGTTGTAGGGAATTAGATTTAAAGAATTGTATACAGTGGGAGGTGAGATACACGCAAATTAATTAATATTGCTCATCAGTGTTACAGGTATTTCTATCTTATCTGATTGCTCTTTGATAGAACACGCTGTGACTAAAGATAACCAAAATTTCTTATTGGCAGATCAGGACAGGTTAATTTAGATTTGAATTGATCAAACATATTTTAAACAGCAAGTTAAACTTCTTAGGGTTCTAAAGTTATCATATTAATGATAAAAGGCCTTTGAGAGTAGAGCACTCACCCCATTTGTCAAGAATGGTTGCAGAAAGATGGATCTGTTTGTTCTAATTGCTGCAAAAAGGATCGGATATTTTTGAGTGGTTCTAATGTCCCAAGTGACTTGCTTTTATTTGTTCTTTCTCTCTAAGATCATTAAGCCCTTTGGTTTCTCCTTCCCCTTGACATTTAATCTACAAAGTGAACACTGAGAATGACAAACTAAACAGCAGCAGCTACAGGGCTGGATTCTCCGTTTCAGCGGTGACAGCAGAGCATGTGTGGCCTTTTACCCCAAAAAATTGGCATCAAACCCTCACCGATTCTAGGACCAGTGAGAGGCTAGCACCGGCGTGGAGTGAATCCCCCGCCTCGAAAACGGCTGGAGAATAGCCGGGTCCCGGGCCGCACATGCGCACGGCTGACGAACTTTAGCGGTTGCGCTGTACAACATGGTGCAGGTCGTGCGCAGACCCAAACTGCAATTTGTGACCCCACAACCCACTGCCTGGCCACCCCCGACCAGTCCCCCAACCCTTGCAGAAACACTCTCCACCCCCCCCCCCCTTCCCTCCGGCATGCATCCCGACCGAGTGTTGTGGTGCTGGACACAGTCCGTAGCCACCATGCGGGGTTCACGATTTGTGCGGCCATATGTGGTCCGCGCCATTGGGAACTCGACCCATCGGACGCAGAGCATCGCGGGTGGACCAGCAGGTGATGCGCCAATGCCATTGCAAGGGCATGTGGAGCGCATCACGATGACGGCGGTTTGGAGGGGGTGGAGCATGGCTGACCGGCGTCAAACCGGCGCCGGCCCTGATTTCAGCATCGGAGCCTATTCTCCGCCCAATCACCAAACATGATTTTGCCGTCAGGCAATGGAGAATCCCTCCCATGGACTCAATGGCGACTCAAATCTGTATTTTTGGGCTGGATTCTCCATTTGGGAGAATATGTGCTGATGTCAGCGTGGGAACAGTGCCGTTTTATGCCTGTAAAAATGGTGCAAAAGCTGCACCGACCATCCGTCTGGTGGGGGGCTAGCAGGCATGCAGCTTAGAGCCTCTGGCTCCAGCTGCGGGTACAGCCGGAGAATTACCGAGTCCGTGGTCGTGCATGTGCGCGGCCTGCAGTGGCCGCACCGTGCAACATGGTGACAGCTGCGTGCAGACCCAGCCTGCCAAACAGTGCCCCCCTTTGGCCAGGATCGCCACCCGTGGACCACCCCCCCCCCCCCCCCCCCCACCAGTGCCCCAGCCCCTGCGCCCGCGGATCGGCTCCGCCCCGACTGTGGCGGCCCTGGACTCAGTCTGCACCCGCCACGCCGGGTTCCCGAGAAAAAAGAGCACACATGCCCTATGCCATCGGGAATATGTCCCATTGGGGCAAAGCATCGGGAGAGGACCTCAGGCGACGTCCTGAGGCCGTCCCGACGGCGTGCGGCGTATTGTGCGAGTATGCCGTTTTTGAGGGGGCGGAGCTTCGCAAAAGAGGCACCACCCCCGATTTCAACACCAACGGGGATTCTCCGGCCGATCGCCGAACGCAATTTCGGCATCGAATACCGGAGAATTCCGCCCAACATATTTTTCTCTCTGTTTATTCTGCTCTCACCGAAGACCTAATAGCTTTTGTGAATCATCCTGCGAAGAATTGAACTTGCCAGTCACACCAGCTCCAAGACTGACTGATGCGAGAGAAAATAGTGCTGTACATTTCTCTGCCCAGGGATATTGTATGATACTTGGCAAAATTGCAAGCTGAGGCACAATGAGCTCCTTCCCAGGGTGGACAGACACAAGCTGCTGGCATTGCCTGAAACTGACTGAAGCCACGTGTGATTAAAGTTTCCACTGTTTACCGAACAGATGCTGTATAGACACTGGAATTTTTTTGGAATCGCTTTTACACGTAGCAATGAACTGCCTCTGGATTGGTTGCATGTATCTTTCAGCTGTATTTTCCCCTCTTTGTGCCACGTCATCCTTCCACTCAGTCTCCTTAAGTCACACCTTTTTGCAACTCTGTCCCACTCTGTGCTCGGTGACACTGGCCCTGGGGCAACATGCACTCTTTGCGTATTCCTCTCTCCATCGGGAAATATCCCACAGGGAGCTCCAGTCAGGAGCTGACAAAACTCATTGGAAGTGTGAAAGCTGAAGCTGTGACTATGGGAGTGTGAAGCAAGCATCTCAACCCTGAGGGGGAAAAAAGCATATTCTCTGTTGATTATTTAAAGGAATTCTGTTGTCAGCAGTCTTTTCCTGGCAAATCAAACATCTTATATAAACTCATCAGTGAATTCCAAATCTGCAGTGATCTTTTCAATACATGTTTAAAAAAAACTCAACAGAGAGGTAGCTCTAATTGAACATGTCAAAATCAGGATTAGTTTTAACAGATAGCAACTAAAGTGTAGAACAGTCAACATGGGGGCACAACTATTCCGACTGGTGATTTTCTTTCAGAGGAAATTCCTGGCAGGAGAGGAAGTTGGTGGAACAAACGTCCTGGCTCTGCCTCAGCTTCAGGATTGGTTGGTAGGTGCATAATACAGGGTGCCCATTGAGGGCCAAGAACACTGGTATTTCCTAACACAGACAAAGACCCTTAGCAGGACTTATGGGGAGCTGAAAATGGGAAGAAACTAAAGCTCTGCTACAGGGGTCAGCTTTCCCACCTGTATGGAGGGCAGTAACCTGTCATTTGCAAGGTTTGAACCGCATCATTGGTAGGATGATGGACATGCAGCAAATCTGAAAGGGATGGCGTAGCTACATATTCTGCACCTTTGCTAAGAGAGCCCCCACAAAGACCCATAGAGTTGAGCTGCCAATTTTGAGCTGATCACTTCAGAATCACGAAAATCTGAAGGGAGATGATTGGCGGGAGGCACTTAATTCTGTTTGAAGTGGTCCAGGACCTGTCAATCAAAGCTTGACTGTTATAAACATTGCATGAGAGCACTTCTGAGTTACCCGCCACAAAGGAAGATGAATGGAGCAATACTGACAGCTGTGTGTGTGAAGCTGCCAATCACAGTGGAGTAAAATAAATATCAAAGGGAACTGAATGAAAGGCTTGCAGATCAAAGATCTGAAGGGGTTTAAACCCAGCTGGCTGGTTTTCTCTTTCCGGGAATTGGCACGTGCTGCTTCCTATGACTGAGCCAGCAGGTGTATTGCCCAGGTGAGTGTTAAAGCAGCAATTTTGGGGGGGGCAGCTCCTTTAAAGAGTTACCCCCTTGGTCCCCTGTGAGGTCCACCACACCAGGGCCACACTTGTCAAGACCTGAAGTAATCCTCGCCCATTGTGCCCAGAGGACCGGAGAATTACGAAGGCCCACAGAATATGATACCCGGCCTGCTAAGTGGTTGCAAATGGGTCTTATTGATCCATCTGCATCCTCCCGCTGGCAAGGGGTGTAAACCTCAATTCCGCCGCCAGCAGGGGGTCGGAGTACTGGAAACAGACCGGCCCCTGGCGACGATCCTGTTTTTTTTCACGACACTGGATTTTCCACCTCATCGGGAACTCACCGGCAGGGCGAGATGGAGAATTTAGCCCTATCACTTTGGACAATAGACCACAGTTTGCTTCTAGTCAGTTTACCGAGTTCCCAACCAGCTATGAAAATGACCACGATCTGAAATCGTGGTACAAACTGCAATTCAATGATACTATTAAACAATGCAGCAGGGTGATAATGGACAGCGGAAATCTAGTATGTCAATCCACTCATATTCTATTTCGCACATATTGTCACGCACCCTAGTGTGCAATCAATTACATCCCCACTTGACTTGGAGTTGCAACACACATTAGATTTTATTTAAAATAATAATAATAATAATAGCTTATTATCACAAGTAAGCTTCAATGAAGTTACTGTGAAAAGCCCCCAGACGCCACATTCCGGCGCCTGTTTGGGGAGGCCGGTATGGGAATTGAACACGCGGTGGTGGCCTTGTTCTGCATTACAAGCCAGCTGTTTAGCCCATGGTGCTAAACCAGCCCCTACCCGACGTCCTTTGTTGAACCCAATAAGCTAGTCACCAGTTTGTAATTTTAACACAAGTGATCTTTTATTGTGTACAGTTGTAGAATTAAACAGTCAGAAATATAACTGACCATCTAATACCCCTTTCCCAAATCCCTTTTCTACACATACACACACCACAGTGGGGAAAGGGTGGTTGAGAGGAAAAGAAAATATTAATACAATTAAAGTATAAGGATCTTTGATGCACTGAGATGTGTCCAGTTAATGAATCAAGAAACTTCAGAGAGTCATGAACACAGCCCAGTCCATTACAAGAACATGTCTTCCATCCACTGACTCCATCTACACCTCCCGCTGCCTGGGGAAAGCGGGCAGCATAATCAAAGATCCCTCCCACCTGGCTTACTCACTCTTCCAACTTCTTGCATTGGGCAGGAGATACAAAAGTCTGAGATCACGCACGAACAGACTCAAAAACAGCTTTTCCCCGCTTTTACCAGACTCCTAAACGACCCTCTTATGGACTGACCTTATTAACACTACATCCCTGTATGCTTCACCCGATGCCGGTGTTATGTAGTTACATTGTACACCTTGTGTTGCCCTATTATGTATTTTCTTTTCTTTCCCTTTCTTTTCATGTACTTAATATTCTGTTGAGCTGCTTGCAGAAAAATACTTTACACTGTACCTCGGTACATGTGACAATACACAAATTCCAAACCCAAATTTCTGAAGTTCAGAACACCGGAGGACACGGAGAAAACCCACACAAGCTTGGGGAGAACATGCAGACTTCGCAGACAGTCACCCAAGCCGTGAATCGAACCCGGATCCCTGACACTGTGAGACAACTGTGCTAACCAATGTGCTACCGTGCCACCTGGACCGGGGATAAGGCGAGAGATTGGGCTGAGGTAGGATGGTCTTTTGAAGGGTCGATGCAGACTCGATGAGCCGAATGGGTGTCCTTCTGCACTGTAGGGATTCTATCATTCTATACCCACCTTGTGGTTGAAAATCGAGCCCTCTGCCAACATCACCCTGGCATCAGGGACACATCAAGAGAATACCGCTACAAACCATTACACGTGACATTGTTCGACTTGGTTATAATGTACAGAAATAATATTTTACAATATATTCTTTGAGAATATTTCTGCAGTTTGTATACATGCTATTTTAAAGCTTTTTACAGCATAAAATGTTTGCATAAACAAGTAAACTGGTGATTAGCACATGCTTTGTGAAATAAATGAGGAGAAAGTGATTTTATTGGCACCTCGGCTATAGTATTGTTATTTAAAAAATGTGTCCATACAAAGCCTAGTGATGTTGATAAAATCACACTATCAGTTATGCTTTGCACAATATAAAATAACAGACTTTTTCCTATCAAGAAGCAAATATCGAGAAATATATCTGCCATTTTGTTTCACATATATGTTATTTTCATTAACAGATTTATGATATGTTAATTGACCAGCTATTCCTAATTTCACTCAGTCTTCAATGCTGACAAATAAACCTTCCATAAATCATGACAAACACAATTTTTTCTGGTCATGATGCTGTACTAAATGCCCAAATACACTGTCATATGGAATGACCATGAGCGATACAGTAATGCTGTGGTGACACCAATAATGAGAGCAGGTAGACAAAACCTACGCATGCCAATTCTCTTAAGTGGGTGGAATTACATAATAATAACCTAAATCAAGGCCTTCAGTTACTATTTACTTTTAGTACTTGTGTGTACCTATGTACCATGCATGCCTACTTGAAGTTGTGTTTAGTTCTGTTTGAATTAGTCACCTCTGCCACACTATGTTATGTTGAAGTATATCTGAAGAGAGAAGTAATGCTCAGAACCCCTCCAGTGACAGGCACCTTCACAGCCATTGGCAATGCTCCACTGGGCAAGAAGTCTTGTTCCAGGAAGCTGCAGATGTCAACAGTGACCTGCCATGAGATCCTGTGCCTCCTGAGGCACTGGTGCTCAGCCATGCGGAAAGAGCTGATCCTAGCCTGCAGAGCAACAGGCAGCTGAGGAGAAGGCAGCTGGTCCTGGTGGCTGGTGCGACTCCTGCTGGAGCGTTGGTGGTGATGTAGTGTCTGCTCCTGAACCTTGGCAGAGATTAAATATGTCAGTGCCTTCCCACCCACCCCCAACCCGGTGGCAATGGTGAATAAGACCCAGCCCTTAGGCCTTTTGAGGCTATTAAGTGGTGAATTATTGCCTACTTAAGGCAATCAATCTCCCTCCAATGTCATAAATCGCTGGGCAGTGATAGGTGATCAGGAGTCAGAAGGCTGATTTTAAAGAACTTTTTGAAAATGCGGGATGGAAGGTGGGGAACATTTGTCGGCGGGGCGGGGGGGGGGGGGCGGATTCCCTCTACGCATCGGAGGCACCTCCATCCCAAGATGTTACCTCCCCCTTGTTTTTCCCTGTCTGGCCTCCAATACCCACACTGCCCACTCCCCTCACCCATCCTCCCCGAGGTGACCGATCTATTTTTTTCCCTTTAAAAGCCAGGGACTTACCTGGGTCAGGGTGCCATTAATCTTTATCTTGAGGCTACCTTGGAGTCCCAGCTGTGCCCATTACTGAATTCTCACGTTGCTAGGACTGCTGGAGCTGCTGACCAATCAGATTGACCTTCAGCTCTCGAGGGTGGGTCAACTTTTCATTGACTAACGGAAGTCAAACCTTCAGCTGATTTAGACTGTTGGCAGTCTGCTATCACTGCAGGGGGGAGTGGGAGGGCCTTTTAGAATGGACTGACTTTTCTTTTGGAGGGGGGTTTGGCAAGGAGAATATTCCCTGACTGAAACCCCTCCCACGACACCCCTGGTGAAATGTAGCCCTTCATTTGTAAAGAATGCCCCAGTTTTTGAATTATGTTATTGTTTTCAATTATTAAATAGCTAGATATTAACTGAAATGTGCAGTCAGCCAAACAACTAATAAACCTTTTTACTGCTTTAAATAAAATTTGATATTTTAACAATATAAAGATGCTTGCTGCCGGAATTACATTTGCATTTAGCATCATAATGAACAATAATCTCTTAAAACTGAATTGATATAAATAAAAGCCATTTTAAAACTGAATAGAATTAAAATTGAATACAGTCATTTTGATTTGATGAAGCTAAAGAGTGAAAAATGTTATTAAGAGAAAATGCTGGTGATGAGACCATCAATTCACAAGACACGTGATTGGAAGTGAACAGTGGCTTTAATAGTCTTACAACTGAGCCTGCCTGCGACGAGATTAACTGGCAGCAGGCTCATGACTGCAGATCTTTATACTTCCGGTTAGTGGGAGGAGCCATGGGCACAGCCAAGGGTGGAGCCCAGTACAAACTCCTCATCTCCCCCTATGGGCAGAGCCGCGCAACGGCTCGTATACAGAGCCCACAAGGACACAATACATATGATACAACACAGTGTGAATTACTAGGTTTACAATTCACCACAGCTGGGAAATCTCAGCAAGTCTGGCTGCCTTCTGTAGGGAGAGAAAAGAGCTAACGTTTCGAGTCCGATGACTCTTTGTCAAAGCTTTGACAAAGCTTCCACACAATTTCTCCAGTCTGTGCCTCTAAAAGATCCACAGTTACTTTCGTCAAACCTTTCCTTTTTAGCTGCCTATTGAAGCTTTCACATTTTTGTGTATGTGTTTTTCTAGTTTACTCTTGCATTGGGCTTTAGCTTTCCTTTTCAATTTCTTGACCAGCCTTTGCTGAAACCTAAAACCCTTCAATCTTACAGCATACTACTCTCTCTAGAATATTGTAAGATACTTCCTTCAATCTCATACTATCTTTAACTTTTATTGTTACTGTTATGGACAAGGCAGAGATGGAAGGATGGTTCCCCCTTTGTCTACCCCTCAACTGACTGAATACAAGTGTTTCAAAAGACAAAGGGGGCAATTATAAACCTGTGACCACCATCAGTGAGAATGGCAACACGGTCGGAAAATCGGGAGATCATCGGGAAAAGTGATTCTCTCCAGGGAGATCGCGTTTCCCGATTTTCCCCATCCCTTGCCGGCGGTTTCATAAGGTTCATACTCACAAAAGACAGGAACCTCATTTAAATACATTTTAATATTATTAATGTGCCTCCCCCCTCTCCACATGATCCCTCCTCAGTAAATATTCATATCTCGCCAACGTGACGTCACAACGGCGGTGTTTACAGCAGCCTTTTAAAAACTAGAAACAATGAAGGGACCCTCCCGGGGGTGCCAAGGTAAGTACAGCCCCAGCTGGGGGATGGGGGGGTATGCCCCATGGCACAGATTGGCGCTGCCAGTTTGGCACAAAGCAGAGTGTCCATTCTCCATTTTGTGTTAATATAAAATGCTCATGCTGAATAAATCTGTGAGTCCATATTGCATGTTCGTGACACCTCCTCACAAAAAGGAAAAAGATTAAATACCTTGACATTTATTTTTTTCTTTGTTACATTACAGAAGGAAATATAAGTAAAATATCCAATAGCAGAAATCCATATGCTTTCATTAACATGCATTCATCAGGGTTACCGTCATTGAGACTTCCACAGCTTACTGATGACAGTTTGCCTGTTTAAATTTTGGACAGTGTATCTGTGATTACATTACTTTTGGATTGGATTGGATTGGATTTGTTTATTGTCACGTGCACCTAATTTTCAGTTAATTGGCTGAAGCATTAAGCATTAGGCTCCACCTTAATAACCTTGCATTACTGACTTCAAATTTCTTCAAGAACGTTAGTGGATTGTGGTCAGTGTATATTAATATCTCCCCATGTCCGTTACTGACATCAACCTCAAAATGTTGCAGGGCTAACGGAAGTAAGCCTCCTTTTCTATTGTGGAATATTTCCATTGGTGCCTATTTAACTTATTGGAAAAGCAACCAATTGGGCTCACAATACCTGAATCACTTTCCTGGAGTAAGATGGCCCTAGCCCCACATCACTTGCATCAATTGCCGCCATTAATGGTCAGTTAATATTTGCAGCTGCCAGCACTGGTTCTTTGTTAGAAGCTCCTTCAATTTTTGGAAAGCCATCTGGCACAGTTCTGATGACACTATCTTGCCATTTTTCTTCGGCAGGGTCAATCAGTGGTGCAGCTCGGATACTGAAATTACGACACATTTTCTGTAAAATCCACACATCACCAGAAGTTGCATTATTTCTCTTGGGAACGGGGAAATCCATTAGTGCTTTTACTTTTGTGGGCCTTGGTAACATTCGACTTTGACCTGCGTCACGTTCCAAGTAGGAACGTGATGTTTTTGCCGCTTTCTGATGAAGAACTTTTTTTATGCGGTATGTGTAATTTTCCCACATTTGCTGAGTGCACTGACTGTTGTTCCAGTCTGGTTCTATAGATTTTTTTTTTTTTTTTTTAAATTTAGATTACCCAATTATTTTTTCCAATTAACGGGCAATTTAATGTGGCCAATCCACCTACTCTGCACATTTTTGGGTTGTGGGGGTGAAACCCACGCAGACACGGGGAGAATGTGCAAACTCCACACGGACAGTGACCCAGAGCCGGGATCGAACCTGGGACCTCAGCGCCGTGAGGCAGCTGTGCTAACCACTAGGCCACCGTGCTGCCCGTCTGGTTCTATAGATGATAACCAGGGTAAGCTATCAGCTTCTCAGCGGGTAAGCCATCAGCTCCCAGGACCAGAAGCAGGAGCCCACACCACCCAGGCAGGTGGTGGGACCCTGGGTTGAGATTTTAAAGATGTTGCCGCTGGGCCCACTGTCCAGTTGACAATGGCAGCTTGCCTCCCAACTAGAGGGCCAACAGTTTGACAGCACCATTGATAGAAATAGCCACTGCGAAGGCAGAAGAAAGAAGAAGAGGGCACCTCAGCATGGAAACATCCTCAGAGGCAATGGAAGTTATTTTATTTACTGTGCCCGGGCTATGCAGACACGCCCCAATGATCATAGTGGCTCACCTACCAGCAGCAACGGTTGTGGTGGCTATTGCATTCCTTCCATGGGCCATGGAGCATTTGGAAAGGAGCCCTGCCGCCACCCCCCCCCCCCCCCCCACCGAAAAATCGGTAGGATTTAATCTGCTCTTTAATTGAACATAGAACATAGATCATACAGTGCAGAAGGAGGCCATTCGGCCCATCGAGTATGCACCAACCCACTTAAGCCCTCACTTCCACCCTATCCCCATAACCCAATAACCCCTCCTAACCTTTTTTGGTCACTAAGGGCAATTTAGCATGGCCAATCCACCTAACCTGCACATCTTTGGACTGTGGGAGGAAACCGGAGCACCCAGAGGAAACCCACGCAGACGCAGGGAGAACGTGCAGACTCCGCACAGACCGTGACCCAGCGGGGAATCGAACCTGGGACCCTGGTGCTGTGAAGCCACAGTGCTATCCACTTGTGCTACCGTGCTGCCCAAATTGGTTGAGGTTCATGCCCTGGTAAAAGCCTGCAGCTCCTCTTCCGACACCTTTTACTGACATTTTATGAGGCTTCTAGCCTGTCCCCAGAAGGCTGGTAAAATACAGTTCAATCTATTGGTCAAACGACCAAATGGTCATTATTCACAGCAAGAACAGGTTGTGGAATTGTGGAGTATCTCACATTAGAGCCTGATCCGTAAAGGCAAAATTCACACTGGAGTCACTTAATAGAAACCATGGGTCGTACCTTGGTTGTTTTTCTCTCCTTCCTCACTCATCTGTATTAAGATGACTTGTTGCAGTTCAACTCTTGCCCTAGTTATGCTCAGCTAACTCAACAGAAACTGAATGTAGGACCTTCTTGTGTGTTTAGTTTTATTCTACATCATGTGTACAATCACCCACTAATGCAGTAAGGAAACTTGTGCTATATTGACTTGAACTGAGTTGTTGAGTTTTTAGTTTATTTGCTCTTTTGTTATTGGAAGTAATATTATGGGCAAGGATTTGTGGCCTCCCTGCGGTGTGTTTCTCGGCGGCCTGAGGTGGCCTGCCACTGGCTAGCGGCGGGATCTTCTGGTCTCGCTGCTGTTGATGGAATTTCCAATTGAATCCACCCCACACTGCCAGTGGGACAGGAAGATCCCATCAGTGTGAACAGCTGCAAGATCTCGCCCCATGTGACACATAGGAATTAGTTTATAACATTTAATTAAAATATTTAAGGCAGGATTTTTCGGCTCTGTCTGCCACCAGGATTGTCCAGTCCTGCTGAAAGTTAATGGGCTTTTGGCTGAGCCGCTGAAATACCTGACAGTGCCAGAAAACCTCGGCCCTGATAGTCTGTGAATAGCTATTTGTGCAGCTTGTATTATTTTTTCCTCAGAGTTGGATTCTACAGGCATTTACTATGCCTGGTTTGAATGTATAGACACTTGTTTTCGCTAATATAACATTGATAAATAGTTGCAAATGTAGTGGAATAGGTGCGACATGTGGAAATGTGATTTGGTGTGGATGTTTTTATGCATTTCATATTACAGTACAATTGACAGAAAGAATCCTATTACGTATATGTGTATTCAGTATTGGAACGTATTCAAGGTATTTGCATTTTATCCCATATGCCAGTCAAAGATAGCAATATTCAATGTCAATGTTCATTAGTATTTATCGGAGAGAACACATTTTACAAATTTGCAATGAACAGGATGGATTGTGGACAAGTCGAGTACTGGCAGGTAAACAAATTATTAGAATATAAATAAATTATTGGGTTTAGAGTTCAGTATGTTCCTAGGCAGCAATTATACTATAATATGGTCGTGGAATACTAATTTAAAATTAGCACTGCAAAGTCAATATCAATTTTTAATAAGGAGAAAACACTTCGTGAAAAATAAGCATTTTTCAAGCTTGCAGACGGTACCTCCGGAATAATAGATGGCTGATACAATTTATAATTCTGTAGGTGTTTCTGAGTTTCACCCACATATGCATAAATCTAGTTTTAACAAAGGATCTCATAGACAACCATAACTCATTCTCTGCCTGTCTGTTATTTTATGTAGTGGCCAAATGGGTGAACTGGGATGAATACTTTTGTTTTCTATTTCGGTTTCAGCTCAGGAGTTTAGAATGTGGAAATTTCCTTCAAACAACCTAACACACCCCGAGACTGATCGATGCATATCTTACTCTTGTGCTGCCAGCAGTGATTTATTCATTGCCAACTGCAGATTGCCCAGGATCTGGCAGATCAGAGTAGGTTTTCCTTTGATTTACTACCTACCTTTGATTGGGCTGCAAAGTAGAGTAAATTTGGTTCTCAAAACCACTTGTGAATCAGCATTATCTTCCCACAGATAGTGTGCTCCTGAAGGCTTGATGAACTCCTGATCCGCTACATGAAAACGGGGTCAAGAGGACATGGCAACTCCTGTCAACCCCTAACTCCCAATTTCCACCTCAAACCTATCTCAAATTATTTTCATTATTATGTAAATGGCAGTCAGAATCAAAGCAAGGTTTCCGAACACAGACACCACCACCTTGAGAAGGCCATTCTGTGAGCTGCTACTGAAAGCTGATGTTACTTTGCCTGAAGGTTGACCTGTTTAATAATATACAATTTAGTCGGGACTTTTGCTGCCATCTCTGCTCAAATACTAGCGGGCATGGACTTACCAAAATAAATCTTTCTATTCTTAGGCTATGAAAAGAGAGAGGATGATGAATAACCTGAATCAACATCAGAATCAGCAATCACAGAAGTTATCTCTTTGCGATAAAACTCATATAATGCCTCCAGATTTTGAAACAAGAAAGCCTTCGTATCAGCAGCTCAGAAGACTGGGTTTTCTCCGAGGGAAAGATGTCAACTGCTTCTAGTGGCGGAAGAAGAAAACAAATATAATGAGGTCCATGCTCTGAAATCTTATTTTAAGTGGACAGCTCAGTGGCACAGTGATTAGCACTGCTGCCTCACAGTGCCAGGGACCTGGGTTCCATCCCAGCCCCTGATAGTTGCCTGTGTGGAGTTTTCACTTTCTCCCCGTGTCTGCGTGGGTTTCCTCCGGGTGCTCCGGGTTCCTCCCACAGTCCAAAGATGTGCAAGTTAATTGGTATTACGGGGATAGGACATGGGAGTGAGCCGAGGTAGGGTGCTCTTTCAGAGGGTCAGTGTAAACCCGATGGGCCGAATGGCCTACTTCTGCCTGTCGGAATTCTAAGTGCCTCCATAAATGGAGCTCCCCAATGCAGATCAGGGAAAATTTCAAAAATCATTAATGCAAGCACAAAATGTTGAAGGTATGAGGTGAAGATATTGAAAGGGACTTGAAGGACCTTTCTCCCTCTCCACTGCATGATGACAATATACAAAATGAAAAGGATGTGGAATAGGGCAATCACAGCCAACGACCAGAGAAATCACCACTCAACTAATAGTCTCGTACTTTCGATGAATAAAGGTTGACTGTAAATAAATTCACCTGATTGTTCATCTCACACTCTTTCATCTATATCTTCACAGAATCCTATACTGTTGAAGGCTTCTGTTAACTTCTTTTCAGATGTCTGTATTTCCTTTGCTATCATTTAACACACAAACTGAAAGCATAGGTGGAAATGAAGTCAGAACTTAAATGCGCAAACTGTGTCTACCTTATGGACAGCACTGATCAAAATGTGCAAAAATTCCCAATTTGCCAAAACACACTGCATCACTGCCAACTCTTATGATAGGCTATGTGAGTTTGCAGTGTGGTTAGAAGTTAAGTGGTGTATTAAAATTCTGAGGCATTCCATTTTAAATTATTGCGTTTCCCAGGTACTGAGAGAGAGAGAATGATAGGTTTGTAGAGACTTGGTGATGACTGGCAGAGGCATTGCTCATGGTGAGTTATCGGATGCATTATTTTGTAACAAGCAGTTCTATGTCGCCTGCTGAGTTCTTCCAGAAAATTTGCAGTTTTTGTTTCAGATTCCAGCATCCGCAGTACTTGGACTTTAGTTCTGTGTCATTGTTGCATTTCAGGATTTTTAACTATTTAGCCCAGAAGAGATTTTTATTTTTGTCTTTGACATGAAGTCATATTTCGGCTTTTAGTGATTGGCTGTCTCAGCATCTCATTTGTCTGACAGAAAAAAATAGTTGAGCTCCTCAAAGGGGCACCGGGTATAAGCTCTCCCCAGAAATAATGAACTAGTCATCGATGATGTGATTCATGTGTGGAAGGGACATTTCCTATTGATAATTCACAGTATATGTTAGAAGGGTTTCCTTTCCACTTTGCACAGCACGGCTCAACTGAACTGACTATTTTGCCAACTGGATTCAGAGAGAAGGTTAGTCAAACAATATATTTAGTCTGCTAATCATAAAGTATAACTTTGTTATTTTTGGTTACATGGTGTGTTACACAATAAGTAGATATTCACTGTGAATGTTTCTCTGTTCACTTAAATGTGCATAATAAATCAGTGCATTCAGCCTTTTTTCACTACAGTAGCTATCAGTCCACCTTTCAGCACATTGAAGGAATTTACCATGGAGGAAGATTCCAATATCCAGTTTGTATAACAATATGGTTTTATTGGTACACACCTGATTCACATTACTCAAATGATTACTGGCGGATGATTAAAGTGCAGAATCTTTTAGTGGAGATTATCGAAGCCAAAGCTGAGATAAGTATTATTTTAATTTTTTTTTCCTTTATAAATTTAAGAATACCCAATTCTTTTCTTCCAAATAAGGGGCAATTTAGCATGGTCAGTCCACCTACCCTGCACACCTTTGGGTTGCGGGGGGTGAGACCCACGCAGACATGGGGAGAATATGCAAACTCCATACGGACAGTGACCCAGGGCCGGAATCGAACCCAGGTCCTTGGGGTTGTGAGGCAGCGGTGCGAACCTCTGCGCCACCGTGCCACCCCCAACTAAGATAAAGTATAATGCAGATATATGGGACGGGATTCTCCTCGAACCGCCGGAGTGGGCCACTCTGGCGCCGAGGAGTGGCGTGAACCACTCCAGCATCGGGCCGCCCCGAAGGTGCGGATTCCTCCGCACCTTCAGGGGCTAGGCTGGCACCAGAGTGTTTGGTGCCACGCCAGCCGGCGCGGAAGGGCTTGGCGCCAAGGCAACCAGCGCCAAAGGGCCTCCGCCGGCCGGCGCGAGTTGGCGCATACGCGGAGTGCCAGTGTGTGCTGGCGCCATCCCAGCGCATGCGCAGGGGGGTTCTTCTCTGCACTGGCCATGGCGGAGATTGACAGTGGCCGGTGCGGAGGGAAAGAGTACCCCCATGGCACAGGCCCACCCGTGGATTGGTGGGCCCCGATCATGGGCCAGGCCACCGTGGGGGCACCCCCCGGGGCCAGATCCACCCGCACGACCCCAGTGACTCTGCAGACCGCCCGTGGAGCCAGGTCCCACCGGTAAGGACCTGTTGTGATTTACGCTGGTGGGACCCGCTGAAAACAGGTGACCACTCGGCCCATTGCGGGCTGGAGAATCGCCCGGGGGGGGGGGGGGGGGGGGGGGGGGGGCTGCCAGCAGCCGCCGACCGACGCGCCGAGATTCCTGCCCCCGCCAAAACCCAGGCACCGGAGAATTTGGCAGCCGGCGGGATTCCCCCCCCCCCCCCCCCCCCCCCACCCCCCCTCCCCCGGCGATTATCCGACCCGGCGGGGGGTTGGAGAATCCCGCCCAAGATTTGACATGTAACGATCATGAACTTATAATTGCTCCCTATTTTGCCTGTCTGTGCTCCAAAGACAACTGAAATATTTGTACAGTCATTTCAGGTGCCCCAGGCAATTGCCTGCAGAGAAATAGAAAGGCTGATATTTTGTTTGGAATTTCAGAAAGTAACAGGGTTAACTGCGAACTTGAGATGAAAGCAAAATAATAGACAAGTAACAAGACTAGCAGAGATCTGGAGACATTGAGGTGTGAATGGCCATATCAAAAACATTGTTTATCAGAGATCTGTGGGACTGTACAAATAATAACTTCTAAAGGCAAGTAATTTAAGAGACTGAGACAGCTGTTTCCACAGGGTGGGATATCAAAAAGTCTGAACAGTATAACTGCTCATTGGGGAAGGAGGCCAATTCTCCAACAGTCAGACAAGCCAGTTCCATCAATGATCCAAGCCTCGGAGGCCTGTTCCATCTAACATTTAGAAACATGGAAGATTTCAGATATTCTCCTCTAAAAGCTCTAAAAGATGCAATTTTGTGCCTTCACAGAACCAGAAGAGACCTCTTCCAAGTCTTGGTCACCTCAGCGGTATTGCGTAGTAACTATTAGCTGGATTTGACCTATAGAGTTACTAAAATTGCATGCTGCTTGGATCACATTCACTTCATTATTAGGGATGTGCATTTATCAGATAATGAGCGTTATAGGGGTACAGATGAACACATTTGCACTCTATTATGAAAACTTCAACTGTTACATACTGACTAGCTATTTAATGGGTTTAAAGGCTGCAGATGGGGAGAGCAACCAAAGGATCTCCATCCCAGGAATGACCCCGACCTGAATCCTTCCAGCGCTGCACAAGCCCCATGATCCCAGCCGCACAGGAAAAACTTTCTTAGTACTGTGGAGGCAATTGTTGGGATGGTACTTATTACCTTGACATCCCTTGGAGTGCAAGCCACCAGGTACGCACTCTTCAATATTTCCACCAATTCACATCAGTGGGCCCCTCGGCTTTGGGGGGGTGGGCAACGGGACATTGGGGGATCCCACCTGGCTAGTGACAGGTGCATCCTGCCCCCCCCCCCCCCCCCCCCCCCCCCCCCCCCCCCCCCCCCCCCCCCCCCCCCCCCCCCCCCCCCCCGCGGATGACATTCAAAATAATTCTAATGATCATTTGCACAGTCCCACTGGGTCAGGAGAGGAAGCCTGACTGAGCCATTAGGAAACCTGCTATGGCCGGTGGTGTGTGAAGGAGACTCACGACCAGTTTGCTGCTCAGCACGAATCCCAATTTTGCCCCGCCCGCCATGGGATTCTCCAACCAATCGGGATTCCCAATCTTAGGGTAGGGAACGGAGAATCCCAGCCAGAGGGAGAGAAAGAGATGCCTACATTTCCTCCTGGACTGTGGCAAATTATCTACCTATTACTGGGTCCTCTGTTTAATCAATTTTGAGGTTTTTCCTCCCCTCCAAAAATAATTGAATGATATAGTTTCTAAATCTTCAGTGTGGTTGAAAGATAACGGATGTGATTTAATGGAAACGAAACAGAGTCCTGTGTTGCGTGTGTTTAACCAGATGTTTTCCAGTGCTGGCAGCGCAAAGAACAACCCTGCTATCAAACGGGACTCTATTTCATTTCGGGGTGTTGGCAAGGTACACCTCACTGAGGCTGCACTCAGTCCCATTTCCTGTATTAATAAGCTCCGCTTGCCAGTGCAGGAAGAGATTGGGGCACCATTTAAAAAGGTCCCCCGATATCTTGACCCCCCCCCCCCCCCTCCGCGGCTCCCAGACCCCCCAAAGCCCAACTTACCAAGAAGGGGTTTTTGGGTCCCATGCACCCCACTTCATAAGGGCTGATCTCCTCTGGGCCCGATCCCGAGATGGGCATGATGCCACCCAGGCACTGCCATCCAGGCAACCTGGCAGTGCCACCTGATCCAGGGTGCAAAGGTGGCACTGCCAGGGTGCCAGGCCTGCTGTATCAAGATGCCCGGCTGGAATCAGCGGTGCCAAGGTACCATTCAGCCCATAGCACAACCACCCAGTGGCCCCCGATCGCCTGGGAGACTCCCGCACGTGACAAGGCGAGGCCATTAGATCCCAGGCGCTGGGTAGATTTAGTGTAGACATATTCACTTGAAACAACTGTCTGGACCTCAATGGCAGCATCCAATTCGCGAAGCGTCTTGTCATTTCGTTAGATCTCGCGTGATGAGGCTGGTAAATCTCGCGAGAGGCCTGAGTCAGACACGGCGAGGCCGGTAGATCAGGCCCAATTTTCTAGCTATTCCCGATGCATTTTTAAACACTAGGTTGACATATTTGAATCAGCATACAGATATTACTTGGTCTGATTAAGGTGCTGTCATTTTGCTGTCAAATTGATGGTTTTAATAAGAGCACAGATTTTATTGTTAAGAGGCATTTATGTTAATAAAGATTTGGACCAAAAATTAAATGCTTAATTTATTTGACAGAAAATTAAATAATTTTAAATGAATAGTATATTTAGATAATATGATATGAAAGGAAGAATAAATTAATAAGTGGTCATATTACATAATACTTAGCAACACCAGCTGGACAAGATGCACTTCAGAAAGCAATCTAAAATATATGTGACAAATTTTGAAAACATTGATCCTCTTGCTCACAGTCTATCCTGCTCCCTGACCCTCCCGGAATCCACAGAATCCCTGCAGTGAAGATGGTTCGGCCCATTGAGTTTACATTGACCCTCTGAAAGAGCACCCTAACCAAGGAACACTCACCCGCCTTATCCCAGTAACGCCACCTAACCGTTGGACACTTAGGGACAATTTAGCGTGGCCAATCCACCTAACCTGCACATCCTGCACTGTGGAAGGAAACTGCAGAACCCGGAGGAAACCCACGCAGATAAGGGGGAATGTGCAAACTCCACACAGATAGTCGCCCAAGGTTGGAATCGAACAGGTCCCTGGAGTTGTGAGGGAGCAGTTCTAACCACTGTGCCATCGTGCCACCCAGAACCTGGGCTGGGAATTCTCCCTTACCCGGTGGGGCGGGGGGTGGGGGGTTCCCTGGCGTATTGGAGTGGCGTCAACCACTCAGGCGTCGGGCCTCCCCAAAGGTGCGGAATTCTCCGCACCTTTAGGGGCTAAGCCCTCACATTGAGGGGCTATGCCCGCACTGGAATGGTTGCCGCTCCGTCGACCGGTGCGAACGGCTTTTGTTGCCCCGCCAACAGCTGCTGACATCATACCGGCGCATGCGCAAGGGAGGGGGTCTCTTCTGCCCCCGCCATGGTGAAGGCCATGGCAAAGGCGGAAGAAAAAGAGTGCTCCCATGGCACAGGCCCACCCGCTGATCGGTGGGCCCCGATCGCGGGCCAGGCCACCGTGGGGGCACCCCCCGAGGTCAGATTGCCCCGCCCCCCCCCCCTCCCCCAGGACCCCGGAGCCCGCCCGCGCCACCAATCCCGCCAGCACCAGGGGTGTTTTGATTCCCGCCAGCAGGAAAGGCCTGTCAGCGGCGGGACTTCGGCCCATCGTGGGCCGGAGAATCGCCGCGGGGGGCCTGCCAACCGGAGCGGCGCGATTCCCGCCCCCGCCGAATCTCGGAAATTCGGGAATTCCGCCCCTGCTCCTGTTAGCGAATCCTCCCAGTCAGTGCTCATTCTGTTCCATGACCCTTCTGCTCCCTGGCCTTTCCACGTACCCAACTTCCCACTTGCTGATCCTCCCACTTCTGCCCAGCCTGCTCCCCAACTCTTCTGCTCACCAACACTCCATGACCCTGCCACTGATAGCTCTTCTCACACCCTGGTTGTGTTACTCCCTCTTGCCAATCCTCTCCTGAGTCCTTGTTCTCAATGAGCATTTGAGAGAGAAAACAGAAAACAAAAGGGGACGGAAGAGGGAAGTGGCAATGAGATGAGCCCATGAGAGGCAGGATTGGGGAGCAGGAATGTTGGTGAGCAGGAGAGTTGAGGAGCTGAGAAGGTGACGAGCGGGAGGATCGGGGAATGGGATGGCCAGCACCCACAAGGTTGTTCAACGGTGGGTAGGGGAGTAGGAGGGTCAGTAAGTGGGAGAGTCAGGAAATGGGAGTGCATGTGGAGGCAAGTTGAAAAAAGTAGCATATTTCTTTTAGATTTTTAAATTTATTCAACTTTTAAAAATATTACTAATTGAAGAATTTAGGAATGTACAGTATATCAACTTACAGGGTGAAATGTTTTAATGTTCCTTTCTGACAAGAAAGATCCGATAGAACCTAACTGCAGCTTTCACATTGGTTGGAATGGGAAATCTGATTTGCTTAACGTCTCATTTAAAATTGCACTTGTCAGGAATGTAACTTCAATGTGAGCAAGGAATTTCTGTTTGGGAAAAGGAAACCAGTAAATTGAGGGTTAAATTTAAGCCAAGACATCTAAATACAAAAGGGAACTGCTTTAAAACTGTGTGCCATTGCATTGTGGCATACAGTCTGTCTAACACAGGATTTCCCATTCTTTAAACTTACTACTGTTATGATGTCTGACTGACCACCTTCAGGGATGGAAGTAGCCCACTGGCTGTCCCTCAAGCTGTGTCTGCTTGATACCTTTGCAGACAGATGCAGAGTTTCAATTTAAATGTTTGAGAAAGTGCAAAACAGTTCTATTCAAAGCTGCTCCGGAGAGTGTGAGGAAGAGGATGTATTCTTTCCCAGTTACAACCAATGTGAAAGCTGCAGTTAGGTTCTATCGGATCTTTCTTGTCAGAAAGGAACATTAAAACATTTCACCCTGTAAGTTGATATACTGTACATTCCTAAATGCTTCGGATTTGAGAGTTCTACCGATGGGACCAGAAAATAATGCAAGGAAAAGCCAGAAAAAAAACCAAATTAAACCACAGGAGGATAAGCCGCATCATTTCAAACACCAAGAACCATAAACAATGAAACACGAGGGATATGAAACAAATTACTTTGTTGGAGACCATTTATCCTTCTGATGACCTAAGTATTGTATTGTTTCGCTGTAGACTTTGAAGTCTATATCAGAATGAGATGATTACTTTGTTGTAATTTTGCATATCTGATGTCAGATTATACATTGTTGTAATATCATTGTTTTATTCTGATACTTCAGCAAGGATTGAGTATCTTGGATTTCAGAAGGATCTTTATAAAGTGTCACATGAGAAGCCTTTGGTCAAAGCAAAAACCATTATATTGGAGGAAGTAATAAATGGAATAATAAATGGAATCGTTCATGTTATTATGTATCAGGGCTGGGATCCCCCGGCCGTTGGGATTCTCTGTTCGTACCGGCAGTGCTCTTCCGCCCGTGGGTTTCTGGGTGGCATGGGGGGGCACAAGTGGCAGCAACAGAGAGTCCCGTTGCCAGTGAATGGCACTCTGCCCAGAAACACGTGGTTGAAGGATCAGAGAATCCAGCTATAGATGTCCTTGATTTAGTGATGGGTCTAAGATATTTACACTTTGTTTGCCTTCTATAATAAATGTGTTTTGTCGACCACATGGTTCATTACAATTCAGTTCCTTCGTGATTTGAATGATTCCTTCTTCCTCAATATGATTGTCCACTCAGTGCTTCCGAATAACTTGTTAGCTCTTATGTACCACCTTGCTCTTCACTCAGAGCTTTGAAAAAAAAAGAGCACAAAGCATGCAGAGATAAAGGATGATATTCAAATTAAGAGCCGCTTATTAATGAATACAAGAATAATTGAGCTCATAAATATATACTTATCACAAAAAATTAGACAGTTGTGGAATTGGATGAAAACACAATGGAGTAAAAATTCACTATGGCTTGTTCACGAGCTCATATTGGACAATGACATGCATGAACCAGATGGACCGAATCTGATCCAAACACAGTAGCACAGTGGATACCACTGTTGCTTCACAGCACCAGGATCCCAGGTTTGATTCCCGACTTGAGTCACTGTCTGTGCGGGATCTGCACGTTCTCCCCATGTCTGCGTCGGTTTTCTCCGGGTGCTCTGGTGTCCTCCCACATGTCCCGAAAGATGTGCAATTGGACATTCTGAATTCTCCCTCTGTGTACCCGAACAGACGCCAGGATGTGGCGACTAGGGGCTTTTCACAGTAACTTCATTGCAGTGTTAATGTAAGCCTACTTGTGACAATAAAGATTATTATAAATTGGTCTTTGGTTGCCTTTTAATAATTGAGGTGGCTGCTGGCGCATGTCATGCCAGAGGTAGCTTATCCCTGTGACCCTATACAATTTGGGATGCTTCCCTTGTGCACAGCGGCCCCAGGGTAAAACCTGGAAGTGGGTGAAATGGGTAAATAATGGGAGGAGTAGAGCAATTGAGGCCCAGCAGTGGTCTTCAGACCCCTCTCAGCTGCACAGGAAAGCACGTAAAGAAGAAATAATTTTTGGTATTCAGGTCCACGTTAGTCCACAGTAATACCATCAACAACTGAGCAGAGTAGATTGAAAGCTTGCTGTGCTCTGTGCTAACTATTTTTTGCTGAGGGAATTTAAATAGACTTTAGGCCGCACATTAGCACGTGTCAGATTATGGTTCAGTTGGCTGTATTTTACCTCTGAGTCAGAAGGTTGTGAGACCACATCCCACCTCAAAGACTTGGTATAAAAATCTAGGCTGACACTTAAGGGTGTGGAGCAATGCCAGAGGAGACATATTTTGGGTGAATGGTTAAACCGTGGTCCAATCTTTTATTTCAGGATCACTTGGCACTGTCTTGAAGACAAATAGGGATTTCTCCTCTGCGTTTTGGCCAATATTTATCCCTCAATCAGCATCACTAAAAATCAGTTTATCTAGACATTATCACATTGTTATCTGCGGGACCTCACTGTGTTAAAATTGGCACCCGATAATTATTAAGACCCCCGCTGATGTTACCTGCGAGAGTGTCTCAAAACCCCAAAGGATGACTTGAAACACAGGTTATTAGGGGAATAATGTGAGGAACCATGCATAACGAATTGAGAAACCAGACCAGTCGTTGTATAAACAATTAATAAAGAATATTTATTAAAGTAAAAGAAAAGGGGAAAAAACACATAACAAAAGACTAATATTCACCATGACACTTGTGTATATTAATAACTAAAAACACCATTATTCTGATGTTACCTCTTCTTTCCAAAATATACTCATGTTCCCACATTTTTTCTATTGAGTCTGCCTCTTGGTTCTGGGGAGAAGCAGCTGCATGGGGCTGCCTTCACTTTCTATGAAGCACCAGAGAACAAACAAGCAGACTCATGAAAAAATTGTGGTTAGTGAACAGCTGCTACCCTGACTTAATGGATCCCTGCAGAGCTATAAAAATAACAATCTGATTCATCACTTTGAAGTTCCAGCAAGTTGTCAATCATGGTACTTTTAACAGGCAATGGAGTATGAATTTCAAAGTTAACAGTACAGTTCAAACCATTCAAGACTCCTAACCGTACACACTGCCTTCAATATTTCAAAAGGCAATGAAATTGACTGTGTCAAAACCACTTCAAAGGTTTCCATAATTTTAAAGGCATAACTTTCACCTCATCTCACAGACCATTAAAATCGGCATACTGACAGACGTTTTAAAGGTTTAGCGGTGCAGATGGGATCATTTTCACTTTATTATTAGGGATGTGTTGTTATGAGCTAATGAGTGACTGTTTAAATGGTATAGGGATGCAGATGAGTATATTTGCATTTTATTGTAGTAAAACATCAACTGTTGCATACAGACTAACTGTTTAATGAGTTTAAAAGCTGCACGTCCACCTCTCAGGAAGACCTCTTTCAACACCCTGGTGGCAATTATTGGGAGGGGACTTACCTCCTTGCTACCCCTTGGACTGCAGGGTGCCAGTTTGGCACTGTCAACGGCAGGGCCTGAAGGGGGGAATGATGGGTTGGGGGGGCTGAAGGAGGTTGTGGGGCTAGTGAGGTTTGGGAATAGGGATGTTAAAGGGAGGACCTGGATGGGTGAAGGGGGCTGAATGGGGTGGGGTGGGGATAAGGGGGGGGGTTCTGAAAGAGGGGGGACTTGCCAGTGATTAGGGTGGGGTGGTGACCTGCCAGAAATCTGGGTTGGGGTGGTAATTGAGGCTGAAGCGACATTTTTAAAGAGTGCTCCGATCTCAGAGATGCGGACCTATCTGAGAGATTAGGTCCCATCCCTCTCAGTTGCAGCAGGGATTCCTGCGCGCCATGGAATGGCATGGGAAACCCGTTTTCCCTCCCGAAGATTTTTCCAAGTGTCATAAATCGCAATTCAGGGGTGCTCCTGATGTCGGTGGAGATCAGTCCTGATTCTCCGCTGGTGGGAATACTTAAGACTCAGGAATGGAGAATCCCTCTCTCTACTAGAGACAATTAGTTATAGAGCTGAGGGGCACTACTCTGCACCAAGCATGAAGCAAATGAGAAGGTCGGTCGTCAGCTGGAACAGAAATGGAGCCGCATTGTTGGCTTTGTTCTAAATTACACCCTAGGTACCTAACCAACGGAGAAAGCTGGCCCCTTTATTACAATAACTATTATTTACATGGCACGAAAGATCCCAGCTGGGACTCTCCCCTATGTCGGTACCCAAACCAGCCAATCTTTTACAGAGGTTAAGCTATACATGATTTAGGATTCCTCATCCCCTTTAACGGGGCAAGCTTGTATTCACAAGGAATTTAATCATTGCCACTTCGTAAATCCTGTGTGGGTTATGTTGGGGACAATCCCAAATTAGATTAAATAAGAAAAGGAATTTATAATTCGGCCTCACTCAGTTGTATTCAGAGTGATTTAGGGTGTAAGTACTTAGGGTAATGTTTTACAATCAGAAATGTTATCCGTTCTTTACAATATTAAGAGGCTGGCAGTATTTTTCCCAAAACAGTTTATGGTAATTACGTATAAACCAAAAGTATTGAATAAAATAAAGTACTCTTTTATAATCTCAATCAAAAATACGAATACGCTTCTTTTACTGAGGAAAATCAGATGGCAGAAATAAACTGTCAAATATGCTATCCAATCATTTCTATTTATGCAGTCACTTTCTGTCTGTAGCCCCAGTGTGGGTGGGTTGGGCACTGGAGTCGTGAACCCTGGGCGGGATTCTCCAATCCCGCGGGTGAGTGTCCACGCCATCGTAAACGCCGTCGTGTTTTACGACGGCATGAACAGGCCACTGCCAGGATTAATTCTGGCCCCGACAGGGGGCCAGCACGGTGCTGGAGCAGTATGTGCCACTCCAGCTGTCGATCCCGGCGCGAACTGTGCACCGCGGGATCCACGCAGGCAGTGGCGCCGGCCCCAACGCGCACATGCACAGTGGCCTCCTTACAATGCACCGCCCCGACGCAACACGGCGCGGGACTACAGGGGCCAGTGCGTAGGAAAGGAGGCCCCCAGCCACAGAGGCCGGCCCGCCGACCGGTGGGCCCCGATCACAGGCCAGGCCACGTCGAAAGCCCCCCCCCCCCCCCAAACAGGCCCCTTCCACACCGAGTTCCCGCCAGCTGAGAGCAGGTTAGAACGGCATTGGCTGGACTCGTTTATTTTTTTCACGGCTGCTCGGTCCATCCGGGCCGGAGAATCAGCGGGCGGGCTGCGTAGAGCAGCCCGCGAGCGGTGCCACGCCAACCACGCCAGCGCCAATGGCGCTGATTCTCCGCTCTGCGGAGAATCATGTGCCAGCATCGGGGCGGCGTGGCCCGGTCGTGGGGATTTCCCAGCCCAGCCCAGGGCTGGGAGAATCCTGCCCCATGTGTTCAGTGGATAGCCCTTGTCGCACAGTAACCACTCTCTCGTTTGTCCTGCTGGTTGAAACACAGATTGTGCAGAGGACTACCACAGAATGAAGCCATCATGCCTGCTGCTAAGATATGGCCATTGATTTTCTTAACATGCTGCACATGGTTGCACACGAGCAGAATGTTGAGGGGGTGGAATCCCTTTCTGCTGCAGTATGTTGGAGAGTGAACGTGTGGCACTTGTAAAGCACCATGCCTGCAGTCACTGAGACCTTGCACCATAGGAAAGTCTGCAATGCTCATGAATCTGTGTGCTCTGTCCACCTGCTTCTCTCTGGCAAGAAATTATTAAATGTGTTCAACATTCTTGGAATACAGAGCCTCAGTGACTGCCCTTACCCAAACTTGGAGATTTTACAAATGTCACCTGCACTGGCCTGAACAGAAGCAACAGGTTTATGGCCACATTAACACAGTCACTGGCAATGATGTCCTTGCCCTGCTCTAAGGCTGCAACAGTTGTCAAATTTCAGTGAGGATGTCCTTGATGAAACAAAGGTAGCTGACACTGAGTTCAGATAAGGAGATTTGCTCTCTGGACACCCTTTGTGGAAATGGCCTCCTGTTGAGAATCCTTCTCTCAGCTCCTCCCTCTTCTAGCAACTTATCTAGCTCTATGTCACCTATACTTATTCTCCCTGAAGTCTGGGGCAATGCATCCCAGGTCAGGAAAAAAGTAGGATAATCAGAGTGGGCTTTACAGCTGGTACTGGATTTGGGAAACTCTCTAAAATCTGAGGGAAGCACCAGTGGACAGTCACTCACAACTATTACTTGGTGAAATAGGAAAATGTGACCCAACTGGAAGCTGCAATCGACTATGGACTGTTTGCTCTAAGGACTGTGATTCTATGGTAAGTGCAATGGGTGATTAGTATAAATAAGAAACTTTCCATTCCATGGATTACAATATAAAAGGGTTTTTAATAATTTGTCGCAGGAAAAGTCTTAAAACGTGAAATCTGGTTGCGTTATCCTTTTCAGCTATTCATGGGAAGTTCAAATTTATTTTTAAATATTACCAGTTTTCACAGCGATTGTGACAGTAGGTTACAATCGTCAATGGAACAATCATTTTATGGCTCTTTATTGAGGTACTGAGAACAAGTACCATTTGATGACTTGTAAATGTCAGTCACAGCTATGGTAACAACTCTTGTCTGTAAAAAGGCTGTGAGCTCAAGCCGGACTCTAGATACTTGAGTGCATAGCTCAGGGCGACATCTGAAATACAGAGGGGCTGCTGCACTGTTAGAGATGCCATCTTTTGGGTGAGAAATTGAATCAAGGCCGCAACTGCCTACTTACATAAATGTGAAATATCCTAATACTGCAGAAAAGCAATACATTTATTCTCGTGTCATGGTCAATACGGATTTCTCAATCAACACCACTCAAACAGATGTTCTAATCAGAGATCTCATTGCTATTTGTGGTATCTTACAATGTGCAACTTGGCTATCACATTTCCCGACATAACATCAAAGACTGCACTCCAAGTTGTTTTGGGATGTCCTGAGGTCATGAGTGGCTCTATATAAAGACAAGTTCTTCAACTACCTTGCTTTATTTTTTCCAGAAGACAGCATTACACAAAATATTTTCGCAGCCTATAAGCATTGATGATGGAATTCACTTTAGCCTAATGTAGATATCTGCCCATTTGAGGAAAAAACATTTAAGAATTGCACATCGAGTGTGCACATAACAAATGGCTACCTATGACCTGCAGTTAGTTAATTGCAGAAAGAATATCAGTGTGGTAGCTAGCTTAGACTCAGAACATACAGTTATAACACAATTGTTCTTCATTGGGTAAAGCTGTTGTAGGTGCAACTGGCATTTTCAGTTTAACTCAGTTGAATAATTAATTTTTAAAAATGAGAAACTATTACAAAGGGTCCTATCGATTTAAAGGTAAGGATGCAGTGAACTCAGTGGCTCATCAAGCTTTTACTACTTTTAGACTTTGGTTTTGTCTTGTGTCAAAACAATCCCTGTTTATTTTCCTGATATATGCACTTTGCTAAATATCTATGACGGCCATCATCTTCCACTGATTACCTGAATCTTTTCTGAGGCCAGATTGCTTTTCCTTTTACAACTGTGTCAAATCCATAAATAATTTAGGTGACAGCTCAAGGTGACTGTATGGCCTGGTGAAATATGGCACAGGAGATAAACTATACTCTAATATATAACCTGGAAATGAATATTTGCATGATTACATTGTTGGGTCAAAATTTGAGAATGGATTTAGTGTGTGCGGAGATACAAATTGAGGGTGCACTGTGAACGAATTCAAGCTCAAATCTGTATGGAGAAAGATTTGCTCCCATAGGGTTAACCAAACAAATAATTTGACTAGCATTCAAATTATATTTGTATGATATTATTATGTGCAAAATATGTTGTAATGCAACGTTAATTAGAGCACCCCTGCTGGGCTGCATTCAACACAAATAAATCAACTGATTGTTTTCCAGACAGGTTATAGTTTGCAATACTGTATCTTTTGTATTCATTTGGCTGGCATTATGTTAACCAATATAAAATATAATCAGCAGCTAATTAAACTATATTTGTTCTGTTATCTATAACATCAACTCACGCTGTGTCTGTCAGTCTCCTAAAACCTACAAATCTGCTGCCAAAAGTAAGGCAGAAATTTGGCTAAACCAAAAGGGAATGACTAACTTATTCACTATATCCTCATAATGTTTTATATCAACTTCAAATCAACACCGAAAGACATACACAGACGATGAAAACTATTGAATGAAGTAGGTTTCTCCCCTAATGGCTCAATGGATGAATGCACTCCAAGTGCTGCAGTGAACTGAAGCTCTAGGGCTTCTCTAAACTTTTAAAAATCCTCTCTATCTCTGTAATCTCCTCCAGGCCCACATCCTTTCAAGACATCAGTGCTCATCTTTAGTCCGGGTGGGATTTTCCGCAACCCCCCCCCCCCCCCCCCCCAACGGCACATTTCCTGGCAGCAGAGGCAGCCTGCCATTAGCTGATGGCAGGATCTTCCAGTTCCGCCGCCAATGTCGACAGAGTTTTGTATGCACCCTGCGCACTTGGAAATGTGCCACAGGGGGGTGCCACCGGCACAACTGGAAGTTCGCGCCAGTGAGAAGGGCCGGAATATGTCGACTCTCGTCTCTTCAACATCCCAGACTAATTGCTGCACTATTAGCAGCCGTACCTTCAGCTGCTTAGGCTCTAAGCTCTGGAATACCCCCACTAAACCCTCACAGAATCATAGAATTATTACAATGCAGGAGGATATTGGGCTCATTGGATCTACAACCAGCTCTCTAATGAACAATTCACTTGGTGCCATTCTCCTGCCTTCTCCACATAACCTTGCACATTCTTCCTTTTCAGATAATGGCTGCACTCCCTTTTGAATATTTCGATTGATGCTCCAGTGCAATCCAGACCTTAACCACTCACTGTGTAAAAAAGCTTCCTTTTATGTCGCCTTTGCTTAATTTACCAATTATTTTACATCTGTGCCCTCTCCTTTTCAATGCTTTCAGAAGTGGAAACAGTTTCTCCCTAGCTGCTCTGTCCAGATCCCTCATGGTTTTGGATACCACTGTCAAATCTCCTCTATGATATTGTGTGCATGCCCCTGCAATACAAAGGTGCTCAGCAGAGCAAGAGTTAACGTGGGACTGGAGAATGGCACCACCCACATGATGCATTATAGAATCATATGGGAATAGATTCAGAGAGAACACTCAGGAAGACTAGTTTGCATGGAGAGGTGGCTCCTTGAATAATAGTAACTCGGGATCTGTAAAGAGTTAAAGTTAAAGACGAGTAATAAATGGTTCATTTTCAATATATCAGTTTCAGGATCTCAACATTGAGACATCTAAAGAGCCCACATTACAACACCTCTCCATCCTAACTTCTCCAATATACATAACTGAAGTTCCTCACCCCTGGCCATTCTTGTGAATCTTCCCTGCACTTTCTCCCACGCCTTCACATCCTTCCTAAAGTGCAGCACCATAACTGGACTACTAGAGGCTGCAACTTCTAGAGGCTGGCAGCTCTTCTGTACTTAGAAGCACAATTTTCAAACGTTGGAGTTCTGAAATATATTTGGAAATCTCAGTTTGTGTATTCGGTTTTTGAAACTGCTCAGGATTCCTGTTCCAACTATCGGGCTGGATTCTTCCGCCCTGCCCACCGCAAGAACACCACGGGCAAGAGGCAGACAATGGAGAAGTCCAGGCGGACGTGGCCAGAGAATCCTGCCCAAAGTTTAACAACCTTGCAATAATAAATCAAGTATGAAAAGAATGGAATTAGCATGACTGCAGTAATATCAGGAATGTCATCATGATTGTTTGGCTACCAAGTAACCTATTACTCAGGAGCTCCCGAAACGACCAAGGACATGTCATGCTGGAAGGCAGATAGCATTAATGTACAATTGGATCACTGCTGTAGCAGAAGGCCTAGTGTTTACCTAATAGCTAGAAAATGGCAAGCAATATTTGTCTTTTTATGCTCTTATTAGTGTTCAGGACAAGTGAACAATATTAAATGTCTTCAAATTCTTTACACTGTCCTGATCATTTGATCTTCTTGATGTAGTCACAGCTTCAAACCTGTGGAACTCCCTTATAACCTCATACAATATTTAGACTTTTGAAACCCATGCTTGGCATTATTTAATCGCTATTTCCTGCTTGCTGTCGGTGATCCTCCACTCCTCCACAGGATGCACTGTTGAAGACTTGCAGGTGGAAATCAATTAGAAATCACTGAATTAATGTGAACTTTCATTTTTATGCTATTATTTCCATTGTAGAAACCTTTGAAAAAATTACATCATGTGCAATGAGCTATAACTGGATTTTTATCAGTGCACGACATCATAATTATTGCTGAACAATCTCTCTGACCTTAAAAATAATTTTATACTTATGGAAAGTCAAATTTCTCCATTCCATGGTACAAATGCCGTAGATTTTTAAAATAGTACAGGTTTGTTTTTAATTTGTTTAGACATTCCAGTTTCCACCTTGTTAATGTTCCAATTGCTATTTGGCTTTCTGTAAAGTCATAAAAAGTGGACGATGAAACCTTACTTGCTGTCTGAAGTTCTTTGGCTGCTTAGCTAGATTGATAACATGCAACACAGGTTCCAGATAAACTGAAATTGGCATTGGGAAATGTGAAATTCAGAAAACAGAGCCTACTAACTCTTTGCAGCAACTTTCTGGGATCATAGAATCCTGACCATGCAGAAGGAGGCCATTTGGCCCATCGGGTCTGCACCAACCTTTAGAAAGACCATCCTACCTAGGCCCAGTAACTCCTCCCAACCTTTCAACAGAGGGGCAATTTAACATAGCCAATCCACCTAACCAGCACATCTTTGGACTGCGGGAGGAAACCAGGGCATCCGAAGGAAACACATACAGACACATGGGAGGAGAATGTGCAAACTCCACACGGACAGTGACCTGGGGCTGGGATTGAACCCGGGTTCTCAGCGCCTTGAGGCAGCAGTGCTAACAACTGCACCACCTTTCACAGGATAATTCATTACAAAACAAAGCAGACTATTTTCATAGAATCATAGAATTTACAGTGCAGAAGGAAGCCATTTGACCAATCGAGTCTGCACCGGCCCTTGGAAAGAGCACCCTACTTAAGACGACGGGGGGATTCTCCGCGAACTGGCGGGGCAGGCCACTCTGGTGCCAAGGAATGGCGTGAACCACTCCGGCGTCGGGCCGTCCCAATGGTATGGAATCCTCCGCACCTTCAGGGGTTAGGCCAGCGCCGCAGTGTGTGGTGCCGTGCCCGCTGGCGCGGAAGGGCTTGGTGCCACGCCAACCGATGCTGAATGGCCTCCGCCGGCCGGCGCGAGCTGGCGCATGCGCAGGAGCGCCAGTGTGTGTTGGTGTCATCCCAGCGCATGCGCAGCGGGGTTCTTCTCCGCACCTGCCATGGTGAAGGTTGGCAGCGGCCGGTGCGGAGGGAAAGAGAGCCCACACGGCACAGGCCCGAACGTGGGCCAAGCCACTGTGGGGGCACCTCCCCGGGACCAGATCCCCCGCGCCCCCCTAAGGACTCTGCAGGCCGCCCGTGGAGCCAGGTCCCACCGGGAAGGACCTGTTGTGAATTATGCCAGTGGGACCCACCAAAAACGGGCGGCCACCCGGCTCATCGCGAGCTGGAGAATCGCCGGGAGGACCACTGCCAGCAGCCACAGACCAGCGCGATTCCCGCCCCCGCCAAAACACTGGCGCCGGAGAATACGGCAGCTGGCGGGGGTGGCATTTACATCCCCTGTCCCCCCCCCCGGCGAATCTCCGACCCCCACACCTCCACTCTATCCCCATAACCCAGTAACCCCCCCCAACCTTTTGGATACTAAGGGCAATTTAGCATAGCCAATTCACCGAACCTGCACAACTTTGCACTGTGGGAGGAAACCAGAGCACCCGGAGGATACCCACGCACACACGAGGAGAATTTGCAAACTCCGCACAGACAGTAACCCAAATCAAGAATCGAACCTGGGACCCTGGAGCTGTGAAGCAACAGTGCTAACCACTGTGCTACCGTTCCACCCCTTTTAGAACATAGAACATAGAAAAATACAGCACAGAACAGGCCCTTCGGCCCACGATGTTGTGCCAAACTTTTGTCCTAGATTAAGAACAAATTAATCTACACCCCATCATTCTACCGTAATCCATGTACCTATCCAATAGCCGCTTGAAGGTCCCTAATGTTTCCAATTCAACTGCTTCCACATGCCCCCACTACTCTCTGAGTAAAGAACCTACTTCTGACATCCCCCCTATATCTTCCACCATTCACCTTAAATGTATGTCTCTTTGTAATGATTTGTTCCACCCGGGGAAAAAGTCTCTGACTCTCTACTCTATCTATTCCCCTGATCATCTTATAAACCTCTATCAAGTCGCCCCTCATCCTTCTTCATTCTAATGAGAAAAGGCCGAGCACCCTCAACCTTTCCTCGTAAGATCTACTCTCCATTCCAGGCAACTGGTAAATCTCCTTCGCACCCTTTACAAAGCTTCCACATCCTTCCTAAAATGAGGCAACCAGAACTGCTAACAGTACTCCAAATGTGACCTTACCAAGGTTTTGTACAGCTGCATCATCACCTCACGGTTCTTAAATTCAATCCCTCTGCTAATGAACGCTAGCACACCATAGGCCTTCTGCACAGCTCTATCCACTTGAGTGGAAACTTTCAACGATCTATGAACATAGACCCCAAGATCTCTCTGCTCCTCCACATTGCCAAGAACCCTACTGTTAACCCTGTATTCCACATTCATATTTGTCCTTCCAAAATGGACAACCTCACACTTTTCAGGGTTAAACTCCATCTGCCAATTCTCAGCCCAGCTCTGCATCCTATCTATGTTTCTTTGCAGCCGACAACAGCCCTCCTCACTATCCACAACTCCACCAATCTTTGTATTATCTGCAAATTTACTGACCCACCCTTCAACTCCCTCATCCAAGTCATTAATGAAAATCACAAACAGCAGGGGACCCAGAACTGATCACTGTGTTACGCCACTGGTAACTGGGCTCCAGGCTGAATATTTGCCATCCACCACCACTCTCTGACTTCTATCGGTTAGCCAGTTCGTTATCCAACTGGCCAAATATTCCACAATCCTATGCCTCCTTACTTTCTGCATAAGCCTACCATGGGGAACTTTATCAAATGCCTTACTAAAATCCATGTAGACCACATCCACTGCTTTACCTTCATCCACGTGCATGGTCACCTCCTCAAAGAATTCAATAAGATTCGTGAGGCAAGACCTACCCCTCACAAATCCCTGCTGACTATCCCTAATCAGTGTCTTTCCAGATGCTCAAAAATGCTATCCCTCAGTACCCTTTCCATTACTTTGCCTACCACCGAAGTAAGACTAACTGGCCTGTAATTCCCAGAGTTATCCCTATTCCCTTTTTTGAACAGGGGCACGACATTCACCACTCTCCAATCCCCTGGTATCACCCCTATTGACAGTGAGGACAAAAAGATCATTGCCAACGGCTCTGCAATTTCATCTCTTGGTTCCCATAGAATCCTTGGATATATCCCGTCAGGCCCGGGGGACTTGTCTATCCTCAAGTTTTTCAAAATGCCCAACACATCTTCCTTCCTAACAAGTATCTCTTCGAGCTTACCCGTCTGTTTTACACTTTCCTCTCCAGCATTATGGCCCCTCTCATTCGTAAATACTGAAGAAAAGTACTCGTTCAAGACCTCTCCTATCTCTTCTGACTCAATACACAATCTCCCACTTCTGTCCTTGATCGGACCCACCCTCGCTCTAGTCATTCTCATATTTCTCACATATGTGTAAAAGGCTTTGTTTCCTCAGCCTTACATAAGCCTCCTTCTTCCTCTTAAGAAGACATTCAACCTCTCTTGTCAACCATGGTTCCCTCACTCGACCATCTCTTCCCTGCCTGACAGGGACATACATATCAAGGACACGTAGTATCTGTTCTTTGAACAAGTTCCACATTTCAATTGTGTCCTTCCCTGACAGCCTATGTTCCCAACTTATGCACTTCAGTTCTTGCCTGACAGCATTGTATTTACCCTTCCCCCAATTATAAACCTTGCCCTGTTGCACGCACCTATCTCTCTCCATTACTAAAGTGAAAGTCACAGAATTGTGGTCACTATCTCCAAAATGCTCCCCCACTAACAAATCTATCACTTGCCCTGGTTCATTACCAAGTACCAAATCCAATATGGCCTCCCCTCTGGTTGGACAATCTACATACTGTGTTAGAAAAACTTCCTGGACACACTGCACAAACACCACCCCATCCAAACTATTTGATCTAAAGTGTTTCCACTCAATATTTGGGAAGTTGAAGTCACCCATGATTACTACCCTGTGACTTCTACACCTTTCCAAAATCTGTTTCCTAATCTGTTCCTCCACATCTCTGCTGCTATTGGGGGGCCGATAGAAAACTCCCAACAACGTGACTGCTCCTTTCCTATTTCTGACTTCAATCCAGACTACCTCAGTAGGCAGATCCTCCTCGAACTGCCTTTCTGTAGCTGTTATAGTATCTCTAATTAATAATGCAAGCCCCCCATCTCTTTTACCTCCCTCCCTAATCTTATTGAAAAATCTATAACCAGGAACCTCAAACAATCATTTCTGCCCCTCTTCTATCCAAGTTTCTGTGATGGCCACCACATCGTAGGCCCAAGTACCGATCCATGCCTTAAGTTCACCCACCTTATTCCTGATGCTTCTTGCGTTGAAGTATACACATTTCAACCCATCTCCGTGCCTGCAAGTACTCTCCTTTGTCAGTGTTACCTTCCCCACTGCCTCACTACACGCTTTGACATCCTGAACATTAGCTACCTTAGTTGCTGCACTACAAGTCCGGTTCCCATTCCCCTGCCAAATTAGTTTAAACCCTCCCGAAGAGTACTAGAAAACCTCCCTCCCAGGATATTGGTGCCCCTCTGGTTCGGATGCAACCCGTCCTGCTTGTACAGGTCCCACCTTCCCCAGAATGCGCTCCAATTATCCAAGTACCTGAAGGCCTCCCTCCGACACCATACCTGCAGCCACGTGTTCAACTGCACTCTCTCCCTATTCCTAGCCTCGCTATCACTTGGCACCGGCATCAAACCAGCCGAACTCCCTAAACTCGCTTATTACATCCACACCCCTTTTCCTACCTACGTCGTTGGTACCAATGTGCACCACGACTTCTGGCTGCTCCCCCTCCCCCTTCAGGATCCTGAAGACACGATCCGAGACATCCCTGGCCCTGGCACCCGGGAGGCAACATACCTTTCGGGAGTCTCGTTCGCGACCATAGAATCTCCTATCTATTCCCCTAACCATTGCGTCTCCTATCACTATTGCTTTTCTATTCTTCCCCCCTTCTCTTCTGAGCCCCAGGGCCAGACTCAGTGCCAGAGACCTGGCCGCTAGGGCCTTCTCCCGGTAGGTCATCCCCCCCAACAGCATCCAAAACGGTATACTTGTTTTGAAGGGGAACGGCCACGAGGGATCCCTGCACTGTCTGCCCGTTCGTTTTCTTTCCCCTGACTGTACCCCAGCTACTCTTGTCCTTCAGCATAAGTTAATGTTGTCTGCCATGTAGCTGCATTATATTTAATTCAGTCACCAGATAATTGGGAGATCCCCATTTCTCCAATGCCAATGCCTATGCATGCCAAAATCCTACTTATGTTCACTGTCTGCTTCTCTGCAGCTGTCAAAGTGGTGATTGAGGGCCATTGCTGGTTCTGTTTGTCTATCTTCTTTTCTGTTGCATGAAGAGGCAAAAGAGAGCAATGGGTTTGAGCAGTGGAATGTTTGGAGAGATTAAAAGACAACAGGCGGAATTCTCCATTGCTGAGGCTAAGTGCCGGTGCCAATGGAGAATCCGCTGATGATTCACGACGAGAAAATCGGCGAGAACCCCTCACCGATTCTGATACCAGTCAGGGGCTAGCACCGCCGCAATGTGGAATACCCGCGGATCGCACGGAAAGTAGCCGGAGAATCACCGGGTCCCAGGCCATGCGTGCGGAGGACTGACGGGTTGCACCGGTCGAGCCGGAAAACATGGCACTGGCCAAGCTGGAACCCTAACCCCCCCACCCCAACCCCACAGCCCACCCCCCCCACCACTCCTCCCAGCCCTAGCAGCAGCCCCCCCGTCCAGCGGCACGGATCCCGGACGAGTGTGGCGGCGCTGGACACTGTCCGTAGCTGGCACGCCATGTTCCCGACCACTGGGACCACACATGGCCTGTGCCATCGGGAACTCGGACTATCGGGGGCGGAGCATCGTGGGTAGGCCAGCTGATGACACGGCAACGGCCTTGCGACTGTGCGCCGCGGGTCCCGATGACGCCGATTTGGAGGGACGGAGCATCATGAACCGGCGTCAAACCAGCGCCTGCCCCAAATCTGCCGTCGGAAGCCATTTTCCGGCCAGTCGCCAGTTCCGATTTCGACATCGGGCTACGGAGAATCCCACCCATGATTTGTAGAGGAGGACTGTAAGGATGATCTTGCCATAAGATCAAGGTGAGTGCCAGTGGTGGCTGGTCAGATAGGAATGGGTAGAGATGCCTCCAGGGAGGGATAAGAAGTGATGTACGGAGAAAATTGACAAAGGCAGAGATTGGTTGCACTTGAGTGTGTCATGGCACAGATCTTTCCGATCCTAATCATTTAACCTTGCACTGTATCTGGGAGGTAGGCACCATTCTACTGCTCATGGTCGCCTCAGCCACCTCCAGTTAAGCCTGCTTGTTTACTTCAGCAAGTTTCTATCTGTATGGAATTTAATCTTCCTGTCCAGGGATGCAACCGAGAACCCGAGTACTGCCTTTTCATGTTGACACTCTACTTTTCCAGTTGCTGACTCTGATATAACGTTTTTACAATTCTCAGTCTCACAGGGACCCTACAGATGAATCATGGAATAGTTACAGCACAGAGGGAAGCCATTTGACCAATTGTCTCTGTGCCGCTCTTTGTAAGAAGATCTTAGATAGTCCCACTCCCCCATTCTTTCCCCAGAGCCCTGCAAGTTTCTTTTCTTCAAATGCTTTTGAAAGCCATAACTGAATCTGCCTCAACCACACTCTCAGGCAGTGCATTCCAGATTTTATCCACTCATTTCGTAAAAAAAACATTTTCTCATGGACCTGTTGGTTCTTTTGACATTCATCTTATATTAGTGTTCATCGACTCACAACCCTGCTGCCAACGAGTATAATTTTTCTCTACCTAGCCTGTCTAGGCTCCTCATGATCTTGAATGCATCTATCAAAATTCTTCTCAGCCTTCTCTGCTATAAAGAGGACAACTCCATTTTCTCCAATCTATCAATAACTGAAGTCTCTCATCCCTGAAATTATTCTTGTAGATCATTTTTGCACCCTTTCTAAAACATTCCTATCCTCACTATATTGGAAATAATCTTCCAGTTGAGGGTAAACTAGTGTCCATCGTAACCTTCTTGATTTTGCATTCTAAGCGTGTATTTATAAAGCCCTTTTACATGCCTTTTTAAAAAATATTTATATTCTGTTTTTAACATTTTGTATATAAAAGAAAACAATGCAAAACAACAAGAACAACAACTCCCCGCCCCCACCCACTCGACCAACCAGCACCCCAAAAACCTCAAACAATAACACGCCCCTCCCTACCGCTCTCCAACTCCCCAACCTTCCCTAGCAGCTGACAGGCTGACCTTCACCTTAACAGGACCCGCCTCCCGCCTGTGAGCAATCAGCGAGGCAAAGGCAAAAAACATCAGCCCCCCGCTCCCGTCTGCAGCTCTGGCATGTCCAACATCCCAAATATGGCCCCCAATGGGCTGGGCTCCAAATCCAAGTTCGATCACCGACATAGTGCTGAAAAACGACCCCTGAAATGTCTCCAACTTTGGGCAGGACCAGGAAATTTGCACATGGTTGGCCGGAACTCTCCCACACCACTCGCAAGTATCCTCCACCCCCTCAAGTAACCGGCTCATCCTCAACCTCGTTAGGTACGCCCTGTGCACCACCTTTAACCCAGCCTCGCACATGAGGTTGAGGCATTCACCCTCCAAAACACCTCACACCACAACCCCTCCTCCAATCCCAGCCTCAGCTCCTCCTCCCACTTGGCATTAGCACCCTCCAATGACAGCATATCCTCCTCCAAAATCATCCTTTATGCCTATTTAACCACTTTTTCAACCCACCCAGCCACCTTCAAAATTTGTGACTATATACCAGTAACTCCGCCTGATCTTGCACCCCCTCTAGAATTTCACCCTTTGTTTCATTTGCCTCTCCTCATTCTTTCTGATAATATTTTTGCTTCACACATCTCTGCATTAGATTTCATCTGTGCCCACCCCTTCCACCAGTCGGTCTTTGTACTCTAGAAGTCTATCACTAGCCTCTTCACATCAAAATTCTTCCAAGTTTTGTGTCACATGCCAATTTTGAAATTGAGCCCCATACACCCAAGTCTAAGTCATCATTATATATCAATTATCTAGAACCAACACTTGGGATCTCAGTTTGAAAACAACTACTCACCAGTTCGTTGCCACCAAGTTAACAATATGCTGGCACTGTTCCTTTAAGTCCATGGACTTCAAATTTGCTGGCAAGCCCACCGTGTAACACTTTGACAAAGGCCTTTTGGATGTCCATGTACAGCACATCCGCCACATTACCCTGAGCAATCCTCTCTATTACCTCAGAGTACCCAATCAAGGGAATCTGAACCAGACTGATACAGGTTGTCATCTTGCACACCCCCTCTAATTGGTCAGGAAACCCGGGGCGCGATTCTCCCAGAGAGGGAGAAATCGTAAGGCTGGCGTCAAATCCAGGCGGATTTGACGCCAGCCTCCCCCTCCCCGACCGGGAACCGATTCTGGTCCCCGGTCGGGGCTAGCATGCCGCCGCCGTAAACTCCGGCATCGCGGGCTTAACGAATTTCGGTAAGCCCGCTTGCCAGAGTTTGCGACGGCTGACGCGTCACATGACGTCAGCCGCGCATGCGCGGATTGGAAGACTTCAACCCGCGCATGCGCGGATGACGTCATCGCGCATTTGCGCGAAACCCGCGCATGCGCGGGCCGGGATGCCCCTCAGCCGCCCTGCGAAGTGATACAGCGGGGCGGTGGAAGGACAAAGAGTGCGCGGGTATCGGACCCGCTGCCCGTGATCGGTGCCCACCGATCGTGGGCCCATGGCACCCTTGGCACGGCCGTGGTACTGCCGTGCCAATCGGTGCCATGGTTTTCAAAATCGGCACTTTACGGCCGTTTTTACGAACGGCCAGACCAGGTGTGTTTGCCGTTCGTAACAACAGCCGTAAAGGGCTTGGAACTCGGCCCATCGGCCAGCTGAGAATCGCTGCTGGCCGTAAAATAACGGCGGCAGCAATTCGTATCGGGAGTCGGGCGTGGGGGGGGGGGGGGGGGGGGGAGAGAATAGCGGGAGGGCGTCGGACTAGCATGGCCGTAAAATTTTACGAACCCCGCTATTGCTATTGTATGCGCCCCTGGAATTCAGATGCAGATTTCATGACTGAGTTAAAAAGCCACGAGAAAATGCGCTGCTGAAACCTTTGGGTTCCCATCTTGCTGCTGGCCCCACCTGCTGTGGCCAGGATGGAGAGATAAAATTCAGCTCAGTGACTGAAATCTTTCAAGTTGACAGGCAAGCGACAGTGTTAGGTCTCTGATTATTTTCGTGCCATTATTTCAAAAATATAAACGACATGAATTTTTAGCAAACTTACATGTATTGAGAAATGCCTCACTGCACACATAATAAATGGAAAACAAACATTTCACTGTATTAGTTGTAGTATCAACCACTAATTGCACAGGGGAATACATAGTAAAGACTTTTTTTGTTTCCTGTATATGTTATAACCAATCATTAGCATGGATATGATTACATATTGTTATCTTTTAAAATTTGGAGGATTTGTTCTGCTTCTCAAAATTATGGTGTTAATCTTGGGATCTGTTTTGTTTAATGGAATGAATAAACATCATATCAGTTTTCAATAAGTGAATTCATTGTTTTAGTTTTCTTTGGTATACATTTTGGAACTTTTACCGATTGAGTTCATTGTTTTAGATTTTTTTAGAGCACAATTTGGAACTTTTGCCTACAAAGAATGAAAATAGTTTAATTTGAATTCAAGTTATCATAAAAAATTTGATTCAGTTTCCAAAAGGTTAACTCCCAGATGTACAATAATTTGTAACTCAACATTTAGAGACATTTAGGATACTAATTGGGAAAGCAATGGGGAGTCATTAAATATATCCCACAGCAGATCACACCGTGGTACTAGAATGATTTTCATTCATTATGCCCAGCAGGGAATGTTGCTGAATAGATTTTCAAGTGTTGCTAGCTTCCATATCAAGTAATTTTCCATCAAGGTGGTATCTTTGTTGTTGTTTCAGTGGAATAATTTTTTTTAAAGATTCCAGACCATCCTCTGAAGGAGCAGTGTGAGAGATGAGGTGCAATCTAACGAAAAATAAGAGCGCTAGAAACAACCCCGATATCTAACAGCACTCTATTTTTTGGGGGGGGATTCAGCGGGTAATGCTTGCCAAGCCGGCACTTTAGCGACATTTCCTGCAAGGGTAAATGGTGCCCCGATCTCTCTACCCCGCAACGCAACTCCTGGATCTCCCCAACTCACCTGTTGGGGGATCCTTGAGCCCACTGCACCCCACTTCATATGGGCAGGGCAAACCCGGATCCGACCCCCGACATAAGTAAAATGACACCTGGGCACCTTGGCACTGCCGGTCTGCACCATGGCAGTGCCTCTGCTAGTGCCACCTAGACACCCTGGCAGTGCCAGATTGGCACCAAGGTGGCACTGCCAGGATGCCAGGCTGGCAGTGCCAAGGTGCTCAGTTGGCATCAGGAGTGATAGACTGCCACCCTGCCCAAATACCAACCACCCAGTGGCCTCCTTTACCTGGGGGAGTCTCCCAAGTGCTGAGGAGTCCCCATTTGTGGGGATCAGTGCTAAATAGCACTGGGCTGGGCGTTGTTTCAGCTCACTTAACTCTGGGTCCCACCCTTTGTGGGCCGGATCCAGATCGCAATCTCGCGAGGCATAACGACGGCTGGGAATCCCAGAAGAGGCCTCTCACGGGATCCACCGATTGCACCCTGTCCTGATTCCGGTGGGGTGCAGCCGGTAAATCTCACTCAGCGAGTGGTCTTTCTTAACTGGACGAAATGTAACAATGAACACACAGTAACGGCACAGGAAAGCTTGAGAATGTCAGAATTAATCCATAATGCTTGTAACTTGAAGGACCAATAAAGCAGGGCTTCCAAAACTGTATGTCATGGCCCCCAGTAGGGTAACAAGATGACATTTAAAGGGGTCTCACATTCAGTCCGAATCGAACAAAATATGAGGTCCATTGAAATCCTCACCTTTTTGACACTGGTGGGTGTGACCTAATGGGCAAATTTTTCAGGCTTGACTGTTGTTTCAAAAAATAGTCTGTGTAAGAGTAGTTTTTCACCTTCTTAAAAATCCCTCCAATTTAATCAACTCCCAACATGCTGAACACCACTGCACACATCCCCCCCCCCCCCCCCCCCCCCACACCACCACCACACTCCCCACACCATGAATCAGGAGCTAATCACCTCCTTGGCTCAGGAGATTGGATATGCCTCCATAAAAGAGCTAAACAGCTTTCTCTCTCTCTCTCTCTCTCTCTCTCCCCCCCCCCCCCCCCCCCCCACTCCCCAGCCAACCAGCTCAGGAGCTAAAATATTTCCTCCCCAGCTGGAGATAAAACTTCCAGCTCAGCAGGTAAAGCTGTCTGAGGCTTGAATGTAGGGTTGCATCAAGAAAACGGTTCAGAAAGTATTGTCCACACTTAGGCACAATTTTACCGAAATAGTGTGGAAGTTGTATGTTGTCAAGCATCAATAAGAAATCATTAACCTCACTGCAAAACTATATTCTGTTCATTCATATGCTTCATATAAAAAAAACAATTTATTTTCTTTTTCCTGTATCTCACTTTAGCAAACTTCTTTAAAGGCAGGAAAATGCATGAGGTAGCACATGCAAAATTATATCCATTGTATTTAACAAGAGATCTCTGTTCCATTCTGTCATAATTTGAATTGACCAATAAAGGCACACGGAAGATCATGGGGATGCAAGGTCTCCATTTTGGAGTGATTGAGAATGTTGTCAACTGCTAATTTCAAAACTGAGATTGATAAATGTTTGGTAGTCAAAGGTATCAAAGGGGCATGGTGGATGTATTGAGTTAGGTCACAGAGCAGCCATGATCTTACTGAATGACAGGACAGCTTAGAAGGGTGGAATGGTTTACTCTCGATCTTATGTTCTTAATGCCGAACAAAAAAAATACAGTGCAGACTCATGGGCCCAGATGTTCCTCCATCATGGCAGAAATCTTGGACATTGGTCAAAATTTCAAAGTCCCATCTGTGAACATAGCATGTTCCACTTTTGCGGGAACAGGAGTAGAATCGGGCCAGTATTTGCACATGGGTGTTTTCTGGAAGCTGCTCGCCATTTACAGCATCAGCTCTCCTTCACTGAAGTGGAATTTCAGTAGGCCAGGCGTGTGAAACCTGGAGTGTGTAGATTAGACAAGGTAAGAGCTGGTCAAAACTTGGTGGATTCATTTGGATAATCACTTCTCTATTTGGATGGGGTCCCAGGACACATTTGGGAGAGGTAAGGTAAACTTAGGATTTCTTCAAAGTAAATATGATTGTGCATAAAAAGTACGTAAACTCATTGTAATTCCGTGCTCTCTTTTCGTCCCATTGTATAGCTCAGTGGATCTTCCCTTGCACGCTTCTACTGCCTCTACCTCAATGTAGACAGGGTATCACCAGGGATAGCATCCCTTCTTCCTTCTCAAAGTTCACTTCTCATGGTTCCTTCCAAGGCCTTTTTCTCCTCTTCCTTTACATGTTTTCCTTCAGCGCAAATACCACAAGAGAGTTGGGGGCAGGAGGAGATAAGAGTTTTGGATGAACTCCAGTTTATGGAGGGTGGAATGTGGGGGGCCATCCTCAATACAATCGTACCAGCTTAGCAAGTGAGCAAATTACTACCTCATTTCTTTCAGTGGAAAACTATTGCAGTTGTCTCTGGAAGTTCATTAGGAAAGGCTTCAACAGATCTAAATGAGCAACAGAAGAATACTTCCAAAAATATTGGCAGGGATTTTCCATTGCAAGTCTGTCCCACTATCGCTGCTAGCAAGGACGGAGAATTTGGCGTGCTGTTCGCTGGCGGCCAGATTCTCTACTCCCGCCACTTGTGAATGGGATTTCCCATCGAAGCCACCCCACACTGCCAGGAAACCCACGGGGGGGGGGGGGGGGGGGGGGGGGGTGCACTGCCAGCGAGACCAGAGAAACCTGCCACCAGGGATCGGCTGGAGAATCCCGCCCATTGTTATCAATTTCATTCGCCACTGTTCTTTCTTTTTCCCAGGAAATGAGGAGCAGCGCAGAAAAGGAGGAAAATGCTGGTTTATATTTATCTTTTGCCGGTGATAATCCTCAGGTTTGCTGCTGTTGCAGTGAATGACCCATGCACTTCATGAGATTTTGAAAAATAATTTTACAGAAAAGTAAGTATATTTTCAATAAAACCATCCATAATTTATTTTATAATTAGATCTTAAAGACTGAGATGAGTCAAGTTGGAACATCCTTTTAGCAATCGCATTAATATTCAAAATTTCTTCTTTGCAATCTTGTCACCTCAAAGAATAATCACAGCAGGTAATGCATGTGCAACCTCGCTGAGTTGTTCAAACATATGTTCAGTAGATGACTTATGATCTTCATTGACATGGTCAGTATGATGTATTTGTGTTGATGCCATTTTTCATCAGAATATTGACAAAATACTTAGCTACTTTTCATTCTAAATCACTGTTTTAATGAATAGCAAGTAGGGCATAGTCATTAAAGTGCATGTTTATTTTAAACTACGATCCATTTTTGTAGAGATCTTCAAATTATTAATCGGATTGCCTGCCTATTATTTTATCAATTGGATCTGTTTTAGTGACAAACATAGACATAGCGCATCAGTGTGTATCGAGCTTTGAGCCAAAGCTGCCCTTAGTATTTTGCAGCATTCATCTGTATTCCTGCAATACACAGGGAAGGAAATCAGACCCGTTTTCACAGCAGTCAGACACATTTTCACAGCAGCCCCTTTATTTTTTGTCATAGCAACTGAAAAAGTATAATCACATGGGTTCATGATTGAAAGGACTCTAGACTTGCATTGTAAGAGGAAAAAAAAATTAAACAACTGCAATAACTGCTTGATGATTTCAATGCCCCATTGACTGTGAAGGTAGGACAAAAGCCAAGCACTCTTAGCATACCATACACCAAACAACTCAGACCCTGCTGATCAACTCTTCATGCTGTGCTTTTGATAAGAAGAGCCTTCTTTATTGGCTGCTGCAGGATTATTATCCCTAAAAGCGAAATCTACATGGTGCCTTTTAATGTGCTTTACAATTTTGAATTGTTTATTAAAATTACAGATTGGTACACAAGCTCTTCGAGCTTGTTTCTATAAATAGATGAAGTTAACTTTCCTGCAGATCCCTGCTCGCAAAGGACACGAACATTTGGACATGCTGCAGCCGTATTTAGTAGTGCATAATGGATTCGCATCCCATACAACAACTCCACACAGCTTCCCCACATGAAGAACACGTGTAATTATTCAACATTTATACAAAGTAACACTTAACACGATTACCTGTTAAACTGTATGCGAACAGTCATGCGTTAGAATGCAGGCATAATAATAGAAATTTAAGATTGGAAACAAAATGTCTACTCCAATTGATGTTGCAAATATTTTTGAGACATAATTACAAGAATGGGCGTCGCCAATGCAAGTAAAAATGTAACCTTGAGTTTCCTTGATAGCTCAGTGGATTCATTCAGTGGGCAGTGAGCCATACATATATACATAGACATAGAATAGACATAGAATTTACAGCACAGAAGGAAGCCATTTGGTCCATCAAGTCTGCACCATCCCTTGGAAAGAGTACTCCATTTAAGCCCATACCTTCGCCCCATATCTGTAACCCAGCCCCTTTGGACACTAAGGGCAATTTAGCATGACCAATCCACCTAACTGGATGAAGAAAGTCCCAGGTTGCAAAGTGCTCTATGTAATCTTGCCTGGGATAGTACAGTGTGACTGGGCTGGGAAAAATGTCGATGAGGGAAGAGATCCAAATGTTGCCTGCTGATTAAAAAGGTTAAGAGATGGGTTATTGCCTTGGAGAGGACGGTGAATAATCACAGCAACAGATGCTCGACATGCTCAACCACTGTTAAGTAAAAATCAGCAAAGTAAATAGAATGGAAAAATATATAATTTACAGAATAAAATATAAATCAGAGGAAGTCATGCTCAAATCCTGATCAAACCTTCATATTTGTTTAGTTCTGCTGGACTAGACTAGAACATTAGTTAGGCCACACTTGGAATGCAGTATTCAATTCAGGCCGCCACACTACCAGAAGGGTGTGAAGACTTTGGAGAGAGCACTGAAGAGGTTTACCAGGATGTTGCCTGGTCTGGAGGGCAATAGCTATGAGGAGAGGGTGGATAAACTTGGTTTGTTCTCACTGGAACGACGGAGGTTGAGGAGTGACCTGATAGAAGTCCACATAATTATGAGGGCCACGGACAGAGTGGATCATTTTTTTCCAGGGTGAAAGAGCCAATTTACTAGGGGATATAGGTGTAAGGGGCAAAGTTTATAGGAGATGTGCGAGGGACGTTTTTTCACACAGAGGGTAATGGGTACCTGGAACTCGCTGGCGGAGGAGGTGGTGGAAGCAGGTACGATAGTGATGTTTAAAGGACGTCTTGACAAATTCATGAATAGGATGGGGATAGAGCGATACGGACCTCGGAAGTGAAGAAGGTTTTAGGTTAGAAGGGCAGCATGGTCAGGGCAGGTTTGGAGGGCCGAAAGGTCTGTTCCTGTGCTGTACTTTCCTATGTTCTTTGTTCTGGTCAGTAAAACACATAGGAAATAGTCAAGTACTGGAAGCAGAGTAGAGTTTTAAGGCCAGACCCCAGATGGGTAAAACTGAGGTACAAGCAAAGATTCCAGAATTTAGACTTTTTAGTCTGAAAAGGAGATGGCCCTTATGACGACTATTAACCCTGAATCAGCACAGTCAGAAAAAATTGTAATCATCAAAATTTTTCAGGATGAAATGTAATTTTCTTGACTAGTACAAAATGCTGATGCATGTGACCTGGCATCTCTTGGCCTGGCAGCAGTACCAACAGGAAGGAAGGTACGTTATGAAAGCCATGTGGTCAGTTGCAGAGAAAACAGGCAAAGGGTTGAATTTTCGCAGTTTCGGCAATGTCTTAACTCACAGTGTGGAAATCAACTTATGGTGGAGTCTACAAACATTTCGGGAGGAAGTTGCATTCCCCTTGTGCAGAACTCTGAGAACTTAAGTTTTGAACACAGAAGCATTGTTTCAGAGGTAGAGGTCGATGCTCGACCATGAGGGCTGAGGCAAGGGACCAGGGGTTGTAAAGTGGAAGTGCAGAAGGGCAAATCTGTGTTTTGCTCAGAATATTCCTTGTCTCGGCAGCCAGGGAGATAGAACAGGCTCATTGAGTGAAGAGGGTGTTGCGAAGAAAGAAAGATGGAAAAATGGGGGTGGCACCCTCTCACATTCAGGCACATGAGGAAGGACGCTGGTAGCAAAACACAGCTAGAGCCGGGATACCTGACCGAGTGTTGGCAGTGTCAGCACAGAAAAAAGAAGATAGTACCCTGAGAGAATGGTGTACTCTCTTCGAAGATCTTAAATTAATATGAGTGACAGGCAGCATAGGAGAAAGCTCCAGCATTGCAGACACCAAGGGCAATGGGCTTCACCTCCATAGCCAGCTTCCCTCAGGTTCGAGAAGTGGCAGACTGCACTCCTATTGCCACAAGGCCACTGTTGCAGCTGGAGCCAATTGTGAACAGAAAATTGTTCTGTTCTATTAACTTGCAAATATATGTGGCCACAATAAGCCCTTCCTGCATCGATGTGTCCGTTTCCCTGAGAGTTGCCTTAACTCCTTTATTCTGAGACACTCATGTCTGCCACAACATTTGCCTCCCAGTTAATGATTAGTTTCTGGGGACAACAGTGTATCCATTAAGGAGGTGACTGCTCATTCTCCTGAGGGTATGCAGATGAGGCCCAACAGCCACTTGAAAACGAGGACCAACACTGAGCAGGTTATTAGTCTGTTAAAGATGTGATGCAGGTGCCTTGATCTCTCGGCAAGAGCACTCCACTTCCTTCCAGTCTCCACCCACCACCGGCGCATAGTGTCATCAGTATGTGACATCCACATCATGCAGTTCTGCAACTCACCCAGACTTCCCATCAGCCCATGGCCTCTAACACCCAGAAGGACAAAGACGTCAATCGCATAGTCGCTCCCGTATGGGCAAGCTTCCCTCAAGGACACATATCATGCTGATGTGGACCAACCACTGTGACTCAGACACCTTCTCCTGCACATTGGTGTGGTGCCCTTTATAGGTGCATCAGACTCTAAATGCGCACCGCATGCCTCTGAAGTGCTAGTATCCATGTTTGCAGTGTGTGGGCTGGTCAGATGTGACGATGCTTCCTCAAGCATCTGTTCCTCCTCCTGATGCCTAAGGGATGAGCCGGCCTGCTGGTGAACTGGGTGAACACTGCTGGCATGTGTGATGCACAAAAGGAGGTAATTAGAGTAAGGCCTGGACATTTTGAAAGCAGGTGCAGATCCAGGTCGATACCGTCAAACATCTTAGCAGAACCTTTATCATACAACCCACCCTTCACATTCCCCCTCAAACCAACTTCCCAATCTGTTTAGTGCATTGACAACATCACGTCTGCCATAGACACCATGATCAAAAGTGCCTCTTGACACCTCTGATGACGAGTTCCGAGGGCATTCTTGCAATCTCCACTGACATCCCCTCAACTGATTGAATTGCCCTTAGCCCCACTAGCCCATCCACCAGTCTGGCCTTCACTCTGGCAATGGGAGCCCTCTTTTCTGCAAGTACAAAATACAGAGCGATGTAAGCCCATTCTATTCTGAATCCATGGCTAGATCTCAGTATTAAGTAGTGCATAATAATAGACATTCACATATCACTCCATAACAGCTCAGACCTATCAGTTCCCTGGCCGTACACAGGAGTGCTGCATGCCAAGTGTGCCCAGCTGGTACAGCATTCATCTGTCATCTATCACGGGGAAACCTGTGTGCTTCTGCTTAACAATTCACCTTGCCACAGTGCAGTAGTTTGGGAACCGCTTGCAATGCTAGATCCATGGCTTTTGGTGTCACCTTCTTGAATTCACTGTTAATGCAATCTCCATGAATCACAAGGTCCTGGCTTCAGAATGGAACAGCGGAGACCTCCCATACCTTCTACACCTTCCTGCTCTGTAGCATGTTTGCCCAGCAACAAAGAAAGCACACGGGCAATTAGGTTTTTCATTTTAAAACCGGTGTCTAGTCGCATGCAGGAACCGGATAATCTAGTTACATGTACAATTACGTTGCTGGATGGGGGGGGGGGGGGGGGGGGGGGTGTGCATGTGACCCCCGCTAATCTGTTCCCTCTGAGTCATACAGTCATACTCATCTATTATGACAGTCTGATGCTGTGAGGATAATTGGCAAGACACATTTACTTGCCTGACTTTGAAAGCTGGTTAGTGGAAGGGTAGGTGGAAGGGCAAAGGTTCTGCATGTGACATCTCAATATCAGCCCCGAGGCACTATGATACTCTAACTTAATGCGCTTGGAACCTGCGGGTGCTTCCAAGTTGCAGTCATCTCCATGGTTGAATGTTGGGAAGCTTTGTCAGGCTCAAGTTACTGCTGTGTGGCCCTTCCTTCGATAAGGTCAAAAACCGGTATTAAATTCCATTGTTTCCGATGAAGGTCCATGATGGGCCATCTCTTTGAGTGCAACTAACTGGCCAGCAGTTAAAGTTCTTACTCACCTGACTGCTGAACGATGTCTCCTCCCACCAGCGAGAAACACTACATGATGTACCGTCAATTACCATGAGACGAGAATGGTGAAACAATCGAGGCTTTATTGCACAAGATGTTATGCCTCCTGCAGCTGGAACCAGAATGGGAGCAGCGCAGGAGAATATACACTTTTATACGCCGCCTGCTGGAAGGAGCCAGCAGGCTGGGATTTACTGTGGTACCTGTAATTCACGGGCAGTACCGTAATACATGCAATATGTTACTAGTGGTGTCTACCACATTCACCCCTTATTTAATATAGAGTCCGGCGGGGGTGAAGAAAAACATGACAGATTGAGTCTGTCAGGGGCTCTGACCCTCCGCTGTGAGCGCCTCAGTCCCGGTGGTGATGTGGGCGTCAACGTGGTCACCTGCGACTACGGGAGCGTGTTGTCATCTACTTCGTCATCCCTTAGTGGATCCAGTGAGGGGACGGATCCTGCTGGAGTGGGGGCTGCAGTGAGGTTCGCTGGTGGGAGGATGGGTGGCGCAGGGGTGAATGAAGCAACCGGGAGGGGGGGGGGAAGAGCAGTATCAGTTCAGGGGTTGTGGGTGGGCACCCAGCGGGTGCCAGATCCCGGAGGGAGACTGTGTCCTGTTGCCCGTCGGGGTGTGCCACATAGGCGTACTGCGGGTTTGCATGGAGGCGAACTTTCTCAACCATGGGATTCGATTTATGGCTCCGCACATGCTTCCACAGGTGGACGGGTCCGGGAACTGTCAGCCATGTTGGGAGCGAGACCCCGGAGGTGGACTTCACTAGCAGGGTGGATGAAACTCTCTGTGCTCCCGGAGTCAAAGAGGCAGGTCGTCTCGTGCCCGTTTATCTTTACTGTTGTCATAGCGGCCGCGAGGTTGTGGGGCCGAGACTGATCCAGGGTGATGGCGGCAAGCTGCTGAAGATGTTGGGAGGTCCTGTGCTGATCAGCAGTGGCGGAGGTATCAGCGGGCAGCGAACCACCTGACAAGCAAGGATCCTGAGGCACAGTCCAAGATGGCGGCGCCCACGGGGCACACATGGCGGGCGGCATCAAAGATGGCAGCGCCCCGGATCACACGTGGGGGATGTAGCAATGCCGGGCCTGGAAACAGCGGCGACCGACCGGGCCTGGCAAACGGAAACAAAGTGTCCCTTCTTCCCGCACCCGTTGCAGGTCACGCTCCGCACCAGGCAGCGCTGTCTGCTCTGGCCGCAAAAATAATACTTGGACCCCCGGAGTTGGCTGGTTGCCGCGTGGCGCAGGCTTGCAGTGAGCTTGAGTCGGCAGCTGGTAGGGCCCATGATGCCCATGAGGGTGCTACGCGGACGGGGGTGTAGGCCTCCAGATTATGGGAGGCCACTTCTAGTGAATTAGCAAGATGTTTAGTCTCTGGAAGATCGAGCGTACCCCCTTCCAATAGTCGCTGGCAAAAGTATGTAGACTTCATGCCCGAGACATAAGCCTCTGATTAATACCTTGGTGTGTTGGACTGCCGAAACTGCCTGGCAGTCACAGTTCCTACGGAGAATCTGTAGAGCCCGCAAGAAATCGTCCAGAATCTCCCCCCGGAGTTGTCTTCTCGTGGCCAGGAGGTGCCTGGCGTACACTTGATTCACCGACTGAACGTAGTGTTCCTTTAGTAATGTCATCGCTTCAGTGTAGGTGGGCGCATCCTAGTTGAGGGGAAAAATTTCAGGGCTTACCCGTGAGTAGAGGACTTGGAGCTTCTGTGGGTCTGAGAGTTAGACATAGACATAGAACAGTACAGCACAGAACAGGCCCTTCGGCCCTCAATGTTGTGCCGAGCCATGATCACCCTACTCAAACCCACGTATCCACCCTATACCCGTAACCCGACAACCGCCCCCTTAACCTTACTTTTATTAGGACACTACGGGCAATTTAGCATGGCCAATCCACCTAACCCGCACATCTTTGGACTGTGGGAGGAAACCGGAGCACCCGGAGGAAACCCACGCACACAGGGGGAGGACGTGCAGACTCCACACAGACAGTGACCCAGCAGGGAATCGAACCTGGGACCCTGGAGCTGTGAAGCATTTATGCTAACCACCATGCTACCCTGCTGCCACTGAGTTCTTCAGTGGCTGCTCTGAGGTAGCCTTTGAAGCATGCTAGCCAGTAGTCGAAGGTGGACGTGGCATTGGTTGCGTGAGGGCTCAGCTGCAGGCGATCAGGCTTGATTAGGAAGTCCATCTTTTAAAATCTTGTGCAATATATTGATGTACCGTCAATTACCACGAGATGAGAATGGTGAAACAATCGAGGCTTTATAGCACAAGATGTTGTGCCTCCTGCAGCTGGAACCAGAATGGGAGCAGCGCAGGAGAGCAAACACTTTTATACACCACCTGCTGGGAGGAGCCAGCAGGCTGGGATTTACTGTGGTACCTGTAATACATGGGCAGTACCGTAATACATGCAATGTGTTACTAGTGGTGTTTACCACACTACACATAGCTTCCTCCCTCACAGCAGGAACTGCATCCAGGGCAGCCCTTCATATCAGGCCTGAGACGTGATCCACACTCCTCATCATCACGGCCCTGCCTCAATCTCCAATCTGCTTCCAGATCGGCAGGTTAGCTGCATCCCACATCCGTCCACCCCCTAACCACTGCCCCAGAGCAATAATCACATGATTCAAGGTCATCTTTTTACTGAGCCACGTCTGGTGAGGCGGAAAGTTTCTCAACTTGAGCTATCCACTTCAATATCAAAAATCAGGCCTAAAGAAGAAGATAGGAGGACTGCGGAAAGAAGGCAATCAACATACAGATGCAGATACAAAGGGAAAGCAGACAGAGCCAGAAAATAGAACACAGAATATGTGAGATGAGAAGTTAGCAAAGTTCTTTATGTAAAGTTCAGTTTCCTGTTTGGCAGTAAGCAGCAAAATATAAGTTCAGAAGGTCTTGTACAAATAAGGGAAAAGAGACTGGAGCACAGCTTGGATGAATTGTGTGACTGAAACTAGGACTATACAGGCAGAGTGAACAGCCCCGAAATGATGTAAGATAGTCCTTATTTTATCTGTTGCCCAGGCACAATTTACATTGCTTCTGAGTTGTGTTAAAGTAAAAGGTACAGGTTATTTTTTCATTTGGGGTGGGGGGGGGGGGGGGGGGGGGGGGGTAATTCGATACAGTTGGCTGTTTTGGTTTACAGTTTCACCACGGGCAATATAACACCTGAAAGAATCTTACAAAACACCAAACAATATAGAAATGATGGATCCAGCATATTCCTTCAAACTGAACAGGGAAGATAGGATTAAGGGTCTCAGATTCAAGCTGTTTCAGATTGAACTCACAACGTTCTTCAGACAACAGGTAAATGAACTGCTGGGATGGGTTTCTGGGTAGAACAATGAAGACTAAATTGGGAACATTTAACAATAATGGATGGGCATTTTTTTTTTGGATGGGTGAATTATGATTGGCCTTCTCATCTGTATCATGTGATCAGTTCATTTAGTGTGTAAAAGAAGAGTCATAAAGGCAAAACGCCATTCGCGAAAATCACAAATTAAATCAAGAATCTTCAAACCTCTGGACTGAAGAAGATAAATCTGGTTTCAAACACCTTCTTTGTGGCATTTACATGGCTACTAGAATAGTTTACCTTGTTATTTATTAATTTTTAGAGTACCCAATTATTTTTTTTCCAATTAAGGGGCAATTTCGCATGGCCAATCCACCTAATCTGCACATCTTTGGGTTGTGGGGGTGAAACCCACACAGATATGGGGAGAATGTGCAAAATCCAGACGGACAGTGTCCCAGGGCCGGGATTAGAACTCGAGTCCTTAGCGCCGTAGGCAGTAGTGCTAACCACTGTGCATGTGCCGCCCTGATTTACCTTGTTTCTAATAGAAATGTTTTTTGGCATCATTCCCAGCATCACAAGTCAATCATCCATGCAAGTAACTGATGAGAAGTTATTTTGATCAATATTATTACTTTTTCTCCGCCAACTGAAAATGAGGTGCAAGACCATTCCAAACCTAAATTAACTTAAAATTAATCCTGTTTGAAATAATATGAATAGTTCTGAATTTGTCAGCTGTGGATCAGTTCAGAATTTAGACATTTACTGGAAGAGTAGATATGCGTATAGGCATTGTTTGGATTTCCCCATCAAGGGAACTTTACTATTCCATAAAACACACACAGCACAGATTTTGGAACTAAAAATGACTTAATGAAATCCAGGATGCATTTTATGAATTGTAAGTATGTAAACAGTTGACATACCTGATGGTGGTAGACGTAAGTAACAGGTTTTTGTAAGTAGATGAAATGGTGATTCAATATTCAGTAGAATCAATGATATTTGATTTTTATTAATATTACTGTGCTATATTCTTGCAGAAAGCAAATTTATGTGGTATTTACAACATGTAATAATTTGGTTTTACACAGTACTTTTCCACACCTACTTCCTCTCCAAATTTCCTAATGCTAAAATTCATTTAACACGTGTTACCATCCTCTGACTATGGATCACTTACTGTGTTCCTACTAATGCAGTGTGTATGTGTATGTATATCAGTGAGTACCTTGACTAATCTGAGGTTCTGAAGAACATGTGGCTGAGACAACAATTCTAAAGCAGACGTTTTAAAGACGACAGTGCCCTCTAGCAATCATGATGGAAAACAAGTCAAAAGAATTTTAGTATCTGCTTCAAATGTACTGTGTGATCCATTTTCTTCACTGCTCTTTAATATTTGATGATGCCTTTAGCCTGCTGGACCCTAAGCTTTAGGATTCTCTCACCAAACTCTTCTGCGTCTCATTTCGCTCTCCTCCTTTAGAGCCCTCCTTCAAACTCATCACTCTGGCTTTTAGTCATCCATCTTCTGGTCATATTGATTTATTTGTCTCACCGCTCATTTTCATCTGATCACACTTCTATGAAGCACGTTGTGACATTTTCCTACATTAACGGTTCTTATGTAAATGCAGTTTGGAGCTGCTGTTATACCGACATAAATTATTTCCTGTAAATTTCGGACTAATGTTTTCTAATGCACCGCTGCTTCTAAAAATCTCAAACTGTCGTCTTGTTCTTTTGTGTTATTATTTTGAAGAAATTTTAGACTAAAATCCTCAAATGGAACACAGGGTGATGTGTGATTTTGAAACATCTCAGTTTACTGAACACTTTAAAGATTACATTTTAATGATAGGCGAGCTGACAGGTTAGTGAACTCTTTCCTAACATAATGCATATCACTTGTCGAAGGAGATATGCGAGCCGAGCTCTACTTAACTATATATTAAAGATTGTGCATCTGCACGCCATTGATTTTTAACAATCCTTCTGCCCACATATTCTTTGGGAAAACTACCCACAAAATGACATTACACTCTCCTGTTGTAAATTAGAAGAGAATAAATATATACTATATATATATAATCAACTTGAAATAGGTAAGAGAGTAGATTTGTACTGTAAATTTTGTCTCCTGGAAACTGCTTGAGGTTTTGTTTACAAAAGACTACATAGGAGAGAAAGAGGCCATTTGGCCCAATCAGTGCATGCAGGTGTTTATGCTCCACCTGAGCCTCCTCCCATCTGTTATGACTTAAATCTACAATCCAACCATCTATTCCCTACTCCTTCAATGCTTGTCTAGCTTCCCCTTAAATGTATCTGTACTCTTTGCTTCAATCACTCTCTGTGGTAGAGCGTTCCACTTTCTTATCACTTTTTTTTCTTCTGAATTGCTGATTGGATTTTCTGTGGTGACTATCTCATATTTATGGCCTCATGTTATGCTCATCCCCACAAGAGGAAACATTCTCTTTGCATCATTCTATCAAAACCTTTCATCATTTTAAAGACCTGTTAGGTCACCCTTTAACCTCTTATTTTCAAGAGAGAAAGGGCTGCCAATTATTTCCTAGTATGCTTACTAATGCATTTCTCATCTTTCTTGTAAAGCCTCAATGCAGCCGCCCAGTGCCTTTATACCCTTTTTATAATATGGTAACCAGGACCGCACACAGTATTTTAAGTGTGGAAGAACCAATGAATCACAATTCTAAATTGTTTTATCATAATTTCCCCACTTTTCAATTCTATCTCTATAGAAATAAAACCCAGTGCTTGGTTTGCTCTTTTTATGGTCTTGCTAACCTGTAGTCCAACCTTTAGTGATTGATGTATTTATACTCTGGATTTCTTTGTTCTTCTACCACACTTAGACTTGCACCTTTCAAAATGCACTCATTCACATTTATCTGTGTTGAACTTCATTTACCAATTCTATAAATTTCTACATATTCCTCTGTAACAGGTTGCAGCCAACTGTCCCTCCCAATTTATTGTCAGCCGCAAATTTAAAAATTGTGCATTTTATTCCAATCATTAATGAAAATTGTGAACAGCACTGATCCTTGTGGAACATCGCTACCTACACTCTATTACTCTGAAGAACTATTCTTTACTCCCATTCTCTGCTTTCCGTCATGTATCCTGGTAAAAAATCTATTCTGCTACTTGACCCAGACTCCACGTTCTCTAACATTATTTATCAGTCTATTGGCTTTTTGAAAATCCAGATAAATTCTGTCTACTGTATTACCATTGTCTACTTTCTCTGTTACCCTGTCAAAAAATTCTATAAGTTTGGTCAAGCAAAACTTCCTTTTCCAAATCCACGCTAACTATTTATTATTATATTTATTGTTCCTTGAGATTTTTCTATTCTCTCCTTTATTATGTATTTAATTATTTTCCGAGCAAAGATATTAAGTTAACCGACCTATAATTCCATGGGCATGTTCTGTCCCTCTTCTTAATAGAGAAGTCACATTACTTGTGCCCCAGTCCTCTTGCACGACACCTTTTTCTAACGAATCATTAAGTATGAGTAGAAATGCCTCTGTTATCTTTTCCCTGAGGTCATTTTTAAATATGTAGGCCGAATTTTCCGGCCCTTCGCTGGCAGCGGAATTTTCTGGTCTGGCCGGCAGTGCAGCCCGGCCTGCGGGTTTCCCGATCATGTAGGGGTGACTTCAATGGAAATTCCCATTGACAACAGTGGGAACAAAGAGTCCTGCCGGCAGCAAATGGCGCAGCACCTTCCACCCCTGAGAAACATATGCTGGGAGGCCGGAGAACCCTGCCCACAGATGTAATCCACCCAGACCAGGGACTTTATCTTCTTTGAGTTGGATTAGTTTATTCAATGCATCCTGTTATTTTTGTTTTTAATGCACTTATCCCATTTTTCATCTCATCCCACAATGTCATGTCTTTCAATTAGGTCCTTGGTAAATACTGAAGCAATATAATTATTAAATATTTCTGCCATCTCGCTATCAATACCTTCCAATTGTCCTGTCTATCCCTAATCGTCCTGTTCCCATCACGGCCTTCCGTTTTTTAAACTGAACCTGGAAAATACCTTGCTTTTATTTTATGTTCCTTGATAAATGAATTTCACAGTTTCTCTTTGCCTTCCTAATTGTGTTTTGACTTTTTTTCTAAGCCCTTCATATTTTCCAGAAACAAATGAGTGGAATAATTACTCTTAGGTAATGATATCTGTAGCCGTGCCTAAACGCTGCCCATGGGCAGACAAGGCCTTTGAGGTAGTGGAACAGTACCTTCTGTATGCTTAAAACAAACACATACAACAAAGCTGTATTTGGATTTTCATTAAACCTTGCCTTATTAAGCTGCTTGCTGAAAGTTCATCAGTGTGTGGAAGTAGAATAGAAAGTACTTAGGTGAACAACACCATGGTTCAACTGTTTGATCAGAAACAAGTACAGCTCAACTGAATGACGAACAGCTTGTTAAGAGCTGTTCTTAACATGGACAGCATAGACACTAATAGCTTACAATGGAATAGATACAAATAATGAAACTTCTGCAAGTTAGCTTTGAAAGCCTGAGTGGCATATTTTGGGGAAGAATTAAGCTAGCCAGGGAGATACAGTAAGACACGGTTAAGGGAAGAGTGGTTGATCAAGGACTGAAGGTGCATGCAATGGCATAGGACGTTAATGGCACTTGGAAAACATTAAAGATGGGATTTCCCCGATTGGTATTTTAAAATAAAATAAATCTTTATAAGACCATGAAAGTGTCTTAAGCTCGGTTTTACTTGATTAGACAGCGCTATGATTATGTCCTGTCCAAATGCCGCACTCTAAGAGTCTGTGGATGTCAAACAATTACATACTATACAATAACACTTAAGTAACTGCAATGAGAATATTATACTCTGTCACAGACTTTAAAGCGATACAGTTCAGCAAAGTTCACTGGTAGAACACGCATTCAAATTCAATGCCATCACATATTTCAACTGGATAGGATGCCATTTTCTCCTCAACATCTTTCATCTTTACATAAATAGAAATGCAAGAAAACACTTGGGCGGGCAATATGATATTTAGCTGAATTCAAAGGAACATGGGTTAGAAATAGGGCGAAAACACTGGTTTTACCTTCAAATTCATTGTTAACTCTAATTATGTTATGATGTGGAGATGCCGGCGTTGGACTGGGGTGAGCACAGTAAGAAGTCTTACAACACCAGGTTAAAGTCCAACAGGTTTGTTTCAAACACGAGCTTTCGGAGCACGGCTCCTTCTTCAGGTGAAGGAGGTGAAGAAGGAGCCGTGCTCCGAAAGCTCGTGTTTGAAACAAACCTGTTGGACTTTAACCTGGTGTTGTAAGACTTCTTACTCTAATTATGTTGAGTAAGATCAAACATAAGTTATAAAGGTAACTTGAAAAATGAGATGGGCAGCATTTTTTTGCAATATTGAATGTGTGTTAATTATATTGAAAATAAGATATTGAATTTTAACAGTGATCACATTCAAAGAATGACTTTACTCTTTGAAAGTCTACTTGTCATTCACACTGCAGTGGGAATTAAACATAGGAAGAGATTTTGCAGTCAGTGATCAAAAAATGATACTAATTATTCCTTACACTTACATTTGCCCGAAGATTTTCTATAGGTTTTTGCACTGAATATTGAGATTATTAGATGTCAAAACCAAGGAGTGTGGGGAACCTGTCCAAACAGGGCAAGCAATTTTCATCTCCTTAACCAATCAGTATGTTGCAACCTTCCTGCGCCATGCAGAGTCTAAACCACGAATATAAGACTGAATGCAGAAAGGGGGAATTAAGGGAGAAAGAAATTACAGCAGAACATTAAACAATTGATGTCTTTATTTTTTCAAACCTGCAACAGCAAATAAATCTGTCGGAATGAGACTTCACATTTGTAGAAGCCCATTTTTAGTGACAGTGAGGTTCTTCTGCTTGGCTTCTCTGCCTGGAGGCAGGTCCTTGGTGATTATGCACCCAACCACAGTTGAGTGCTGTGTTTTTTTAACCATAAATGGGGACCACAAGTCTGCCTCAATTCAAACTGGAATCAAGTGCCATGCTCTTGGGGCTAATCTGATTCACATGGTAGTCTTACAGCTAACTGAGGTAATTGTCTTCTGTCCTGCCCTGCAATAAGTTTATTTTACAGTAATTAAGACTCATCATGCCATTACAAATATAGTTACACTTGAATGGACAAACCCAAACTTTTATCTTGAAGGTTTAATGGGTAAGTATCAACTTAATGCCCTCCTTGAGTTTCAGTGCCAAACCTTTCAGGGTGATGCTAGTGCAGCAACCTTCCTGGAGGGAGCAACATATTTCCCTGATTTCCCTGTTTGACAGCACATGTGCAGATGTTGCTGTCCAACTTACACTTCAATAATGGTGAGTGATGATAGTTTCAAACTTACTTCTACTGCAAAATTAGTTTTATTATTAACCTGATGATTTTTGTCTTTCTTAAAAGTTAAAGTATTAAGAGTACAAAAAATGTTTTTCAGTGACATTTAAACATTTTCATTAACTATATATTGGTTTCATAAGGAATCAGAAGAGCAGCAATCTTATACTAATTAGCAACCTCCAATATTAGCTCATGTTTTGTTCATTTTGTAAATTATAGAACCGTTTGGAAAGACTATCACAGAATTATAATAGGTTGCTATCAAAACCAACAATAATTTTGATCTTCGAACGTGAAGTCTGATTTCCTAAGAAATATCATGAGCTCTTCACACCAAACCGCAAGCGATAATAAGTCCAATGGCAGTGCTGAAATATAAACCCATCATCCTTGCATCCACCCACACTCCCACAGTCAATATTAGATGTCTCCTATTAGATTGCAAATAAAACCATCAATGAGTCATTGAAAAATCAGACTTCACCCATAAAACATTCAAAAATCAGATAGAACACCCTGAACGACATTCTTAAGGTCATTAAAACTACTAAAATTATGTAAAATCTACAATAAACTCTGGTTTGATTAATTAGCTGCAGCCACAAATACGTCAACAATTCAGGAAGATAGTTAGAATCTTTGGACGAGATTCAGCGACCCCCTTGCAGCTGGAATGATTCTAGGCGCAATGGGTGAATTTTGCAGGAGCCCCAAATTGGGGTGCGGCCAATCACGAGTCACCCGACTCACTCCGCCCGCCGCAATCTGGATCTCACCCGCATAAACATGAACTAGGCATAACGGCACCTTGGGGGTCTCAGGCCATTGGGGACCCCCGGGTGGTTTGGGACAGGGCAGCGTTGTATCATGGTACTCCCCCTGGCACTCTGACACTGCTATCCTGGCACTACCAGAGTATCAGGCTGGCAATACCAAGGCTCCCTGGTGCCAGGTTGGTACTGCCAGGGGCTGAGTCCAGGCAGCCTTGCAAATTGGAGGAGAGGTTCCCATTTGCCTCTACACGTTTTGAGGGGTTCCCAGGTGCCTTTATACGTTTTGCAGCATGAAGGGGGGCGTTAATAAAGTAGGAAAGGCCTGGAAGTTGGGGGGGTGGGTGCGCAGGTGGAGGTCAGGGCTGCAGATCAAAATGGAAATCTAAGTGTGGCCTCGGTGGGGGGAGAGTGTCGCTGAATGGGGGGTTGATTCTCTGTGCTGCAGCCACCGGGAAATACCCCGCCAAACACGTCCAACAGCGGACTTTACTTCTGTCCGCTGAATGGAGCCCTATGACTAGAGGGAAAATTCCAGAAACCTGAAATGAGCATCCTCACAAAAGGTTAGAGAATTTTGACCAAGAGTTTCCACTTCTGCGCATTTGGCAATCCACGTACAGTTGTGCTCCAAACTGCACTTGTTTTGGGAAATATATCTGCCACATTTTCACTAAATTTGCATATTACCAAATGTAAAATCTGCCACAAATCAGTGCATTCAGGCAGCAATTTTGAACATACAATTCAAGGAATATTATATAATGCAAATGGTTTTAACTCATTAAGAGTGGTAACCTGGTGCAGTTCTATTAACAGAGCTGAGAATGGGTTTAATCACAAAAAATAAACATTTTAATCAGAGGGCGGAAATTTACCTAAACAGGCATGGTGGCAGAGGCAAAGAGGTGGTGAAAAGCACCTGGGAATGTTGGAGAAAGTACGCATTGTGCACTGCTCCTTAGATAATGAGCATACAGAAGGATCTGTTGGCAGTGCTCACAGACCAATTGGACTTTGTGGAAATTAAACTGGTTGATGTCGTCCCTGAAGGGATTGTGAAATTACCTGCTGCGCTCGCATGCAAGCTTTTTGTGATTTATTCACAAGGACCCCCAAAGCCCTCTGTTCTTCAGCTTTCTGCAATCTTTCTCTATTTAAATAATGTTCATCTCCCCCTCCATCACCCATGCGCTGCTACCAAAATTCCAAAGGACTTGTAAAATCGCTGTCAATCTTTCCTCAATAATCTCAATTGACTTCTGATTGCTTGTTTTGAGATTGCAAGTAGCGCCCCCATTGGACCTGCCGGCTTGATGAGGGGGTGGGAGGGTGGTCAGAAACTCAAGGTGTACTTGATGTAATTTGTGCAAACAATTCCACAATCTTGTAATATTCTACCCTTATTTAGCCAAAGTTGAGCAAATTGCACCCCAAGAAAACCAGGACAATCATGTGGAAAATCCTACCCTAAATCCACAAGATTATTGCTCTTTCTTTGAGCAAGGCACTTTTCAAATGCAGCTTTGGGAGCAGGAGATCATAGAATTAGCCAAGAGTATTAAAAGAATGACAATTTTCATGAAAATGATATTTTGGTTTTCCACAGATATAGAACATAAAACAGCACAGCACAGAACAGGATATACCACCTTTATTAATTAAAAATTATAAGAGGAACCTAAGAACTAAATGATCTTTTGTGGCAATACTTAGTATTTCCAAATTGTGCTAAATGGACAATTTGTGTTAGTTTTGAAAAGTGCATCTATTTAACATCACTATGTACCTTGAAATTGGTTCCAGCCTGTAAGTCAAAACATGTTTCTAAAGCCCTCTATCACAACCTTACAGCTCTTTCGCTGCATCTCATGCAAGCCTATACTTAGTCAGGGCACACAATCAGGTTGCAACTTCCAGTTGAAAGCCTTTCCACATTCACATCTTCCAAGTGCTTCACGCATTAAACCAATGCAATAAGCATCAGTTTTCTGTTTCTGAACATTACCTTAGCTGATATTGCAGTGTGAACCAGGAACAAGGCACAGAATTCACAGCTGAGGCAGTGGTGACCTTGCCAGCCATGGCTGTGGTGTCCCTATGTTGCAATGTGCTAAAGCTCTGCTTCAAGCTCCCTGCTGACTTCGGAAAAGCTGTGGCAATTACCCTTCGTAATTGACATGTAGATGTGTTAAGATGTGCAGATATGGTTTAGTGATTGTTGATGTCACTTGTATACCTGTTTTCATTTAGGACCAACTAAAACATTTGAGGCAGTTTAAAAGTATTGCCTCCATTATATTCTCAAAATTAGCAAGAAAATTAAGATTTTATTTTAAATCACTGTTTCTAAAAGTACTGCTGCTCTTTCGAATAAAAATTATGTAAGGTCAGTTCTTTTAAGAGCTCTATTGCAAAGGGACTTTGTTCCCATTGCAAGTGGGATTGAAAGAAAAAAGGAGCAGAACAGGGGCATATCTCACTGATCTCAAGTGCAAATCATCTAAAGCCTTAATGAGGCTAATTTACAAACTTTTGCACCGACATGAACGAAAAACCAACTTGAACATGCCCTCGCCAATCTGCTGCTGATCCATCTGCCCAAGTGTGATGATTGGAAGATTTTAGGAATATTGGCTTCGAAATATTGGGACAAGTGAGGTATAGTGTGTGGCTGCAGTGATCATAGTTTTAAATAGGACTTTGTTTTGCTTCTAGCGAATAGCATGTGAAATCGACAAGGAATGTGTTTTTCAGTCTAGGCTAATGGACTATGGTTTGACTGGGGAGGTCTTTGGGGAGCTAATGTGCTTTTTCAGCCTGCAGAGAGAATTTTCTTTTTTTAGCTTCGAGAGATAAGGTCATTACTCGGTGCAGCCAAGGAATGCAGAGAGACCTTTTGAGAAGCCGCGGAAGGAGGCAGTTTGGAGGAGGTTGTGGAGAGAGACATGGTTTTGGTGAAAAGGTTTATGGAAGTGAAGTCTGATCTGAGAACCCTTGTTTTTTAGACCACAATAAAAGGCAATTTTCTTTCCCAGTAGGAGAGGGCAAAAAGGGTAATAATATTTTGAAAGCAGAGCATTCGTGTCTGAAGACAAGAGGCTGAAACAACCAAGTTGAAGCAACTATTTGAAGATATTGAGCGAGGGTCTGAAGGGTTTCTAACAAGAGCAGGAATCTGTTCTATACAGTAAGTGTTGCCCTGTGGCCTTCTAATTTTAAGATGGATTAAGAGCTGTATGTTTTTTTTGTTGTTTAATGGGAAATTGTATAGTTATGTTAATTGTAAACTTCTTTTTTGGATGTGAAGTTAAGAGTTTAATATTGTATTTTGTCTTAGACATACCAAAGCCCTACCTTTTCATGCAATCACTCCTGGAGCGGATCATTCTTTCAACACAGTCTTAAAATAAACTAAAATATTGGGGTTTTGGTCCAGAGTCCTAGCCACTGTTGGGGTCTGGTCTGGGATCGTAATACTAAGACAGATCTGGGCGGCAGTGACACAGCGATTAGCATTGCTGCCTCATAGCACCCGGGAACCAGGTTCAATTCCGGCCTTGGGTGACTGTCTGTGCGGAGTCTGCACTTTCTCCCCCTGTCTGGGTGGGCTTCCTCCGGGTGCTCCAGTTTCCTCCCACAGTCCAAAGGTGTGCAGGTTAAGTGGATTGGTCATGCTAAATTGCCCTTTAGTGTCCAGGGTTGTTCAGGTTAGGTTACAGGAATAGGGCAGGGTGAATGGGGGGATGATAGACCTGGGTGGAGTTCTCTTTCGGAGAGATGGTGCAGACTCGATGGGCCGAAAGACCTCCTTCTGCACTGTAGGGATTCTCTGATTCTATGACAGTCTTGGTAGCAATGAATACTGCACATTTCTTGTGGAGAAGAAGTCCCATCATCACACACTATAACACCCTCCTTCATGTTTGGTGGAACTACCACTGTGAAAAATGTGATAAATTCAAAACATATCTAGCAGTTCAAAACTAGGCATCTTTGAGGCTCCATGGGTCATGGTCAGCAGCAGAATTAGATACCGTAGTAACCTGGAACCTCATGGCCTGGCAGATCGATCACTCAGTCTACCATTAATAACAAGCAAAGGGACCACGTCAGGTTCAATGAGAAGTGTAGCAGAGCATGCCAGGAGCAATACCAGGTGAACTTAAAATGAGGGGTAAAGCTGGTGAAGTTACAAGAGATTACATGTGGGCTATAGACAGAGTTTAGAAATCCCAAAACAATCAAATAAAATTAAGGCTCTGCAGTCCTGCCAATCCAATCATGAATGGTGGTAGACAATTAAATAAATAATTGGAAGCCCATTGACAATTGCAAATGTTTATCCATTCTCAACTCTTCATATAATGAAGTGCGCTGTGCCCTTATACAGCAAGATCTGGACAACATTGAGACTTGAGCAACATCCACACCACAAAAGTGCAGGAACTGACTATCTCCCATCAGATAGAGCCTAACCACATCCCACACTGAAATTCAACAGCATCACTTTACCGTATCCCACTGCAATCAACAGCCTGAGGACACCACTGACCAGAAACTCAACTGGATGAGATACATAAATGTTTTGGCTAGAACCGCAGGTCAGAGGCTTGGAATTCTGTGTGTCAGACTTGCTTCCTGACTCCCCTAAGTCTGTCCAGCATGTACAAGGCACACGTCAGGAGTGTCATGGAATACTTTGCACTCATCTGGATGAGTGTCACTCCAACAACACTCAAGAAGCTTGAGAGCATCCAGGATAAAGCAACCTACTTGGTTAGAACTCCATCAGTCTGGAAAGTCAACGGCAGCATGCACATGGGAACAATACTTCCAACTTCTTTCCAAGTCACACACCTTCTTGACTTGCAACTATATTGCCAATTCCTTCATTGTCGCAATTTCAAAATCTGAGAACTTCCTTCCAAAAAGTATTGAGGAAGTATCTTGGCCACATAGACTGCTTTGGTTCAGTGCTCATCACCACCTTCTCAAGCGCAATTAGGGATGGGCAATAAATTATGGTCTTGCCAGCAACACCCACACCTACAAATTAAATAATGTACAAGGGAATGGTAGAACGGGTTGTTTCTATACCCGTCTTGGTTGTGTTTCTGGTTTGTACTGCCCTGCATTGGGGAAGTGCTGAGCAAAAGACATATGCTTTCACAGGGGCAAGGAATGCAAAGTCACTGAGAGACATATATTTCTTGTATAGCAATGTGAGCTATACATAACTGGCAAGAGGAAAAGATCAATTGTTGAAAACAATGAGACAGAGATACAGAAAATTACAAAAGGCATCAACTAATTAAGAGTGAAATACAAACTTTTTTTTTAAATTGGAGAGGAAATTGCATTGGTGCACTGATGTCGGGCTTGCTATTTCCCCAATGCTTTTACATTGGACAGCAAGGAAAGCACAATAGCATAGTGGTTAGCACAGTTGCTTCACAACTCCAGGGACACAGGTTCGATTCCAGGTCTGAAGTTTGCACTTTCTCCCCATGTCTGCATGGGTTTCCTCCGGTTTCCTCCCAAAGTCCAAAGATGTGCAGGTTAGGTGGATCGGCCATGCTAAATTGCCCTTAGTGTCCAAAAAAGTTATGTGGGGTTACTGGGATAGGGTGGACGTGTGGCCTTAGGTAGGGTGATCTTTCCAAGAGCCGGTGCAGACTCGATGGGCCGAATGGTCTTCCTCACTGTAAATTCTATGAATCTCATTGCAGGAAGAAAGTACATAGTTATTGTTTTCATAAACGGAGAGCGAGATAGTTATCAGTTGAGTCACTAAAATGACTTTCTTGCATCCTGAATGGAACGCACCAAGTGATCAGCCTTTATTTATCAAGGATCCATTTAGTCAGAGATTTATTGTATTCTATGTTTCAAAACAGTGGCTTACAAAAAGCCTTCCTCTTTATAAACAATTATATGCAAAAACTCAATGAACTTCAATATGTTAGATATTGGGTGTTAGGTATAGGGATGACACGGTGGCACAGTGGTTAGCACTGCTGCCTAATGCGCTGAGGACCTGGTTCAATCCCAGGCCTGGGTCACTGTCTGTGTGGAGTTTGCACCTTCTCCCCATATCTGCGTGGATTTCACCCCTACAACCCAAAGATGTGCAAGTTAGGTGGATTGGCCACATTAAATTGCCCCTTAATTGGAAAACAATTATTGGGTACACTAAATTTTTTTTTAAGATATTACATTCTGGTAAGGAGAATAAGGAAACTTCATACTTCTTGGCAAGGAACAGTCTAATTGGAGATAGATGATCAGAGGAACCTGGGGGCACAGATGCAACAATCACTAAAATCACAATGCAGCCTAGCCTAATGAGGCCATTAAAAAAGCAAAAGAACTGGGGTCAATTTCAAGAGGAAGAGAATTGAAAAGCAGAAAAGTTATGTTAAACTTGTAAAGAACCTTGATTGAACTACACTTGGAGTGCTGTGAACTCTTCTGGTCTCCATATTATGGAAATTACGTGGCTGCACTGATGAAGGTGCCAAAATGATTTACAATGATGGTCTCAGAACTGAGAGGTTATACCTATAGGAAAGACTGGACAGGCTGAGGAACATTTATCTAGAAAAGACAAGTTTGAGGATTGATGGAGGTATTTAAGAATATGAGATACTTTCATGGAGCAGACATAAAGATAATGTTTCTATTTGCAAAAAAAAACAAAACTACCAGCCATACATATAAGATAGCTGATAATAAATTCAATGGGAAATTCAGGAGAATATTCTTTATGTAGACAGTGATAAAAATGTGGAACTGGCTTTCTATCACAGGGAATAGTTGAGATGAATGGCACAGATGCATTTTAAGGAAGGCAGGATTCACACATTAGGGAGAAAAGTATAAATGCATGTTCATAGGATTAGATGGAAAAAATGTCGGCAGAGGGTCATGTGGAGCATAAACACTGGCATGGAGCTCCTGAAATTGAATGGTCTGTAATGTTTGTAACTATTATGAAATACATTGAAACTTGATCATTGTGAACTCTGCAGATTAATTCTTCTGTTCAGCACATCTTTTCATTCAGAGTTCATCCCCTTTCTGACTTCTGTTGCATCACAGAATCTAAACGGAGATGCTTGTGGTTTCTAACATCTCCTACACCATTAGTCATCCTCTGTAAATTATAACTCTCAACACAACAAACTTTATGATGTCCAAAGACATCACTGCAGACATTCTGTACTATAATCAGTTATTGAGGAGCGGGATATTTTTTAAAAATTCAATCACAGGATGTGGGTGTTGCTGGTTAGGCCAGCATTTTTTGCCCATCCCTAGTTGCCCTTCAGAAGGTGGTGGTGAGTTGCCTTCTTGAACCGCTGCAGTCCCAGTGGTGTAGCTACACCCATTGTGCTGTTAAGGAGGGAGTTCAGGATTTTTCCCCAGCGACAGTGAAGAAGCGGTGATATATTTCCAAGTCAGAGTGGTGAGTGACGTGGAGGGGAACCTCCAGGTGGTGGAGTTCCCGGGTATCTGCTGCTCTTCCTCTTCCAGATGGTAGTCGTCATGGGTTTGGAAGGTGCTGTCTGAGGAACCTTGGCATGTTACTGCAGTGCATCTTGTAGATGGTAAACACTGCTACCACTGTTTGTCGATGGTGGAGAGTTTGAATGTTTGTGGAAGGAGGAACAATCAAGCCGCTGCTTTGTGTTGGATGCTGTCAAGCTACTTGAATTTTTGTGGAACTGCACTCATCCAGGCAAGTGGAGAGTATTCCATTACGCTCCTGACTTGTGTCTTGTAGATGGTGGACAGCCTTTGGGGGTCAGGAGGTGAGTCACTCGCAGTAAGATTCCTAGCCTTTGACCTGCCCTGGCAGCCACAGTATTAATATGGCTAGTCCAGTTCAGTTCTGATCAATGGTAACCCTCTGTATCTTGATTGTGGGAGATTCAGCGCTGGTAATGCCATTAAATGTCAAGGGGCGATGCTCCGAACCTCTCTTGTGGGACAAGAAGACTTGAACTTACAAGAATACATTTTATTTTTGTATTCCAAATCTGTGAGGTATCAGATATTGTGTCATAACTAATTAGAAGCTTTGAATACCTACATAAAGATCAGGTATTACACAAGGTGGAGTGCTTCAGGATCATTCTTCAGTCTTCTGCACTCACCAAGCTAATTACTCATATCTCAATTATTCATATACTGTATCTTAAAATGTTGTTTTCTGTAAGTATCTATTGCATTTGAATTTGAATGAATAAACACCAACTCAGAGTCAGCCCTTCGCCCCTTCGAGTCTGCCACCATCAAATACCTATCTATCCTAACAGATTCCATCATCACCCTACAGAGCCCTTTCTGTAGCTTGATCACTCACCCACTGAAATATTGCGTGCAGCAGGTACTACTCTTCAAGCACATACCATATGCTTTGTGACAGTGACCACAACTCCTTGACCTTTACCATAGTCATGGAGAGGGATAGGAACACACAGTATGGGAAGGTATTTAGTTGGGGGAGGGGATATTATACTGCTATTAGACAGGAGCTGAGGGGCATAAAGTGGGAACAATTGTTCTTGGGGAAATGCACAACAGTAATGTGGGGATTGTTTATGAAGCACTTGCTGCGAGTGCTGAATAGTTTTGTCCCACTGAGATTAGGAAGGAATGGTAAGGTGAAGGAGCCTTGGATGACAAGAGAAGTGAAGCTTCTAGTCAAGAGGAAGAAGGAAGCTTACACAAGGTTGAGGAAGCAAGGATCTGACGCAGCTCCAGAGGGTTACAAGGTAGCCAGGAAGGACTGAGGAGAGCTAGAAAGGGGCATGAAAAAGCCCAGGTGGAAGGATTAGGGAAAACCCCAAGGAATTCTACACTTATGTGAGAAATAAGAGGATGATCAGAGTGAGAGTAGGGCCGATCAGGGATAGTGGAGGGAACTTGAAGAGTTTGAGGAGATGGGGAGGCCCTAAGTGAATACTTTGCTTCAGTATTCACTAGAGAGAGGGACCTTTTTGCTCATGAGAACAGTGTGAACCAGGTTAATAGACTCGAACAGGTTGATATTAAGGAGGATTTGGTGGAAATTTTGAAAAGCATCAGGATAGATAAGTCCCTTGGGCCTGACGGGATATACCCAAGGTTACCACGGGAAGCGAGGGAGGAGATTGCTGCGCCGTTGGCGATGATCTTTGCGTCCTCACTCTCCAGTGGAGTAGTACCAGATGATTGGAGGGAGGCGAATGTTGTTCTCCTGTTCAAGAAAGGTAATAGGGAAATCCCTGGGAATTACAGACCCATCAGTCTTACATCTGTGGTGAGCAAAATACTGGAAAGGATTCTGAGAGAGAGGATTTATGATTATTTAGAAAAAAATAGTTTGATTAAAGATAGACAGCATGGCTTTGTGAGGGGCAGGTTATGCCTCACAAGCCTCATTGAATTATTTGAGGATGTGATGAGACACATTGATGAAGGTCCGTCAGTAGATGTGGTGTATATGGATTTCAGTAAGGCATTTAATAAGGTTCCCCATGGTAGGCTCATTCAGAAAGTTAGGGGGCATGGGATACAGGGAAATATGGCTGTATGGATACAGAATTGGCTGGCCAAAAGAAGTCAGCGAGTGGTAGTGGATGGAAAGTATTCCGCCTGGAGGTCGGTGACCAGTGGTGTCCCACAAGGATCTGTTCTGGGACCTCTGCTCTTTGTGGTTTTTATAAATGACTTGGATGAGGAAGTGGAAGGGTGGGTTAGTAAGTTTGCCAATGACACGAAGGTTGGGGAATTGTAGATAGTGTTGAGGGTTGTTGCAGGTTACAGCAGGACATTGACAGGATACAGAGCTGGGATGAGAAGTGGCAGATGGAGTTCAACCTTGATAAATGTGAAGTGATTCATTTTGTAAGGTTGAATGCTGAATACAGGTTTAAAGGCAGGATTCTTGGAAGTGTGGAGGAACAGAGGGATCTTGGGGTTCACGTACATAAATCCCGCAAAGTTGTCATCCAGGTTGATGGAGTTGTTAAGAAGGCGTATGGTGTGTTGGCTTTCATTAACAGGGGGATTGAGTTTAACAGCCGCAAGGTTTTGCTGCAGCTTTATAAAACTCTAGTTAGACCACACCTGGAATATGTCCAGTTCTGGTTGCTTCATTATAGGAAGGATGTGGATACTTTGGAAAGGGTAGAGAGAAGATTTACCAGGATGCTGCCTGGACTGGAGGGCATGTCTTATGAAGAAAGGTTGAGTAGCTAGGGGTTTTCTCACTGGAGCGAAGAAGGCAGAGAGGTGACTTGATAGAGGCATAGATAGAGTGGATAGCCAGTGACTTTTCCCCAGGGTGGAAATGGCTGTCATGAGGGGACATCATTTTAAGGTGATTGGAAGAAGGTATAGGGGAGATGTAAAAGGTTGGTTCTTTTCAAAGAGAGTGGTGGGTGTGTGGAATGCACTGCCAGCAGAGGTGGTGGAGTCAGAGTCCTTAGGGGCATTTAAGTGACTCTTAGACAGGCACATGGACAGCAGTAAATTGAAGGGGTGTAGGTTAGGTTGATCTTAGATTAGGATAAATGGTCGGCACAACATCATGGGCTGAAGGGCCTGTACTGTGCTATATTCTATGTTCATATCCAATGGTTTTGCTGTTCTGGAAAAGGTGAAATAACTTGTGATGGTCCAGATGATCTAGTCTCTTTCAAATCCTAAAAATTGCAATCCTATCTCCTCTCAGTATTCTCTTTAATGGAACGCCACTGCATATGATCATATCATCATTTCTAATATTTTGTTTTTGTCTTATGTGGGACCTGTCTGTCTTGCATTGTGTGACTCCCTGTGGCATGAATGGAGCAATCAGAAGTCATTGAAAGCTAAAGGCAAATCTCACTGTTTCTCTAGAAACCCTCCAGTTTGAGAATATTATCTCGTTATTTTGTTTTTAAGTTGATTTTTGAAACGATTACTGGAATAAATATGTAAATATATAATCTAATTTAATATTCAAGGAAACCTCTACAAATGCAATATTAAAAATAATTATTTTACAGTTTCAATGACGTTTGCGTTCATTGGCGCCCTGAAAGGATCAGTTGATGTCAAAATTAAGACAGCATGGTAGGATAGTGGTTAGCACTATGGCTTCACAGCGCCAGAGTCCCAGGCTCGATTCCTGGCTTGGGTCACTGTGTGGAGTCTACACGTTCTCCCCGTGTCTGCGCAGGTTTCCTCCGGGTGCTCCGGCTTCCTCCCACAAGTCCCAAAAGACATACTAATAGGTGAATTGGACTTTCTGAATTTGCCCTCTGTACCTGAACAGGTGCTGGAATGTGGTGACTAGGGGCTTTTCACAGTAACTTCATTGCAGTGTTAATGTAAACCTACTTGTGACAATAAAGATTATAAAAATAAAAAAATGCATCTGAATAAAACATAGTGCATTAAAGAGTGACTTTTCTCAAAATACTGCTATTGAATTAAATAATTCGTTTTGATTTATACAGTTTGCCTGAGAAGCCAGTGTAAATATCGTGCCCAGTAACAAGGTGTAAAATTGCAATATTCTCATCATTTTTGGTAAAGGTTGCTACCACATCAGTCGGGCAGTTGAAGATTTGATCAAATCGTACTCTCTCTCAAATTAAGAAATGTATTTCTGGAGAACCTACGTAATTTTGGATTTCCAATTCTTTCTGAGAAAACACTTTGTGCTGCAGTAAATGGAAGTCACTGTGCTTAGCACAGGCTTCAGCCCATGGTGGATGAGACCTCAAAGCACCTGTTAATAAACCGACTTCCACGTTTGCTCTCTGTGCGGGAGGGAATCAGCAAAGAATAACGACACCAAAGTGACACGTTTGTAACTGAAGCTGAAAATAAACATTCAGAACAATTAAAACCAACACAAGGTATGTGCACGGTAGTGAATATCCAGTGTGATTCCCTTGGCCGGAGACTGTGCCCCTAGTTTCCAGGCGAAAGCAATAACTGCAGCCTGCCAATTGAACAAATGACTTTTGAATGAGTACACCGCACCTTCGGTAACATTTCACCAGCAACAAAACATCGACAATCCCTCTGTGTTTGCTGACGGCGCTGCAACGTGCTGCACATTTAGATACATTTCGATATCTCTACACTTCCCCAAAAGGCAAGTGAACTCGATCTTGCCACTTATTCTCAAACAAGTGTCTTGGATTCCGCTCAATCCGGCAGATTTACCTCAAAAAACGCGCGCATTCTGCAAATGAAAGTCATTTCAAAGAAGATTGTTTTGTTTGGCGGCCGGGAGAGTTTGTTTCCCAAGGCTGCTGACGCCCCTTTTGCAACAGACATCCACAAGCGGGTATTTCATCCTGCCAGACAGCTGGAGTTACAGAGCAATCGCCTACTTGTGGGTTTCTTGTTGATTTTGCAAGTACCTGCGAGGTGAATTTAAACTTCAGCAAAGATTTTGATTGCATGTGGTGGTGGTTGGGGGGAGCGGGGGGTGAAACATAACCTCCCACAGAGATGAAGTTAAAATAAGAGATGAAGTGCCCTGTTCCTTTAAGAGGACATGCCCAGTTTCTGAACACCATGATCTGCACGCCAGTCACACTGCCTCTCGGGGGCCACAGGTTTATTATTATCGGCACTAATCCCTCAACATCCCAGCTGCCTGATCTCCAATAGCATCATTTAACCTTTTCACCGGTTCCGAGCAGACGGCGTGACCTTGAGCGAACAAGAGCCTCTCAGGGAACCTCCCCCACCCCCAGACATGCTCCGTCTGTCTAATCCCCTCCTCCCCCCAGTGGAATCCCGAGTCAGGTTAAGAATGGGACGGGAGCAGGAGATGGGTGGTGGACACAGCGAAATCCCCCGGGGACTGTCAGGGTAAAAATCAGGACAGGTCCGCTTGCCAAATGATCCTTCCGCGTTCGGTAGCAACAGCGTTTCACAGACTTGCCAAACAGTGCAATGACTGCCTTTACTCACCACCCAGCGCCTGCTTCATAACGAAATCCATGCTGCTGAACTAATCGTCTTCACTGCTGACTTCAGAAAATCTCATTCAAATTTTTGGTTCCCCCCCTTGTTGAATCGCTCAAGAGCGTCGTCAGACCTGGGAACAAGATACAAGCAAAATAGATTAATGTGCTTCCAATCGCCCAGCTGCCTCGCCCGCGCTTTGCCAGAAGTTGGTGTGTTTATATTTCGGAGCAGGCTACGCGCTCCTCAACCCAAAATATTACGGGACGTGTGTACCGTTGCCTTAGTCGCTGTGAAATGGGATCTGCGGACGCCGACTCCTTTTCCACTTATTTTTTTTTGGATGTACAACAACTAAAGGCGTGTCTGCAAGTTACGGAGGCTAAAGGCAAGCGAGCGACGTTCTTTGGGAAACATGACTCTCTCTAGTGGTGGAGGCGCAATATGCAGTTATCACACCTTCGATTGTACAGAACAGCTTGTGCACTTGTTACATTAGAAGCCGCAGTTAGATATGTATTATATAAATATATATTTGCTTCTCAATGCCTTTTTACAAAAAAAGATAATGCAGAAAATTGGTGGTCGCTGTGCCTCCAATGCAAAAATAATATATTGCGGATGCTGGAAAAAGTGCAATAAAAATGGAAAATGCTGCGAGTATTCCAGCTTCCAGTTCTGACAAACTCGCCCACCTGCTACCCTGTCCACGGCACAGCCTGAGTTGCCGAGTATATTCCGGTTTAATGACATTTACCTGTTGATATCGACTTTAATCTTCACTAAACTGAACAGCTCCTATCGGAGGGGTGGGCCGAGGTTACTTTCTCTTTTGCTAACAGTGTGGAAGTTATTGTAAAGTATAAGGTATGATTACACACGGATTTAAACGAACCACTCCACACAACTCAGTGTTTGACATAAGCGCTACCCGACTTCTAAGTCAGTTTATGTGGGTAGGGCATTTGGTTTGGCTAATATAGAATGTTTATCCTGAAGGGGAACCTGGTCAATAGATGAGCACTTGTCCAGACAGTGGCAGAATTAGCCGGGCACACACTGTTCCCAAGTTTCATTCCTTGTCCGGCCTCATTAAAGTATCACACTTCCTCCCTCGGTGCTCTGAAATTCAAAGTGAAGATGCGAACAGCGAAACTTCAATGAAAACGAAGCTAATTAATGGTCTAGCCTGGGACCACATTAGTTCCCCCCCCCCCCCCCCCCCCCCCCCCCCCCCCCCACCATTGCAGCAATATTGTGACTTGTAAAAATGCAGAAACCATGCATGCATCCTTTAAATTCTACTTATGCACATATTTGGGAAGCGTTACCCGAGCTCGGTGGGTCTTGAACATGTTACTAACGGCGGTCAGGAGGGGGATCTGGAGGGAATTGTATGTGTAGTGAACTCGCATCAAACAGCGGTTTGAGTGGTGGGTTTGGCACAATTAAGCAGCAAAGGTCTTGGTACTGTGTCAGTGCAAATAAACGGAACCCAATCGAGAGATTCAGTTTGATTTCACGCTTTTGCTGGGGATGATTAGCAATAAAATAACCTTCTTGCAGTAAGTATTCAGCTGGTGTCACCAGTCATGCCTCGGTCTCACAGCCCCCCAAAAAAAGTAATCAATTTAATTTCCGTGCAGCGTGGCAATGAATAGTCTGAGTAGGAATCTTATCTGATGCGCGCCACAAGGATGTGAAAAGTGATTCACAGGGGAGATAATTCCAAACGCTGTCTGCCTTCAAACCTTTGAACGTTCCACATATTTACAGCGCTGTTGTAAATGGGTGCATTCGACAGCGAGCGCCAGTCGTTCATTTTCCACTTCATATGAAGCAGAATTGATGCTTTCTTTCTTTTTTGTCTAGATTAAAGGAATCGGGCAACCTCAGCACGTAGCTATAACATTGATCAAATAGAACCAACCGTTCTGGCGCCTTGTCTCCCGGGAAGGGCGCAGCTCTTCAGCGGGGTAACGAACCACACAAGTGAGCTTGTGGAACACTTTGGCGGCTAACCTGACTGATGACGGAAACATAAAGCAGCCAGCCGCTGGCAGCCTCTGAATGAGGAATTTAAAGCAACCTGACTTGCAGATTGATCGACGTGCAGGATGCTGAATTCAGTCCGAGACGCACAGACTGAGAAGCCCTGATGAGCGGGTGGGTAGTCCTGAATATTGATACCTCTACATGTATCGATTCCTTGCTGGCATCCGCAGCGAGTCTCGATCAGAAGTGTTTGTAGCCCTGATAACACTTCCAATCCACAACTCTCTCTCCTCCCCCATCAGGACCTCCTCACAGACTGACCTTGCTGCTACACTGACACAAGTCACTCCATTATCACCGGCATGTCTCCGCCATTCCGTTAATATTCATTTTAGGCTTCCCGAATGCCGGTCTCCACGCGAGTGCATACATGTTTAATCCCCGGGGGAAGGCGTGTGTTGTCAGAGGCGGTTAAATGTTGCTTAATGGCAATGTGCGGAAATTGTATTTCCTCCATTATGAAACCGCACTGTCCGGGCAGGAGAACACTTCAGTTTGAACCCATCGATCCTCTTTACCATTCAGATGTAATCAGTGTGACTATGGATATTTCAGATTTCAGGGACCAGCAGTGAAGCCCTCTGCCCAGCCTTGTCGCCTTATCATTTGAAGCATTTTGTTTCTGTTGTTGGGTGTTAGGCTCGGTGCGTGCTCGCGAACAATCTCCAACACAAACTTACACCCTGAATGTTTAAGTGGGTACTAGTAACGTGTAGTGACCGTCAACCATGTCAGCGAGATCAAATATACATTTTGGCAGTTACTATGTGTTTGTCTGTTGCAGGTACTAAGGTGGGAATCGCCGATTCCACCTGCAGGTTATTTTCCACACGGTTCCTGCTCTACTGTAATCGGCTTGGGTGTGAGATAGTCATGGTCATTCGACTATTGCCACCCTTTCTACTATTCCAGGTCACTGCCTCATATATATATATACACCTTTTCTTTCTCTGATTATGATTGTTTTTGTCCCCCGCGTCTATCAGTCCTGCCATTTGATTATCTGCTATTCTCTACCTGAACACTTCACAGGCCATTCGCTCCTTCTGCTGTGTGTGTGTTGGCCCCCTTGACCCCTGATCCGCCCAATATCTCCCTTCCTGTTGTAAGGATCCGAAACCTCCACGTGTGATCTCTGGATATCTAATGAGCCCAGCGATTTCAATCTTTTCCAGGCTTTTGTGTCTCAGCGTCTTCAGAAGCTGGCTGTTTGAAGATAATTAATTCCATAAGTGGGAATGTTATTAGCAAACGGATATGCCGCCAATCTTTTATTTAAAACTGAGACAAAGCAAAGTTGAGAACCTGACGCTGGATTTTCCAACGGGCTTGGCCGGATTTTCAGGATTACTGTTCGGGACTGATTAGCAACCTTCGTTGTTTTTTTTTAATGGGGTGACTGAACTGTACTTCGATGTGGTTCCTCCTGCCTGCAATGAATGAGCAAGCCATGCTTAAAAGAAATGGCATTACATAAGCCATGACTGAACATAAACCAGGCCTGTGAAACTTTTAGCAATGACAAAGGAACCATGGCACACTCCTGGTTCCAGCTCACCCACTGCACAAAGTCAGCGGGACAGCAAATACCTTGGAGAAGTAAAATCTAGAATACACATCGCCCGCCTCCAAAGTGGCCAAGAGGGAAATGGCTTTTTGTAAATAGCTCCCTGTAAAACGTCCTGGTTTCTCAAGCTTCTGCGGCCCTGGGTAACGTGATACCAAGGCAGGCTGCTTGCCGCCTTAACTGCTTTCATCTTGTGCTCGGCAGAAACGAGCAACCCGACACAGCAGCTCCAAACCTCACGGAGCAGGCAAAAAAAAGGCGTCATGATCATTGCTTTCCTCTGCCATTTTCCCCACGGGGGATGCAGCAATGTATCCATTACTATAATCACTTACTTATTATTTGCTGGGAAGTATTGTTCCCATTATTATCATTATAACCATCTTTAATTTTCACTGATCAAATACAGTATTAATCTATGTGTATGAATGTGACTAGAAAATCAAGAGTAATATGTGACACATGCAAGTTACCAAAACTCTCGTGACTGGAAGATTGCCCAAAAGAAACTTTTCCAGCGGTTTCTTCCTTTGTTCGCTCAATCGCAACGGCCAGGCCAACACAGCTTTGACAGAGTCATTGGGCTCGAAAGGTTAGCTCTTTTCTCTCCCTACAGATGCTGCCAGACATGCTGAGATTTTTTTTAGCATTTTCTCTTTTGTTTCAAATTCCAGCATCCGCAGTAATTTGCTTTTATCCAATACACATCATGCATTTCATTCACACAGAAAGACCAATTAGTCAACTTGAAATGACCATTTACTGCCTTGACTCATTTACTGAAATCTCAAAATGAACCGCTGGTTAGGTTTTTCACACCCAAATGATAATCTGTAGGTTTTAGACCAAGGTGATGTATCCAATTGCCGAGGTACATGGCAGTTGTGAAATTACGGAAGCTGGTTTATCAAATACATTTTTACATGTATGACACGTTGGACATTAAAGTCAACAAGAAGATAAATCCTCTCGATGCATTCGCACCAACAGTATGGAAACATATTTGGCAGTAACTCTGCTCTAATGAAAATACTCAATTTAAGTTAGTCAGCTCTATTTTATCAAAGAACACTTTAAAGCACCATTTGTCTGTGGACAGGAGGGGGCTTAATATAAACGGCCCTAATTTCTCTCCCCACCCATCAGTAAACAGAAAGGTGTTTTTGATTTTTTTATTGCTTCCTTTAGTATCGATAGTGTATTAGCCAACCACTCAGTTTTGATGTGATCTAATTTTCTATTAATAACCCCACAGCAAACTTGAGATAGGATAAGCTTAGAGGGTTAGTTTATTTTCATAGATATCATAGAATTTATAGTGCAGAAGGAGGCCTTTCGGCCCATCGAGTCTGCACCGGCTCTTGGAAAGAGCACCCTACCCAAGGTCAACACCTCCACCTTATCCCCATAACCCAGTAACCCCACCCAACACTAAGGGCAATTTTGGACACTAAGGGCAATTTATCATGGCCAATCCACCTAACCTGCACATCTTTGGACTGTGGGAGGATACCGGAGCACCCGTAGGAAACCCACGCACACACGGTGAGGATGTGCAGACTCGACACAGACAGTGACCCAAGCCGGAATCGAACCTGGGACGCTGGAGCTGTGAAGCAATTGTGCTATCCACAAGGCTACCGTGCTGCCCGACGGTTTTACATGTATTCAAAATACGAGGAGACGGTTTGCAATGTGATGTTCTTTTTACATTCATAAAGTAAAAGAGGGAGATGAGGGGAGGCAGTGGCACAGTGGCACTGTCCCTTGACTAGTAATTCAGAGACCGAAGGAAATGCTCTGGGGATCCAGGTATGAATGCCACCACGGCAGATGATGGAAGTTTAAAAAACTCAATAAAATGTCTGGAATTAAAGCTCTATTGATGACAATGAAGCCATTGTCATTTATCAAAAATACTCATCTGGTTCACTAATGTCCTGCCAACCGTACTTCATCTAGGCTACAAGTGACTCCAGAACCTCTGAAATGGTCCAGCAAGCCACTTAGTTGTATACAACCGCAAAAATGAAACAAATAGGAATGAAACCGGACGAACCACCAAGCATCCACAAAGGCGCCAGAAAGGACAAGAACAAACACAGCCCTGTCGACCCTGCAAACTCCTCTGTACTAACATCTGGGGGATGGTGCCAATAGTCTGACAGTGTCAAACTCATGGAATCATACCTTACAGATAATGTCTCAGACACCACTATCACTATTCTTGGGTATGTGCTGTCCAACTGGGAGAGCATACCGAGCAGAGGTGGCAGCACATTGGTACATAGTCAGGAGGGAGATGCCCTGGGCGTCCTGAACATCAATTCTGAACCCAATGATGTCTCATTACACCAAGTCAAGCATGGGTAAAGAAACTTCCTCCTGATTATCATGCACCCTCTCAGCTGATGAATCAGTACTCCATATTAAACACCACTTGGAGGAAGCACTGAGTGTGGCAAGGGTGCAGAATGTGCTCTGGGCCGGGTACTTCAGTGTCCATCACCACAAATGTCTCAGTAGTATCACTACAGACCAAGTTGACTGATTTCTAAAAGTCATAGCTGCTAGACTGGCACTTTGGCAGGTGGTGAGGGAACCAACCACAGGGAAAAATATACTTGACCTTATGCTCATCAACCTGCCTGCCACGGATGCAACTGTCCATGATGCTATCAGTAGGGGTGACCGCTGTAAAAGACAAATCCCTGTCTTCGCATTGAGAATACCCTCCACCAAATTGTGCAGCACTACCACCGTGCTAAATGAGATAGATTCAGAACACATCTAGTAGCTCAAAACTGGACATCCATGATGCACTGTGGGCCATCAGCAGGATTGTGCTCAACCACAATCTGTAAACTCATGACCCAGCATATCCCCCACTCTACCGTTACCACTAGGCCAGGTATCAACACTGGCTCAATGAAGAGTGGAGGAGGGCATGCCAGATGCAGCATCAGCCATACTGAAAAATGAAGTGTCAAACTGGTGAAGCTACAAAACAGCATATCAGTGCAAAAGGTAAGGCATTTACAACAACGTTTGGCCAGAAGTGCTAAGTGGATGGCCCATCTCGGCCTCCTCCAGAGGTCGCCAGCATCACAGATGTCAGTCTTCAGCCAATTCGCTTCACCTCACGTGATATTAAAAAATGGCTGAAGGCAATGGATACTGCAACGGCAATGGGTCCTGACAATATACAGCAATAGTACTGAAGACTTGTGCTCCAGAACATGCCGTGCCCCTAGCCAAGCTGTTCCAGTACAGCTATAACCCTGGCATCTACCCGTCAATGTGGAAAATTGCTCAGGTGTGTCCTGTACAGAAGAAACAGGCCAAATCCAACCCAGCCAATTACCATTCCATCAGTCTACTCTCCATCATCAGCAAAGTGATGTCAGGGATCATTAAAAGTGCTATCAAGCGGCACTTACTCAGCAATAATCTACTTGCGGATGCTCAGTTTGGGCCCCGGCATGGTCACTCAGTTCCTGACCTCATTACAACTTTGGTTCAAACGCGGATCAAACAGCTGAATGGTAGGGATGAGGTGAGAGTGACTGCCCTTTACATCAAGGCAGCATTTGGCTGAGTATGGCATCAAGGAGCCCAAGCTGAGCTGGAGTTAGGGGGGAAACTCTCCACTGGTTGGAGTCATAACTGGCACAAAGGGAGATGGCTGTGGTGAGCTGTAGGTCAATGATCTCAGCTCCAGGACATCGCTGCAGGAGTTCCTCAGGATAGTGGCCTTGGCCCAACCATCTTCAGCTGCTTCATCAATGAACTTCCTTCCATCATTAGATCAGAAGTGGGGATGTGCGCTGATGACTGCACAATATTTAGTATCATTCACAACTCCTCAGATACTGAAGCAGTCCATTTCCAAATGCAGCAATACCATGGCATATCCAGACTTGGGCTGACAAATGGTAAGTTACATTCGCCCCAC